>NC_133152.1:31158222-31847956 GCF_048418815.1 Hemitrygon akajei | reverse complement strand
GAGCGTTAATTTCTAGATGTATTTGAATGAGAATCCCATTTTTGTTATAAATAAAGCCAAAATGTCACACCTTTCCTGTGAATTCTGTAAGAGAGCCAGAGAAATGGACGTGTTGAAATATCTATGAGGGAAACCCAACTGGAGATGTGGAGAATGATTTAGAACTACCAGTATGAAAAGTGAATAACCATTTCTGCTGTTGGGGCAGTGAGTGACAGCGGGACTATCAGTTTGAAATTATTGCTAAAAGGATCAAGGACAGTGGGTTCAGATTAGCTTCTTTACTCTCACACAGCAGCAGTTGAAGCCTGCCATAGTTTCAGAATTTTTTGCAAAGTAGTCTTTAAGGATTCGGGTGTGGGAGTGGGGCACAACCTGTGTTGTGGGCTTCAGCTCATTGTAGGAGAGGTTTCCTGATGGTCTAGAGCAGCGGTTCCCAACCTGGCGCCCACAGACCCTTTGCTTAATGCTGTTGGTAAATGGCATAAAAAAGGTTTGGGAACCCCTGGCCTAGAGATTTTATGAACGCAAAATAAGTTAATAGCCTTTAAATTGTTTGTTATTATTATTACTTTCATTGATGCACAGCACAGAATAGGCCTTTCCAGCCATTTGAGTCACACTGCCCAGCAACTCCTGAACTAACCCCAGCCTAATCACAGGACAAATTACAGTGCCCAATTAACCTACCACCCAGTACGTCTTTGGACTGTGAGAGGAAATGCACACAGTCTTGGGGAGAACGTACAAACTCCTTACAGGCAGCGGCGGGAATTGAACCCGTGTCACTGGTACTGTAATGCATTGTGCTCACCACTAAGCTACTGCACCCTTAAATAAAAACAAACGAAACGCACACACAAAGAAATTGGATTAAAAGAGATGAAAAGCAGGTTAAAGTGCTCGAAAGAGTCCGAACACCTTATGTGGAATTACTCGACACCATGTGTATGACTGTCAGCAAACGTACATAGCTGAGTTTAATTGAAAGACTCCTACTCCGATTCCAGAAGCGTACGATGTTTAAAGTAAATAATAGAGCTCTTGGATTTTACGTTTTTAAAATTTATATGTGCCTGCTCTTCATTTGTTGCCAGCTGCCGCTTAACATAGGCAGATTAACAAATGCTGACATTTGGCAGTCTGTCTGTTAGTCTTCAAATTGAAACAAAATTGCCCAGTTGCACAATTCTGGCTTGCTGCACTGGTGGTTGGTTTAGAATGAAACTAGTGTTTAGTGCCAAATGCATAATTGGGCAAATTACCATTCATTTATAGTATATATATATAAAAAGTACTTGCCATTTTAAAAGAAAGATGCGGGTCTGTGCATGACAACCGCAGTATCCTGTTTTCCACTTGACGCACTTATAGTTCAGTGACATTTTCTTTAATTATGGATGGGAATGTTTGTGCATCTTGTGACTACCCCACTGCCCCCCTCCCCGTTCCCCCCTCCCTCTCCACTGTTGAATGAGTCAGGCCACTGGAATGTCTGGTGTACTGAGGGGAAAGCAAAGCTTGTCTGGGAAAGTAGTGTAATTTCTCAGGGGCATTAGAAAATTCTTTTCCTGTTTCAAACTGTCCATTAAAGTTCGCCTTGTTTTTTATGTGTGTTGATTCTATGTATGCATAGGCTAGTGGGTAATATCAGATGGAAGAATGAAGCTCGTCGTGTTTACTCTTGCCAGTACCATGTGCTCTATCTCCCATATAAACTGAAGCACTCTGTACCAATAAGTACACAGTAGAATTTCCTTTCTCTGATTTACCATAAGTTGGTTTGTTCGTTATGTGCTGTGTTGACTGACGTGAGTGATTATGGTCCTTCCATGACTGTGATTGTTCTTGGCAAATTTTTTCTACCGAAGTGGTTTGCCATTGCCTCCTTCTGGGCAGTGGCTTCACAAGATGGGTGACCCCAGCCATTATCAACACCCTTCAGAGATTGTCTGCCTGGAGTAAGTGGTCGCATAACCAGGACTTGTGATACGCACCAGCTGCTCATATGACCATCCACCACCTGCTCCCATGGGTTCACGTGATCCTGATTGGGGGTGGGGGGGATAAGCAGGTGCTACACCTTGCCCAAAGGTGATCTGTATGCCAGCGGAGGGAAGGAGTGCCTTAAACCTCCTTTGGTAGAGACGTATCTCTACCCCGCCGCCCAAGTCTCCATAAGGCAAAGACAAATGAATTAGAATTGGTTTATTATTGTCACAGGTACCAAGGTACAATGAAAAGCTGGCCTTGCATACTGTTCACATCAGATCAAATCATTACAAGGTGCATTGAAGTAGAACAAGGTAAAACAATAATGATGCAGAATGGAGTGTCGCAGTACAGCGACAGGGCACTGCAGGAGAATGGTGAAGTGCAAGATCATAACGAGGTCTGAGAGCCCAGCTTATTGTGCAAAGGAACCGTTTGATAATCAGTGGGGTAGATGGTGTCCTTGACTCCGGTGGTACATTCTTTCAGGCTTTTGTATCTTCTGCCTGAAGGAAGAGGGAAGAATAGAGAATGTCCTGCGTGGATCGTCTCTGACTGACAACAAGAGTCCATGGAGGAGAGGCTTGAGCTGTGTCCACAATGCTCTGCAGTTTCTTGTCACTTGCAGAGCATTTGTCGCACCAAGTCGTCGTGCGTGCAGACAGAATGCTTTCTGTGGTGCATTGCTAAAAGTTGGTGAGGGTCGATGGGGACGTGCTAACTTTCTTTGGCCTCCTGAGGAATTGGAGCTGTTGGTGAGCTTTCCTGGGCGTGGTGTCTCTGTGGTTAGACCAGGATAGGAGATCGGTAAATTTCTGATCAAGCATTTTGCAGCCAATTCTCCACGGCTAACCCTGTTACATAATTACATGTTTGCATGGGACAGTTTTACTTTTTTGATGGGACACAGTTGAGAGGGATGTAACTCTTCATGCATTATAAAAATGAATAGCAAAGGAAGAGGCCATTTGTTCCTTCAAGTCTGTGCAGTTGAAAGAACAGTGATTTAGTCTAACTAGCCACATGCTTGCTCTCAGTCTAAAGGCTTCTGGCCAATGGGATGTTGAGAGCGTGGCCAGGCACGCTTTAATATGGTCTGTGTTTGCATCCCTTTCCACCTTTTTAACAGTAAAATCAATTTTCCCGGCACCAGTCCTGTGACCAGAGGGGATTGAGTATGGTGGTTAATGCTCTCATTATTTCCTCTTATACTTTTCTCAACATTCTGTTGCCAGCAATTAATCTATTTTTAAATGTACTGGAGCATTTAATGTTTTCTCTTGCTGTATGTTAATTGGGGATGGTGGGGGAGTGGGGGTAGTGTTGGGGGTGGGGGGGGCAATTCTTCTAATTGCCTGAAACCATTCACTGACTGCTCTTGGGCCACACTGTTCAATCACGGCCCCGGGGTTAGTCTGGCTCCTGGCATTTAGGCCCAGCTTGGGGCAAGCAGGTGGACTGCCATGGTACAGGCAGGTTCTACGATTCAGTGCGGCCTTCAGAGTCACCGCGCCTCTTTCCCCGAAACCCCTCACTGGCTGCCAGCACTTCAGTCACCATCGTAGGTGTGACTGTTTTAAAAATCAGAAGTACTCCTTTTTAAAGTTTGTAGTTTTTAATTTAACAATTAGTATACTAAACCCATTCACTAACAACGTTAAGAGCAATGTAAATAATAAAAAAAATTCTTCCAGCAGTGAATGTCTTTTAGGTTCAAACAGCACTGAATGGCACAAGAGGCAGCTGTCACAGCACTGGAACGGGAAGAGCTATTGAATTTCCTTGTTCTTTCCTTTAAGTGCATGCCTGTTAACAATTTATAAATCATATTTCGGCTTCCTTTAATTTTACTTATCAATATTTTATTCTTTTTTTAAAATTTTCACCCCTGAACTTCTGTAGACTTTCTGTAACACTGTAATATTGGGGAGCAGCTTTTCTTCCAAGCTTCCTTTTCTTTTGCATCATTCAATCCATTTGGCCAATCCAAATTTCAAAATATAATGCATTGAGAACTCTTGTCTGGAAATCTGCCAATGCCTGACAGTAAATGTGCTTTGTAGTTGTGTCAGTGTATTCATATCTCGCCTCTAACTTTGCTCTGTGGGTTCTGGAGGCAGGAGAGAATACAGATCCGACTCCATCACACATTGACTGGAACCTATACCGACTCTCCTTAAATGCTCTCCATTGTTCTAACCTTGATTTCTCTTTTAAACAACATCCCTGGTAAGGCCAGCATTTACTGCTGATGTCAAGTTGTCATTGGAAGACGGTGCTGAGCGCCAAATCGATCCACTTTATCCATTATCCTTTGAGTTGTACAGCACGGAAAAAATCAAGATAGTTTATTGTCACTAGAGCGAAGAGATTGTTACTCCAGATCTGATGCAGTGTAAAAACCCTACCTCACTACGTTTTTCGCCCTCTCTTTGCACTACTTATTTAACTTTTAAAATGTATATATACTTTAATTTACAGTTTTTATTATGTATTGCAATGTACTGTTGCTGCATAACAGCAAATTTCACCACATATGCCAGTGATATTAAACCTGATTCTGAGGTGGCCTGTAATGGGGCTGGACAATAGACAATAGGTACAGGAGTAGGCCATTCGGCTCTTTGAGCCAGCACCACCATTCAATGTGATCATGGCTGATCATCCACAATCAGTACCCCGTTCCTGCCTTCTCCCCATATCCCTTGACTCCGCTATCTTTAAGAGCTCTATCTAACTCTTTCTTGAAAGCATCCAAAGAATTGGGCTCCACTGCCTTCTGATGCAGAGCATTCCACAAATCCACAACTCTCTGGGTGAAAAAGCTTTCCCTGAACTCCATTCTAAATGGCCTACCCCTTATTCTTAAACTGTGGCCTCTGGTTCTGGATTCCCCCAACATCGGGAACATGTTTCCTGCCTCTAGCGTGTCCAATCCCTTAATAATCTTATATGTTTCAATCAGATCCTCTCTCATCCTTCTAAATTCCAGTGTATACAAACACAGTCACTCCAATCTTTCAACATATGACAGTCCCGCCATTCCGGGAATTAACCTTGCAAACTTACGCTGCACTCCCTCAATAGAAATAATGTCCTTCCTCAATGCAGCCTGTCTGTGTGTGTGAGTTCTGATTCTGAAACACAGTAGGCACAAGGAACGCAATAGGAAAACACAATGTATATGAGTACATAAGATTAGCTTATATACACGGACTGACTACGTACATTAAGGCACCGGAGTATCTTTACATAAAAGGTAGTGATAAAATGGTGGTGGGGGGGTGGGTTAATGAGGGGAAATGTTGATCAGTCTGACAGCTTGGGGGGTAGTAACTGTTTTTGAGTCTGGTGGTCCTGGCATGGACGTTGCGTAGCTTCTTCCCTGGTGAGAATGGGACAAGGTCAGAACCATAGCATTATAGTTCTACCCTGCTCTTGGCTAGAGAGCGCTGGTGATAGAACCCATTGATGATGGAGCGTTGATATGTTTTCAAGTTTCCTTTGAGTATGTGACTTGGATTGGAATATCCACATGATGGTTGGCTTGCTGTCCCGGGTCCCAGTGAGCGAGGACGTGGGTTTGGGAAACGGTGCAGGAGGGTAGCACTGATTTTGTGCAAGTGTCCAAGGCTGTAGTATTTGGGGAAAGTTCATCACATGAAAAAGCATGGTAATAGGTAAAATTGAGTTCTTGATTAGTAAGGGTGCCAAAGGTTATGGGGAGAAGGCAGGAAAATGGGTTTGAGAGGGAAAATAAATCAGCCACGATCGAAAGTCAGAACAGGCTTGATGGGCTGGTTAGCCTAATTCGGCTCCTATGGGAGCCAGTTTTGGGGAAGAACCTCTTGCATTTAAAGGATTGGCCAAACCTCACACCCATAAGCAGTGTCTGGTGCTCCACCAGAACCAGTGCAGTACGTCTCCCGTTGTAAAGTGAAACACAAAATTGCAATGAAGCTGTGTTCCCATACGCTGCATTACAAGGACGCCCAGGTGCTGGTCAGCTCATTTTCCGGATTATCATGTCAAGAAAGCAACGAGGTCGTTGCTTATGAGCCCGGACGAACAGGCTAGTCTCAGGAAAGCTTGCAGGAGTCTTAGGTGTACCGATGCTGCTGCTGACCTGGGATTAATTTCACCCACTCGGCAGGCTAATGTGGAGATGAGACAAGGTTGGGCAGCAGGCCAAGATAACAACAAAATCTGTTCTGGAACCTCAAGCTTCCTGGCTCACTGCCACCTTTGTGCCCATGAACAAATGATGACAAATTTGTACCCCAGTGTGCGTAAAGCATTTGTCTGCTGAGAGGTGAGGAAAGGGTCAGTCGATCCTTGTAATTGCACTTGTGTTGAATGAAACGCACTGTCTGGTTTTGAGTAACTGACCAGACAGTCTCAGTAAACAGTCTGCATTTTATGGATGGATAGGAAAGTTCATATTTTGTGACTGAGAACTAATGGTTAGCAAGTATAGTTGCTGCATTGAAAACATACAGCCTTTGAGGAAATGCTGTGGATAGGAGACTGATTTTCCCATAAAGGATATTTATATGACACGTTTACAGAACCTGTCCTATTCTCTGCATGTGGATATTGAATAGGTTAAATCTTTCTATGAAGGTCTTGCTTGGTAACAAATGACTTTCAAGATTCCTCTCCAACTTTCCTCTCAAATAAAATGTATGCAAATGTTTTAATTTGTCAGGATCTGTAATTAAATGAAATTGCATTTTATCTGATCAACCAGAAAAAGGAAAGGGGTTTTCAGAAGATCTCGGGCATTACTAATGTTATCAGACCCTTTAAATATCAAAGTTTCCTTAATTATTAATCATTAATTAATAGCCATGAAGAGGCAAATGAAAAAGATAGAACAATGGGAAGTCCCAAAGTTTTAATGTTTGTTTTTAAAATTTTTAATTTAGACACATAGCACGATAGCAGGCCCTTCCAGCCCAAGTAATCAAAGTTGCCCAATTACACCCCTGCGATCAATTAACCGAATAACTTGTACATCTTTGGGACATCGAAGGAAACCCACACGGTCATGGGGGGAGTGTACTGACAGTGGCGGGAATTGAACCCAGGTCTGTTATAACGTTACACTAACCGCTCTGCTTTTGTAACGCCCCTAATATTACTGTTCCCCAGGAAGGACCATTCTTTTAAGCCATGTACGCATGCGTATAATCGCTGGGTCTCCATGAATCCAAAATTCCTTGCCCAGGAAGGATTTTGAAGAAGTATACACTGAACATTCACAGTCGGAGAGGGCCATTCAGCTCACTTATCTCATTTCTGTCGGGTCCTGGTTAAAGGCTTGTGTTGCCTGATGCAGCACGCACAAAACACTGGAGGAACTCAGCAGGTCAGGCAGCATCTAGGGAAATGAATAAACAGTCGACGTTTCGGGCTGTGACCCTTCTTCAGAAGGAAAAGGGAGGTGACTGAGTAAAAAGGTTGGGGGGGAGGGAGGGGAAGGATGCTAGCTGGAAGATGATAGGTGAAGGGCTGGAGAATAAGGAATCTGATAGGAGAGGAGAGGAGACCATAGGAGGAAAGGAAAGAGGAGGGGGCCCAGGGGGAAGTAATAGGGCAGTGAGAAGAGGTAAAAGGCCAGAGTGGAGGAGGGGGAGAATTCGTTTACCAGAAGGAGAAATCGATATTCATGCCATCTTTGAGAACAAATCTCGTCCAGCCTTCATGACCTCTGCATCCTTGGATGCGATCAGCTCCGTAAATGTTCTTTGCTTCACCATTGTGAAACTCTGTGAGATGACTCTTTCCTTGCTTCCGATTCATAGCGATAACATCCCTGGTTGAGGCTCTGCTTCCTCACGCCTTCCAGAATCTCTGAGGCGGTGCCTCATGGACTCCAACCCAATTCTTATCCGTGGGCTCTGCTCTTCAGTGACGCTCTCTGTGACAGCTTCCACGCGCTTTGCCGATGTTGCTCTGCAGCCCCAGACCCGACTGACCCCTTTCTGTCTGCCTCTGTCATCAGTCGGCTTGGTTGAGAGTCCTGGATGAGCCTACAAGCTGAGTAGTTGGACAAGCCAGGAGTAATCCCACGTCTCACCAGAGAATATTTAATGCGACAGTATTAAACATTCAGCTCCTGCTTGCTGGATGTTAACAAATATGTAAATATATCTCAACATGTGCAAACTGTAGTTTTCTATCCATTAATCTATTGTTAGTCTCCCATTTCTTTCATTCTGCTGCCTAGCTGACAGCCAAGGTCAGTTTTCCCCTGTAGATCACCTAATTAATTGAAGGAGCTGTTGTAAGCTGAAGGAGTCCACTACTAAGTCAGTGGCTACGGCACATTGTCTTTGCCTTTTGTATTTAAAAATTTTTAAAATATGGTAAAACTGCAAGAAATGATTGCACTTTGCCAGTTGTAACCCCAAATTACACTTAAGGTTTTCTTCTTTAAAATCTGTGTCTCCTTATTTACTGCAAGCTTCCAACCGGCTGCCTTCAGGAAGCTACTAACCTACTTTTACGTTTACGTGATGACTCATCTTCTGTATGTAGCTGAATCTATTTTTGCTCATCCCGTATTCTGTGAAAGTTTCAAAGAAATATTTTACGTGGGTTAGAACTTGCAACCAAGCAAAAAAGGAAAATGGGTGAGGAAGCCTTTTAAGTTTCATTCAGTCATTTCTACCAAAATGTAAGATCTGTAAGTCGAACATTGAGCCAGGTCCACCCGAGTTATCCCTTAGGAAGTATGATGGATGAATAGTTCTGTCGGAGATATTTATGATGTTATGAAAGGTGCGGTCACCGTGAGTGAATGGCACAAGTGCTTATATTCTACCTGGAGGAGGACCTGTAAAGATTTACAAAGCACTTAAATGGATCCTAGATCTGCATGGTGTCCTCATGTCCTCATTCAAGTCTCTGGGGCAGGGGTCGGGACACTGAGGACAGTGAGGAAGTCTCTTGATTGGCTAACTTGAGCCAGCTCCCAGTGCCTTTCTCTACACCTTAGGCCGGACTGAAGCAGGTCCTGGAGTCTCTGCTTTGCTCCGGGGCCACAATCATATTCGTCCAGGTACTTTTCGGGTGTTGAATGATACACGCTGGGGGCCTAGCAGTAAGTTCACTGAGACGGTCGTGGTTAGTCCTGAATAGGGTCCAGTGCAGTTTCCCAGTAAATTCTGTTGTGTGGCACGCATGAAGTCACACTGTCAGAAAATTGTGCAGCACAGAAACAGGCCCTTTGGCCCACTATTCCCATGCTAACCTTTTTGTATGGTGACATTTCTACTTGTAAACTTACACTTTCCCAGTGATCTACCCTCTTTGGGACCGGATGCTGAAAACCATTCCCATTCATCCCTCTTGATGATTTCCTCGGCTGCCGATTTGTTTTTATAAATTTGAAAACAGCGTTTAGAGTCAAAGAGCACCATGGCACTGAAACAGGCCCTTTGGCCCATCTAGTGCATACCAAGCTATTATTCTGCCTTGTCCCATTGACTGGCAAGTTCAGGGAAAAAGAAGGCACGGAAAAGATGTGGAACATTTTTTTAATTGTAAGTGAATTCAGGGAAAAAAGATTTCCTGGATTCATGTACAAAAACAAAATACACATATGTGTGTTTCACCGCATGTTTGATAGTGATAAAAATCTTACAGCTGCAATGATGTAACGAGGTTAATTGGCTGAATTTGTTTTAAAATTTCAGGCTGCTTCAAGTTGAATGTAACTTTAAAATGTCTCCTTACAAATCTGCAGAATTAATGCTATCGAAGGAACGATTTAGTCCTGAAGGGAAGGGGGAGGGAGGGAGAGAGAGAGAGAGAGTGCGCGTGCACGCATAAGTGCTGATTATTGATTCCAAATCTACTGAACTAGAAGTCTAAACATTGGTCTTCCATCCTGTGACCCTTGCCATCTTGTCAGACTCAGCTGTTTGATTAGTGTGAAGGAAAGTTCACAGGAAATGTTTGTAAGCTGCTTGGTATCGAGATTCAAAAAGTAGGAAAAGATAAAGATTTGCTTTGTGCAAATCGATTTGGGGTTTGATAAATCTTACCTTCAGTAATTTCTTTGCAATAAGGATAAAATTATTCCAGCAGGAATGACCAGGAGAGGCGACGACTAATCAAATACTATATGTTGCCAGGCCAACCATGTGCTCCAACATCCCACTCATTGCCGTTTGGGCTTGGATTGGAGGATTGCTTGGTGTTTTGCAATGATTTGAACAATATTGATATTTGGTGATCAGATCTCAGTCCAGCACAAAGCACACTTACTAGGACATTTTAGGCAGAATTAAAATAACCTGTAAGGTGATATTTAGAAGTATGAACCAAAACTCCAAAGTTGGTCTGTGAGAAGTCATATTGACATACAGGTTTGTAATCATTTTCCTTCTATTCACCTTCCCTTGAAGTTCTTGGTGCTTATTCACTTTGTGAATAGCTTGTCAATAAGCCTCAGGTCTCATCTGGTGGCTCACAGTAAATCTTTGCAACCCGCTTAGTAGCAGGATGCACTGTTTGCCTGGCTTTTACGCACCCACATCTTCAACCTGGCCTCTAAAAGCAGGAATACTTGCAGCATCTCACCTCCTTGGACCACAGCCTTGAGGCTGCTTATGGTGGTCACACCATTGCTATTGACCTAAATCAGCTACCTCAGGGCAAATCTGGAGCCATATTTTCCCCAATTCGCTGTGACTCACTCACTCCAGACAGACGCCCAGGGCATTAGGAAGCGTGCTGAAGATAGATTTTATGGAAAGCTCATGCATATGGTTAATATACCGTAAAACCTTTTTTATTGCTTGAGCACCATTTCATAATTCAGAATGTCTTAATATATTTCTTCAATTTTTATCTCTATTTAATATTTCAGGAGTTCTGAGTAACAATGTAAGATTGAGCTGTGAACTAAAACCTGGACAGTTTATATCTGGATTGGTTGATCCCTCAGAAGCCTTTTCCCTGTGAGGACAGCTGGTTGCTGTGCAGGCGTTGTGCTGTGAACCTCCAGTTCGTAGCTCGCAACGCTGAGATGTCACTGCGAGGGTGCTGGTAGTGGCCTCATAGAGGGGACGAGATTTGTGCTGCCAACTTTCCGCATTGCCCAAGCTGCTCCAACCTCTGTCTTGAGCAGGTGCCTCGAAGCCGCCGTTTGGCAAGGGCACCAAGAGAATGCAAGATGCCGATCAAGGGATTTTGCAGACGTTATTGCACCGTTTCATTTATACGTTTGTCTTGGAAAACTTTTTACTTTTGCACTGTGTGCCGCCTAGTTACACCCATGTTGACCAATTAACCTACTAACCGATACGTCTTTGGAATGTGGGAGGAAGCCGAGAACCCGGAAGAATTCTACGCAGTCACAGGGAGAACGTACAAACTTCTTACAGACAGCAGTGGGAATAGAACCCAGATCGTTTTGCGCGGTAGTAGTGATATGCTAACCGTTGTGCCACTGTACCACCCGATCCAGAGGAAACCCACACAGTCACGGGGAGAACGTACAAAGTTCTCACAGACAGCAGCGGGAATTGAACCCGAGTTGCTGAGACTGTAATGCTAACTGCTACTCTACCAATGTTTAATTTTTTTTTGGGCTGCAAATGATTGTTTTTTTTTTTAAAAAATGTTTTTTTTTAACTTTGCAGCCATATTCTGTTTCTCTGACTAAAAGTAGGGTAACAAACATTCCAGTGCTGTAATTAAAATCAGGTTTGTTTAAAATATTAATGACTGGAGTTTTTGGAGGAAAGGTTTCAATGTTTCAGTCACGTAGATGAGTCATTGAGTAAATATTCATTGAAAATATGGACAGGCAAGCTTGACTTGTCTTAAACCCACTTCAGAATAAGTAGATGTGCTCTTTTTTTACCCTTTACAGAAAAGTGCTAACAGATTTTGTTAAATTAAGCCTACAGAATGGTTTCCTTTCCCAGGAGGGCATCTTGGAAGCCTGTACCAGTTATTGCAAGGTTGGGTAGCTTAACCATTCAGGTTGTATGGTGGAATTTAAGAGCTGATATAATAATCTCTAATAAGATTAAAACTGACCCAGTTAAGGTTTGACCGATAAAGCAGGTGATCCAAGCTAAGAAATGGAAGACATTGAAGAGCTGAGCTATCAAGTGTATTTGCACTGTTTGCTTGAATTCCTAGATCACCAAGGCACTGTGTAAACCAGTGATTTAAAATCGTTCTTAAATCTGAAGAGAATTTCCTTATGCTGAACTGAAGTTGAGTCAAACAATATTTTTTTAATATAATATTCTTCTCTGTCTGGGAGAAAACTCTGATTGTATTACAACGCTCTGTCACCACAGAAGACTTGACACCTCCTCCCGAGCTTGTCAGTCTGACTTGCTGCAGTACCATTCGCGTGAATCTGCCTGTGATGTTCAAAGCTTTCTCTGTTTTGGTGTGGGAGGAGGAGAAGCTAGACAAAAATTTGATGATACAGCAGGAGAGCTGGGGCATAGTTTACCTGGATTTTATTTTTAAAGGACAAATCAGGAACTAACTTCTGTGAGGGGAAGTTGGGAATCCTCTGCAAGATTATAAAAGAGATTTCTGGTAGTGTGTGGTGGGCATTTCTAGTTCTTGGCTTAGCTGTACAGGGTGTGGTGTGCCTCTCCCAGAGAACAAACAGCACTTCCTCTGTCCCATCCAGTTTGAGCAACCAGTCTGTAGCTGAGTCTGAGATCTCAGAATAAAATAATTTTAATTCCAACCAAAAGCAGAACTTGTCCTTTCGAATGGTATGCTAGACATAAGTAAAAGTGGTGGGAAAAAGGAGGCAACAATATAATGGTATTTGATTCAGAAATGCCTGTTTTTCTTCGTCAGTAGAAAACGAAGTCTGCTGACCATTTTCCATTGGGGATCAGCTGATTGCCAGAACATTTTGTTGTTCTTCAAATGGTCTGGCGTTCATGCAACATTTTCAGCCAAAGTTTATGATCAGTGATTTGAGCGCAAAGTTGAAATTCTGCATTCTAGCATTAAATAATGTTGGCAAACTCTTGCTCAGAATCAAATATTTTGGAATATTTGAAGGAGTCTCAGCCCATTTTGTTCCTGGCATTTGGTTGATTGCAATTTGTCTTTAGAGGTCCTCCAGATCTCATGTTTTAACACACCCAGGTCAATCTTTGATGGCTCTCTGCTGCCAGACTGAATGCTGTTCCAATCAATCGCCATATCTATTAATCCCAGAACAGGAGGTTCCTTTTGAGGGCAGATGATACATCTTTGTTTGGCATTTGGATGACATTGTGTAATGGTATATTTTATTTAGCAGTGATACTTTTTATTTATTGAATTTCTAAAATAGGCTACTCAGAGCTTTCATACTGTTTGTACATAGTCATTAGTTTACTTCCAGATGTACCCAAGGCAACGTAGATGGACAAAGACAATGATATTGCATAATCCCCACCACCAATATCTCTGTACTACAACATGATATCAGTTGTCTCAGTTTTGAGTTTGTCAGAAAGGCTGTGGTAATTTTTGTTATCATTAACATTTCTTCTCAACATTAGAACATACATCATCACAGGTTTGGTCCACGATCAACTATTCTCAGATCAATCTAACCCTTCCCTCTGCATAGGCCTCTATTTTTCCTTCATCCATATGCCTAAGAGTTTCTTAAATGTTACAAATATTTCTGACTCTACCATCATCCCAGGCAGGGCGTTCCATGCACCCACCACTCTCTGTATACTCACCTGTACAAAAGCTTACCTCTGAAATCCTCCCTATACTTTCCTCCAATCACCTTAAAATCATTCCCCCTTGTTCTTCAGAATAAACCCTCGTCCTTCACAATCATTCTGTAGAATGAACTCTGAGCATTGTCAGCACCTGTGTGGAGGAAACAACATGTAACTCAAACTGTCACTCCAAACACACCTATACTCAATAAACAATTTCATCTATCACGTTGATAGTGAGCACCACCATTGCTTAAGTTTTTTATATGTTAAAATATTAAACTTTTATGATTGTACATAAACATCCAGCTTATTGGTTGTACTTGGGGCAAATAGGTACATGGATAGGAAGAGTTCAGGGGGATATTGGCTAAATGCAGGCAAATAGGACTAGTTTAAATAGACATCTTGGTTAGCATAGACAGTTTGGGCCAAAGGGCCTATATCTGTGCTATAATACTCTATAACTCTATCTGGAAAATGGACACAAAAAAGTCAGGAAACCTTTGTTCTCTGAAAGTTTTCGGACATCTCAATAAAGAAAATACTGTACTTGAGAAAAGGTTCCTAGCACGTGATCTGGCAAGTTGAATTTAGCGAAATGACAGTCGCTCTCAAGGAGTGGATTTAGGCCCATGATCACCAAACGTTATTGAAAAATGTGCTAATCTCCACTTACAGCAGGATACATAACTATCGCCTATATTTGCAAGAAAGAATTTATTATTTTATGCTTGAGTCAACATCATAATTGCTGGGTTAGATTAAGAGGTTTCAAATGGGAAACCTTGTTACAACAGTTTAAGCAGCCACATCCAGCATGAAGAAAATTTGGAAACTGTCAAACATGATCATGCCTATCTGTTTCGATAGTTAAATATGCTTGGAAAGCCTACCTAAATCCATTACCTTCAGCAAGCACCACAGGCACTCTTTGAAACTACAGGCAAAGTGTGTTTGGTGAGCTTCCTACTCATAATACTTCTATGTGCAATGAACCGTGACATCCAAAACTCTCGAACACCTGTACAAAAGTAGACCACCTGTACAAAAGTAGACCACCTGGCAGGAACTGATTGTGACTTTGGATAGATCCATATTTAAGTGAGATGCTGAGATATATTTTGACTCAATCCTCTTCTGATGAGAGATCCACTTGCATTGAAGAGTTCTGCATATTCCAAATAAAGGTTTATTTTAGTCATGAATATTCTTTGGTCCGTTGCGAAATTGTCTCTGATCAACAAACCCGAAGCTGTTGAACACAAGACACAATCTGCCGATACTTTCTAATTAATTAATTAATTAGTGGTACAGCACAGAGCCTTGCCGCCACAACCACAATTAACCCTCACTAATCGCGGGAAATTTACAGTGACCAGTTAACCTACCCGGTATGTCTTTGGGCTGTGGGAGGAAACTGGAACACCGGGGCAAACCCATGCATTCCATGAGGAGAACGTTCGGAGACTCCATACAGAATGGCGCCAGGATCGAACTCAGAACTCCGGAATGCCCCGAGCTGTAACAGTGTCGTGCTCACCGCTATTTTTCCTCAGTTTTTTTTTGGAAAGGGACTCTTTTGACACCTTGTAATGTGAAAATAATCCAAGTCATTGATTTGAGAAACCTAAATAGTTCTGATGTTCAAATGAATTGTACCGTGGACGACCATGTTGTGGAATTTAGTTTCCCTTTAATTCCATTTCATTTGGCAAACTAAATGCAAGGAAATGCACAGATATAATCCATCAAGAACGCTGAAGGGAATTTAATTACACCGCCCGTTTCAGACGTTTTTTTCATGTAAGTTAATAGGTGTCTGACCGCAGCCTGCTAATTGTAATATCACCCGCAGTGACTGTAATTTTGACATGCGTTATGCATAAATTCACTTTGGTTGAATTAACTGAGCAATGCACAGATCTGACTAGTCAGTTTAAAAAATGCTTTCAATAGGCAACAGTGAAAAACCTGTGCGCAAGTACACTGTTATACACCCAGTACAAATTAGCACGTTGATATCCGCACAGTGGCCACTATTAGGTACACCTGCTCGTTACTGCTAATATATAGTCAGCCAAAACTCTATGCATTAAAGCATGCAGACATGGTCAAGAGGTTCAGTTGTTGTTCGGCCCCAAACTTCAGAATGGCAAAGAAATGTGATATAAGTGACTTTGACCTGGTGCCAGACAGGGTGGTTCGAGTATCTCAAAAACTGCTGATCTCCTGGGATTTTCATGAACAATAGTCATTAGAGCGGATGTTCCCAACCTCTTTTATGCCATTGACCCCCCCCCCCCCCACTTCACCATTAACCTATTGGGAACCCCTGCTCAAGTGTTTACAGGAAAACAAAAATCATCCCGTGAACGGCAGTCCTGTGGGCGAAAACGCCTTGCCGATGAGAGAGGTCGGAGGAGATTGGCCAGACTGATTCAAGGTGACAGGAAGGCGACTCTAACTCCAATAGTCACACGTGTGCAGAAGAGCATCTTTGAGTGCACGATGGGTTTGTGCTCTTCTGCTAAGCAGGAGAAGACCACTTAGTGGCCACTTAATTAGGCACAGGAGGTATCTAATAAAGTGGCTACTGAGTGTATTTCAACATTACTTGTGTCTGTTACCCGTTTCCTTTGGAGCTGCAGCTGTAATCAGTGAATCCTCAGTTAGGTGTGTCAGAAAAAGCAGGACAACGGAAACTGTTTCTCATTGAACAAGGTTACAGGTGTGAAAAATAAAATGTGAAATGCAGCGCTATTTATTCTTCTTGCACAGCTTCATCCTCGCCTTGCATCAGCGAAATTAGTGAATGTTGGACGTTGCCCATGCAATTTCAGTCTCATTTTGAGGAGAACTAATTTATTGTGTTTTTTTTCAAGAGACATAAATCTTCCTGTTCTTCTATTGCAGAGTCCCTAGGCAGTAGTACAGGAATAAATTCCTTACCAAACAGTTCAGGATGCACTTATAGTCATGGTCTATATTGGCAGGGTTTCCCGACCTGGGGTCGATGGGCCCGTCTGTTAATGGGAAAGCTCCATGGGATAAAGAAAGGTTGGGATACCCTGGTCTAGGATCTCTTCAATAGTGCTTGGGTAGGGCTGGTGGTGAAAAATTCTGTCTGAAATTGTGTTTTGCTGTTTACATACATTGGCGGCACCACCATAAGCCTGCCTGGTGGAAATAATTCATAATGGAATGCGCATTAAGATGGCTTGCTTTGATATAGGCCCTAGCAGAAATGCGGGATTCATTTTGCAACAGAAACAGTTTCATGAAATTTTTATTTAGTTAAAGAATTAGTGGAAGACTCTTAGACATCTATAATGCATCGGGAAGACAGGCTAACGATCTTTGAAATATGGAGTACTCAGCACAAGCTGACCAAAACGAGAGTCTATCTCCAGCTGCTTCTGGGAAGCAGAAAGTGCTCGTGGCTGACCATCCTTCAACTGCGCTGACGCAATCGTTGCCCTTGAAAGTATGACAATGTACTTAGTACAGAAGAACATACTTAACAATGTTTTGCACTCCCCGGCAATTAGACTGTGGCTAGGATTCTTTCACAAGGTGTCCCTGGGTTTTATATAGAATGTTCTCTAAGATGTGATTCAACCTTGTAGAGTGTGTCATTTTTTTTTTATTCTACAACTACTTTTCTGTTCCCTGCTGGCTTTTCATTTCTAGCTATCTTATGGCCATACTAGGTATTTTTTTATTGGAGTGTGGGACCATGTGCCCTTCTGTATTTTACTCATTAGTCCATTATGGAAAAAAAACATAAGGTTGTTCCACCAGAGGAATCTTTGAATTTGCCATTATTTGATACCCAAGGACACTTTCAGCATTGTTCATTATTTAGTAGTTGGAAACAAGAATACCCCACCAGGATGGCGGGGGGGGTGGGAGAGGGGGAAGATGTTTGTGTGTGGGATGGACAGCCTACAGCTCAAGGCCGATGAGTGGAGAACATGATTCAAGAATGTTTAATGTCATTTTCTGTACACAAATGTAAAGGAAAACGAAATAATTCTTACTTCAGATCTGATGCAGCACCAAAAAAAAAAGCACGATAAGATAAGGGACATAATAATTTTAAAAATTACACAATAAGTATATATATGTGAGGTAGCTTGTATATATAGATATGTATACCAGTCTGCACCCAGTATTGGCTACTGGCATCTCCCTTTCAGTCTTTTAAACATTCCCAGGCAGCAGTAATGTTGAATAGGACCCAGCACAACTGCATAGCAGATTCTTGAACTCCAGCTGAAGATCCTGAACATTTCAAGTACAGTCTAGCCTGACACAGTCAAATTTGACTGTGTTTAGCTGTCCAGGCTGGCCTAGGTCAAGTGTATAATGTGTCAAAGCATTTGGATTGGATTGGTTTGGTCTGCCCCAGCTCAGTAACTGTCCTAGGTGAGCACAGAATCTGAATCAGGTTGTAACATCCCTGACATTAAAAAATAGAGAGATGGCATTCATGGGTTGGTTCATCTGGCATAGGAACAATATGCCTGAGGCTGCAACAATCACAGTCAAGCCCCAGCCTTGCAGTGTGGTAAATGTCCAAGATGATGCTTTCAATGGGGTTGATGTTCCAGGTGCTTTTATTCTGTCGGCTCTGCCCTCAATCTCCTGTCAGTACAGCTTAAGTCCTGTTATCTACAGTGCCGTCTTCCCCAGTTAAAGCCCTTTGAGCGACTTGAAGGATCTTAACCAACATCGGGTGTGATCAGTGGGATGAAGTAGGAATTCTACCTCACAAAAAGGAATCTATGTGTTGGGATCTGAGGTAGTCTTCATGGGTTCAATGTCCATTCAGAAATCTGATGGCAGAGGGGAAGAATCTGTTCCTGAATCGCTGAGTGTGTGCCTTCAGGCTTCTGTACCTCCTTCCTGATGGTAACAATGAGAAGGAGGTACATCCTGGGTGATGAGGGTTTTTAATGATGGACCTTTTGAGGCATCGCTCCTTGAAAATTGTCCTGCATACTACAGAGGTTAGTGCCCATGCTGGTATTGAAGTCACTTTAATCTAAGTGTTTTTGTGATTCCATACATTAGTGACACCACGTGTGATGAAAGCGAATGTGGAAAAATTGCCTCGTGCACAGCCATATACTATAACTAAAAGAAGGGTATTGTTAAAAAAACAAGTCTTAGTTTAGTAATGTTAACAGGAGAATGCTGGATCTATTCAGCAGCTCGGCAACATCCGCTGACAGAGAATCAGTTTCATGTCTACAATCCTGTCTGATCTGCTAAGTGTTTCCGGCAGTTTCTATTTTTATTTCAGACTTTCAGCAGCTGCACTTTGATTTTTTTTAAAAACTTTGTTTGGAATGTTATTTTACCGCACAGGGAGACTGCACGAATGACTGTGCATCTCCGAATGTGGGTCAGGATGCTGTAGTATGTCATGTCCGTGGGGATGAATGAGTCGGCGTGTCTGTGGGGTACTAATTTAGAGACAGATAATTAATTTTATTAGCTGGATGAAGGAAAGCACAGTGTGAAATTGTACTGGGAATATTAGGGCAGTTTTACTTGGTAGATGGGGCTCAGAGGGTATGTCATTCAGCCAATGTAGGTCCATCTCCCTTCATTTAAACCAGCGTTTTCACTGCTGGTCTATATCTTCATCCTCTGATCCCCTTTCAAAGAGGGTTCTTGTCTCTTTTTATAAAAGTTTCCTGAGAATAGTTGAGGGAGCTTCCACCTAGCTCTAAGGAACAGACCGAAGTTAAGGTGACCCTGCCAAGGGGTGTGACGAACCCCGTTGGCATTTTCTGCGCAGCCCTGCTGTTGCTGTGAATCTTCCTTTAGCTGTGAGTGACTGGAAGCAGTCCAGCTCTTTTGGCAGACCACAGGTAGAAGTTTGCCTACCTTGCCGTCAGGTAAGTTAACGCAAGAGATTCTGCAGATGCTGGAAATCCAGAGGAACACGCACACATACAAAATGCTGGAGAAACCCAGCAGGTCAGGCAGCAGCTATGGAGAGGATTACACATTTGACGTTTCGGGCCGAAACCCTTCATCAGGAGAAGAAAAATGAATGTTTAGTTTGATGACAAATTTATCCCATTTTGCCCCGGCAGTGCCACTCTGAAAACAAGTGTCTGCACGGAGTTCCCAGCCAACGTGTTTGCAAGTTCTGGCAGTCGTTAGCATGTTTGCCAATGGGTGTGATTGTTGTGGCCAGCTCTCAAAGTGACATGTCACAATGCTGGCTAAAAGGTCGGTTGCTACTGAATGTGTGGATAGAGGGCCGAAGAACATTACCTTCAGAGGGAGCAGATTCGGGGAGAGGTCTACCAGGTTAAGCAATTTGCATTGCCAAACACTGACTTTTTTTTTGAGAGATGTGGACAATTATCTCCTTCACTCAAGACAAATGGTGAAGTCTAGGTACTCATAGGACCACAAGACAGCGGAGCATAAATAGACTATTTTGGCTCCGCCACTCTATCATGGCTGATTTATTATCCCTCTCAACCATATTCTCCTGCCTTCTCCCTGTAGCCTTTGATGCCCTTACTAATGAAGATCCTGTCATCTCTACCCAATGACTTGACCTCCAATGGCATCTGTGGCAATGAATTCCTCAGATTTGCCATCCTCTGGCTGAAGAAAATTCCTCCTCCTCTCTGTTCTCAAGGGACGTCCATGTATTCTGAGGCTGTGCAGGTCAACACTGCCTGGGAGTGGTGTCAGGGCAAAGAGCTGGCATTCAGGACTAGTTTCCCGAGTCAAAGAGTTGTACACTCTTGGGATTGTTCACCTCAGAGAGCCGAGGATGCTCAATCAGTGACAACACTGAAGGTGAATTTGATAGAGTTTTGGACACCAATAGAATGGGGATATGGGATCATGCGGGAGTGGACTCCAGCTGGACGACCTGTTCTGTTACTGAATGGTATAATAGGCATTTTACCAAGGGAGAAATTAAAATTCTGTTCCACTCAATGAGAATGGGGTGAATTGAATTGACATAATCAGTGCAACTTCAGGATCATTTTATTGCTCCTTTCAATCTAACTCACTAATGATATGTGCCAGTTAGTTAGTTAATTAATTAATTAATTAATTGATTGATTAACTGAGATACAGTGCAGAAGAGATTCTTCTGGTCCTTTGAGCCACACTGCCCAGTTCCTGTTTTAAATCAAACCTAATCACAGGACAATTTACAAAGACCAATTAACCTACCAGCCTGCACCATGGGAGGGAAAAGGGGCTCCCAGAGGAAACCCACGCGGCCACGGGGAGAGCGTACAAACTCCTTACAGGCAGCAGCGGGAATCGAACCCGGGTCTCCTACACTATAATACGTTTTGCTAACCACTACGCTACCTGATGGCTTTTATTTTGAGATTTAAAACTGTATTTCTTTATCTATTAAGCCACCACAATATGTGACAATTTGTGAATAGGAGTGAAGTGTGTACAGAAATCCAAATGTTTTAAAGTTTTTTTTTGTTTGTCTGTTTACTCTTGCGTCCCATTTGCCAGTGACCAAAGATAGTGGGAGCCTGTTAGTGTAGCACTCATACCTCTGATGAGGTGGTGGATAGATAGGCTGTCTTTCCAGCAGTGGGTGATGTAGAATTAAACCAGGGTGCATCACACCTCTCAGTGCACAGGTCAAGATTCTCCTTTCCAGTGTAGTGGTGTCAGGATCATAGAGGAGTACAGCACAGAAACAGGGCCTTTGGCCCATCTAGTCCATGGCAAAATTATTTAAACTGACTACTCTCATCCTCATAGCCCTCCACATCCCTACTATCTAGGTGCCCATCCGAACTTAAACCGACGTTTAAGACGGTGACTGATGTTTAACTCCTCCACCCGGTCATATCACCAGTCTTTCCATCACACAGACAAAAAAAAAACCACATTCATTTTAGATCTCTGCACCTTGTCACTGCTCCGGTTGTGTGGATGAACAGATTTATAGAATGATTGAAACTACTTTTAACAAGTTGTGAATACAGGAGCAAAATTACAAAATGGAACGTACCTTCTTTTCCAAAAGAAGATAGAAATTTTTATGATTGTTTTTGCTTTTTAAACATATATCTTAAATTCTTTAAGATGGGAGAGATAGGTGCAGACAAAACTAATTTCAAATCCTTAATTGGACACTATTAATAGTGGGTTGGTGCAGACATGACATGTGAGTGTTCAGTCATCCTGCAGTGTTCTCAGCACACCCCAGGCAATGAAGCAGTCACTTCCCATAGCAAAGACAATCTGTCTTCCTGAGTCTCCTCCCACCTTTCTCTTTTCTTTTGCCACCGCTGCTCACAGACAGGGAAATCATTTTTCCTGATGGGACGCAGCGATCTGCTTGGATTGTGGGCTAATGCTGTATACAGCTGGTGCCGTCTTTTCAAATAAAATTAACTGCAGCCTGCGTGACGGTTTGCTCAAAAGTTCTTTTTTCACCCCCTTGTATTTTTTATCTCTTCTCCTGGTCTCTCCCCCCACTGTAGAAGACAGTTTTATTGGCATAGATTTGAATTATTCATTTGTGATCCTGGGCAAAATGGAGTCAGGCAATTTATCCCTAGGGCATCACATTTTTTCTATGCCATCAGCAGACACATGTAGACAGAAATACACATAGCGTGTAGCATTGGATGGGGGTTAGTTGCGTAATATCACATTGTATAATTTTCCCCTTGGCTTTATAATGAATGTAACCTAGAATTCAGAACATGCCGCCTGTTTTTTTTAGAAGCTGCACAATCCAATTTTGACTCTATCTGGTGTAGGTCCCGTTGGGGGTAATTTTTGGGTGAAATCAGAATCGAGGCGGACTCCCCTCCTTGTGTTTCTGACATCACCGTTGGCCTCTTCCCCAGTTCTGCTTCAACCCGAGGTAAAGGGGAGCAGAAGGCTCCATGTTAATGACGGCTGGAAGAGCAAGGGACACACTGTGCTACTTTTCTGCTTTTCGGGTGTTTAAACGGGAGCTTGCCTGACTAGACGCGACTCCTTCTGAAGTGACTGCATGCCACTTAGACACACTTCCAGTCCACGTTGTGTGCTGAAGCTAACAAGGGAGTGCTTTCATAGCACTTTGCTGCCGAGACATGTATTCCACGGGTTCCTTTCGAGCGACTTCACCAGCCACCCTCTCTTTGAAGGCTGTCTAGCCATTCTGTTCTGGGCAGGTGGCGGAGCTGTGTCCACCATGGAGGGGTCTTGCAAAACAAAGGCAGCAATCAGTCCAGACGAAGAAGGACAAGAGCAGCAAGAACAAGAAGGCTGGGGGGAGGCAGCAGCTACGAGGACGATGTCCCAGCCTCAGGAGAGGAGGGAGACATTGTCAGCATGGGCCAAGATAGGAAGTCACTTACAGAGAACCTCAAAAGTCATAATTTGGATGTCTCTGGGTTCAATGAGCCAGTGCTGGAGTTTAGAAGCACATTGGGGGGAGGGGGTAACTCATTAAATGGGGTGGCCCGGTAGCCTAGTTTTATAGCGCAACGCTTTACAGTGCAGGTGGCCTGGGTTCTATTCCCACTGCTGCCTATAAGGAGTTTGTATGTTCTCCCTGTGACTGTGTGGGTTTCTCTCACAGACCAAAGACGTTAATTGGTCATTGTAAATTGTCTCGTGAGCAGCTCGTATTAAATTGAGGGATTGCTGGGCAACATGGCTCAGAGGGCGGATTCCACACTGTATCTCAATAAAGAATAAATAAGAGATATTGAAAGGCCTAGATAGAGTGGATGTGGAGAGGATGTTTCCTATAGTGAAGGAGTCTAGGACCAGAGGGCACAGACGCAGAACAGAGGGACATTTAGAGCTGAGATGAAGACAAATTTCTTTAGCAAGAGTGTGGTGCATTTATGTCATCCTTCAATGTAGAGGAATGTTACATGGGGGCTTGCATATGTGAGATCTTATTAAAGTTTTGGGTTATGGAGGAGATCTAGAGATGGTATTTCAGAATTTTTACCCAATGCAGCCCAATCTGGAGGAGCAAAGAAGGAAAACAGTAATAGGTTAGCTGTACAATCCAATGCAGAAAATAACCCTATTTCAGCCTTTGAAAATGGTCCTGGAACTTAAGTTTAAAACACTTCATGTCTGTATTCCACTCTGGCTTATATTTCAGTTTGCTTATAGAGTTTGCTGTGAACATTTTATTCACTATTGGAAAACAATGGGCTATAGAAATTTTATTGCTTAGGAACACATTCCTATATGGTGAGATTTACCAGCTACATTATAGGAGTTGCAGACGTCAGAAAAAGCGAATTGCGTTGGAATAATTTGGCAGATGTGATGCAATTTGCTTTGCAACACTCAATGTCAGTTCTGTCCTTCCTGCAGGACTGGATCGTTGAATGGTACAAATACTGCCTTTACTCAGTAATCCAATTCGCGTTATATTATTAAATGCGACGTCTAGAAAATGAAAGAGTGTATGGTCTCGTGCGAAATTATATTAAATGCAGTGCATGTGACCAAAGAAATAAATAAAAGGCACTTTGACAATATTGACTCCATTTCACAGTTTATCAATTTGGAAAATAAGTTGCAATTTATAAAATGCTGGAAATGGTGATCTGAAATACAGATACTTTCCTGCTGAATACTTTCCTGCTGAGGTAGATGTGGCACAATTGAACTGATTGATTCTATCAGATGAACACTGGCGTCTTCATAATCTTTTTCTACTCAGCTTATATGCCAATTATCTTTTTCCAATGTGTAGATGTAGGTACCACCAGGGTTGCTCTAATGATCGGCTGTCTTATCGTTCTTGAGTATCGAATCGGCTAATTCTTTTTTTGCTTTGCACTGATGTTTGGATGGGTTTGTGCTGTTGGTTCCCTATGGAAACTGAGTGTGATAATAAAGGATGGGAATCTCAATGATTCCATCACTAGTTTGTGACTTCTCTGCTAGGTTGCAGACAATGGTTGACTTGTGTGCCTCTTGCCAGAGAAAAACTTCCCCAGAGCTTTTGTTCCTCATCATGTTGCCAGGTATCAGGTACAGACATGGACCCTTATTCTGCAATATAAGATAACTTAATCTTGTAGGTACCTGAAGTTGGTCGGGATCCCTTTGAATTGAGTGACTAAGAGTGGTTCATCCAATGAAAGAAGCCCTGAACACCGCCAGAGATGGAGGACCTTCGTTGCTGCTCTAAACGCCAACGGCGTAAAAGGCATTTCTTCTTCTAAGGAATCAAGGAAAGAGCAAATGGAGCTGTGATACGAAGGCTTGCTGTTCTGTAGCTTCTATTTCCCGTAGGTCAGCAGATTAATCTGACCATAGTCTCTGTCGATATGGCAAATAGTGGGAAGGATGCTCTTCATTCAATAGAAGAACAGTTAATACACGGGGTGGGGTGGGTGCTGAACTGCTGGCTGACCGAAGCAAGCACTACCAGCCATCCTGGGCTCACCAGCTGGACATGAGTTCCAAATGTCAGAAGGTAAAATGGATTTCCTTTATAAGCAGGAGGTTATTCTATAGTTGATGCAGCCACCTTATTAAGGTAGAGATAATATCATCAAAGCGAGTGACTTGAGTTAACGGCTGAATGTTAAGAGGTTTCACTTCGGTACTGAAAAAAACAGGAAAGTGGCAAAATGACGCACATACTATTCTCATCAGTGACTATAACTTTAACTTTCCCCGTTAACTAAGGCCAGCAAGCAGCAGTTTCTATTCAGCACATTTCTAATTTAGTTTTCTCCTCAGACTTCTTGTTGGGCCCTCTGCTCCCAGTGGAGCAGAGGCCATCGATGGTGTGGTTGGAGTCCCATTGTTTCTGTAATCTATTGCATTCTCTGCAGCTTCACCAGAGCCTGTTTTATTTTACTTATTTATATATTGACATACAGTGTGAATCAGGCTCTTCCAGCCCTTCGAGCTGTGCCGACCCAATTTACTCCTAGCCTAATCACGGGACAATTAACCTACCAACTAGTATGTCTTTGGAATGCGGGAGGAAACCCAGTAGTGGGAATTGAACCCTGGTCGCCTGCACTGCAAAGCGTTGTGCTAACCACTACGCTACCATGCCACCCTAACTTTGTTGGCCGGCCTTACCTGTTTCCACCTCTCACAGTAGGGTTGGACACTGAGAGAGGCCTGTTCAGTCTTAGTTTCAGGTAAAATAACATTGCTACGGGCAGAAGTTGCTGCAGGTCTTCAGGCCTTGTTTTTTCCCCGGAGTATTTTTTTTGAAAGACACTTTGAGCTACAAAGCAGACCAGCCTAAAATTCAGCTGTAATGTAATACCTTAATATGGGTGTTTAGTTTCTCTTTTCATTTACTAATTTCCTGGCCTTTCTGCCTCAGGAATCAAATTGTTTTTGAGGGATGTGTTGGAAAATGATCATATTTTGTTTTTTATTCAGTGAAACCAGCCCAGACATAATTGCTCGAAGAGCACGTGAAAGAAGCAAGTTTGCCTGTTCTTATGAGAAATGATCAAAGAAATAAGTAAACAGCAGTGTGCCAGACTCCCTCATCTTCTTCCCCTGTTTCTGCAGCGATCTCAATGCAGTAATCAATTTCAATTGACCAGTTTTGTTTGGGTCTTTAAATAAAATATTATGATCAAATATTTTGATCGAGGACAGGAAGCATTTCAGTGGGGATTGTTCTGTAAGCACAGAGCACTCAGTGTTCTTTATAGTGGTTTACACCAGCCACACGTTTATGAGTGTCCACAAGATCCACTCCAAAGTTCCAATCAGTTTTGAAGTTTTCTTTCAATCTTATTCGCTTCCTGTTCACTGAACCCACAGAAGAGTGGGAGGTGACGCTGGTTTCCTGATCAAGTTTCTCTGCTTGCAATTGAATTCTTTGATGTGAGTTACCGCCAGCTCGGTTGAACCTATCTGTGTGCGTAGTGATTATGTTTGTCTATAAGGAAAACAGGTGAAAATCACAAACACTAGGAAATCTGCAGACGCTGGAAATCCAAAGCAGTACGCATAAATTGTGCTGGAGGAACTCAGCAGGTCAGGCAGCATCTGTGGAAAAGAGTGAACAGTTGACATTTTGGGCCAAGAGCTTTCTTCAAGACTGAGAAGGAAGGGGAGAGACGCCTGAATAAAAATGTGGGGAGGGATGGGAAGGAGGCCGGCTGGAAGGTGATAAGTGAAGCCAGGTGGGTGGGAAGACCAAGAGCTGGAGAAGAAGGGATCAGATTGGAGACGAGAGGGGACAATAGGAGAAAGGGAAGGAGGGGACCCAAAGGAAGTAAAAGGCAAGTGAGAGTCTCTTTTAACTTGTTATTCATTAATAGGTTTAGCCAGTGCTGGAAAGGGCCAAAAGGTGGGAATGTTTAGGATGGTGAAGGGTGCCAATGAAATGAGCTGCTTTATCCCAAATGGGGTCAGGTTTCTTTTGAGTTGCTGAAGTTGCACTTAGCCAAACAAGTGGACGGTTCTTCTTCATGCTTCTCACTTGTGCCTTACAGATGGTGGAAAGGCTTTGAGAAGTCAAGAGGTGAGTCATTCAGCACAGCCAAACTCTAAACTAAGCCTAGTAGTTGTGATGTTTATGTAGCTGCCTCAGTTAAGTTCTGGTCAACACGTTGATGGTGAGGAACTTAAAGGTGATAATGTTAGTGAATCTCAGTGGGAAATGATTAGGTTTTCGTCTTAGAAATTGTTTGGTACTGTGTTAAAATAAAAAAAAGTTTAATATGAGAGGAATGAGTTTTAAAGGGGAATTGAGGGGAAGTTTGTTTTTCTCACACATACAGAATGGTTGATATTTGGAACTTGCTGAGAGAGGAAGTAGTGGAGTCAAATACAGGCACTATGTTTAAGAGTGGTGAGGCTTCGATAACCTCGTCTCAAGTACAACTGAAAGTGTGATATATTTTTTGAAAATAAAGGCTGGGTTTGGGAGTCAGGATACCCTGCAACCATAGACCTGATTAAAACCTGTACTGTGGCCAAGGCTTGGGGCTTTCTGTGTGTGGAGAAGAACTGAGGGTAATGATTAGTCAAGGGTTTCGGAGGAAGTCCAGGATTGAAGCCGAGGATTCCAGCTGAGCACGGACTTATGATGTGGTGAGTGAAAATTTGAGGGCAAGTTGGAGACCAAGAAGTGAATTGGGGATGGTTCAGGGATTGAAGAGTTGGGCAGTTGGAAGATCAGGGTAATTGGAATGGTTAATGGTCAGACTAGAACCTTGGATGATTTGAGGGGAGAATGGATGAAGAATGGGAGCTAGTGCATTGTGTGGATTCCCAAATGATAAGGAGTGTAATACAACAGGGTTCAAACTCAATATTGGGAAACCTATTCTTTTGGGAACTTGGGATCAAGTTCTTCAGCAGCGCCACATTGGTGCATGCCATCCTCTGAAACCCTGAGTGACGATGAAATTCTCTATCCGGGCTGTGAGGGTGAATCATACCAGGAGTACCCAGGGTGATCTGTCAGAAACATGCCTTGTCATGTTTCATTTCAGGGGAAAAGTCTATGTGCAGTTGCGTGACACTGACAAAAATGCCTTTGTAATGGAAACTTGTCCAAAAAACTGTTGAAGCTCAGCTAATGGAAAATCTGGCTCTTGACATTCATGGGAAAGAGTGGGATGGTGACGTTTGGCTTTTGGTGAGGAAAAGGGAGTCGAGATGCAGAGCAGACACGTTGGGACGAATCTTGGACTGGTCTTGAGAGTGGCTGCCGTTCCAATGTTTCTTATTACAAAGAAAACTGTACGGGGAAAACAAATAATTTGCAATGTCATTCTGAAGAAAATAAATATTTTAGTAAAGCCTGATCTCATATTAGGTCAAAATTAGAAAGCAGGGACAGAATTATACTAGAAGTGCTTATATTAACCTGTCTGTGACCGCTTCAAGATCAAGTGCAGCCAAAACTGCAGCATTGCACTGCCAGGCAGGATTATTTTTAGGAGGCTCTCTTGTTATGTTTTGAATTCCTTCACCAAGAGGATTGGGATCTGCCACAAAATAGTCGGTGTGATCCTGAGATAGATTCAGTTGAAGTAGATAGCTGTATTATAGTTGTTCCAACATGAGGGCTTGGCATTGCCAAGCCTTACACAAGAAGATCTATTTAGGTTAGTTAACTGCGAAGATTATTTCTGCTTTGCTGAACCATGGATTTCCTTATCAAGCCTGGGTCACTGCAGTGACCTGGAAAGCCGCTAACTGCATTCTCAGACATGTCGCAAGTACTCCGAAAATTCCAGTAGTTGATGTTTGGAGAGCAGTCAGTGGATGGGTAAAACTGTGATGACTGCAATCCAACCCAGACACCATGGAGCTCCCAGACAGGCTAAATTTGGTGATGATTCAGTCACAAGAGGAATTTTGAGGATCTTGCTTTTTGATGTGGTGCACAAACATCAGTGGTTATGCGGCTGACTGAGACCAAAGGACAATAACACAGATTTTTTAAGCACAGCTGCAGTAAAGAGGAAACATTTACTGTAAGCTATTTCATATTCAAAAATTCAAAGCACATTTATTAGTAAAGAATGTGTAAATTATACACCTTGAAATTTGTCTGCTTGTAGACAGTCACAAAGCAAGAAACTTGAATAACCCAATTAAAAAGAGACAAACCCCCCCCCCCCAAAAGAAACAAGAACCACTGCGTAGAGAAAGAGAGGGAAAAAAAACAGTGTAAACATCATTCCGAAGCAGGCTGAGTCCCAGATGTGCTCCTGGAACAGCCGGAGTAGGCCCAAAGCCAAGCCTCAGTTCCCGGTTTTCACACCAGCGGGGCAGAAACACACAGCAGCCGGATCAGTTCACAGCCTTGTCGCCACAGAGAAAGGGAAGGACATTTGCAGGAGAGCAAGCGAAATCAGCTTGACCCTCGCCTCCACTCCCGACACTCGGTCTATATGGGCCAACGTTTAAATTGTCCAAACACCGAGTAGTGCCATCTTCCAAATAACGCCATCAATTCTTAAGTGAAGATCAGCACCTAGAAATTGCAGGGGTTTGTTTAAGTTGCAGGGTCACTTGATATTAACCGAAACTGGATTCTTGGGGACGGTTGCCGATTTGATTCCAGCAAAGCACAGGCAAAAATGGAAGACGAGATCAGACCCCTGAAGACGGGTCTCGGCCCGAAAAGTCGGCTGTTTATTCATTTCTATTTTATCGCTGCCTGACCTGCTGAGTTCCTCCAGCATTTTGTGTGTGTGTGTGTGTGTGTGTGTGTGGCTCGAAGTCTGATATCTACCTGTTTCAGGCAGGCTGGTGCTTCTGTATCAGAATCACATCAATATTGACATTAAAGTGGCAGCATCACAGCAGGCTTATAGCTCCAGAGTCCCTGTTTAGAAAGCAGTTGAGTTAACAATCATGAGATGGGACTGATGCATGATACAGGATGGATTTGGGGTGCATTATTTTCTAATTAAATATCCCAGAAACTAATTATCAGATTACTGAACCATGCTGTTGACAGTTGCACATATTTGATGCAATTATTTTCCTGTTGACTGAAGCAGCCAAGCATCACTTAGCAGTTAAGTATGCTTCAACCTTTGTGAACATTTGCAGTGTAATCATTTCAGCAGACATAATTTTATTAAAGCTCTCATCAGAAGCTTCCGTGATTTAGCCAAGTCATCTCCTTTTTATCTCAGCATCAAGTTCTCCCTGTCCTTCCCATTCCAGTGTCTACTCCTTTCTCTTTTTTTTAAAACCACAACACACGGTAAATATTATTTTCTGGTGCTTGCATCTATTCTCCGTTTTCTGAGTAAGTTCTAACTAGAGATGAGTGGCTTCAACATCATTGCAATAACGCATTTCAGCAGTGGGGTAAATGAACGTGGTTCCGCTTTGGTTGGATATCATTGTGAAGGTTGTGTGTTTTACTCAAAGACCTGTCTGCAGTGCATTTCCAGGTCTGCTCAGGGAGACACGTTTATCTCCAAAACAAAGGTTTCCTTGTGCCGTGAAGTTCTCCCTGCATGTGCCACGCATTCATGGGCAGAAAGTGACGATGTAGAGGCTAGGGAATCATGAAGACAAGAGATGGTGGAAATTCAGTGTCTGTCACACACACACACAGAATCCTAGAGGAACTCAGCAGGTCAGGCACATCTGTGGAGAGGAATAAATAGTCAGCGTTTCAGGCCGAGACCTTTCTTCAGGACTGGAAAGAAAGGGGGAAGACGCCAGAATAAAAAGATACGGGGAGGGGAAGGAGGATAGCTAAAAAGTGATAGGTGAAGCCAGGTTGGTGGGAAAAGTAAAGGGCCGGAGAAGAAGGTATCTGATAGGAGAGGAGAGTGGACCACAGTAGAAAGGGAGGGATGAAAGTGAGATGCTGAAGATGTTCTATAGGTCAGTTGTGGAGAGCGCCCTCTTCTTTGTGGTGGCGTGTTGGGGAGGAAGCATTAAGAAGAGGGACGCCTCAAGTCTTAATAAGCTGGTAAGGAAGGCGGGCTCTGTTGTGGGCAAAGTACTGGAGAGTTTAACATCGGTAGCTGAGCGAAGGGCGCTGAGTAGGCTACGGTCAATTATGGAAAACACTGAACATCCTCTACATAGCACCATCCAGAGACAGAGAAGCAGTTTCAGCGACAGGTTACTATCGATGCAATGCTCCTCAGACAGGATGAAGAGGTCAATACTCCCCAATGCCATTAGGCTTTACAATTCAACCGCCAGGACTTAAGAACTTTTTAAAAGCTATTATTAATGCTTTTTGAGATAGTGATTTAGATGCATATCATATTTTTTACTGAGTTAAGTATTGTATGTAATTAGTTTTGCTACAACAAGTGTATGGGACATTGGAAAAAAAGTTGAATTTCCCCATGGGGATGAATAAAGTATCTATCTATCTATCTATCTATCTATCTATATGCAGGTGAGAAATTCTCGGCTATTGCTTTGAAAGTAACTTCCCATTAAGGAGGAAAAGCCACTGTTTCAATTGACTGTAAAGGTTGGCTTCAAAACAAACTGCCACTACTCTGGTGGTCTGAATGGACAATTTCACACAATACTCGGGCATATGCATCACAAAAGTTTTGGCCTCGACTGCCTGTACTTGTTTAACTGATCTTAATTTGGATTTCTATTAGTCAACCTTGTTGTATTTGTTTGAAATGGAAATGTCTTCCTCTAAGTGGAAGGAGCACCAACTGGTTAGGTACAGATGGCAGGTGAACAGTGCCTCCTTGACCCAAACTATCCAAAAAATATTAGTATTCATAGAGTTAAATGTGGGAACAAATCAGCACCTCCAGAAAGGATAGAACGACAATAAGTAGAAGTGCGATCACTGAAATCAAGCGTGTTTTTCTCCTAAGAGGTCTGTTGGTGGGTCTCGGGGCTGCAGAAACCGATCAGAGATCTACATATTCTGCTGCAGTGTGGGGACAAGTAGGTGGTGGCTGTGCTTAGTGGTTGGACTCAAAGGAGGGGGGAAGGCAGGAGAATGGGATTGAGAGGGATAATAAATTAGCCATGATGGAATGATGGGGCAGAATCAATGGGCCAAATGGCTTGATTCTGCTAATGGTCTATGGTCTTTTGGGGTGTTAAGTGTCTCCTTTCCCAGCTGGGAGTAAAGGATCTGTTTGGGGAGGTGCAAGTTAGGCATTCAAGTGACATGACTGGAGTTGGCGTACTTTATCATGGTGGGGTTGCTGTCCACGTTGGCCTCCTCAAGTATGCTACAAGGGCAATTCATTAAAATGCATCGTTCATACGCATAGTCGAAACGCAGGCACAGGGTAAGCCCATTTGAACATTTCAGAGAAAACACCGCTGTTTTTTTTAAACCTGCATTTCTATTTCAGACTGAATTTCGCAAAAATCATTTGAGCTGTGTGCAAGCCCATGACCCACTTAATAACGGGATGCTTTCACTCTCTCGGGTATGGTGCACACTCCAATTTGAGATGGCAATTCTTTGAGAGTAAATAGAACAAAGTCAACCCAGAGGAGCAGTTTGGGTGACAGACATTGCTCCCAAAGGTTTCGAGGTGGCAGCAGCAGTAGCCCCAGCAACATGGGATTGGTTGAGTGCCAGCTCTCTTGTCTTGGTCCGCGAAGGAAGAGCCAGGCAGTGCTATCAGGACCTTAATGCTGTAATCCTTGCCGTGCTGGCGAACAGCCAGGGGTTGAGACTAGGCGAAACCAGGCCTGTGAATTCTATAGAGAAAGCTCTTTTTCCTCTCTCCAGTTTTATTTGGCAGCCCTTGTGTGGGAACACTACAAAGCGGGGGCTGATAAAGAGGTGGGACCTGGCAGCGTCTCTGAATCTGAACTGTCTCCAAGCTGCAGCTGTAAAGACTGTGGCATTTACTCTGTGATTAAAGTACACAGCTCACAAAGCCAAAATTTCAGCGGGGCCTGGAACAAACACAAAACGTTGATATGTACTTTCAGAGGTTAAAATGCTTTGGAAATCACAGGTTGGCAACGTAGGGACTGAACAACTGTTTACATAGTTGAAATATGGCAACTCCTTGCCAGAATGCTTGGGAGATACACCTTTAGTGTAGCAGGCATCTTTTGCAGCACTTTCATTAACAGCTTCCCAGTGGCAGAAGTACTTTTTTAACCTAATCTGCTCAGTTAAAGTCCGAGTTTACACATGGTAGTGAATTGGAAAGCAGATTTGGTTGGGTATGTAAAACCAAAATTGGGGTTGATCTGGTCAGATTCAAAACAACTCGTCCTGCAGACTCCTTTATCTTGAAGTCATCTTACATCAGCTTCCAGCCAAGGCAAGAGTTTAGTGACTTCTGACAAGTGTCCATGCTGGAAACCCGATTTTGGCATTGTGGTTGAAACTACCCCAGCCATTCACTTCTTCACCCTTTATCCTGTGCGTCCAATCATTTGTACGGCACCAAAGAGTCATTGATGTATGAGAGGTGAGAATGTCAGCGGTACAGTACATTTTGAGATCTAGGCTATGACGAAGTCTAGCTCTGAGCTCAAATGGTTGGAGCTGACTTGCAGTGATGTCAGTACAATTGATAATAGGAGATGCCAGTATTGGTAACACTTCCTCTGTCATTACTGAGGACCGGCAAAGACGGAGAGGGTGGAAAGCGACCATTTTAGATCTGCCCAACTCCTTATCGATGGGGTACGACTGGGAAACGTACCTCAATTTCTGAGGCATGCCAGCATCTGGCTCCTTAGCAATTGCTTAATTAAAGACTTGGCTTATTACACCAGAAATATGGAAACCATTAGTTAACTCTGTAATCCACAAGCTTCACCAGACTATATGTTATACTATTTTAGTTTAATTATGTTGTACAGTCCAGATGTGTAGTGAATGCAGAAAGGAAAAAAGCATTAATGCACATTTCTTTCCTCTCATGTTGTTGAAGTAGACATTTAAGCATGAGTTAGAGTGGGGAAAACAAAGTACAACCCTCCTCTAATCTTGCCTCCACCTTCATCTGCTGACATGCTGTGGGTTGAGTTCCCAGTGTACCAGAATCTCTGTGGCAGGCCTTCATGTGTCCAAAATGGAAGCCTGGTGTCGGGGGACAACTCTGTTTCCAGTCGTTCCAAAGCCCGAGTGACTTCCTTTATGCTGTGCCAAGAATACCGAGGCTAATTATGGTCCTGTAATTGCAAAAGTGATTACACCTCACTGGGAATGGAACTTGTCTCTGATGTCTGTCAAGGCCAGTCAACCTGCAGGCTCGGACTGTCTCAGTACATAAGTGATGAGCTGGAGTTGGTGAGGTGTTCACAGAGTCGTACTTGAGCAGGACCTGGTGCCTGGTTGGGTGCAGGATGTATTTCTATGGCTGGTACAACTGTGGAAAGCAGTGTTCAAAACTTAACATGAAAGGTGCATTACCCCAGCGCAGTGCAAAAACTGGTTTTGTACGATGTGATTAAAATAGAACAAAATCTCATCTGGTTAAGTTTGCTGATTAGAGAGTCGGCGAATGGTTTCCATACTTCTGCTAATAGGCCAAGCCTTTAACTAACCAATTCCTCAGGAGCCAGACATTGGTATGCTCCAGAAACTCAGTTATGTTGTCCAGTGATAAAGAATTGGGCCTCAGTATGAGTTCTACTATGTACATCCTTATGCAGGATTTCCTAAAGGTTAACTTGCCGGTTGAGTCAGTGTAAGGAAGGCAAATGCAATGGTGGCATTCATTTTAAGAGGACTAGGATATAAGAGCAAGGATGTAATGCTGAGGCTTTATGAAGCCTCAGTCAAACCACACTCGGAGTACTGTGAGCAGTTTTGGGCCGCTAAGGAAGGATGTGCTGACATTGGAGAGGGTCCAGACGAGGTTCACAAGAGTGATCCCAAGAATGAAAGGGTTAATGTGTGAGGACTGGCTGATAGCTCTGGGCCTGTACTCGCTGAGTTTAGAAGAATGAGGAAGGGATCTCATCGAAACCTATCAAATATTGCAAGGTCTGGATAGAGGAACAAGTTTCTATCTCCTTGAAAATGGTGATACAGATGGATAGGATAGTGACGAAGGTATGTGTTGTGTATTTAATATTTAAGTAATATGTGAGTAATCTTGTGAATATATTGGTTGATTAAGCATTCTTGTTTCTTTAAATAATTGATTACAGTTTTTATATGTATAAACTTGTGAATTGCATACATCATCACTCTACCATGTGATCCGTGTGCGCCTCGCTTCAGGTAAACACGAAGTTAGACCCGCTTTCACAAGCTCCCATGTCCTCGCTTGAATTAGTTAATGTTTTGAAGTTTTGAAACATAACGGAGTGCTTGCCACCATAGCCATTGGGTATGAGAATTAGGATGTCCAGCCGTAGCTGGACAAAACTTTAGTCAGATTGCACTTGGAGTATCGTCACAAACACGATGAAGAGTCTCGGCCCAAAACATCGACTGTTTACTTTTCTCTGTGGTTGCTGCCTGACCTGCTGAGTTCCTCCAGGGTTTTGTGCCTGTTGCTTTGGAGTACGGTGTACAGTTTTGGTCACCACACTATAGAGAGGACACGGTAGCATTAGAAAGAGAGATTCACTAGGATGGTGCCAGGAATGGAGAGCTGAGTTATAAAGAGAGATCGGATAGGCTGGGTTTATTCTCATTGGATTGTTGGAGATTGAAGAGTAACCTTATTGTGGCCTATAGAATTATGGGGGCATAGTGAGGGTTGATAATCTGAGATTTCCCATAGGGTGAGGTAGGGGTCTAAAACAGAGGGCACAGGATGAAGGACAGAGGAGACCTGAGGGTCAATAATTTCACAAAGGGGGTGGCGGGTATACAGGAACCGAGGAAGTGGTAGAGGCAGATATAACCGCGGCATGCAAAGGGCACTTGGAGAGGTATGGAGATCAAAAATGAGTGGAGTGATGTGGGCCTAATGCCTGATGTGTCAGTCAGCATGAAGGCGGGCCGAAGGGTTCATTTCAGCCCTGTGCCGCTCTCTGACTATAGCTCTAGAGTCACGTTCTCAGCAGATTCCCCGTCCCCTTTCTCTTGGAGCAAACTCTATCTTTAAATATCCTGCATTTTGTAACAAAATTAAATGGAATGATATGTAGATCTAAAGCACTTTTTTATGCTGGGCTCTCTTATTATATAAACAGTCTTGTTTCCGGGTCAAAGAGGCCCCACAATACATTTTCTTTCTTTGCTGCCAAACGATTAGCTGTAATGAATACTTTGACTTGGCATGATAGAGGAAGTATGGTCTCATTTTTCCTGTGCGTAGATTTTATAACACTAACCAGGTGCCTGAAGTCTGGGTTGAGAAACAGAACTGTATTGATTATGTCTGGCTGGATTATAGTGGAGCCCGAGTTCTGTCTTGATGAGCACAGAGAAAGTAGCCTCACGCAGGGCATGCTGGACCGTTGCAGTTAGAAAACACCCGCTTACAGGAAGCCAGAGCAAGCGCGAGTGCAATGTGGGCTTCCTTGGGCTCTGAAGCACTTCCCACATTTTAAGTTTGAAATATGAAAAAAAATAGCCAACATTAGAAATATAAAAATGAGGAAGTAGAAAAGAAACTATTCAAAGATGAGCCTTCATTTGTCATTACAATCTGACATATTATTAAAAAATAGGACGAGAACTCCTTCCCAATTTTTTTCCTCTTCTCAAATCCACTCAGCAGCCACTTTATTAGTTATACTTGCTGATAATGCCAATATCTAATCAGCCAATCACATGGTAGCAACTCAGTGCTTAAAAGCGTGCAGACGGGGTCAAGAGCTTCAGTTGTTGTTCAGAGCAAATGTCAGAATGGAGGAAGGAAATGTGATCTAAGTGTCTTTGACTGTGGAATGATTGTTGGTGCCAGATGGTGCGGTTTGAGTATCTCAGTAATTGCTGACCTCCTGGGATTTTAGAGTTTACAGAGAATGGTGTGAAAAGCTAAAGGAAGAGATCCAGTCAGTGGCATTTCTGTGGGCGAAAATGCCTTGTTAATGAGAGAGGTCAGAGGAGAATGGCCAGGCTGGTTCAAGGTGACTCAAATAACCACGTGTTACAGCAGTAGTGTGCAGAGGCGCATCTCTGAATGCACAACAAGCCGAACCTAGGGAGTGAATGGGTACAGCAGCAGAGGACCTAATAAAGTGGCCACTGAGTGTATGTGTGCAGTACATTGTGTTGTTGGGCGTGCCAGACTTTGCATGATCCACACGTGACCACGTTTTGCCATGTCAGGAATGTACTGGCCAGGCCTTGTGAGCATGCCTGCTTCAGATTGCTGGCCTGGAATTCTGTTTGGAGCCCACTGCACAGTTTTGATGTGTCGCTGGGGGGGAGGGGGCTTTGTAAGGAGCGAAAATGCAAATACAGGTTCCTTAAAACCGGCCTGGGCCAGTGCTTTGGTGAAGTCAAGGGTGTTTGCTACTTAAATCCATCTAGCTAATGAAATCTGGTCTCAGGCTTGCTACAACCTGTATTATTGGTGAGCATGTTCCCAGTTCCCATTCGGGGGAAAATCCACCTCAGGGAATCATTTGTGAGAGTGGTGTTTGATTACGTCTGTCCCCTATAACGGTGCTGTCCCTTTAAAAATAATCATCCCTTCATGTAAGAATCTATGGCATTATTGGGGAATGAGCTAAAGTTGTGTTACAGCACTCTCTAAACAAAGGTGAATGTTAATTCATCTCAGGAGTTTATGGGCTAATATTTTGCGTAAATTGACTGCTACGCTAAGCTACAAAGCGCTTCTGACTCAGCTTCCAAATTAATCAACTGCCTGGGTGGTACTTTGGCCTGCTTTGACTTCATGAAAGATAGCACGAGCCTTTTAATTTATTTTTTCACTTCTTGTTTGATAGAATTCTCGCCAGTAATAAGTGTTCAAACTTAAAGAAACGTAGAAGCTGACCTGCCATCCTGCCTAATAAGTCCTGCCAGCTGGGTCCCTGGACAGACAAAAGCAAGCACATGTTAACAATGCAGGTCAGGGCACAACTACAAATGCAAGCTCCGTCTTGCTAAACTGTCGGCTGGTCTGATCCCATTATAAAGGGTAACATCAGAACAGTAAAGGAGACTGAACAGACAGTCACCAAAATCCCCGAAGGGCCTAAAAATCTGCAAGAGCTGTGCTTTTTTTTTCTCAGGAACATTTATTACTTATGAAACCTTCCAAGCTCAGACTATGTGGATGAAGCCAGACAACCAATTACTTTATTAGTGTTTCAAAGCCTCTTTAGCTGTCTCTAGAAATCACCGTCACACTCTCCTTGTAGTGCACAGAGTTACTGCACAGCTTCAGGCCGTACTGTTAGTAGAAGCATGCCTGGTGTGATCATTTCCAGCCTCTCACACTGAGCTCCCTTGAATCATTTTCTTTCTGAAGCCACAGGCCTAGAAACTGACATGCAAAATGCTGCTTTCTTCCAGCTTTATGGTTTTAAAAATGGTGTGTGTGTGTATGTTTTTTTTGTTTTCTGAAGTAAAATACAATAATGATCATTTTTCTTTTGAAAATTCAACTGGACGCTTCTTTTTGGTCTGGGTTGCCCTAATGCCAAAACTCAGTTTCTGGGCCAGAAAAATGGGATAAGGAGAACAGGGCATGAAGTTTTGGGTCAAAACCCTACCTCAGAAAATATGAAGCAAGCCTGAGCATAATGAGCCGTTGCTTTGATAGTTCCCCAACAGCCACGGTTACCTTTTGTCCTTGTGTCCGGTTGTCCCTTGGAGAACATGGTCTTCCCAGTGCACCGTCAAACTGGATCACCTACTCGGTCAGTGAATTATAAACTGCAGATGCTAGAAATCTTGATCAACATAATACAAAATGCTGGAGGAACTCATCAAGTCGGGGGGGGGGGGGGTGGAATAAATGGTCGACGTTTTGAGCCAAGCTCCTCTATCAGGAATTTTAAAAAGTGGGGGAAGGGGAAGGAGTTCAAGCTGGCAGGTTTTAGGTGAAATCAGGTGAGGGAGGGTTTATGGTGGGGGAGGAGTGGTGATGGGTTAAGAAGCTGGGAGATGATAGGTGGAAAAGGTGAAGCACTCTAGAAGGAACCTGATAGGAAGGGACAGTGAACCGTGGAAGAAAGTGAAGGAGAAGGGGCATCGGAGGGAGGTGATAGAGGGGAAGGGCTGAGAGAGGGAAACCAGAATGGAAAAAGAAAGAGGGGGTGGGGGGAGAAATAGCCACACGTTAGAGGAATCGGCGTCCATGCCATCTGATTGGGGACGACCCAGACGGGATATGAAGTGTTGCTCCTCCAGCCTTAGTGAATTACAATCTTCCATTCTTCAGTGTCACCAGCCACAATCTGCAGCTTGGTGGAAGCAGTATCTAACCGCTCTTCCCAGTGAGAGCTTACAAGGTGGCTGTTGGGCGACTGTCCAGGCAAGGGTGCGTCATGCCCAAGCTTGCTTCGTGTTTTCTGATGCAGGGTTTTGACCCGAAACATTACCACCCTCTCCCACCCCACCCACAGCTGCTCAGCCCACTGTGTTCCTCCAGCAGATTGTTTGTTACTCCGCATTCCTGCATCTGCGGCATATTTCCTTAATGCCTGGACATCCACAGTAGTAACAGGTCGGTCAGGAAGGCCTGCTAAAATTGAAGTGCCCTTTCTCTTGGATGAGTGAAACTGGCACAGACTGAGGGCTGAACTTGGCTCTTAACTCTCCCCTATGGGCAAATTATCATAACTGTACCTTATACCATCATAATTATCCCACCTTCAGACTGAGTTCTAATTGTAAGAGGCAGGCAGACAGGAGATGTGGCCGAGTGTGAAATCTGCCATTGCCTCTCCTTTCTTCGCTCCACGCTGCGTTGCTGTTGCATTTTTGCTTCCTGTCACTCCACTTGCCTCTCTAATTACACTTCCAAATTCCGTATTATATCTCTTAAAGGAATCTTGTCAGTGAAAATGACATCACAGCACTGCTCGATACGAAAGAATTTAAAAGCTAGCAATTGAGTGAAAAAGGTTCAAAATCATCTGGATTTTCTAACGTTGATTCCATTTAGTGTGCTAATCAACAGGAAATGAAAAAAAAAGACGGAGCACATCAGTTAATCCCCAAAGTGCCTTGCCCTCCCTGGTGTCTCAGTTTAAAAGCCTTCAGGAAAATAAGATTGCAAGCCAGAAAGTCAAGGGAAAAAAATATATATGGAAGTTTAGTAGCTATCAGATCCGTCAGCGCAGTGATTCCCAAAGATGTAGGCAGGCAGATGGAATTGTGACAATGTTTACATTGTATGTTGCTGAACAATCCTAGTATTTAGATCTTTATATAAACCTTTTGTCATGATCACTCTGCACTTGAGGCTTGAATAGTGTTTTTAATGTTAGCGATGTGATGAACTGTATCTGCCCGCCACCATCTGTCTGTTCCAGCAGCCTCGTTATTGTATGCTGTGCAGCCCGCGCGCATATCCGTGTGCAAGCATGTCACTCAGGCTCCCAAAGCATTGCTCAACCCAGTCGCCTCGTTTTCTTCAAGGGAAAACTCGAAAAGAAAAAGATGCAGGTTTTGGAAAGCTGAAACGAAAGCAAAAAGACGCTGGGAGTGCTCCACAGGTCAGGCAGCATCTAGAACAGAGGCTCCCCACCTGGGGTCCGTAGCATTAAAAAAGGTTGGGAACTCCTGATCTAGAACGTAGAACTGCTCAGGAACAGGCCTTCAGCCCACAGTTTCTTTGCTGACCGTAACAACCATTTAAGCTGTACACTTGCCGACATCTTGTCTGTGTGTCTCCATTCCCTGCCTGTCTGAATGCCTCTCAGATGTCGCCGTTGTGTCTGTGTCCACCATATCCCCCAGCAGCACTTTCCAGGTACCTAACGACCTACCACTCTCTGCACAAAAAAAAAATGCCCCCCCCCCCCCCCACACAATGTCCTTTAAACTTTCTCCCGCTGTTTAAAATCTATTCTCTCTTAAGTAATTCATATTTCCATAGCAGGAAAAAGACTCAGCCTTGTTTGTGTCTCTCATAGTTTTGTAGACTTCTGTCAGCCCCCCCCCCCCCCCCCCCAAACCAGCCTTCGACACTCTAGAGAAAACAAGGTTGTCCAACCTCTCCTTACAGTTAGTAATCTCTGATCCAGGCAACATTCTGGTGAACCTCTTCTGTACCCTCTTCAAAGTCTCCACATCCTTCCTATAATGTGGCCACCAGAGGTGCACAGTCTACTCCAAATGTGGCCTAACCACAATTCTATACACAGCTTTTTTTTAAGCATCTGGAGCATGACGTGCCAACTCTTATTCGATGCAGTAAACCTTTCAAGTCTGAGACTCTGATTTGGGTCCAGGCTGTGATGAAGGGACGCAGGCCTGAAGCCTTAACTTGATTGGTCCCCACCACAGCCTTAGTAAATGTACATTTAGTTATCATTTATCTTGCAACCCAGAATTCAACAAAGATTAAAAGTTCAAAATTTGGATCCTAGATAGTTCGAGCATGGGTACATAAAGGTAAACCTACCTGTTCTATTTTAAAAGGTTGTCACTGGTAAAGCCCTCCCAACCATTGAACACATCTACATGAAACACTTGTAGAAGAGAAGCATTCATCAGTGGGGGTCCCCACCACCCAGGCCATGCACTTTTCTCACTGCTGCCATCAGATAGAAGGTACTAAGCCTCAGGACTTGCTCCACCAGGTTCAAGAACAGTTACTACCCCTCAACCATCAGGCTCTTGAATAAAAGGGGATAACTACAACACACACAAAATGCTGGAGAAACTGAGCAGGCCAATGCTGCCAGGCCTGCTGAGTTCCTCCAGCATTTTGTGTGTGTGTTGCTCGGATTTCCAGCATCTGCAAATTTTCTTTTGTTTGTGAGGGGTTAACTACACTCACTTGCCCATCCATTGAGATGTTCCTACAACCAATCATCTCATGTTAAGGTCTCTTTATCTTGTTATTTATTGCATTTGCACGGTTTGCTGTCTTCTGCACTCTAGTTGATCTTTAATTGATCCTGTTACAGTTATTATTCTGTAGATTTGCTGAGTATGTTCACAAGAAAATGAATCTCAGGGTTGTACATGGTGACATATATGTACTTTGAACTCTGAACTTTGAAAATTTTGATTGATTTCTACTGGCTGTTGATTTAATAAATAGTTGGTGGTTTATCATGCTTTCTGAAGTTGCTGAGGTCTGCAGAAGTAGTTCAGCAGTTGCTGAAGGACACATGAGGCTCCTGGACAAGTTGGTTATTGGTGAATATTGACCGTGGCAAATGATCGTGGAATATAACAACATGACTGAGAGAACGGGCAGAGACAACATAGAGTAGGGGCAGTTGTTGAAGGGCAGGTGGGAAGGCAGTTCAACGAGAGTCCATTATCTGCCCGGGGTATTCAGGGAACGGTTTTCCCACTGTGGTCAAAGCGAGGAACAATGTGTGATGTGCAGTGAAGACATTCTCACTGCTGCACCCACAATGCACTGCCTCTTTCGGTAGTGCAAGCTGGCCTAGAAAAGAGAACGGCTGGCTTTAAATAATTCTGACTCCCTGCTGAGTTACATGGGCGCAGTGTTGGTTGCACAGTTAGTAGCAGCACAAAGCTATCTTCATCAAAAGTACTGATCCCTGGGTAAACTCGATAGTGACTCCCACATCCAGTTTTGGACTCAATTAAATATAATCAATCCTTCATGCCTTTCCTTTGGCATTTTGTCGTTGGAGCAGGTGGTTCGGGCCCTTTGTTGGTGTTGACAGATCAAATGTTCCCTATTCAGTAATGAAACTACAGAGACAGTCAACCCATTGCAGTAGACTTAGCAGTTCAGCTTCTGAACAAACCAAGTCCAATCCAATCCAATCCAATTCAACATTGACTAGCTGATTCAGTAGTTGGCCTGCTTACTAATGAAAACCAAACGGTAACTTGTCCAATGACTGCTAGAAATCCTGTCAATTATCTACTGGTAATCCAGCAAGCAAACCAATGACTGAATGGTATGGAGTTGTCCGAAAAGCGGAAGCTCAGTATTTTGATATCGTTATTTTTATTTTTAGAGGTATGGCATGGTAGCAGGCTTTCAGCCCAATGAGCCCATGCCCCCCATGTGTCAGATTAACCTACTAACCGATACATCTTTGATATGTGGGGGGAAACCAGTGTGACCACGGGGAGAATGTACAAACTCCTTTATAGACAGTGGTGGAATTGAACCCTGGTCGCTGGCGCTGTAATAGCAATAGCTAACTGCTTCGCTTCTGTGCCGTCCTCAACTTGTGAAGCGATGTGGTTTTTAGTTCTGTAAATGGTGTCTATTAGTCACACAAGGGGAGAGGAGATGTGGTCGAAGAGTATTGTGAGGCAGAAAATCACGACACACATTTCTGTGCATGGTGTAACTGAATTATATCGAACACCAAAATCTTTTACTGCAACCAGGACCTTTTGCACTTTCTCTGACTCAGCCCGGGCCATGAGCAAGAGTCAAATGACGTGACGTGCATGGCGTGACAGCCAATTCTTTGTACTTTGTGATCTGCAAACAGGGCGCCCCAAGTGTGCTGAGAGTTGGATGTTTGAGGCCTGTTTGAGCTGTAAACAAGGAGGCCTGACCTTACCTGTTCTGCCTCTGTGGAATTTGAACTTTGCACATAGTTCACAGCCTTGGCCCCCATCCCACCAGTGCAGCCAGCTTCAGGATGACGAAACTCGGTGCTGTGGTATCTCTGTGCAGTGTACCTCCTCCGGTGGTGGGGTATTTCTAGTCTGGGCCTGAGCTCATTGAAATCCATGCTGTGAGGAGTTCAACCAAGAGGGGAAGTTTTGATTTGGTTTGCTGAATGATTAAGTTTCCGCAAGACCTAAATGTACTACTTCGCCGATAAACAGAACCCACGCTACTGGTAGATTTCAGAAAACAGGAATTAATTTTTTTGTTGAAGATAAATTGTGGTGAAATGCCACATGGTACAAGCCTTTTAATCAAGCACTGCCAAGTTATCCCATTTCTGTTTGTCTCCCACTCACGGTCACAGCTCTGAGAAATCAGTGGCTCATGCTGTAGAAAAGTCCATGAGATTTTGCAGAGCAATGCCACAGTTACGGGCAGTATGGAACTGCTGTAGACGTGCCTGGTTTAATCCACCACATATTGCAGCGCAATCTCTTTTAACATTCCCTATTCTGGCTCCCCTCTTAGCCCCTCTCTTCTCACCTGTTGATCACCTCCCTGTGATGTTACTCCTCCTCCTCTTTCTTTCGCGGTCTGCTCTCCTCTCCTATCAGAGTCATTCCTCTTCAGCCATTATCTCTTCCACCTACTACCTTCCAGATTCTCACATCATTCTCCCCTCACCTGGTTTCACCCGTCACCTGCCAACTTGTACTCCTTCCCCTCCCCCACCTTCCTATTCTGGCTTCTTCCCCTTCCTCCCCAGTCCTGGTGGAGGGTCTCGGCCTGAAACGTCGACTGTTCATTTCCTTCCCTAGACGCTGCCTGACCTGCTGAATTCCTCCAGCATTTTTATGTGTGTTACGGTGGAGTGTGATTGTGTACTGACTTCTGAGTGATAGGTTCCACTTACCGCTTGCCTCGTTCCCCCCTCCTCCCGCTGTCTACCTCTCCTCTACACTCTCAGTCCCGATGCAAAGCGTCAGCCTCTGCCTCTGCAGATGCTGCCTGACCAGCAGAATTCCTCCAGCAGTTAGCTTCGGATTCCAACACCTTACAAGGATTCCAGCATCTACAATCTCTTGATTGCGGGCTTGTTATTTTAAATTTACTGTATTGAAGGAGAGGGCCGTAAGCTGTCCGAAGAATGCAACCGAACTGTTGTGAAAATTAGAAAAAAAAAATTGGTATTCAATAAAAAAGTTCGTAGAAAAAAATAGCTGTGGTTCAATGTCATATCTGTGAAGCATTTACTGGGTGGTACGCCCATGGCCTCAGACATTATGACCTTGTGCCGACATGGCTGGATGTTCAACATCCTTTCCGCTGTACTTACTGCTTGTTTTTTTTTGTATGACTCACTCTCATAGACAAGTTCGTCTGAACAGCTAGTCCTTGAAGCAAACAACAACCCACTTCTTGTGGCTTTCACTTTGCGTAAAAGCCATTATCAGAACTTGTGGGCATTAGCTCAGCTGCAGAGATGCAGAGGAAGAGCACCACCCTTTTCCAGTCTAACCACCGATGTTAGGCTGGGAATGTGAGTTGTGTCAACGTCTTGCCCATGTGTAGCTCATTTGAACATTTTATGCAGTAGCTCGACTGAGAATACTTTTAATATTACTGATTCTCCTTTATGATAATTAATGTAATTTCAACATTTGATGTTATTACTTGACAGAAAATAATTCTGGAAGAACAGAAACTGTAAAATTAATTCTGTCTTGGTTAATGAACAGATTTCTCTACTGTGGATAAGAAACTGTAGCTGTCAGCAAAAGAGCTGAGTTTAAATGGTAGAAGTTTCACTATTATAAATATCATTTCTAGTGTTGGTGAGTTTTGGTTACTTCTTAATATGAAGATGAATATTGCTAGATGTTCCGTCTCCTTATATTGTTTTGTTTTTCACATGAAGGTAGTAATTGTGAAGAACTATAAAATTGTCATTGTGAAATATTTTATGGTCATGGTTTTACTGTTCCCAACCATTCATATTTCAAAGGTCTAAAGATGATTCCCTTTTTGCACACCTTTGCCTCTGTGTCAGGCTCCCTTCGATGTGGCATCGTGAGTTGGGAAACTCAAATGCAGATATGTAAAATGCTTGGCTGGTGCTGCCATCCCTTGCTGAAATTTGAAGGTGATCAGATCGCGGCCTTTAAGATGATTGAGGGTTTTGATAAGAGTGTGTTTCCTGTAGTGGTGGTGATGGTGGTATTCAGAATAACAGGGTGTGCCCTAGAAAGCTGAGGAATGAAATGATGGAGCAACTTTTTAAACATAGAGGATAATGGGCCATTTGCATTGTTGAACAGCTGATCAATAGATCATAGTTAGCTAAGGGATGTCAAGGATTGTGGAATAAAGCCAGGTAAAAAGAGTTGAGATACAGGTCGTATGAAATCTAATCGACTGCGGGAAGTACTCTCGGGGATGAATGGCCTTATTCTGCTGCTATAATCCAATGTCTCTCATCTTAAATGAATGATTTCTTTCACAAGGTCACTCGCCAAGATCAAAGCTTACAATGCTACCAACTCTTTGTTTCTATGGGGACCAAAATGCCTTCACCCTCACTTTAACCCAGTGTGAATGAGCAACTCTCTCCTTTCCAGAGAGACACTTGGCAGAACTGAAAAACAAAACCTGTGCTCATATTGTTTGCCAGTGGTGCTTATTGTAGTAGAATTAATTTAAATAACAACTTGAGGCTCTGGGGACCGTCACCGCTGTGCAGTAAACACGGTGGAACTAAAATTCCACGTCTTGCCCACTCTAACTCCAGTGGGAGACTGGTCGATCTCCACGGATAAGCTGGAAGGCCGTGGTTATGGCGGGAGATCAATGGAGACTGCAGAACATCGGCCTCTGGGTGCTTACAGAGTTACTATATGAAAGAGCTCCAGGTTTCCAACATCAGAGTACGTACAGTAAGTTCCTGCAGACAGCGAATGCAATAACCAAATCGGTGTTTTATGTGGTTAAGTGATCATGGTTGGCCAAATCATCAAGGCTCACCCCTGTGCGTTCATCTCAGCAGGGAGGCGGGAGCCCAGCTAATGATTTCATCTAAAAACTACAGCAAACCACCTGAGAAATAGAAGCAGTCTCCTTCAGTAAGATCATGGTCTTTTACCTCAGCATTCTCCTCCTGTTCTAACTTCGCAACCTTTGATTCCCTGTCTCTCTAATGATCTATTGATCTTATGTCATAGATATACTCGCTGAGTCTTCATTGCCTTGGGCAGTGAATTCCAAAGATTTCTTCACCTCCTGGTGAAGAAATTTCTTTTTACCACCTTAAATGGTCCTTTACTTGCTTTGAGCCCGTGACCCATGATTGTAAGCTCCTCACCCAAGGAAACACCATCGCTGTCAAGCCCCAAGAATATTGTTCGTTCAAATGAGATTATCTCACATCTTCTTTAGAGAATGTATGCGTAGTCCGTTTAACTTCTCCAACACCCTCTCCGTCCCCTCCTCAATCAATCCTATGATCCTCTGCTGCTCTGCTACATCAAGTATATTATTCCCCTGCACACAGTATAGTGTAAGTTTATATTTTTGATCGAGGCCTAGAATCAGAGAACACGACAGCCCTTCAGCCCATCTAGTCCATGCTGAACTGTTAATCTGCCTAGTCCCATTAATTTGCACCTGGATCATAGCCCAACATACCTCTCCCATTAATGTACTCATCCAAACTTCTCTTAAATGTTGAAATTGAACCCACATCCATCACTTCTGCTGGCAGCTTGTTCCTCACTCTCATCACACTCTGAGTGAAGAAATTCCTCCTTGTGTTCCTCTTAAGCAATTTCACCTTTCACCCTTAACCCATGACCTCTGGTTCTAGTTTCACCCAACCTCAGTGGAAAAAGCCAGCTTGCATCTGCCCTCATAATGTGGTACACCTCTCTCAAATCTCCCCTCACTCTCCTGCGCTCCAGGGAATAAAGTCCTGACCTATTCAACATTTCGCTATAACTCAGGTCCTTGAGTCCTGACAACATCCTTGCAACCTGCAGTGGGTTTGAGCCATTTCTAAACGTGAAATCTGCTGACGGTAAAGTGGTGCACCGATGAATCTGCTCTCTCCTGCAACTTTAAGAATCCAGAGAAAATACGTGGCGACTATTCCCAGTGCCTCTCAAGATGTTTGTGTGGATCTTCCACTTAAGTTATAGAAGGCATTCAACATCATTCCTTTGGGCATTTAACCCCATAATCCTGAGCAAGCAACGTGCCTTTTGAAATGAGTAAAAGACCACATTAGCCTCACTAGTGAATGTCATTTTGGAATGGCCTAACACGGTGATGTTGTTATGGTAATAGCTCTTCAGAGCTCTCGTTACAATCATGCTTACATAGATCTCTCCCCAAAGGACTGCAGCTAACTGTCAATGAGTGAGATGCGAATGTTTCATTTCCCTTCAAAGGAAATAAAAATAAAAAAGCCTGATGCATTCCGAGCCTGAGGAATTTCTTTATACCGAACACCTCTTGTCTGGAAACCCAGTCTGTTCCCCATGCAACTCACGCATGTCCCCACTCACATGCAGTAACGTAAGTATTCTTCAGTATACCAGCACTCCAGAGTTTATTTATAAAGATCCTGCCCGGCTCAATTGCACTAGAGCCTGAGGATTTACAATTAATTTCAAAGCTGTGGGTCTGCCAAGGGAACCTTATCAGCCACGTGCCTCGCTGTGAGGTAGCCACGGGTTTGTCAGTATAATAAGATGGTGGATATGTTGAATTGTAAGGGTGCCCTGGCTGGCCTTACGGTCATCCTGCACATAGTTAGGTCCCAGCAGATCTCAGTCAGGTCACCAGGCTCCAATTAATTTTGTTTCTCTGTGGCAGAGTCAGAATCTGGATTATCATCACTGATGTGTCATGAAATTTGTTGTTTTTTTGCGGAAGCAGTAGGGTGCAATACATAAAAATTACTATAAGTTACAGTAATGATATATAGAAAATGTATAAGTGAATAGTCAAAAGGAGAGCTAAATAGTAAGAATGTGGTTTCTTAGACGGTTCAGAAATCTGACTGATGACAGAGGGGAAGGGGCTGTTCCTGAAACATTGAGTGTGTGTCTTCAGTCTCCTGTACCTCCTCATTGATGGTAGTGATGAGAAGAGGACATGTCCTGCCTGGGTGGTGAGGGTCCTTCTTGAGGCATCGCTTTTTGAGGATGTCCTCGATGGGTGAGAAGGCTGGTTGCCCATCATGGAGCTGGCTGAGTCCACAGGCCTCTGCAGCTTTTTCCAATCCTGTGTGTTGACGACTCCATACCTGATGGTGATGCGACCAGTTAGACATTTGGCCAAGTCTTTGGTGACATACCAAATCTCCTGAAACTTCTAATGAAATCTAGCTGCATGTGTGCCTTCTCTGTCACTGCATCAATATGTTGGGCCCAGTTGATCCTCTTGAAGTTGCTCATCTTTTCCACAGTTGACCCCTCAATAAAAACTGCTGTGTGTTCTCCCAATTTCCCCCCTTGAAGTCCACAATCAATTCCTTTGTCTTACTAACATTGAGTACAAGGTTGTCGTGTGGCAGCAGAATAGAATTAACATAAGTATTAAGAGCAGAAGACTACCTAGCCATGAAACCTTCTTCACCAGTCAATAAGATGATGGCTAATCTCAAATCTGTTCCCACCCCTTCCCCTCCTTCCCACAGAATCCAACATTCAATATGGCCCATACTGTTAAAGCAATTGTTATTGTGACAACAGAGCCATACACTATATATTTAGAAGGGGCAGCATTAATGCCTCATAAATGCATAATATTCAAAGAAACGTTATTACTCAAAAATAAAAGTGCTAGAATTTTTTTTATATCTGTGCCTATTTATGTGCATTTTCCACTTGTGGCTAGATTGAATTGGTGCCATGCTCTTAGGGTTTAAGTGCTTGATTGGATGTTCATAGTTACAGAATTAAAACCTTTTGTCATAACAGTCCAGGCTTTTAGCAATGCATGCAGTACTGGATGGAGTCAGATGCAGGTTGCATTTAAACTGAAGAGCAATGACAGTTTCAGACAAGGGCCTTGTGAAAAGATTACGGAGTAGGTTAAAAGGTCGGCACAATATCGTGGGCTGAAGGGTCTATACTGTGCTGTACTGTTGCCTGTTAACCCACTATCTGAAACTATATGATGGCATTTTCTGTAATCTTGTTGTATTGTTGCTCCTGCTTTCTTCAAGAACATTGTATTTCTTTTGTTCTGTTGGCTTTCTATATATGACATTTCTTCCTTACCTAGAGGTGGGACTCCTGGACAAGGGCCATTCTAAACAGTGTTAGCCTCTCTCGTACCCCAACTAACAGGCCAGTACCAGTTAAATAGTAAGCAAGATCTCTGATTCGCAAGGTGTTGCCACCACAGATAGGAAGGTAGAGCAGGACATTTAAGGAAGCCTCTAGATTGGTAGGCGTTGATGTCTTTTTCCTGACCTTGTGTTTCCTCCTCCTCTGATGATGAATTAGCTCCTTCCCCATTCAGGCCTATTTGTAAATGATGGCCACAAGTTCGGCCCAGTTTGAAGGCCCGTATCTGCCTCAACTCTGAGGTGTTTGTAATGTACCTGAGCAGCCATAACTCGTCCAACTTACTTCTCCCTCAACATCACACCTCCAAATGCTAGATCAAGATCTCCATCTAAACTACAACCTAGAATGCAATAGTGAGGTCGATATCTTTTTTCGCACTTTAAATCATCTTCTTGCAAAGGGCTTCACACTTTGCTTTAATCTGAACCACTTCCCTGGCTTGAGTTGAAAGATAAATCACAGCCTAAATCGTTGATATTGTGGGCCCACGGTAGTCAACTAGTGAAGAGTTAGTGATAGTGAGGTCAGCTGAGAAGATCATCGGGGTCTCTCTTCCCGCCATCACGGACATTTACACTACATGCTGCATCCGCAAAGCAAACAGCATTATGAAGGACCCCACACACCCCTCATACAAACTCTTCTCCCTCCTGTCATCTAGGAAAAGGCACTGAAGCATTCGGGCTCTCACGACCAGACTATGTAACAATTTCTTCCCTCAAGCTATCAGACTCTTCAATACCCAGAGCCTGGACTGACACCTTACTGCCCTATTGTCCTGTTTGTTATTTATTGTAATGCCTGCACTGTTTTGTGCACTTTATGCAGTCCTGGGTAGGTCTGTAGTCTAGTGTAGTTGTTTTTTTTTCCCTCTGTGTTTGTTGTTTTTTACGTAGTTCAGTCTAGTTTTTGTACTGTGAAATGTAACACCATGGTCATGAAAAACGTCTCATTTTTACTATGTACTATACATAGCAGTTATGCTTGAAATGACAATAAAAGTGACCTGACTTGACTTGAAGAGGCTTGTGGTGGAGGGCACAGGAGATAACGCAGTAAGGTTTCTAGCAGGGTGGAACAATTATTAAAAAATTATACACACTGCGACCTCTTCATTCAGTACACCTGTACTGTTGTTAATGCAGATATCTAATCATCCAGTTGTATGGCAGCAACTCATTGCATAAAAGCATGCAGACATGGTCAGGTGGTTCAGACCAAACATCAGAATGGGGAAGAAATGGGATCTAAGTGACTTCCACCATGGATTGATCGTTGGTGCCAGAAGGGGTGGTTTGAGTATCTCCAAAACTGCTGATCTCCTGGCACTTTCACGCAGTCTGGAGAGTTTACAGAAGATGGTGCAATAAAAAACCCCAAAAATCATCCAGTGATCCAATAACCCTCACATGGTGTGCAGAAGAGCATCTCTGAACGCACAACATGTCGAACCTGTGGGCTACCGCAGCAGAAGACTGTAGACATGCCCTCAGTGGCCATGTTTTTAGATACAGGAGGTACCACCAAGTGTACGTTAGTCATCGTTCACAGTGCTAATGGAAAGAGGTGGGTGCAAAAACAGCAAACCTCTGAGAGGGAGTGTGTAAAAAGTTTGGGAATTCCTGAGCAGGCTACGAGGTCCAAGATCACTCCTGTCATCACCACTGCACATTTCAAGTTGAACTTGACAGGACAATTTTTCAGGCACTATAATTCTCCAAAACTTCTATTTCTTCCTAGCCAGGAATCCTGAAATCAATTATAGTGCCTTCAACAATCATTGCACCCACCCTGCCTGGGATTTGTTAATGCTGTATCAAATCCAAGGTCACATCTGGGTAACCCTGATAGATACCACGATGCCTAAACACAGGGAACCATTTGAAGACATATCAACGCAAATATAATGTAAGATGTCTGTCAGCTCAATCTGGTTCCTACACACGCTGCATTTACAAGCTGTTTTAACTTTTCCGAATTGGCATTTGTTTACACGCCTGTTTTTAGGATTGCTTGTTAATGGATTTACGATCGGTGCTTAAAAACCTTCAAGACAACACATCAAGGATCGGAACACATCAGTGTACAACATAAACATCAAGCCTCCTCTGGATTTTAATCGTTGAAAGTCCTTGGAATGCCGGGCAGTTAGGCTTATTTGTAAAGGGGTTTTGGAGTTTAGGGTCGGTGGAATTCCTGAATTAACAGGGATTTGCAGATGTTGTTATTCTGACCACATTGTAGTAAGCAGAGTGCCCATCAATGGCATTGTTTTTCCTTTCGTTTTTTCAATCTTTGTCTGGATGCAAACAAGTCTTCACATCACAGATGACATCATCGCACAAGCCTCTTGTTTACAGACTTTGAACGGTGTCTTGCAGGGTAGGACTCCAAAGGACAGTGGCACATTTCAGCTTGAGCCAGTCAACTTTTTCTTTTCAGTGAAAACTGTGGATTGAACTTTAACCCCGGCAAGAAGAATGGCGAATGCTCCAATGTTGATGGGAAAGCTGTGTGTGTGTGTGTGTGTGTGTTGGGGGGGGTGGGGGAATTCTGAGAATCCTGGAGAGGATCACAAGGACTAGATGTGGCAGGGGAAGAGGGCAGCCATTCTGATACGAGAAGGGAGATTCCAAATGCTGCTTGAGAATCGGGCAGAGAGTCTGATTTTCTTCTTGTAAACATGGACAGCTGGTTCTGCTGAGTAGTTTTTTTTTCTCTCTCTCTTCTCCTCCCCCCCCCCCCCCCCCCAAACTTTGAGCTGCATGCTGGAGAAAGGAAAAGAGTAAAAGAGTGGGCCACTAACCTTGCAGTGCACGGGTCACCGATTCTGCCAGTCTCTTGGTTGTTCCTCCGCACTATAATAATAGCCTTTATCCGGGGTCAGATTTAGTTCGGCGGGCTCACACAACAAATCCTTTCATCTGAAAGCATTTTTAGAAATGCCTCTCACAAAGCCGCTCTAAGACAATGCCTGCCAATGAACTGCTCTAGTTTAGAAATGTAATGCTCTGGACTTCTGGCTTTTCAGCCAGTGGAACTTATTCAGATGAGTTGCCGCTCAAGTGAAGTACTGAGATAGGATGAGTGTTTTAATTGTTTTGGCGCACAGAGCTCTCTGTTTTCATACTTCTCCTGAGCCATAGAGCAAACCCATCTCAAAAGAAATCTTACTGGTCGGTTATCGATTCAATTCGCTTTTAGTGGCAAAGGAAATGTCTGCTGAAGAATGTTTTGTGTGCTGTATATGCGTACTTGCCGAGCAGCAGCACCAAGGTGCAGTTCGTTCTGCTGCATTGCAAAGGGCCTTTTGCAAGGTTTGTTGGTGACGAGCGTTTCTTCCCAAGCTGTCCTCCACGTAATAAAGATCACGCTTCATCGAGTTCTCCATTCATCATTTTCTTTTCAGTGGGAGTCGTTCAGAGTGTGGGTTACTGTGCTAGAAGGAGTTGGTTGGCCATTTGGTGAATACTGAGCAGCTTCCCAGTAGGATCGGGGTATGCGTCTGATCCCAATCCAAAATTTCAGAGCATTCCAGTCTTAGCAGTTTTCATTGAAACCAGCTGTCTCATATCCTCGGAAATATAGGTGCATTTCTTCTTAATTTGAACACCATGGTTTCGCTAGCTAAAATCAGGCTTCATGCACACACTCCAACTAGCATTAACTCAAACTCTTGATGCTTGCTTAAAAAAAGGTCTTTTAAGAGTCTCTTGGATAGGTACATGGAGCTTAGAAAAATAGAGGCCTAGTAATTTCTAAGGTAGAGACATGTTCGGCTTAACTTTGTGGGCCGAAGGGCCTGGATTGTGCTGTACGGTTTCTATGTCTCTATGAGTTTTGCTCAGTAACTCTCTGTACATGATATTGGAAGTGGCCTGCGTGCATGGGCACAAACTACACTGCCCCACAGCCTGGTATGGAAACACCAATGCCTTTGAGTGGAAAATCCCACAAAAGGCAGTGGATTCGGCCCTCTATGTCACAGGTGGAGCCCTCCCAAACATTGGGCACGTCTACATGAAACTGTGTTGGAGGAAAGTGGCGTGCATCATCAGAGACTCTCACCACCCGGGCCGTGCTCTTTTCTCACTGCAGCCGTCGGGAAGGAAGTCAAAGAGCCTCAGGACTCGCACCAACAGGTTCAGGAACAGTTACTACCCCTCAACCATCAGGCTCTTGAACAAAAGGTTCTGCACTCATCTATTGAGATGTTCCCACAACCAATGGTCTCACTTTAAGGGGATTCCCAACTTTTTTTATGCCGTGGACCAATACCATTAAGCCAGGGGTCTGTCTACCCCAGGTTGGGAATTTCTAGGTTTAGACAAATGGACACTGCAGTGTTATTGTTGCACAGAAAGACCATTCACCATCTTGATGATGGAAGGGGACACAGCAAAGCCAGTGTGCCATTGATTAGATTAAAGATTAGCTTTATTTGGCAAGTGGACACACATCAAAGCATACAATGAAATGAGTCATTTCTGTCGATGACCAGCACGGTCCGAGGATGTGCTGGAGACAGCCCACAGGTGCTGCCCTACTACTGGTGCCAACTTGGCATGCCCTCACTAACTTCAATCTTGGGAATGTGGGGGGAACGATTAGCTTTTGTTCTACTGCAGATTGTGGTCTTTATTGGGGGGCCTTGCTACTGCATGCTTGGTGGGTGGAGGGTGCTTATGCTTTTTCGCGGAACTGGGTGGGGGAGGGTCATTGCTTGCTGCTGCTTGTGTGGGGGGGAATAGGGGGCCTTTGGGGATCTAACTGTCTGGGGCACTCCTGTTTCTGTGGATGTCTGTGAAGAATAAGAATTTCAGGACGTATATTGTGTGCATTTCTCTGACATTAAATGGAACTATCGGCCACAGGAAATACATACCAACTCTTTACAGACAGTGGTGGCAATTGGACCCTAATCGCTGGTGCAGTAAAACATTATGCTAACCGCTACTGCCTCTGTGCTAGCCACCCCATTAGTGCTTGTCCTTGGTATAGGAGGAGAGTGGGGAGCTGCTGCCTGCCTCCTTGCTGTTTCTGAAGGTTAATTCACCAGTTAGAGCACATTCAGCATCCCTTGCTAGTCTGCTGGCTTCGGCCTGGGCTCACAGGTGGGGCAAGGTTCTGTCGGCTGTCGGTGGGAAACGCCGAATTTCTCGAGGCCCGGGGTGACCCTGTCATTGTGTCGAAACACTGGCCTTCCACAGAGGGTGTGGGGGGCTTGGCCTCTGGCAGATGATCTCGAGCGGTCCAGCATTGTCTGAGGGCCGGCTCTCTTGTTGGGTTTCAGATGACTCAAAAGGTAGTAAATGCGATCAGCCTGTAGAGTGTGGAGGTGAGAGTCCTAACAAACCCCAGCAAAATATTGAAATCCTGTCAGGTCAGCTAAAGAACTTAAATCCTGCTTTTTAAAAAAAATTAAAGCCCAAAATGAGAAGGTAATGTCAGTAAAAGTGATTGTTAAAGCATCAAGTTGTCAGAAACTCCATCTGCTTCACTTCAGGGAAGGAAACTTATTGTCTAGTTTGAATTATGTTCTGACCCCATCCCCCCCCCCCCTTGTTGCTTTAAACCGCCCTCCCAATGAGCCACTTTCTCTGGGCATTTAATACAATGGTTCATCCCAAAAACTAAAGATTAAGTGAGCAAACCACAACCTTTTGCGTATGATGTACAATATCTGCTTTGTGTTGTGTACATGACGTGCTAAGCAGGGCCGATTCCTAATAGTTTCACGGATGCATATTTAAAATGTGTGTTTTTGTCTGATGTAGGATTTAAGTCATTAAATGAGGGCGGATTCTATTAATCAGTATTTGAGTTCTTTTTGAAATTCTTCAGAGATGCTGCTTTGTCCCACAAAGGGTTACTGGCTTATAGAATAGGAGATTTTTGGCCCACTGAGTCTGTTTCACACTTGACCCACAAAAGAGGCCGTGTTCAAGCAGTTTTTTTTTCCAGCATTCACTTGCGAGCCTGAAATTGATGTCTTGTCCGAACAAAATGTTCTGTGTGCTGACAGAAAAATAACAGCCTCCCTTTGGCATTGTCACCTGTTGTGGTTTTAGTGTTGGAGCCCCCAACTGAGAGGTTTGCAGAAACGGAGGGGCATTTGCCAAATACCTAACTGGTGCTATCATCACTGCCGTTCCAGACACAGTCCTGTTGTTGATCAAATCTTTGCAGGCTAGGGGCTCTGCATTGCATCAGGGTAATTTACATGCCATGTCTTGCAATTCACAGGGTAGACAAAGCAGGTTTTGGCAGCTGACCCAATACGCACACTACAGCTGCAAGCTCTAAAATTGGTGACAAGTTGAATTTCAGAGGGAGAGAAAAACACGTTTTGCTGCTTTGAAGGAGTGGAGAGGTTTTATCCTTAAACCCCCCCCCCCCTCCCCCAGCCCCTCTCACATCCATAATTATCCCTTCTATGTTTGATTTGATTACACAATTCATTTGCTGTTTTCAAGAAACTGCCAAACAGATAAATTCCGCAAGAATGTTAGCTATCTTTTTTTTAAAAAAAGCTCTGCTTGGCAAGTTATTTGTTGTGACTCCTTGGGCCTTGTTTGCATGAAGGAGCAACACAAAAGTCAATAAAATCTTTCTTCTGATTTAACCATTAAAAGATCCAGAATTATTTGCACAGCAGGCAAGCATCCTCTATTTCTGATGCACCATTCGTTGTAGTATTAGTGCTAGATTTGTTTCCTCTGGGCAGCACGGAGCTGATAACCCACACAAACCCAGGCAGCGGCTGGAACAACTATCGCGAACACCCTTTGGCAAGGTAGGGCAGGGCATCACCTTCTGTGAAGACCAGGCTGCAAATTCCCTGACGTTCAGAGATAATTAAAAAACTACTATAACTGCAGTGATGTTAAAAATTGTTTTACAAATGCATAAAATTAATAAGGACATATTGAAACACTAAGAAATTTTAAAAATATATTTATTTTGTCCTAATCAGAATCAGGTTTGTTAACACAGTTTTATATGGAAAATGTGTTATTTGTTGACAGCAGAACAGTACAAAGACATTTAAAATTTACTATACAAAATAAATAAACAGAGCAAAAAAAGAATAATGAGGTATTGTTCATGGACCAGATAGTGAAAGTCCTTAATGATGGATGCTGCCTTCTTGAGCACTGCCTTTTGAAGATCTTCAAAACTGGATTCTCCATTCTGTTGTATGGGATCTTTACTCCGATTGGCATGGAATCGGGGAAGTTTACTGCCCACATACTGTTGGGAATCCCAAAGAGGCAGGTTCCCCTTAAATATTTCACCTTTCACCCTTAACCTTTGACCTCTAGTTCTAATCTGTCTCAGTTTTCGTGGGGAAGAGCCTGTTTGCATTTCTCCCTATTTATACACCTCACATCCTCTTTAGCCAGAGGGTGGTGAATCTGTGGAAATCATTGCCACGGGTAGCTGTGGAGGCCAAGTCACTGAGTATATTTAAGGCAGAAGTTGATAGATTCTTGATTAGTCAGGGCATGAAGGGTTATGGGAGAAGGCAGGAGATTGGGGCTGAGAGGAAAATTGGATCAGCCATGATGAAATGGCGGAGTAGACTCAAAGGGTTGAATAGCCTAATTCTGCTCCGATGTCTTATGGTCTATGCATTTATATCTTGGGAAAAATTCAGTCAGACACTATTAAAAAAACCTAATTGGAAAAAAATATAGTTTTCAGTATCCCTGATCAAATTATTTTTCCTTGAAATGTTTTTGTATTGTATACAATCAAAAAAATTGTTAAATTCATTCTCTCTTATTGTCTCTCTTCCATCTAGGTCCCCTTTGATCAAACAGTGTTTAAAAAGTTCAAGAAAGATGAAACCCTTTCAGAGCATCCAACTACAAGCGAGAAGGAGAAACAGCCTGAATGGTGGAGGTCGTTCTCCTCTCCTTCAGGCATGAAGGTATGTACGTCACTCAGTAGTAAGTCCAACAAATAACTTTGGTCAAAAGAGGGAGGGGAGGGGAAAGAGGATACTCTTTTGCCTGCCTTACAAAAAGTATGATTCAACATTGGGTCTGCTGTGAAGTCTGTGATACAGAGTAAGGTTGAGCAGAGTTGAAAGAGGGACTGGCAGCTGGATGGTTGACACATATGCTCCAACTGAGAGGAAACCATGTGGCAACAGTCTGAGGAAGAGGGAGGATCTTAATAGAGGAAACAAAATGTAGTAATTTTTATACTAGTAATTGGATGAAGTTCCGTTAACTTTTGACATGTGTATTCTAGATTTCCATTCATCAAGATCTGTCTAATCTGCTTTTCTTTCAGAAACATTATGCAAAGGAAACTTGCCCTGCCCTGGGGCATTCCCTAAACAAATGCCCTTGAATCTAATCCAAGTTTGCATGCGATCTGAGGGGCCCTGGTCAAAGCTGGCTGATTTGGACATTGGCATTGCCAAAGGCAGTACAGCTAACACCCACACTTCTAGAATGGGAGAACTTGTCCAAGATTCTTCTCATTGCTGTTGAGAGGGTGTTGATTTGTGCATAGGTGTGCATGGATGACCATGAGACATAAGAGCAGAATTAGGTCCATAGAGTCTGCTCCTGCATTCCATCATGGCTGATTTATTATCTCTCAACTCCACTCTCCTGCCTTCTCCCCGTAACCTTTAACGCACTTACTAATCAAGAATCCATCAATCTCCACTTTAAATACAGCCAGTGATATGTCCGTCACAGTTGTCTGTAGAAAATAATTCTACAGATTCACCACCTCTGGCTCAATAAATTCCTCCTCATCTCTGTTCTAAAGGGATATCCTTGTATTCTGAGGCAGTGCCCTCTGGTCCTAGACTCCCCCATGAGCTGTTATATTTGGCTGTGGTGTCTGACACATTAAAATCCCATCCCATCGGGGAGGAGACTAAGTGGCACCTACGCTAGGACCACCAGACTCAAACGCTGTTACTTTCCCCAAGCAGTAAGGCTGATCAACACATCCAGCCACTAAACCACTCCTCCACACCCAACCACCACCACTTTATCATTTCCTGTCAGTCACCTTATATAGATAGATAGATACTTTATTCATCCCCATGGGGAAATTCAACATACAATCAATCTATGTACATAAGTTATCTTATGTATTCATATTTTCTGTTTTTTTGGGGTATTATTGTGTTCTTTATCTTATTGTGGTTTGGTGCTACATAGAATCCAGAGTAACAATTATTTTGTTCTCCTTTACACGTGTGTGTGCTGGAAATAACATTAAACAATCTTGAATCTTGAAATATCAACGGTCAAATGCGAAAACAGTAATGTCTGTCCATTGCAACACACACAAACACTGGGCCGAGACCCTTCTTCTGTAGTGAGTCCTGAGGAAGGGTCTCGGCCCAAAACATTGATTGTTTATTCAATTCCATTGATGCCACCTGACCTGCTGAGTTCCTCCAGCACTTTGTGTGTGTGTGTGTGCGTGTTGCTCTGGATTTCCAGCATCTGCAGAATCTCTTGTATTAAGGTCTGTCCATTAACTGGCCGTTAAGGTCTGTCAGCACCTTTGAAGCGGCCTTCCCAATCGAGTCACCTTTAAAAACACAAAGATGCAGAGGAAAAGGGAGGGAGAGATGAAAAAAATAAGATAGTGAAAAGTTAATGCAGAATGATCTTAAAGAAAATTATATGTTAATAAAGAAACAATATTTTTCTTTGCCTAGAATGTTCTAAGTAGCAGTTGTGTACATTCTCAGCAAAGACTCTCCGCCTTCCGACCCTGGTCACCAGCCACTTCCACAACTGAAAAAGAAACTCTGACTCACCTCCCTGCACTATCGCGGGACAGGTACGGTATCTGATTGCTCTTATCTTGAAACGAGGTATGGTGAAGTAGAAGGTTCTGAAGATCAAAACTAGAAATCTTTATACGGATGTCAGCAAAATCTTAAAATGAGCATGACAGTTTATTTTCAGGTTACTTTAAATAACGAAGAAGTGAAGTGTATTCACTTCACGTGGGGAAAATGGAGCTGTGATCTTGATATTTAAAATGAGCTGCCCGCCGGCCTACCTCTTTGAGGGAGGTGGCAGAAGGCAGCTTCTGTATCATTTGAACACATTATCAATCCATGACCTAGACCATAAAACAAAGAAGCAGAATTAGGCCATTCTGCCCACTGAATCTGCCCTGCCATTCGATCCATGGCTGATTTATTTTCCCTCTCAACCCCATTCTCCATAGGAAAGGTTGCTAATGCCACTATTTATGTTTAGTTCACAATTAGTAAATCTTTCTTGGCTCAACTCTCACTCATTCCATGGCAGTCCTGGCCAACAAATGGCTGCACCCCTTGGAGATGTGCTCATATGAAGCTCTTGCATTTTATGTTTGAAATTCTGAGCTTTAATGATACAAAAAAAAGTGATCAAATTTGCATTGGGGAAGGTGAGATTTAACTGTACATATATTTTCTCAGTTCTGAATAGTTCTGTGTTCTCTCTTAGTTTCTATGCATACAAAAATTACGAAAGTTCAGTGGCGCCAAATGTGGCCCTAACACCACTGCCCCAGCAGAGGACTGGACGACAGTCACCACTGGCCACTACAGCCACACAGAACGCCGGGACTCCAAATGAAGTTAACAGACCTCGGAAAAGGAGGGTAACAGCCGAAACAGAGCTTGAACAGGAAGCAGCTGTTCCTCTTGCTGCCACGTTTCCTTCTGAAGACAAAGATTCAGATGCTGAAGTGGAAGTCGAAAGCAGAGAAGGATGTAAGTTTAATTCACACACAGCTTATAAATTAACTCTCCCCCCCCCCCCCCCCCCAAGCTCTTCTTCATGTCAAGAGGCCTGATGAATGGACTTCCAGACCTCTGTCAACACAGCACTCGAGTCAGAGCTGAATGCTTTACTTTCAGCCTGTCCTTCTCCAGATGTACCAGCTCACGAGAGCTCCTGCGGCACGTCTCCGGGGTCAAACTCCCGCGACATTCCACTCTGTGGGAAAGTATGTTCGGATCGTGAGCTTGGATAGCAACCACGAGAGAATGGAACGTGGAGCAACGCACGATGTGCTGGGCAAACTCAGTGGGGTCAGATTGAGTCTGTGAGAGGAAACCAGGACAGCTGATGTTTTGGGTAGAGACCCTTTATGCAAAGTTTAATGAGGGTCTCTAAAACCTGCTCCTCCATAGATGTTGCCTGCCTTACTGAGTTTCTCCAGCACTCCAGTCTTTAGATACTGTTGGGGGGATGTCCTAGCAGAGGAAACCCACAGCAGTCAGGTCTTTGACACCGAGCCTGGTTCTGTGACTCAGAAGGGAAGGGGGAGAAGAAACTAGCTGTAGTGATGAGATTTGTTGCTTCGGGGAACAGAAAGCTTTTGTGGATGGGAATGAGATTCCCAGATGATTTGTTGCCTCCTGGGTGCCAGAGCCAGGGACATCTTGGATCAAGTCCAGAGCATTCTTAAAGTGGGGGGGGTGAGCAGCCAGAGATTGCGGTCCATTTCGGTACCAATGATATGTGGAGGATGGGTGACAAGGTTCTGTAAAGTGAGTTCAGAAACATCGGTGCTAAGTTAAAAAACAGACCTCCAGGGTCGTGATCTCAGGATTGCTACCCATGCCATGTGCTCATGAAGCCAGAAGTACGAAGATCATATAGTTTAAGGAGTTGGTGCAGAAGGGAGGGCTTCAGATTTTTGGATCATTGGGCTCTCTCCAGGGAAGATGGGACCTGTACAGAAGGGATGATTTGCACCTGAACTGGAGGGGGACTAATATTGTAGTGGGAAGGTTTGCTCGTGCTGTACATGGGGGTTTAAACCAAAGTTGCAGGGGAATGGAACCAGAGCGCCATTTCACATAGTGGTTTTGGGAAAAGACATTGTTGAGCCTACATACAAAGTCAGGAATCGAAAAGTCAGTCAAGGTGGAACCTATGTTTTACACTTTGGTTGTTTTCTGGCTTTTTGGGTGTAGTCTTTCATTGATTCTGTTCTGGTTCTTGGATTTACTGAGTATGCCTGCCAGAAAATGAATCTCAGGCTTGTACTTTGATAATAAATTTACTTTGTACTTTTTAATGTTCCGAGCTGCATTTATTTCAACAAAGGGAGTATTGTAGGAGAAGCAGATGAGCTTCTGATGATTGAATCAGCACGTGGAATTATGACATTGTAGCCATTAGTGAGACTTGATTGCAGGAGGGGCAGGACTGGCATCTATAGTTCCATTGTTTTAGATGTGATAGAGCGGGAGGGATTAAAGGGGGAGGGGTGGCGTTACTAATCAGGGGAAGTGTCACGGAAGTGCTCAGTCAGGATAGATTGGAGAGCTCGTCTAGTGAGGATTTATGGGTAGAATTGAGGAATGAGAAAGGTAGGACCACATTAATGGGATTATATTATAGATCACCCAATTGGCCATGGGATTTAGAGGAGCAAGTTTGTAGAGGGATTGCAGACTGTAGCAAGAAACCTGTTGTGATCAAGTGATTTTAACTTCCCACATATTCGCTGGGATTCCCATCCTTTAAAAGGGATGGATGGGAAAGAGTTTATTAAATCTGTTCAGGAAAGCTTCCTTAATCGGTACATAGAAATCCCAACTTGAGAGAGTGCGGTACTAGATCTCCAAATAGGGAATGAGACAGGGCAAATGACAGAGGTTTGTGTAAGGCAACACTTTGCATCTACACTTGCCATTAGTTTCAAGGTAATTATGGAAAAGGATAGGTCTGGTCCTAGGGTTTTGATTCTAAAGTAGTGAAAGGCCAATCCTGATGGTATCAGAAAGGATCTGACAGGCGTGGATTGGGACAGGTTGTTTTCTGGCAAAACTGTACTTGGTGAGTGGGAGGCCACCAAAAGTGAAATTTTGAGAGTACAGAGTTTGTATGTTCCTGTCAGAATAAAAGGCATGGATAACAGGTTTATGGAACCTTGGTTTTCGAGAGATATTGAGACCCCAGTTAAGAAAAAGAAGGAGATGCATTGCAGGCAGGAACAAATGAGATGCTTATGGAGTATAAAAAATGCAAGAGAACACTTAAGAAGGAAATCAGGAGAGCTAAAAGAAGACATGAGGTTGCTCTAGCAGAAAAGGTGAAAGAGAATCCTAAGGACTTCTGCAGATATATTAAGAGCAAAAGAATAACAAGGGACAAAACTGGACCTCTGGAAGATCAGAGTGGTAATCTATATGTAGAGCTGAAAAAGATGGGGGGGATCTTAAATGGATTTGTTTGCACCTGTATTTTTTCAGGAGTCATGGGTTAAGGGTGAAAGGTGAAATGTTTAAGGGGAATATAAGGGGGAAGGAACATCTTCACTCGGAGGCTAGTGAGAGTGAGGAACGAGCTGCCAGTTGGTTGCAGGTTCGATTTCAACATTTAAGAGAAATTACGGTAGGTACATAGATTGGAGGGGTATGGAGGACTGTGGTGAGGATGGAGATCAATTGGACTAGGTAGGTTAGTGGTTCGGCATGGACTAGATGGGCTGAAGGGTCTGGTTCTGTGCTGTTGTGTTATGTGACTCCATTCATGGCCCATTTCTTTTCGATGTAAGGAATGGTCTGTCATTTTCACTGATTTGCTTGGTTTTCTACCCACATGAAGAATTCGAATTGAAGAAGCTCTTTTAACATAATAATGTGTCACTTTTACATTAGTTACCTGCAAATTATACCTTTGAATAATAGGCGATTGTGCTCTGCTGATCCCTTAATGGAATGAGGATGCATTTGTACCCTCACTGATATCTGTTAGTAATCTGTTGTTATGATCTAAGTTTTTTCTTTAAATGACTAAGACAAATTGGCTTTGGTGCAGACAGATTACCTCCCTTCCTGGGCAGCATTTAGTTTATTCGGAAAAATTTATAATTCAGCAGTCTTAGAGCCAGCTCATAGTTAAAGTTCACCTGTCCCAGTCACGTTGGCTGATGATCTCACAAGATGAGTCAAGGAGTCTGGAAGTTATATAACAAGTGGATAATCATGTGAATCTGCTATTGCTTTCCCTGCTGGATGAGGACAGTGCTAACTCAAGTACCTTAAGCAAATTCGTACACTTAATCAAGTACCGGACGGACAGAAATGATGGTGTTCCACGTGGTTCAGAATCTTTTATTTGTCACTTTGAAACACACAGTGAAATAAGTTGCTTGTGTTAACAACCAACACAACCTAAGGATTACTGGGGGCAGCCTGCAAGTGTCTCTGCATGTGCCCAGAGTACCAGTAGCCTGCAGCTTAGCATCAGAGTTAGGAGGTAGAAAAGTATTGCCACTCAATTGTGCCATTTAACAGCCAAAGTCGAACATAGAATGTTATAGCTCAATACAGGACTTCCAGCTCATGATTTTGTGCTGACCTTTTAACCTACTCTAAAATCAATCCAGCCCTTCCTTCCGACATAGCCATCTTTATTTTTCTTCCATCCACGTGCCTTTCTAAGAGTTTCTTAAGTCCCCCTAATGTAACTGCCTCTAGCACCACTCCCTATGTGAAGAACTTACAACTGACATTTCCCCTATACTTTTCTCCAGTCACCTTAAAATTATGCCTCATTGTATTAGCCATTTTCGCCATGGGAATCAAGTCATTCTCAACCTCCTACAGTCCAAAGAGTTGGCCTTAGCTTGCCAATCTCGAGGTGGCCTCGTTCCTCAGCTTCCCTTCCAGATTTGCACTGTGTCCTGCAGATTATCTTTAGGACCATTAGACAGGTGGCAAATCCTCACTTTAGTCAGACGTCCATTAACGATGTAGTGTATGACATTGTGCGATGACTAGTTCCACTGCGTTAGCCTCCACAATGTCCAGCTTTCCAAATGAAAAGGGACCATAAGGATTATGTATGTGTAGTGATGCAATTTTTTTCCTTCCTACAGTCACATCGTCATTGTCTTCACTTTCTTCTCCTTCCTTCACCTCATCTGGCTCATCAGCGAAGGATCTGAGCTCACCTGGAGTCCAAGTCGCATCCAGTGCAGCCCAGGAGAGCTGGGGCCACACAGAGGCACACAACGGTGGACTGGAAGTGGAGCTAGAGCAACTGAGGCAGGCCTTGGACGTTGGAATTGACACCAAGGAGGCCAAGGAGAAATTCTTGCATGAAATCATAAAGATGCGAGTGAAGCAGGAGGAAAAACTGAATGCTGCTTTGCAAGCCAAGCGCAGCTTGCAGCAGGTAAGGGAAGAAACTGCTTGTAAGATGCCTTGTAAAAGAAAAATTATACGCAGTGTCAGAAAAAAAATAGATCAAATTTGCAAACCCGGCCCACCACTGTCTTTAGGCAGCATTACAGCTGACATAAAGAACCGATCACATCGTGCAGATGTACTGATCACTGCAAGTTTTAATGTTATATTTTCATGCTCCACTCGGGAGGCTTTGTTTATGCAGTTGCAAAATTGTAATGAGTAAGGGCTGCTTTTCTGTGAAGAAGGAACACAACCGTGTAAATTATCAGGGATTCCAGTTGGGTTGAAACATGGAACGGTGTGGAAGAATGCTCACTGGCATTACATAGAACAGTGAGGTGCTGTGCGGGCTCTTCAGCCCACAATGTCGTGCTAGCCCTTCCCTCCAACATAACCCTCTGTTTTTATTTATTTCATTCATGTGCCTATCTACAAGTCTCTTAAATGTCCCTGATGTATCTGACTCTACCACCACCACTGGAAATGTGTTCTTTGCACCCACCACTCTCTGTGTTTAAAAAAAAACATTACCTCTGACCTCCCTTCTGTACTTTCCTCTAATCACCTCAAAATTATGCCCTCTTGTAATGGCCATTTCTGCCCTGGGAAAAAGTCACTGGCTGTCCGCTCTACCAATGCCTCTTATGTTGGTAATGGCGAGGGTGAATGACACAGGAGGGGTGTGGGACAGGTGGCAGAAAAGGAGTGCCAGGAATGGTGTGGGTGCAGACACACCCAGCCCTGAGACACCAGGTAAGGACATTTGATTCCAAGCAATTGGTTTATTAATCATTACAAATGTCTCTCTGGTTCTTCCCACTCCCTCCTCTCTCCCTTCCCCTTTTCCCAGTCGTGATTCCCTTCCCTGCACTCTCAGTGCACCATAGAGACCCGTATCAGAACGAAATTTATCGTCACTCATGTATGTCATGACATGTGTTTTATTCGTGGCAAAATATCGTAAAATTACTACTACAGTACTGTGCAAAAGTCTTAGGCACCCTAAGACTTTTGCACAGTACTGTATAGCGAGGGGACCAGAACTGAATGCAGTGCTCCAAGTTTAGTCTAACCAGAGCTTTATACCCCACAAACATTACCTTAAGGAGTTAACATGTTATCATCACAAATGCACTTGCACCATGCACAGACTTGCAACTGGCAACTGTCTCGCTTTTCTCCATCTACCTACCTGTCGAATCTAGTCTCCTGGTGTAGTTGGGTGTCGGTGAAACAGGGGATTGGCTCAGCCTAGTCAGGAGGTACTTATCTTCACCCAAATAGAGAGAATTCCTACCAAATGATGCCTTAGAGGCTGTTGGAAGCAGAGTGAGAGCAATTTTCAAAAGGGAATTGGATAAATTCTCAAAAGGGAAGAATAATCTGAGGAGCTTTAATGTAAGGGAACGGATTGGATCAGTCTTTAAAAGAGGTCCAGTAGCAGAGGATGTGGTCTTCTGCTTTCAGTCTGCCTTGGCTCATGTGGTCATCAGGCAGAGGCAGTACCACACTGGCCCCAACCCCCTCAGGGTGGTGACAATCATCAGCACTTTATGTGAAATCTATCTTGACAAGCATATGCTACCTCTAGAGCAGTGGTTCCCAACCTTTTTTTGGCCATGCCCCACCTAATCACCTCTAAAATCCTGATGCCCCCTGTGGTGATATATAATTCTTATTATTCAAAAAGTGAACTATTCACCTGGAGGAAGCCTAAAAGACCATTAACTTGGTTTAAACAAGCTTCCAAAGAACATGGCATTCATGAAAGAGAAAAATAAAAGAACCAAAGGACTGTTAAAGTTCTGAGGAAGAAATTACTAAGAAATTGTAAAAAAAAGAACATTAAGTGATATTAAAATAATAAATAAATAAAACAATGCTGATTCGTTTCTACAGCATACAACGACAGATACACCGTTTAAAAGAGATGACGCAATGTACACACCTTCACACCACCAAGAACCGAAAGCTACTGCAAAAAGCAGCATTGGCGCGACCTCGTACGAGTTTCTTACGCGTTTGGACTTGTTCATTCGTTCCTTCCTACATCAGTCAATTCATTAATTTAATTATGAAAGCCATTTGATAGTTGTAATGATGGTGATACATTATATATACAGTACATACGCAATTACACATGTACATACACACAAGTATTTTTATGTATGCATACTGTATATACACATATGTATTAACTCGCACACACACTCATACACAGATTTACTAGAAAAAATTCACTGTTAATAACTCATTCTCGAATTGCCCCCCTTAAAAATCAAATTACCCCCCTGTGGGGCATACGCCCCACGTTGGGAACCACTGCTCTAGAGGAACCCACCATATCCATTTACTGACATGTTCATTATGGTGAATGGGACCTTCAACTGAAAATATTTATATATTGGAACTACCATGATGTGTGATTGCTAAGCATTTATTTTGACCAGTCCAGCCCTTGAGTCGGGAAATGACAGTTATCAGAAAGTAAAGGATTTCCTATGGCTAAAGGCTAGGGGTGTTGTCTTTAGAAATTTACCCTTTGTCAGTTCCTTTCATGCAGCTGAGGAGGAACGTTGGCTGTTCTGTAAATCAACTTCTTTCTGTCAGCGCTCGTTGTCTTGGCAATGAATGGAATAGGGACAACCGATTGGTTGGGTGAAATGCTGCCGCCCATTGATCTCTGTAACCGCAATCAGAAGAAAATATACTTATTTAGTCAGACTCCTGACATCTGTCACAAAGAACGCCAAACTCAAGAGCGAGATTTGTCAGGTTGGAAAAGTAAGGCAAAACGATTGGTTCACCAGTCACAGGATAAAGCAGAGACTGCACTTGACATCTCAGGTCTCATCTATAGCCACTGCTTTGAGCCTCACTGTCAATGCAAAAGCTCTTTTAGATGAAATGTTGTACATGGCTACAAGTTGTAGTGCCATGATTCTATACACCAGACTGTTGCAAATTTGAAAATAGCAAGGAAAAGAGTCATCTGAATCATGACTGAAAAAAATGTTGTTCATTTGGGGGGAAAGGCATCTTTGTGTTCATGCTAAAAGTTCTTGAGATAAGATTACCAACCTTACAAGTTGGAAGGCATCTTAATTTTCCATTGGGCGCCACAGCGGCAGTTGGTGAAATGTGGTACAGCATTAGTGGTAACCAATTGGGGTTCGGATCCCACCGCCAACTGTAAAGAGTTTGTATGTTTTCCCCTGCGTGACCATGTGCTTCGGTTTCATCACACATTCCAAAAATATATGGTTAGGCTTAGTAAGTTGTAGGCAACCTGTGTTGACGCCAAAAGCATGGCAGCACTTGGAGGCTGTTCATCGAACTGTTTTTAGTTGTTGACAGAAAACACTGTATTTGACTGTACGGTATGCATTGAGGTACGTGTGGCAACTAAAATTGATCTCTCTCTCTCTCTTTTCTTGGCTCTGTAGGAGCTTGAATTTCTCCGTGTTGCCAAGAAAGAGAAACTACGTGAAGCCACAGAGGCCAAGCGCAACCTGCGAAAGGAGATCGAGCGCCTTCGCACGGAGAATGAGAAGAAGATGAAAGAGGCAAACGAGTCGCGGATAAGGCTAAAACGTGAACTAGAACAAGCCAAACAAATCAGGGTCTGTGACAAAGGCTGCGAAGCTGGGCGACTGAGGATCAAATACTCTGCGCAGGTAATTCTGGTAAAACAATAGAGCCCAGTGTTAAGACTTCACTGACAAATTTATATAACCTCACACTTGGATTGCCACAAGTACTGCTTCAGTTGTATCATGTTATGACTGATAAATTGGGTTGAGAACAGGAAAGCCACAATTTTAATACTTCTGGGAGGTTTCTGAAGATCTGCCGGTCATAGGGCTTCCTGGCTGTGAACATTAGATAGACCAGTCCCTGGTGGCTCTGTCAGGAAGAAATTGAATTTCACTGGGCTAGCTTTAGGCGGAGTGCATTTGGCTGGGTGTGGCAGGTAAGGGAGAGTGGAATTCAAAGTTCGAAGTACATATATGTAACCATATTCTAAATTGTGATTCATTTTCTTGGGTAGCTGAAAGGTGCACTGGGGAAGGTCATATGTAGAATACAAGATGTGACTTCCAAAGCAACTGGGGCTGCATGGTAGCATAACGCTATTACAGCGCCAGTGACCTCGGTCCAATTCCCGCTGCTGTCTGCGAGGCATTAGTACGTTCTCCCCGAGACCGTTTCCTCGGGCGTGAGGGAATGGGGGGAGGGGGGCTCAAGTCATTCGCCCAGCTGTTGCATCAGTGTCGTGTGTCAAGCAGCGCTCTCCACAAAACATCTGTAGAAATTTGCAAGAATCTTTGTGATAAACCAAGACTTCTCAGATCCCCAATGAAGTACTGTATAGCCGCCATCATGCCTGCTTTGTAATTGCTTCAATATGTTGGGCCCAAGATAGATCTTCAGAGATGTTGACACCCAGGAAATTGAAACTGCTCAACCTTTCCTCTGCTGATTCCTCGATGAGGATTAGTGTGAGTTCCCTCAACCAGCTGATGTATCTCAACCTACTGCACCTTTAGCACTATTAACTAGAAGAAAGTTTCTACTCCGGTGTCTCTTAACAGAATGACTGGCGTAGCTTGGGTAAGCTTCTACATTAAGGAGTGTGGAAGGGTTAAGACTGCGTGATTCAACAATGCTTTTCCACTCCCTAAGCTGAGCAGGAAGATTAAAAACAGAGAAAGTACTGCAGATTTCAAACATTAACAATCAAATGAAGGAAGGGGAAGTGATGTAGATTTCCGCGTCAACATCATGCAGTGTTGAAGAGAGTGACTGTGACAGACTAAACAAAACTGAGTAGGAACTGCTAAAGGGGTGTTGCCTGCAATACATTTCTGGTTGAGGGAAATGGCTAAACCTGACCTTACTGCACGAAATAGTTGTAATATAATAGGACAACAAAAGTTTATTCATGTAGGCCAGACATTACAGCTGTCATTGGTAACTGTGCCAGTGTTCCTACTGGAGCATTTTCTAGGGTTTTAGATTGTGAAGCAGTATGTTGTAAAACGCCAGTGGCCTGGTGTCTATAGATGCAAAGCTTGTGTGGAAACCACATCAAATCTATATGAGGCTTTGCAGGCTGTCAAACAGCTCCTCAGTAGAGTTGTGTGTTGCATGTCAAGATAATTTTTGAGGTGGTTACTTGGGCAACAATGGAACTTTAATTTTCCTTCGTCCAAGACCCTTTCCTCTGGCAGGGGGGAATGGGGGCCTCAAGTCACTTGCCCAGCAGTTGGAGAGAGGATTGAACCCACGACCAAAACTTGATTGAACGCGTGGCCACACCACCAGGTTCAGGAGCAGTTGTTGCTCCTTGTCCATCAGACTCCTGAACCAGAGGGGATAACTTCATTATTGAAATCTTCCCACAACCTGTAGACTCACTTCCAAAGACACCTCATCTCATATTCTTGATATTTATTGCTTATTTATTTATTATTATTATTTCTTCTTTTTGTATTTGCACAGTTTGTTGTCTTTTGCACTCTGGTTGAACACCCAAGCCATTGCTGTCTTTTGAGGATTCTATTACGGTTATTATGGATTTGTTGAGTCTGCCCACAAGAAAATGAATCTCAGGGTTGTGTATGGTGACATACATGTACTTTGATAATACATTTACTTCGAACTTTGTAACGAAGTGAAGCAGGTTGTGCAGATTTTATGTCCTACGAAGGTGATGTTAGATAACTAGGATGAGAATAGTGGAGCCCACTTGTTGCAGTAGCTACACATTTTGCATGCATACCTACCCAGGGTGCGTGCATTGGGAACAGATAATGAGATATTAAAGAGAAGCTAGAATAGAATTTGGTTATTGATCTAGATATTATTCCATCATTAGTTCATGGAATTAGAGATCCCGGTATCTGAACCCAGCATCAACCAAAAAGAACCTGTGCTAGGTCCTTATCTAACCTTATGTCTGACTTTAGCTAGGGTACTACATCTGATCTGCAGAACCTCTAGTTCCCGTGATGCTCCTTAAGACCATAAGACACACAATCGGAGCAGAATTAAGCCATTTGGCCCATCAAGTCTGTTCTGCTATCCCTCTCGACCCCATTCTCTTGGCTTCTCCCCATAACCTTTGACACCTTTACTTCTCAAAAACCTATCAACCTCCCCTTTAAATATACATGTGACTTTTCTTCCACAGCTGTCTGTGGCAATGAATTTGATAGATTCACCATCCTGGTTCGAGAAAATCTTCCTCAAGTCTGCTCTAAAGTGAAGTCCTGATCCGAGGCTGTGGCTTCTGGCTGTAGACTATCCCACTAGAGGAAACACCCTCTCTAAGTCCACTCTATCCACAGTATTCGATAGGTTTCAATGAGATGCCCCCTCATTCTTTTAAACTCCTGTTAAGTATGGAGCCATCAAATACTCCTCGAACATTGACCCTATCATTCCTGGGATCATTTTTGTGAAGTCCCTTTGGACCATCTCCAGATGCCAGCACGTTCTTTCTCAGATAAAGGGCCCGGAACTGCTCACAATACTCCAAAGTGCAGTCTGACCAAAGCCTTGTATTACATATCTAAACATGCAATGTGAGCAGATAGGGCTTTATGGATTACAGTTACCATGAAGGAGTGAAGAGGCTGCAAAGTGATTTTTTTTAATAATGGGTACCGGGGTGGGGGGGTGGGGGGGGCAGATAATTGACAGGGAGAGGGAAAACAGAAGTTGACTACTCACCACGACATGCATTCTAACAGCCGGTCACAGAACAGTGGCAGCCTGCTATTCCCTCTCTTGGATAGGTTAATGGTCTGTGCTCTAAAACCACTGAGGAAATAACTATAAAGCAAAGTTAGGAGAGAGGTGCAGTAATGAAATATTCCCATGGTGACTTCTCTGACATTATCTACACCTGCCAGCAGCACTTAAGTTTTTATGCATCTATTCACATTACAATTTTCACCCATTTCTTCCACGTGTTGTATTGGCTGCTCTCGTCTAATTAAGATTTAATTGTCAGGCTTTGCAATACTGGAGTGCGGAGGCATAAGCCTGACCTCTAGTTACAGTCGAGCTAAAGATTCTTCATTATATTACACTGGCATCCTCGGTTGCAAGCCAATTACACCTCTCAGACACATAAATTATCATCTGAGAGAGAGAGAGAAAACAGGGTGAGAATCGCAGGTGAAGAGATGGAAAAGCAGCTAGCAAGAGTCCAAAAGCACCTTTAATTCTTACTGTTAACCGTTGTGTCATAATGAATGGTGATCCACTCTAATTCTCAATCAGTATCATCTCTTACTTCCAAGTCATGTGTGTGTGATACTTTCATTTCCTTTACCAGAATTGTTGTTTACAGTGTTGGTTATCCTATTGAATGCCAAGGCAAGCACATTCTCTGGCTCCTCTAGATCATATTAACTCCTCTTCAATGATGTGTTATATGATAAATTATTATCAGTTTTAAACTTGTGTCTTAAAAACACGAATGCCTTATTTGTAGGGCATCATGGTGGTTAGCGTAACGCTGTCACACCTCCGGCGATGTGGGTTCAGTTCCTTCGCTGTTTGTACATTCTTCCCATGACTCTGTGGGTTTCCTCTAGGTGCTCTGGTTTCCACTCACATTTCAAAGGCGTACAGGGTTTGGTCACATGGGTGCTACTGGGCAGCCCCAGCTTGCTGGGCTAGGAGGGCCTTTTACTGTCGTGTATCTCTAAATCGGGGGCTCCCGACCTGGGGTCCGTGGACCCCCCTTGGTTAATGGTAGGAGTCCATGGCATATAAGAGCTCAGGATCCCCTGCTCCAAATCAATAAAAAATAATTTCGAAAATGAATTTGATCATAGTGTATCAGTCTGTTGGGGTTTTGCTGCTCAGAATTCAAAATAAAATTTATAATGGTGTGCTTGTGTTCACCTTCTGTTCAGTAGGGAACTTAGAGCGTACCAACATAAAATGATGACATTCCTGAAACTATTTTCTCCCTATGAAGTTACAGTTAATATAAGCCTTAACTTTCACAACAAATGTCTTCAATGTTGAACCAAGTAGAACAGCACTGTGGTTCTGCAACAGAAACGCACATTTTTGGAAACACTCAGTGGGTCAGGCAGCATCTCTAGAGAGAGGAACAGAGTTAGATTGATGATTCTACATCAGAACCTTATCTCTGTAGTTATTCTCCTTTGTGTCATACAGATAACCATCGTGGGAACAAACAATTGAAAAACCTAGTATTGTGCAATTAATTAACTAACTATTTAGTTACGGGCCCTCTGAGGAGGAGTGAAAGGAATAACATTTAAAGAAATAGTACAGAATTTCAAAATTCTACTTAGTTAGTGTCCGATAAGCCACTGGCATTTTAGGGCAGCAATGAAGGTCCTCCATCTCTGGTGGTGTGCAGGGCTTCCTTCATCGTGTCAGTAGCTTCCTCTCGGTTTTCACTACTGTCAGTCATGCAAGTCCCGGGTGAAGACTCAGGGATACCATTACACTCTTCTTTGCTGTTACTGTAACAGCTGAGCTGAGCTGAACCCCTGACCCACTCTTAGTTTGACCTCTAAGGTTTGTTTGGTATGGGTGACCCTACCAAGAGGCAAAGCGTAAAGCCCTGACCCCAGCCAACGTAGCTCTCCGGGTCATTGAGGCACGCAAGCCTGCAAATCACGACATGGTTGTGGTCCTCTTCAAAGATTCAGAGCACATTTATTAACCAAGTATGTATGCAGTATACAACTCTGAGATTCCTCTTCTCCACAGACAGCCGTGAAACAAAGGAAACCATGGAACCCATTCAAAGGAAACAGCAAACTCCCCCTCCCCACCACGCGCAAAAAAAAACTAATTGTGCAATTGGCAACAAAAAATGAACAAAAAACACAGAATATAAAACACAAAAATGAAGGAGTCCAGGCATAATCAGTTCAGCTCAGTGTTCATTATCCGCAGGCTGCCACAATTGAGAGTTGCCCAAAATAGAACCAAAATAAAAAGGAGCAACCAGGAACCAAAAGCACATCGTGATGTGAACTAGAGAGTCTAATTTGCCACATGTATATCCTTTTAGGTGGTAAAAGCTTCCAATAGGCTAGCATCACCGACCTCTCTGCTACCCTAACGATGCTGCCGTCCAGCTACAGACAGTTTTCATTATCCACTCCAAGTGAGAATTCATTGGCTTGAGTAATGGTTACCTAAGTGACCATTAGAGTCATACTGTAGAAGAAGGAACCAAACTAGGTCAATTGGTGAAGCTTTGTAGCACACTAGAAACACTCTTCTCAGTCAATTTTAATGGTGATTATTGTTAACATGTTTATTTTTATAATCCATCCTCATAAAATGGATCCCTAACAGTATTCTTCCCTTCATAAAATAGATATACTGCATCCTTTATCATTTCAAAACCACTTAACTCAGCATAATTTCCCCACTTTCAGATCGAGGAGCTGCAGGTGAAATTGCAACACGCCGAGGCGGATCGCGAACAGCTGCGGGCAGACCTGCTACGGGAGCGCGAGGCACGGGAACACTTGGAAAAAATGGTGAAAGAGCTGCAGGAGCAACTCTGGTTGAAACCAAGCAACTCCACCTCCAGTAAAGTGGCTTCGAAAGACAGTGAAATCTAAAAGAAAAATATACGCGAAACTGTGTGCATGAGTGCGTGTGCGCGCGTGTGTGAACGTGTGTGTATATCTTCACACATACACACAGAGGATACAAGAGTTGCCTGTTTTCGGAGAAAGAATGTTACTTCAGACACACGCACTGAAACTACCCTCCCCTAATAACACTGTACCGCACAGAAAATGTGTGCCTGCCATCCTGCCAGGCTTCAGATATTAAAACTGTTTCAGAGATACTTTAATACGGTTAGCGACAGCACCAAGGATTCTTTTACTACTATTTAGGGTTTTTTTTTCTACAGCTCATCACATGATGTACAGGATTCCTGGACAACTGTCAAATAATTGTACCAAATAAAACAAAAGGGAGGAGGAACAAAAAAAATGGGGTGGGGGAGGGGTGGCAGTGTTTTCTCTGGTAACTTACAGAACTCTTCAAATTCTACTTTTGTAATAAGCTATTGAAGTACAGAAACAGAAGACTTGATTTTAAACCAAGTTTGAAATATGGCAGTTGTTATGAAGACATGCTTTCCTCTTGGTCCGTCTCATGTGGTTTCCCCAGGACTGCCCATCTTGTCAGCTGCTGTTGCTCCCCAGATCTCTCCAATTTTTTTTTCTTCTTCTTGATTTTAAAGCACCCTGAGTCAAATCGGAAGCCATGGAACAACTTTTACTGCAACACCCCTCCTTTTAAAGAAGAAGAGATAAATAGCTCGTGGAGTCTTTCAAAGACTTTTCATTTCCCCTCCTCCCACCCTCCCCAGCCACCATCTATCTCTCTCTGTTTAGTTGGATCATTTTCAGCTGGAGGGGAGTTAAATACTTTCTTGGCCTTATCAGCGACAGAGCATTCTCTGGAAAGACTTGAAAATTTTGTGGTTTTATTTTTTTTTGTGTTTGAGAGAAGCGATTGCAGTGTGATTCTAACTCCAGTACACTTCAATGAGAAGAAGAAAATGGATGAAGAGAGAGAGAGAGAAATATCACAAGGAAAACTGGGACAGTTGTTAAGAGATTACAAACAACAGAAGAAAATCATTATAATTGGGACACCATTCCAAAATGTTTTTTTTTGCAAAATCTATTAAATTTTACCAAAGCAGCATTTTGTACCTGCTGCTTTTCTCTGTTCACAGTATTTACAGTGCTCTTTTTTCAACAATATTATTGTATTTTTTTCAAAATTCTATTTTTTTTGTTTTTCTGCATTGTACCATTCAGTGATTCATTGTGTTTGCTGGACTAACATTACAGAGTACCAGATCAATTGGGTATCTTGCTTAGTAAGATGCATGTGTGTGTACTCCCCCCCCCCCCCCCTTAAAAATCAGTAATGAAAATACTGGCTTTTAAAGATATTGCAGATCAACACATACAAAATGCTGGAGGAACTCAGCAGGTCAGGCTGCATCTATGGAAAGGAATAAAGGGTCGACATTTCGGGCTGAGACCCTTTGTCAGCTTATGTTAAAGATACCGCAACTGGGCTAAATTCATATTGGCGCAACTTCTGTACAGAACAAATCTGAAGTAATTCTATAAATTCTTTCTGCTGAGAAGAATTTGTTGCATTTTAATTAGCATTTTCTGGAGGAGGCATGGTTCTGTGCTTTGTTTTGATCACACGAACTCTGTAAGTTCTTTAGATATATTACCAAGGAGATCTGAGGTACTCACTCATTGGGGGAAACGTGGATGTTGATTCCTCTGGCTAATCGCTGCACATTTTTCTCTCCCACCTCCGATTCAATCCAAGTTTCACCCACAATGAATGCTCCCCTCCCTTCTCCTGCCTATAACACTATTGCATTTTCTCACAGATGTCCACTGTATTTACATCCGAGATCCAGAACATGGCATGAAGCCAAAACCCCGCTGAGCTTACCACCAACAAATGCCACCCTAGCGTAGCAGTTAGCGCAACACCATTAACAGCTCGGAGGGGGGTGTTTCGGAGTTCAGAGTTCAATTCCAGTACCACCTGTAAAGAGTTTGAACAATCTCCCCGAGAACCATGTGAGTTTCCTCTGAGTGCTCTGGTTTCCTCCCATAGCCCAAAGATGTGCAAGTGTGTAGGTTGATTGATCATTGTAAATTGCCATGTGGCTAGGCTGGGGTTAAATAGGTGGGTTGATGGATACACCAGTTCGTTTGGCCGGAACGGCCTATTCCGCACTGTGTCTGAATAAGTAAATAGAATGTGTTAGGGTGGGGTTGGTTGAAACAATTATGGCAAGATGTACAATTCTGCACCTGCTGCGTTATCGAAAACTGAGCCAGGACCCAATAAGATCGAGTAATCTGGTGTTAGTTAATGCTCTGTTGTAAACTACATTAATGTTTTTTTTTCTCTCTTAATACTTAAAAGACACCTGCTGCTGTGTTCCATTAATAAGGATAAAGAAAAATATTTATTATACAGAATGAGTAAAAGCAAAAAAAAATAAGTGTTTAAAAATATTCTGCATGAATCCAGTATAATCACCATTGTTACTGTGAGATTTAAGGGGCAGGTCTTCAGCGATTAGGTACAAATGAAAGCTATCGATTGAAAGAGTTGACAGGGCAGTCCAAGAGGTGTGGGTGTTTAAAACACAAATCTGGAGGTAATGGGGTGAACATTGTAAACTTTTTTTTAAATGGTGCAACAGTGGATTGTGATAATCCCACCGTACTATGGGATTCAGATTCACGCCTGTGAAGACAAAATTTTAATACAAACACATAATAATTCCCCCGTTATGAGTGCAATGCAAGCGGAGCATAGATCACGCTTATGCAATTATGTGGGATATTTCTGCTTTATCTGTTTTTTTTAATGGGAAGACTCAATATCTTTCATATGCATGGAGTTACAATATTTCTACCATACAGTACTCTTTAACGGGCATTAAAACTTGTATATTTAAAGGGTTTTATGTTTATATAATATGCAAAAAATCAGCCTTATATGTCATTATTCTTTTCTGGTGTCTCATGCAATCTGTTATATTGACTTTCCTTGTTTGATACAGTTATACAAAAAAGGAACAGTGCAGTAGCAGTCACTGACTTTCCTGACAGAAGAGATGTCGTTTTGTGTTCTTTTTGTAAGCAGCTTATTGTTCAATCAGTAGTGATGATTCATGTTACTTTCATACAAACGTTTCAAATAGTCGGGGGGGGGGGGAATAAAAGGCAAAAAAAAAAATTCAGGAAAAAAATGTTTTTAAACAAATACATTCTTCAGCAATAATGCTTTTTATCTGAGGGGCAGCTAACTACAGCTGGGTTTTTGCACCAATAATCTCCAAGAGTTACTTGATGGAAAACAAAATTGTTCATATAGTTTTTAGTTAAATCTTAATAGAGTTTTGCATGCAGATGAGCGAAGAGTACAGAAGAGGGTTGATTACAGTAATAAAAATAGTTTTTCATATTTTTATGTTAATGTAGATTTTTTTATTTGTAATTTTTTTATACCAGTTAGTTTTCTTGTGTGTGGTGTGCGAGTGTTGTCTTTTTTTAAAGTAATGTATACATAAACACATAAAGCAGTATTTTATCCTTTAACACACAGTAACACAATAATCTATTATTTTATGGTGCGGTCTCTGTTTTGACTCTACTATCCCCATTGCTATTGTTTTATTGTCATCTGATGCAACTTATTTCCATATCATTACAAGGGATTTTTTTTATGTATGAAAACCAAACTCCTGCTTTGAATAAGAGTCATGAGCCTTCTATTTAAGGGGACCTATTGGCATAAAAACCCAGTAATCATTTTAAACTGCTTCACTATGAACTAGCCAGTGTACAAAAAAAACCCTGTAAATACTTCTTTTCATCATTTTATGCTCTGTATTATAAGTGTATATTGTGCTCACCTCCAATATTTTTTCTGATCTATTAATATGTTATAGTTGTTATTGGATTGTGTCATTGTCTGGATTACTACAATCAGTAATTGCTCCAAAGGACTCACTTTGAAATGGGTTCCAGCTTTAACTGCACCCTCCAAACCTTTTTTTTCCAAATATTTGAGAAATTCAACTTTAATCTTTACTTCAACCGCTCCCCCCCAAAACTCCCCTCATCTCCCCCCCCCCCCCCCATATTAAGGCTGTTTTTCTTTAATTAAACAAAGCGTCATTTTTTATTCTCCTCAGAATAATTCTTAAGAAAAGAATAAATAATTGTTATTTGCAACAGTGAATCTTGAATGACACTGTATTTGGGCCTCTTTACTGCGTCTACGTTCTATGTCAGCCAGTGGGACTCTCGGTCGCATTACCTATGCATTTCAACATATTTATATTTGATTTTCTTTCATATGTAAGCTGCTGCTAAGATAAGCAACTTAATTTCCAATCTTTAGAACTATTTTTATGTAATAATAAATGTATGCTTTCTTGTTTATAAATGCCTAAACAAAAAAAAAAACTGCTCGGCTTATTTATCTACTGCGCTGTGTACCTGTCTGCCCCTTCCCCTCTCTCCTTTCCACCATTCCACTCCCTGACCTTCCTACCAGTAATGTAATATAAAAGACTTGATGAGATATGTAAGAAATAGCAATGCAAAATCACAGTTTGCAATGGACACAGTGACTGAATGTACAGTGTATAGATGGCATTACCATAAATAAAAAAATGTTTGCCCAGAACATTGCTTTTCATCTTTTGACATGATCTACACTTTATTAGAAACATCAGAATGGGGAAGAAGTATAATCTAAGTGACTTTGACCCTGGAATGGTTGCTGGTGCCAGATGGGGTAGTTCAAATATTTCTTTTTACATAAACTGCTGATCGCCTGGGATTTCAATGCACATCAATAGTTTTGGTCACCTACCAACAGGAAAGATGTAAATAAGGTTGAAAGTACTGAGAACATTTTTACAAGGATGTTGCCGGGTCAGGAGGACCCGGGTTATATAGGAAGATTGATTAGGTTAGGTCTTTATTGCTTGGAATGTAGAAGATTGAGAGGAGATTTGATAGAGGTATGCAAAATTATGAGGGGGGTAGATAGGGTAAATGCAAGGAGGTGTTTTTCTGCTGACTGCAACTTGTTCACAGGTTAAGGGTGAAAGTTGAAATGTTTAAGGGGAAGATGAGGGGAAACTTCTTCACTCAGAGGGTCATGAGGGTGTGGAGCTAGCTGCCAGCGTAAGCAGTGCCTGCGGGCTCAAATTCAACTTTTGAGAGAAGTTGGATAGGTACATGATAGGTAGTATGGTCCCAGAGCAGGCCAATGGGAGTAGGCAGTTTAAATGGTTCGGCACGGACTAGATGGGATGAAAGGCTTGATTCTGTGCTGTTCTTTTCTGGGACTCGATAACAATCTCTGGAGTTTTCAGAGAAAAATGTGAAAAAAACAAAAAGCATCCAGCAAGCAGCAGGCCTGTGGCAAAAACGCCTTGTTAATGAGGGAGGTCAGGGGAGAATAGCCAAACTGGTTCAAGCTGACAGGAAGGCAACAGTAACTCAAATAACCACACATTATAACAGTGGTGTGCAGGTGATGGAATGAACACGTACAAAGTTTAAAAAGAGAGGATACTGACAGAAACCAGTCACACCTTCGAAGTCCCCAGAACCTTTTTTGCCTCTTATTAAATTCCAGTCCATGTGAAAATGTGAACCAACATTCTGTTTCTTTGGACACAATTCTGAGTTAGGATCCTCCTGCAGCTGGCTTCAGCAGCGTTAAGCTGATGGAATTTACTTGCACAAATATCTCCAGGTTGGCCTAATTAGTTGGATTCCCAGAGGAGCTCCCGGGCGTTTCGGGGGAAAGCTGCTACTTCTGCTGGGTGTCTGCACAGTCCAACCAGTCTGCTTCCCTCCAAGCAACCTGAATCTCTTTAAAACAATTTAAGGTTCTTATGGGGGTGGAGATTAATTTACTTTAAACTAAATGTCCTACAAAAACAGGAAAGAAACTTCCATTAATGTCACAAGAACTTAAAGTTCTGTACAGGAACTGAAGTACTCTCAAAGCGGTATTGGGCCCTGTCCAGCCCAGCACTCCCTCAGAGGTTTACTGAAATACCAGCCTCGTTTACACGGAGTGGGACAGCCTTTTGGTCTGAACTTGCCTAAGCCACAGATGCTGCTGTCACTTCTGATCCGTGCTGCCACAGGAATTATGCTGGCAGTTTTGTCATCTTCCCTCTCCGTCCTTACCCAGGGCTTCAACCCAACACCATTTGCCTCCACAGATGCTGTGTGACCCACCAGTTCTATCACTGTTATGTCTTACCACCATTGATGAATAACCCTGTTAAACCTGGTCCTTTGAATATTGTCTACATCAAAAACTCTCAATGAACCATCTTCTGGTTGGTGTTCCTTTTAATATTAGAAATGCAAAGAAAAGTCCGGCCTATAATCCACTGTTGAGCTATAAGATACCATATTGAGTATTTCTGTTACCTCAGAGGCTACTGTAGACCAGTTGGGTGTCACATCATCATTATTGCGTGGCATGTTGTGTGATGTGGGCAGCCATGGCCCTTCCATGACCATAATTGTTCTTGGCAAATTTTTCTACAGAAGTGGTTTGCCATTGCCTTCTTATGGGCAGTGCCTTTACAAGACGGGTGACCCCAATCATTATCAACAGTCTTCAGAGATTGTCTGCCTGGCGTCAGTGGTCACATAACCAGCACTTGTGATACGCACCAGTTTCTCATACGACCATCCACCAGCTGCTCCCATGACTTCACGTAACCCTGACCCCGGGGGGGGGGGGGGGGAGGAGGGCACTAAACTGGTGCTACGCCTTGCCCAAGGGTGACCTGTGGGCTAGCGGAGGGAAAGAATGGCTTACACCTCCTTTGATAGAGATGTATCTCCACCTTGCCACACGCTTTAAAGGAACGGGTGAGTATAACTGAGGAAGACATTGAATGGTCAGACAGCAACCATATTTCATTAGGAGTTTGAGGAGATTTGGTTTCTCAGCTAAAACACTCAAAAACTTCTACAGACCTACCATGGAGAGCATGCTGATAGGCTGCATCACCACCTGGTATATTGGGGGAGGGCTACTGGCTACTGTGCAGGATCAAATGCTACAGAAAGTTGCAAAATCACTCAGCTCCACCTTCAGTTCTAGTCTCTGTAGCATCTAAAATGTGTTCAAGGAGCGGTGCCTCAGAAAGACAGTGTCCATCATTAAGGACCCCCATCACCCTGGACATGCCCTCTTCTCATTGTTACTGTCAGGAAGGGAGTACTGAAGCCTGAAGGCACACACTCAATGATTCTTCCGCTCTACCATCCGACACTGAACCCACGAACACTACCTCACTTTCATTATTTCTGATTTTGCACTATTTTTTAATTTAACTATTTAATATACATATATATATATATATATATATTTACTGTAGTTGTTTTACTTACTGATTTTTTCTATATTATTATGTATTGCATTGTACTACTGCTGCTAAGTTAACAAATTTCATGACATATGCCAGTGATGTTAAACCTGATTCTGATTCTGAATGGTCCAAACTTTACTGGCAGTGGAAGTTTTGTTTCTAACATCAAGCAACACGCTGTCCTTATCTGGAAGTACATCACAGTTCATTCACCACCATGGGGTCTAAATCATGCATACTGCAAATATTTGACTGCATGGACAGTAGCTCTTCATTACTGTACTGTTCTTTGTTCTGTCAGAACCTTCTGAAGAGCTGGCAGGAAAAGGCAATAAATGCTGAGGAAAAAACCTAATGGATTCTGAAGAAGTATCATTGGACTTGAAATATAAACACTTACCCTCTCCCAAGGTGCTGACTGGCCTACTGAGCATTTTCTATTGATATTGCCACTCCCCAAATTCTATTAATGAAATGCTGATATATGCATGATGGGCTGAATGGCCTCATTGTGTACAGTGATGCTTCCTATTGTAGCCACACAACACAGGAATCACATCCACAGTATCCATGCCTTTTTCAGATTTAGACCTATGTTTTTCTAGGTATATGATCATCACTTCAAAGTTAGGAATTTATTGGGATTAAATTCTACTTCCATCTTTTATTTGACTTTGTATCTATTCTTTCATCAGTTCTTGTGAGGTTTGATGCATTACAAGCGAAACACTGAGTAACAAAGCACGGGGCCAAGGATGAAGGAGATTGGCTCCTTCTCATTGTCTCTCTGGGTAATATGACTGCCTTCATCCGACAGTGAAATGGACCTCAAGATTGGACCAAGGAAATGAAGAGGAGCATTCCATTCAAGACTTCTCATGATCTTTGAGTGTGCGTCGGGACCATCCCTTCAGCTGACTATCAATGCCACTGTGAAGAGAAGCTGTTTAATGAAACCAATCCTTAATTAATGTCTACAGAAATAGGTAGAAACCCTCTAGGGTTGGATAAGAGGCTTAAAGCTCAGTGTCTGTTGCAGTGTTGTTGGAGCTAAAGGTTAATGAGACGCTTCCACGTGATTACTGTAGCACAGAGCAGGATAGCAAGGGTTAAAACGGGTGGGAGAGGCAAGGATCAGGGAGGCTGCAACTTGGAGACTCGGTCAGGTTTAGCAAATCCATCATGTCAGCAGAGAAATATGGTTCAAAAGATGAGTATCCCAAGCTCCTTGGCTTTGCAATCTTTCTTGTGACTAAAGAAACAATTTCTTCTGAGAGCACCGTAACTGGCGACACGATGTCCCAAAGCACCCTAAAGCTGCTGTGGTACGTTTTGGCTGTGGTCACCTATATAATGTGTAAACCATTGCAACTAATACACCCCAGCACGACGGAATTACAAGCAGATAATCTGCTTGTGCGAATTCTGGTGAAGGATAAATATTGGCCAGAATACTGACGGGAAGCCAACAGTGACCAGGGGATCTTGCGCAATTCACCTAATCTTGGTCTAATATTTATTTATTTATTGAGAACAAGCGCGGAATAAGCCCTTCAGGCCCTTCGAACAGCAAGCCCCTGATTTAATCCTAACCTAATCACGGGACGATTTACAATGACCAACTAACTTACCTGCCTTTGGACTGTGAGAGGAAACCAGAGCACCTGGAGGAAACACACATGGTCAGGGGAGAACGTGCAAACTCCTTACAGGCAGCAGCAGGATTCCCTCTGAAAGGTGGCAACTCCAACAAATGGAGCATCCCCCTCTCCTGTGCAGGTTGCTTGAGTTTTGAATTTGGACCTGAGACTGACAGAACAAAGACGAACGCCTTGGTTAATATTTGCACAAAATTCAATTCCATACATTGTTTGCATAATTTTAAAGAAAGACAGATTGGTGCTGGGAGAAGACGGTTGATTTTTGAGAACGCACGTGGAGGACGTGCAGTTCTGCTTGTTGCACCTACAGGAGAGTCATATGCGGGTTCCCTGTGACGCCCGTCTCTTGGTACGGGCACACATGGGGTCACGGTACTGTAGCAGTTAGCTCAATCACTTTACAGCGCCAGCAACTACCAGCTGAGGTTTGATTCCCGCTGCTGTCTGCAGGGAGCTTGTACGATTTACCCGTGACTGTGTGCATTTCCAAAGGCGCGTGGTTAGGGTTAGTGAGTTGTTGGCATCGGAAGTGTGGCAGCACTTGTGGGCAGCCCAATGCAAACCTCACTAATTTGGTTTGATGCAAATGATGCATTCCGCTGTATGTTTTGATGCACATATGGCAGTCAAAACTGATCTTTATCAGTCCTGATGAAGAGTATCAGCCCGAGATGTCGACTGTACTCTTCTCCATAGATGCTGCCAGGCCTGCTGAGTTTCTCCGGCATTTTGTGTGTGTGTTGCTTAATCTCTACCACCTTTACCTTTGGCTGTTCTGCAGTTCTGGCAGGGCGATAGCTAAGAATCAAGCCTCAGCCCATTGGAGTTTCTAATCTCAGAGGGTTGACTGGAACCAATCACGCCTCCCTGACTTCAGCAGTCTCTTCCCCCGCTAGTGGTGTTCAGCTTGTACATTGGGTCACTGCAAGGACTGCCGTTCAGCCCAGAAACTCTGCCCCAGCATTTTGTATCCCCTTGGGCTGTTTAATCTCTCCCACTTCCTCTCTCTCTAACCACTTCAACATCTCCAGCTCTCCCAACCCCTGTGCCGGTGACTGATTACACTGACTTCTGCACCATCCAAAGCAGCTCCCGGAGGCTTCCACCGCACTGCCTCCAGGGTCAGGAGTTCACTTCCACATCCGCCCACACTTCACACTTCAGCTTCACTAACCACAAATCACGGGTTTTACAACCGGAGCGCCAACACAATTCCCCAGTGGAAGGAAGCAGTTTGACCTCACAGTAAAATTCACTGGCACCACTCACCTTCATTTCCAGAGCTACAGCAGGGGTAACAGGCCGTTCTGGCCCAACGAGCCCCTGCCGCCCAGTTACACCCACGTGACCAATTAACCTACTAACCCGTACATCTTTAGACTGTGGGAGGAAACCGGAGCATCCGGAGGAAACCGACACAGTCACGGGAAGAACGTAGAAACTCCTTACAGTCAACGACAGTAATCGGATCCGGGTGTCTGGTTCTGTAATAGCGTTGCGTCAACTCCTACACGAGCGTGCAGCCCCTCATTGTGCACCATATAAGCCGCCCATAACTGGATTTTGGTAACTCACTGAGAAAATGTAAATTTAGAAATACAACCCTGCTCCCTTAGTTTTAAAAAGATAATCTTCATTTAGATCCTGCGCAGTCACATGTCCCGTCTTCTCTGACAGCACACTCCATACCTACAGCCTTTAGCGTCGAAAAGGAAAAGGCACTGGGCAAATGGGAATGGCAACCAGAGATCCTTTCCAAGGCACTCAATGTTCTCACTTAGAAGTCCATTGCTCGTTGTTCGTCGGACTGGGTCTAAATCCTGGGACACCCTACAGAAAGCACTTGGTACGTTATGGAAACACCAAAGCCCAGGAATGGAAAAGTGGGAGATAGCCCACATCATCACAGGCCAAGTCCTCCCCACACTGGGTACATTGGCAAGGAATGCTTCCATGTGGAAGCAGCATCCATCGTCAAAGACCCTCACCCCCATGCCCTCTCCTCACTACTACCATTGTACATCAGGTGCACCAGCTTCAGTAAAAGTTATTACCCTAAACCATCCTACTCCCGAACCGGCATTGATAACTTCACTCACCACAACTCCAAACTGATTCTACGACCTGCAGACTCACTTATAAGGACTCGTGTTCTCAGTATTATTTTTATTTGTGCAGTTTGTCTTCTTTTGCACTTCGGGTCCTTGTTAGTCTTTGTTTACATATGGTGTTTTTTTAATATAAATTCAACTGTATTTTTAAAATTTTTCCTGTAAATGCCTTCAGGGAAATGAATCTGAATGGCAACATGTGCATGCTTCGATAATAAATTTACTTTGAACTTCGGGGCATTGTGCAATCACCTTCACTTTTCTGGCTGCTGAAGTCTGAAAAGGCAGCTTGCCACCAGTGTCGAGGTGGATGTGAACTACGACACACATGTCCTATCAATACAAACGCAGCCACATGATTCTTTTCACTTACATCCACCCTAACTATCCCTGCTCCTCTCCCACAGCAAATGACCCGTGGCAGACATACGTGTCCAAGTGGCCGTTCCTCAGTTGTTCCTGTAGTCAGTAGGTGTTGGCTTGCTATCTGATAAGAGGGAACCCGAGGGGCAAAATTTTCAGACACGAGGCTGGAGCGATTATAGAACGAGTTGCCAGAGGGAGTGGTAGAGGCAGGTAAAATTACAAAAATTAAAAGATCTTTGGTCAGGTACGCGGATAGGATATGAGACGAAAGGTTTAGGTGTGGCCCAAATGTGGCCAGTGCGGTCCTGTAGCAGCTCGTGTAACGCCGTACAGCCCCAGCGACTCCTGCCCCCACCAGAATCAGGTTTAATTTCACCGGCATATGTTGTGATTTCTGTTGTCTTTGCGGCAGCAGTATAGAAAAAAGTGTGAATTATTGTAAATATCTGTATTTTAACTGTCTATATATTTACTGCAAAAATAAAATAGTGAGGTAGAGTTCATGGGTTCAATGTCCATTCAGAAATCGGATGGCAGAGGGGAAGAAGCTGCTCCTGAATCGTTGAGTGTGTGCCTTCAGGCTCCTGGACCTCCTCCCTGATGGGAGCAATGAGAACAGGGCATGGCCTGGGTGATGGATGCCACCTTTTAGAGGCATCGCACCTTGAAGATGTCCTGGATACTATGGAGGCTAGTTCCCGCGATGGAGCTGACTGAGTGTACAACTCTCTGTCTGTAAGGAGTTTGTACGTTCTCCCTGTGACTGTCTGGGATTCCTTCGGGTGCTCTGGTTTTCTCCCACAGTCCCAAAGGACGCACGGGTTAGTAGGTTATGGGTGTGCTATGGTGGTGCTGGAAGCAGGATGACCCTTGCAGATCACCCCCAACACGGTCCTTGGAATGTGTTGGTTGTTGATGCAAATGACACATTTAACTGTAGTTTTGATGTACATTTCACAAATATATTTCCATTTGCACAGTTTGTTCCCTTCTGCACTCTGGTTGATCTTTCATTGATCCTGTTACAGTTACTATTCTGTAGATTTGCTGACATGCTCACGGTTGTATATGGTGACACGTACGTACTCTGATAATAAAATTAACTTTGAACTTTGAATTTTTGACAAAAAAAGGTGTTTTTAAATGCTGAAGTAGACAACTTGTTTAGCATGAACACATTGGGCCAAAGGACCTGTTTTCAATGTTGTACATTGGTGTAAACAACAGGACTGCCGATGAGTTGTAATACAGAATGAGGCCATTTGGCCCATTGAACTGGTGCTGGCTCTTTCTATGAGCAATCCCGCTGGTCTCACAATCCTACTTTCTCCCCAAAGCCCTACTAAACCTTCCCCTTTGAGCACGTACCCAGCATCCTTTTGAACATCATTCCGAACCTGTTCCCTCCTGCTCTCCTACTGACAAGTTCTACCCTCACTACTCAAAGCCTGTAAAGAGGGACCCAGGACCAGACACAGTGGTCCAGTTGTTGGCTGAAGCAGGTTTATATCACAACATTGCGCTCGGCACCTCATCTTACAAAGCTAAGTACATCCAAATACTTTTAACCTTTTCAAGCTGCCCTGGAACCCTTCATCAACCTTATTTATTCCCCGATCTCTCCACTGCTGTCCCTCTCTTAGAGTGACTTGTGCTTCTCCCTTTTCCAATTCCCCATTGAGGCTCCCCTCTCATCCCTTCTCTTCTCCTCACCTGTCCATCACCTCCCTCTGGGAGCCTTCCTCCTTCCACTTCCCCCACGTCCACTCTCCTCTCCTATCAGATTCTTCAGCCTTTTACTTCTTCCACCAATCACCTCCCGGCTTCTCACTTCATCTCCCCCCCCCCCCACCTGGTTTCACCTATCACCTGCCAGCTCGTACTCCTCCCCCCTCCCCTCACATTCCGATCACCTCCTTTCCAGTCCCGATGAAGGATCTGGCCTGAAAAGTTGACTTTTTTAAAAATTTCCCTCCATTGACACTGATCTGTTGAGTTCCTGCAGCATTCGGATGCTCTGGATTTCTAGCATCAGCAGAATCTCTTGTTTATGCTTTTGACACTCCCCCCCCCCCCACCCCCCCGTTCCCCTAACTCGTGCTTCCCACTGTAATGTAACACTACAGTGTTCAGCATTAAATTTCAGTTCCCTCTCTCCACCTATTCCACCAGCCTGTCCAAACCCTCTTGAACTGACCATAACACCAGGTCCTCTCTTCACTCCTGAAACTGCTGGGTGAAGGAATTTCACATTTTAAAGAGAACAGTGGTTCATATATCAACGTCAAACCGAAGCTCCCACACTCAGTACTCTGCACAGGGCTGCCACAGGTTCCGTTCTTTGAGCGAGACAACACAGATCGAGGCTCAGAGCATCACGCCCACGCAAAATGCTGGAGGAACTCAGCTGGTCACACAGCCTTCGTGGAGGGAAATAAAGAGTCGACATTTTGGGGCCGACACCCTTCAGCAGGGCTGGAAAGGAACGGGTTAGAAGCCAGGAGTGGGGCGGGAGAGAAGTAGGTGGGCGGTAGGTGATAACACACAAAATGCTGGAGGAATTCAGCAGGTCAGGCAGCGTCTAGAGAAAGGCATAAAGAGGTCTGAAACGTCACCTCTCCATCAATGCTGCCTGACCTGCTGAGTTCCTCCAGCATTTTGCGTCTGTTACCCTGGGTTTCCAGCATCTGCAGAATCTCCTGTGTAGGTGACAGGTGAAACAAGGCCTCACGTATTGAAGCCCTGTTTACTCTGTCGCCTGTGCCATTTTTTTCAGAAATGTAGAGGGGTTAGTTTGCAGCTGCAAAACGAGATTTAACCCTCAACCCACACTTCCAGAAACTAGACTTCATCACGCAGCTTCTTGTGGGATCTTCCAGTGTTCACATTTATTTATTGAAAATTCCACGAACGATATATGTCGCTTAATTAATTAATTAATTGAGAGACAGTGTGGAATTGGCCCTTCTGGCCCTTACAGCCATGCTGCTCAGCAGTCCCTGATTTAACCCTAGCCTCATCGTGGGACAATTTCCAATGACCAATTAACCTGCTAATCGGTACATGTTTGGACTGTGGGAGGAAACCAGAGCACCCGGAGGAAACCCTGTCACAGGGAGAACATAAAAACTTCTTACAGACAGCGGTGGGAATTAAACCCTGGTCACCTGTACTGTAAAGCGTTGTGCTAACCACTACTCTACCAGGCTGCCCCTGGCTCTTATTTGTTCCACATTCTGACACAGGCTGCTGTTCACTGACTATAGAGAGCTTTATGATGTCCTGAGGTTGTTTGTGATAGGTGTTATTCCGAGGTTATTCTGTGTTTTTTTTTATTATTATCTGATGTTTTAGTGGTTTATGTGGGCATCTATTACAGAGTTGCCATTCACGCAGTCAGTGCTCAAACTCCACTCTGTTTCAGAGAATCTGCTGGAGGTCATTGTACTGTCAAACCAATCAAGGACAGAGATAATTTTTTTCCCTGTCTACTGAGAATAGCTGGAAATTTAGGCTGAACTTACGTGTCAATATGAGGTGAATCTCCCGATGAACGTTAGCTTTTAAAACATTGTATTTAACATTTCTACTTCAATCCTGCGATATTATCTCCCAGAGCCCCACAATGTTGCCAGCCCGCTGGGCAGCCTGCCAGACAATTCCGAGTTCCTAATTCCTCCCACATTCCGCAACGCTACACTTCTACATGTGACACCTCTGTATTTCGGGTCAGAGGGGAGTGGCTGTCAAAACACAGGCTCCAACATCATTTTCCTGCACTGGATCAATCTGTCTCCGTTTCCTGGGACTGGTTTCATTACAACTCTGGCAGAATTACACAAAGGTTCATGAACCCCACTACTCCTCTTTTTCACTCCTTATTTAATTTTTTTAATTGTAACTTATCATAATTTTTTTAAAGCTGCCACAGATCAACAAATATCATGGCAACTGAACTGAACTGTTCTGAAGTATGCCTTTGACGGTTTATATTCCGTGTGTTTTTCGATCAGTTATTTAGTTGCCATTTGAGCAATTTTCTTTGCTCGTGGAGGTGAAGGGGGGGGGGGGGTTTGAAGTTTTTCTTTGAACGAGTTCTGCTTTGTTTCGTGGCTGTCTGTGGGGAAGACGAACTTCAGGGTTGTAAACTGCATGCGTACTTTGGTAATTCTATTTATTTAGTTAGTTATTGAGGTACAACATTGAAGCGGCCTGCTGGCCCTTTGAGCCAGGTCGTCCAGCATCCTCTGATCTAATGACCAACTAAGCCGCCAACCGGTACGTCTTTGGACAGTGGGAGGAAACCAGAGCACCCGGAGGAAACCCACGCGGTCACGGGAAGGAAGTACACACTCCCTGCTGGGAGCAGCAGGAATTGAACCCAGATCGCCTGCACTGTAAAGTGTTGTGCTGACCACTATACTACCCCCACTGCCAGGTCAAAATTCAAATGTACTTTGAACTTTGAACTCTAAGTAAACTTATTATCAAATATCTCATCATTTACTACTTTCAGGCATTTACAGGAAAATAAAAAAGCTATATAGGACCCTGGTCAGACCCCACTTGAATACTGTGTTCAGTTCTGGTCACTTCACTACAGGAAGGATGTGGAAACCACAGAAAGGGTGCAGAGGAGATTTACAAGGATGTTGCCTGGATTGGGGAGCATTCCTTATAAGAGGTTGAGTGAACTCGGCCTTTTCTCCTTGGAGCGACGGGGGATGAGAGGTGACCTGATAGAGGTGTACAAGATGATGAGAGGCATTGATTGTGTGGATAGTCAAAGGCTTTTTCCCAGGGTTGAAATGGTTGTCACAAGAGGACAGAGGTTTAAGGTGCTGGGCAGTAGGTACAGAGGAGATGTCAGGGGTAAGTTTTTTTTTACTCAGAGAGTGGTGAGTGCGTGGAATGGGCTGCTGGCAACGGTGGTGGAGGTGGATGTGATAGGGTCTTTTAAGAGGCTTTTAGATAGGTACATGGAGCTTAGTAAAACAGAGGGCTATAGGTAAGCCTAGTAATTTCTAAGGTAGGGACGTGTTCGGCACAAATTTGTGGGCCGAAGGGCCTGTATTGTGCTGTAGGTTTTCTATGTTTCTATGTTGCAATCAAATTTATGAAAATCTGTATATAACACAGACTGCCAAACATCCAATGTGCAAAAGAGGACAAATTGTGCGAATAATAGGGAATTAATACTGAGCACGTGAGTGGTAGAGTCCTTGAAAGTGAGTCTATAGGCTGTGGAGTCAGTCGGGCGTTGAGGTGAGTGAAGTTATCCACGGTGGTTCTGACACGTCAACAACTGATAGTTGTGGGACGAGGGACCTGGGCGGCAATACTACAAACGCAGGCTGTGGCCCCACACGGTCGGGCAGTCGGCTGACTCACAGCTCCTCCAGTCTGGGCGAGCGGCGTGGAGAGCAGATGGTGTCCGATGATCCAAGTGCCCGCCAGCGTCGTCACCTCCGGGGTGGGGGAGGGGGGGGGAAGCAAGATTATATAGTCTGAGGGGAGGCTGGAGTGAGCGGCTCCAGTGTCACTGTGCATCCCTCACTCTCACACGGTGTGGCCAACGCGCATGCAGGTTCACAGCTGTAGTCTAAACAGGGCTAAAGATTTTGACCCACCCCTCGGGTCAGCCAGCCAGCCAGCCAGCCAGCCGCCCTGTCCCGGGCGCTGTGCTCCGCTTGACGGTGATAGCAAGCGACGGGAGCTGCGGTTCATCGCTCAGTGACCCGCAAGCTGTTCCGCAGACAGAGAGGTTCCCCAGAGTGTCGGCGGAGATTGAATATTCACGCGTCAGGCCCCCGCTCCCTCGGCAGCGGTGATTGATATGTTTTATATTAATCAGAGGGATGCAGTTCTATTAATGTGCAAATTATATGCGACTACTCCACGAGGATCAGAAAGATGATTGCTCTGTGGGTTCACTGACGATGTTAAAGAGAGAATATTGCTGACAACTAACGATTGCCTGTAGCACAAGGTATCACCACCTCTGATATTGCTTCGTTTTGTTTTCACGCTACAGTCCATTTCCATTAACTGAATAACTTACTCACCACAAAAACGAGGTTTGCTTATGATACTGCAATCATTAATGGTACATTAACTCGGTGGCATAATTACCTGGCAGAGTACTTGACATTCCCTATTATCCCGTCTTCGGTGGGCAAGGGCTCGGAGGCCTCAGAGTAAGCAAGCAGTTCACCCCTGTCTCTCCTGAATTCAGAAGAGGAAGGCCTGAGATTCTGGAGTGCCTTAGCTTGGGGGCAGACAGGAGCTCAACAAACAATTAGCTGCTTTTTTTTGAAGTGTGGATGCAGCTGTTAAGGAAGATCTGAATCTGACTGCGTGCTCCAGTTATACTTGATCCTGTACTTGGGCCTGCCACTACAAGATCGCCCATCTCCATCAGCATAACGTTACCCTCCCCTGTCTGGCTGATTCCCCCCCCCCCCCCCCGCTTGTTCTCAAATCCTTCCACAGCATTCCCCCTCCCTGTCCAGTTACTACCCCACCACTATCATGCTCCTGAACTGGCGAGGGTAACTGCACTCACCTCAACTCTGAAGTGATTCCATAACCTACAGAGCCTCTTTCAAGAACTCCACAACTCATGTCCTGTTATGTTTTTGCATAATTTGTCTTCTCTTGCAGGTTGGTTGTTTGTCAGTCTTTATTTATGTAGTTTTTCATAAAGCCTGTTGTTTAGGTGAGATGGCCAAAGGGCCTGTTTCTGTTCTATAGTCTTCTATTTCATTATTTTTCTGTAAATGCCTGCAAGAAATTTGATCTCAAGACAGTATATATGGTGATATACATACTTTTATAATCAATTTGACTTTGACCTGTGACCCCTGCAAGTCCTAAACTCCTGAGATATCTGCGTTCCTCCAACCCTGGGCCCTTGGTCAGCTGTAAGATCAATCACTGTCAGAGATGTACCTCTGGTTGGAAAGGCCATGAACAGAATTTTTTTTTCCCCTAAACCTCCCTATTTCTCATTTTTACATTCTCTCCAGCCCTTCTCTCTGAGCCAGCTTTGGGTCATTTGAACCCATGTTAAATTTTCTGTGTGTTTCTCCTGTGCAGCGCCCATACAAGATGCCGTAGAGGTCAAGTTGTCGCTGGAGCATAAGAGTCACGCTGGCTAATCTGCTCAGATAAACAGCAACTTGGTGATCAGACACTCAGAAAGTAGCTGTGGGCTAAACTGCTCCCAGGCCATGAGCCTGAACTCCTGCAGACTAACACAACCACTGTACCCTCTAGGCTCTGAGAGTGCGCAGCCATGCACTGACTGAAAGGCCCTCGCGCATGTAGCCTTTGTTGCCGCAAAGCTAGAATTTTCCTTTATATAATGTTTTATGGAAGTGCCACACAGTTTACAGGCCTTGTAAAAAAAATTCCTGCTCAGTGCAATGGTTGGTCTGTGCAGCTGTAGAAAATATTAGAGCATTGAACACTCTTCTAATGTCTCTATCTTCTTTTTCAGGGTGGCTGGGGTCCTGTCAGGTCTTTGATCTACAGCAGTGCTCAAACTGCGACTCCGCGTGGCGGCATGTTCCCATTCTTGGAGTTCACCAATTGGCTGCATTTTCGATACATTCAGGTTCGGCCTGAAGTCAGGTGCCTTCGGAGTGCAGCCTTATGTGGCCCCGTAGACACGAATTCTCGCCAGAGTCGCAAACTGAAACGTAGCGGGAGCTGGAACATCGAAGACAGCGAGAATGGCTGCCGGAGGCCCCTGTACTTGGTGATCAACCGTTCTTCTCTCTCGATGGTAAGTGAGAGTTTGCTGCCGATTCTCAAGTCAGGGAACTCGAAATAAAAAGCAAAGCTTCAGACTGCGACTGTCTCCCCTCTCACTGTGGAAGGAGCGATATCTGTCTCTCCCTTGTTAGCGAAAGAGAGAGCCTGCGGGATGTCAAAATGTTGGAGTGAGCAGTTAGTTTTTGATGGACTGTAGATTATGGTCTCTCTTTGGTTGCTTGCATGGTGGATAGTGGGAATGCTGATGGCTTGTGCTAGAATATAATCTAGAGAAGACAATCTTATGTCCAGAACAAGGGGTCACAGTTTAAGGATAAAGGGGAAGCCTTTTAGGACCGAGATGAGGAAAAACTTCTTCACACAGAGAGTGGTGAATCTGTGGAATTCTCTGCCACAGGAAACAGTTGAGGCCGGTTCATTGGCTGTATTTAAGAGGAAGTTAGATATGGCCCTTGTGGCTAAAGGGATCGGGGGTATGGAGAGAAAGCAGGTACAGGGTTCTGAGTTGGATGATCAGCCATGATCATACTGAATGGCGGTGCAGGCTCGAAGGGCCGGATGGCCTACCCCTGCACCTATTTTCTATGTTTCTATAATAAATGGGGGTAGGGCTGAGCCACTTGTGCATGGGAGGGGGCTTTTGTTTTCTTATGGTTTTTTTGGTCATTCATTCTTTGTTTTTTTGTCCTCTTGTTTCGAGGATGACTGTGGAGAGTAAAAGTTTCAGGTTGTATATTGTATACATTCTCTGATATTAAATGGAGCCCCTGGACAGGGAGCAACAAAGCAATCTGTTGGAGGAACTCAGCAGGTCAAACAGCATCTGCTGGGGTGGGGGGGGGGGGGGAGAGGCTGTTGATGTTTCAGGTCAAAATCCAGCCCAAAATGTCAGCATTTCCCTTCCACCCCCCCCCCCCCCCCCCGCAGATGCTACTCGACCCACTGAGTTCTTCCAGCAGGTTGGCATGATGATGCTGTGGATATCCCGATGCTTTACAGCTTTACTAGTGATTAGGGTTCAATTCCCATCTGTAAGGAGTCTGTGCGTTCTCCCCGCGCGGCACGTGAGTTTCCTCCCACGTTCTAAAGGCATGCGGCTCAGGGTTGGTGAGTTTTGGGGACGTTGTGTTGGCGCTGGAAGCCTGGCAGCACTTGTGGGTTGCGTCCAGCACAACCTCGGACTGTTCGTCTCGACGTTTCGATGTACACGTGAGAAATAATGGAAATCTTTGTCTTTGATTTTGGCACCTGTAGCACATTGTGCACATCCACACAAAGTATTGTCGCAGGAAAACAGCATCCATTTTCAGAAACCTCCACCACCCAGGTCATGCTCTCTTCTCATTGCTGCCATTTGAAGAAGGTACAGGAGCCTCAGGACCCACGCCACCAGGTTCAGAAACTGTTATCACCCCTCAGCCATCAGGCTCTTGAACCAAAGGGGATAACTTCACTTGCCCCATCATTGAACTGTTCCCACAATGAATGGACTCTCTTTCAGGGACTCCTTATCTTATGTTCTTGATAATTATTGCTTACTTATTTATTATTATTTATTTATTTCTTTTTGTATTTGCACAGTTTGTTGTCTTTTGCACACTGGTTGAATGCCCAGTTAGTGCAGTCTTTCATTGATTCTATAATGGTTATAATTCTAATATGGATTTATTGAGTATGCCCACAAGAAAATGGAACCCAGGGTTCTATATGGTGACATATATGTATTTTGTTAATAAATGTACTTTGCAGTCTCCTGTGTCTCGCTAACACAACAAGGGGATTTGTCCTACCTGACCCATGCCAATTACAGTGGCCAGATAACCTGCCAACACTCACATCCACCTTTGGGACGAGAGGGGAGAGAGAGCTCCCAGTCGGGTCCCTGATGGAAAATGGGCAACGTTTCTCCATTTACTCTGAACCATTTTTATAAGCCAGGGAATTACGTAAATGTTTGGGCATGGATGGATCGCGGTGGTCCCTGTGCCAACGTTAAAATTGCTCCCCAGCCCCTTCCCTCAGCCACCTATCCCCAACCCCAACCCCCAACCAATCCCCAACCTCCAGTCCCCAACATGTTAATCTGCCTTTTCTCCTCCAGCCTCTAGAGCTCCCTGCGGAGACAATTCCACATTCCTGGCATTCTCTGAGAGAAGATTCCGGGTCCGATTCAGATATTTATCACATGTGCATCAAAACATACAGTAAAAGGCGTCATGAGCGTTAACAACCAACACATGCAAGGGGCAGCCCACAGGTATCGCCATGCATTCAGCCGCCATCTTATCCCGCCTACAATGTTCAGCAGCAACAAACAAACAAATGAACAGCCGCAGAATAAGCCCGTTTCCCACCCACAGACAGACCTCCAACCCCAGGACAGGCCAGCTCAGAATCAGAATCAGGTTTAATATCACTGGCATATGTCGTGAAATGTGTTGTTTTACGGCCGCATTATATTACAATACATAGCAATAAAAACTATAAATTACAATAAGGAGTACGAGGGGTGATTGATATTTGAGTGATTATGCAGGAAGACTGAAGTTAATAACTCATCAGGGTGATTGATAAGTTTGTGGCCTAAGGTAGAAGGAGATGAGTTATTAACTTCAAACTTTCTGCATAATCACTCAAAGAGTTGAACTGCATGTGCATGTAACGAGAGCTGTATAACTTATCAATCACCCATCTGTGGACACTTTCTGGAGGTTCAAGGTCCGTACGCTCCACGACCGCTGGACTAAGTGTGTAAATGCAGGAGGGGATTATGTTGAAAAATAAATGTGCTAGGTTTTCTAAAATTAGCTCCTTCTACCCTAGGCCACAAACTTATCAATCCCCCTCGTATATGTTAAAAAAGAAAAATTAAATAAGTGATGCAAAAAGAGAGATGAAAAAACTGAGGTAGTGTTCATGGGTTCATTGTCCATTCAGAAATCTGATGGTGTAGGGGAAGAAGCTGTTCCTGAAATGTTGAGTGTGTGTCTTCAGGCTGCTGTACCTCCTCCCTGATGGTAGCTGTGAGAAGGGGGCATGTCCTGGGTGATGGGGGTCCTTAACGATGGATGCTGCCTTTTTGAGGCATCACCTTTTGAAGATGGCCTCATTGCTGGGGAGGCTAGTGCCCATGATGGAGCTGGCAGAGTTTACAACTTTCTGCAGCTTTCTCTGTGCTGTGCTAGATGGCGACTCAAAACAGTTCAAATGTTCTCCACGGTACATCTGTAGAAATTTATGAGAGTCTCTGGTGACATACCAATTCTCCTCAACTCCCTAATGAAATATAGCTGCTGTCGTGCCTTCTTTGAAAATTGCATCAATATGTCGGACCCAGGATAGATCGTCAGAGATGTTGAAACCTAAGAACTTGAAAATGCTTGCCCTTTCCACTGCTGCTCTCTCGATGATGAGTCTGTGCCTCCTGTCCCTGGCCCGGACTCACAAACTTCGGGCCTCTGACCTCCAGACAAACTGAACCAGGGCCTTCAGTCTTCAAACTCGCTGACTTCAGTCTTCCACTAAATACCTCATACTTCAGACCCCAAGTTTTTACATCCCCTTGTCTGCCCATCTCTTTACTTAGTCTAGTCTACCAACTGTAAAAGTACTGCAACTGGCTTAAGGAAGCCTGCTTGAGTGGGTGGGATTGTTGTGGATGGGAGCTGGTGTGATAAAGCCTCAAAGGAATGTGTCCAGTTAGAGTCGTCTCAGTCTGGAGACCGTTTGCCCAGTAATAAATGCACGCTATAAACCTTTAGAACAAAGCCTCCTTTCCTTTCATTTGCCCTCCTCCTTTTCTCTTTGTCTCGCTCCCCATTGATCCACAGTTAACCTCGCCGCCAGCAGCCACTGCGGCCTGCAGCTAATTAATTCAGGAGATTCTGCTTCATTAAAGTAGGTCCCAGTTGTTTCTAAGGAAGAAGAGAGTAGCCAGTTTTACATGCGGCACCCTCCTTGGAGGAGGGGCTTGAGCTTATGTTGACTGATGTCCTAAGGCTTTCTGGGGTTCGCTTTGGTTGCACTGTGCGAGTCTCAGCTACGGATGTGGCTATCCTGATGTTAGTTCAATGAATATTCTGTATTGCATGGAAAATGAATCCTTTGTCAGTTTGGCTTGAGAGGAACATGCTAGCCTCAGAATCAGGGGGTGTTCGGTCCTGCACTGGAAACTGGGAACAAACTGTGGACTGACGCTCTGGTATAGGTTTGTTGGACCTTATTTTTCCTCAGGCAGGAGATCCTCAGATGCATTTGAAAGTGTGGGGACAAACTGCCTGGTGACAATATGACCGTCTCTCTAACATGCCTCATGAGCCTTTCAGAGAGTGACAAGGCAGATTGATGGAGTCTGAGCAGTGGATGTGGTGCATATTGATTTCATTAAGGCATTTGACAAGGTTCCCCATGGTAGGCCCATTCCGGAAGTTCAGGAGGCATGGGGTCCTGGGGAAACTGGGCTGTGTGGATTCAGGATTGGCACGAGGACGATAGAGAAATGGAGGCTGATGTGGGAGGGAAGGGCTAAATCGAGCCTGGCATGGGTTAAAGTGTTTTCATAACATAGTAGGCCAAGAGCCTGTACTGGGCTATACTGTTCTGTGCTCTATGTTCAAACAGTGTGGCTAAAGCTGGAAATAAACAATGCAGTAAATTAACAGACATGGATTTAAAGGGGGAGAAGTAAGAAACGCAGTGACTTGTGACCTGGAAAGAGCAGCGGCAGATCTGTGGGTAACTTCCATAGAACATTATACAGTTCGGGCCCAGAAAGTCCGAGCCAAACACTGTGCCAAATTGAACTAATTCTCTTCTACCCGTGCCTGGTCCATATTCCGACATTCCCTGCATATTCCTGTGTCTGACAAACAGCTTCTTAAATGCCACTCTCATATCTTCTTCCACCATTCCACAACCCCCCCCCCCCCCACTGCCTATTGCAGGCAGCCATCACTCTTTGTGTAAAAAAAACTTGCCCCACATAGAACAGTAGAACACAGTAGAGGCCATTCAGCCCATTGATGTGTGCTGACCCATATAAACATACTTTAACCTTTCCCTCCTACATAGCCCTACCCCGTCCATTTTTCTTCATCCATGTGCCTTTCCTTCAAATATCCCCATTGTATCATCCTCTACCATCACTCCTGGCAGTGTGTTCCAGGCTCTTATGGCTCTCTTTGTGAAAAGAAAAGTTACTTCTGACATCTTCCTTAAACATCTCCATTCACCTTGAACTGATGTCCTCCAGAATTGTCACCCAGGCTGTCCACTCTAAGGTTTCTCCTTTAAACTCTCCCCCTTTCACCGGAATTAGGCTTGATTAGGCCTGTGAGAAGGAAGCTTTCCCTGGACAGAGCTGGGAGAACCTGGAGAATCCCCCCAACCTCACTCAGTGTGCTTCCTTTGAGACATGCCCATGGTTGCCCGTCCCTGACCATTCATTGGACTGTTGTATTACCAAATTCCCAATAATCAGCTCAAGCTGGCGTAATTTATGTTCTAATTTTATTTAGGGATACAGTGCAGTAACTGGCCCTCCAAGCCCGTGCCACACAATTACACCTGTGTGACCAATTAACCTGCTAACCGGTACGTCTTTGGACTGTGGGAGGAAACCAGATCACCCAGAGGAAACACGGTCACAGAGAGAACGTATAAACTCCTTACTGTTACGAACTGTAACAATTTAGAAAGGAACCAGCAGCAATAGAGTTCACACTTGGAGTCTGGTTTTGATGTTAAAACCGCTATCTTTATTAGTATCTACTTATAATATAGTAACTTAACCAAGATAAACAAAAGTTAACAGTGTTATGTGTATGTGTGTATAAATATAACTCCCAAACGATTGAGTCTGGGGGAACAAGGCTTAGAGTCTCGAGATGGGAAAGCATGGAAGTTCAGTTCATCCACGGAATAAATGACGGGAGAGGGATATTTGTAATCCAAGGTAAAATGTAGAGAGAAGGCAATTACTTCGAATTCCACAGGTTCCACGATGGTAATTAATAAATATCAGTGGTCGAAGATCCTCCGTCGAGCCGTTCCAAATCCACATACGAATTACCAGCAGAGTGATCTGTCACAGGGATGTTGTCTTCCACATAACCCATCCAGGCAAGGGTTAACTTCGAGTGGTCCCACAGGACATTCCTAAATCCACTCCTATGGATTATACGAAGTGACAGCCACACATTCGATGTGATCGATGATCAACCCACCCTTGTGGGTGTAGCAGAGTTCCAAATTCCCCAGCCGCTACCTTTTCCAGGTTCGCTCCTCTCTCTCTCTCTCTCTCTCTCCTTCTGGCTTCCGACTGTGACTGTCTGTGTCCTTGTTTTAAAGGTAAACAAGCTGCGAGTCAGTCAGTGCACAGCATCACCGTCCTGCCTCACTGAGGCACTCTTTTAAAGTGACAGTCCACAGTAAACGAAACCTGCGCTTCCGTAACATTACAGACAGTGGCGGGAATTGGACCTGAGTCGCCATAAGTTGCTTTGAGAGTAAAACGGGGCACATGGACACAAACGCAGGTGGAGATACTTTCCGGTGGGGGTCACTGAATAACAATAAGGGACTGAGGGGAAAGGAGCGCCGGGCGGTGGGGAGAAAAGGGAAAAGGAATCAACGTGGGGTTTGGGGAAGGTTACAGGCCATGCAAAGAGGGAGGAAGAGTTACAGGAAAGAAGAGCAGGCAGGGGCATTGACCAAACAAGTGACCTTAAAGTTAAGGGAAGAAGCGAGTTTCGTTTTAAAATGAGGCACGCCCTTAATAAATTTGCTTGGCTGAGTTCATGCCTAAATGTGGTTTCTATGGCTGCCAGTGAGCTATTGTGTCTGACCCCTGAGTTTAGTTGGGAGGAACCCAGTCAGACTCCTAGGACTTTTGCTGCCCTCCCCCCCACCCCTGCAGGTCTCTAGGGTGAAAGGCAGTCCAAGGAGCTTCTAATTAGAGCACAGGTCTCTGGCTGATATAACATCATTCCTCTCTGTACACTGCTGCGTACCTCAGATCACCTGCACTGCACCTGACCTTTGCCCCCTGCCAGGACCCTGCAGACCCAGTGACCGCCCCCCCCCCCCAGCATGAAGTTCAAAGCCATATTTCACTTGCATGAGCTCAAGTTACTTAGTCACATACTGTGTGGGACCAGTTGAAGAGAGGCCCCCTCCATCCCTGTGGATAAAATCTAGCACCCCCTCTCAAAAAACCCAAGGGACTCTGCTGATGCTGGAAATCTAGAGAAAAGAACACAAGATGCTGGAGGAACTCAGGAGGTCAGGCAGCATCTGTGGAGGGGCCCGAAACATCAACTGTTTATCCTCCCGACTTCGGCGGTTAAGTGCATGTTGCTGTCCGCTGCCCGTCTGCCTGCTCGAATTATTTAGCACAGAGGCAGTCAGCAAGTGATAAGGAAGTGAGAATTTGCAAAATGACTCAGAGACGCCAGACACCCAAATCCACAACACACCACACCCAGCAGCAAAATTGCTTAAAGCTTCTCCCGAGCTGCCTGGGTTGCCAGGAGTCACCGTCTGGGGCAGGATTTAGCACCATACTGTGCTCAGCTTGGCCGGTTCCCTGTCCGCAGAGTCACTTCTCCTGCCCTCTGGCAGTCACGTCCTAACCCACATCAGCTTTACTACAACGCACACAGAATACTGGAGGAACTCAGCAGGCCAGGCAGAATCTTTGGAAATGAATAAGCAGTCGATGTTTCGGGCCGGGACCCTTCTTCAGGAAGGGGGAGGATGTCAGAATATTATAAAGGTGGGGGACAGGGAAGGGGACAGGATAGAAGGTGATAGGTGAAGCCGGGCGAGAACAGGAAGGGAAAATGGCTGGGGAAGAAGGAATCCGTGCTGGCAGCAGGGACAGTTCCCCAGTAACCAGGACCCAAGGAGGCGGGAGACGAGATTACATTTTGGGGTCTGGTGCTGAGGGCAGATCAGAGGGAGGGGTGGGGAGGCTGGGGAAGGAGGCAGTATCTCCAGGGAACAAGAGTTACATGGTTTGTTCTCTCACATGCAGTGTATTCATAGCTTCATTGGAGTTACAGAAACTGATAACACAGAAGGGCACCTACCCCTTCGCGCTGTGCTAACAATTTAAAACGTACCTCCTCTGAGGAAATCTTTTAAGAGGAATTGCTTCACTCTTGCTGGAATTTAGAAGAATGAGTGGGGGGGATCTCATTGAAACATATCGAAAGTTGAAAGGCCTAGATAGAGTGGACGCGGAGAGGATGTTTCCTGCAACGGGTGAATCTAGGACCAGAGGGGCACAGCCTCAGAATAGAGGGTTGTCCATGTTGAACGGAGGTGAGGAGGAATACCTATAGCCAGAGGGTAGTGAATCTGTGGAATTCGTTGCACGTGCGGCTGTGTGGGCCAGGTCATTGGGTCTATTTAAGGGGGTGGGTTGATAGATTCTTGATAAGACAGGGTGTGAAATGTTATGGATAGAAGCCTGGAGAAGGGGGTTGAGAGGGAAAAGGATCAGCCTTGATGAAGGGGTGGAGCAGACTCAATGGGCTGAATGGCCTAATTCTGCTCCTATGCCTTATGGTCTCGATGGAAGCCTGAGGGCAAAATGGCACCAGTGTAGAATAAGTGTAACTAGTCGTTTGTCACTTGGCAGGGACTTGGTGGGACAAAGGCCTGTGCTTTACAGCGGTATAGTTTTTATTAACTGCTCAGTAAAAGGAAATGTGAAAATTGAATCTGACAGCACTGATCAGTTTGTGTGAAGTGGCCTCTGGGAGGTTTAAAGTCTGCTGTGACAGGACTGACGGAAGACTGCCAGTGATACTGCCACTGAAAAGGAGGTGCAAAAATTCATTCAGGAACGTCGCCGACAGACTTGTCTTGCGTGGCAGTGCAGGAGACGGGAACAGCGAGATCCCACACAGAGAAACTTTGAAAAAGCAGCCAAGTGATTGAAGGTTAGAGAGCAGCTTTATTTGCCACAGGTACATCAAAACATCAACACACACGGTCAAATCAAATCGAAGGGTTGTCCTGGAGCCAGCTTGCAAGCGTTGCCACCCCCCCCCCCCCCCCACCAACGTAGCATGACTACAACTTACTAACCCTAACCGGTACCTCTTTGGACTGTGGGAGGAAACCAGAGCACCTGGAGGAAACCCACGCAGTTATGGGGACAATGTGCAAACTCCTTACAGACGGAGGCGGGAATCGAGCCCTGATCGGCGATGGCTGGCGCTGCGCCCAAACCACCGTCACGCCCGCCTCTGGAAAGTGCCCCTTGCTGTCAGGGGGGGTCTCCCAGGAGAAGCAGGCTGCTTCTTGAAACAGCTGTCGCCTTTGTACAGTCCAGAGGAAGACTGCCAGCTCCCGCGGATTATCCCAGGAAATTAAAGGCTAACATCCAGGACACCCGGAGCAACCGGACCTGAGCATTGGTGCGGCCATTAAACAAATGGACCAGAGCACAAAGAGCTGGAGGAACCCAGCAGGTCAGGCAGCGTCTGTGGAGGGAGAAGACAGCCAATGTTTCACAGTCCAAATAAAGGGTCTCAACCCAAAATCTCAACCATCCCACTGGCCTGCTGAGTTTATGCACTAGTCCTGATTTCAGCTTATGCAATCTCCTGTGTGTCCATTAAACAGATGGTGCCTTTTTTAAAATAAAAAAGTACTGGAAATTGAGTTAAAAATAACTGTTCATATTTACAGCAAGTCTGAAATCATTCAGTTAGAGTTCAAACACGAGGAAATCTGCAGATGCTGGAAATTCAAGCAACACACACAAAATGCTGCCTGGCCAGCTGTGTTCCACCAGCATTTTGTGTGTGCAGTTAGAGTTCAAATGCTTTCTGCTTAGCTGCGGGGAGAGGAGGCAGGTTGAGGGTGAACATATTGGAGCAATGGGGAAAGGGAGGGAAATGGGAAGCAGGGCAGGATAGGCGACTGCAAATGCTGGTGTCACCCAAGATGTTGAACTTGGTGCTTTAAATAAAACGAAATACCAGAAATCCGAACTCGGGATAGACAATGCAGGAAGTGTGCAGCAGGTCAGTTCAGTTTCGACAGAAAGAGGAAAAGGATGAGCACTTCAGAGCAGTGGCTGCTCGGCAGAGCTGGGACAGACTTCAAGTGGCAAAGGGGAAGGTTTGTCACCAGATGAAGCTGCTGCTGAGATTTCATGTTGAAGGGGCAGCTTGTGCGGGGTAAAGGGGAGAGATGATGAAGGTCGCCTGGGTGGCTACCAGCTCTTGTTCTCAGATTGTTGAAAGCAGAAGTAAGCCCAGAGGTCTCAGTACGTATTCTCAAAATTAGTCAGAATTCATCGGCAGGGCAGATCTCAAGAACAGATCATCTTTTACTGGAATTAAGAAACGCTTAAAAGTTACAAACCAAGCCTGTTTACGTTGCGGAGAGCAGGAGATCAGGAAATATCTGAGATTGGCAACCAAGAGAAACTGTTTGACAAACTGTGGCGGTGTTGGCCGAGGGAGGGGATGAGAGTGCATTGCTAGCATTTTCAAGTTCTGGGAAAGACCAAATCTGAATCCAGATATAATCAGAATTGTACAGTGAGCCAAGCTGACAGAGGAGACGTTATTTCTTTCAGAAATGTACTTTATTTGTTAATAAAAATAATTGTATGCAACACTGATTATTGAAGTCAAAGTTTTTCACCATTGGTTACATTATTCCAAGCCAGCCGGTGGTGTAGTGGCATCCACACTGGACTTTGGGTGAGTGGTCTCGGATTCAAATCCGGCTGGATCCTTGCATGCTTTCTATCCGTGATGGGTTGAGCATTGAGCTGGCAACTTGGCCTCTTTTTTAAAAAAAATAGACAAAATATGCTAAAGGAACGGCAAGGAATGCTGCCCAATACTTCACGAGCCATGGAAAGGAACAACAACATTATTCCAGTTTTTTAAACTTTACAATGAGCCCCATTGTCAATCACATTCATGGAGTTGAACTCAGATTCTAACAATTTGAGGTGCAATGGAATTGGTCCATGGCATAAAAAAGACTGGAAATCCTTGCCCTTGAATTACACACAAGGGTCCTGATGAAGGGTCTGGGCCCAAACTTTGACTGTCTATTCCTCTCCATCGATGCTGCCTGATCTGCTGAGTTCCTCCAGCATTTTGTGCATGTCACTCTGGATTTCCAGCGTCTGCAGGAGCTCTTGTGTTTGTGACCTTCCTCTGGAGCCCTGGCAGCAGCTGACTCCAGACTCACCGCATGGACCTTAGATCACGCCAGTCCTGGGCAACATGTGAACGATGTATGTTCCACATATTTCAAGAAAACACAAGGATGACCGGGGTTATGCAGGCGTCCCAGCAGCATTTTACTTGTGGTGACGTCTGCCTTAGTCTCCTCCACGCCAACAACTCCAGGGACAGTACCTCATCTCACCGGACATGCTGCATCATTCAAACTCAAGATGGGGTTCACCAATTTCAAACATCGTTGCCTTTGCTGTTAATGGCTCCATTAGCCCATCTTTTCCTTTGTTACTGATTATGTTACCCCATCCTGCATCATCATCATTCAATCTCTTATGCACAATGACCTAACTCTCCAAGGGTCTTTGCTCCTTTCCTCATCTCAACAAATTAAAGCTTAGCATCATAGAAAATGTACAGAAGTAGCCCGTTTGGCATACAGTGTCGCTGTGTTAAAAAATAAATGAGATAGCTACCCTAATCCCATTTTGTCTTATCTTTTGAGACACAAGAAGCTGGAATCTAGAGCAAAAATTCAAACTCCTGGACGGACTCAGCAGGTCGGGCAGCATCCGTGGAGGGTAACAGAGAGACAACATGTTGGGTCGAGACTCTTCATCTGGATTGTAAGATAGAAGGGAAACGGCCGGTATAAAAAAAGGACCCCACCGCCTAGACCATGCCTTGTTCTCACTACTGCCATCAAGAAGGAGGTCCCACCCCACCAGGTTCATGAACAATTATTGCCCCTCAGCCATTAGGCTCCCGAACCAGCATGGATAACTTGACTCACCTCAACACTGAACCGGCTCACTTTCAAAGACTCTATAACTCATCTCCTCAGTAGTATTTATTCCATTTTTGAATTTTGCAGTTTATCTTCTTCTGTAGATTGGTTATTAGTCTTCATGTGTAGTTTTTCATTGATTCTTTTTTTTGATGTTCTACTGTGAGTGTTTGCAAGAAAATGAATCAGGGTGGTATATGGTGACATAAATGTACTTTGAAAAAGGTGAAGGGAAGGAGTTGAGTAGAAGCTTGCTTGATGTTTAAGCCAAGAACTTGGCTTTTCACTTAACTTTTGTAATGGGAGACACAGAAAGTGTGCAGATGCTGGAAAGCCAGAGTAACACATACAAAATGCTGGGGGAACTCAGCAGGCCAGGCAGCATCTGTGGAGAAGAGGAAGCAGCCGAGAGCCTTCATCAGGACTGGAAAGGAAGTGGGGGGGGGGGGGTGGGGGGGGAGTCAGATAAGAAGGTTGGGGGAGGGAAGGAAGAAGTGCAAGGTGGCAGGTGAGAGGTCAAACCAGGAGAGGGGAGGAGGTGAAGTAAAGAGCTGATTGGTGGAAGAGATAAGGGGCAGAGAAGAGGGAATTTAATAGGAGAGGACAGAAGACCATGGAAAAAAGGGAAGGCGCATGGGTCCCAGCTATGCCTGCCTTTTTGTCAGCTATGTAAAACAGTCTACGTTCCAAACCTACACCAGCATTGTTCCCCAACTACATTGATGACTGCATTGGTGCTGCTTCCTGCACCCAGTGAGCTCATCAACTTTGCCTCCAACTTCCACCCTGCCCTCAAATTTACTTGGTCCATTTCCGACATCTCTCTCCCCTTTTCTCTATCTCACTGTCTCTATCTCTGGAGACAGTCTATCCACTGATAATCTTTTATAAAACCACTCAATCTCTCAGCTACCTGGACTATACCTCTTCCCTCCCTGTCACCTGTAAAAATGAAATTCCCTTGTCTCAGTTCCTCCATCTCCTCTGCATCTGCTCTCAGGGTGAGGCTTTTCATTCCAGAACAACTGAGATGTCCTCCTCTTCAAAGAAAGGGGCTTCCCTTCCTCCATCATCAACACTGCCCTCATACACATCTCTTCCATTTCGCGCACATCAGCCTTCACCTTATCCTCCTTATGCCACACTAGAGATAGGTTCCTCTTGTCCTCACCTACTACCCCACAAGCCTCCGCATCCAGGACATCATTCTCTGTAACTTCCGCCATCTCCAACGGAATCCCACCACCAAGTACATCTTCCACTTTCCGCAGGGATCACTCCCTACACGACTCCCTTGTCCACTCGTCCCTCCCCACCGATCTCCCTCCGGGCACTTATCCTTGAAAGTGGAACAAGTGCCACACCTGCCCCTACACCTCCTCCCTCACTACCATTCCGGGCCTCAAATAGTTCTTCCAGGTGAGGTGATGTTTCTCCTGCGGGTCTTTTGGGGTCATCTACTGTATCCAGTGCTCCTGGTGTGGCCTGCCGTAGATTGGGAGACCGACTTGTCAAACACCTTCGCTCTATCTGCATCAAAAAGCATGATTTCCCAGTGGCAACCATTTCAATTCTACTTCCCATTCCCATTCCGACATGTCAGTCATTGGCCTCCTCTATTGTCACGATAAAGCCACACTCAGGTTGTAGGAGCAGCACCTTATATTCCATCTGGGTAGCCTCCAACCCAATGGCATGAACATTGATCTCTTGAACTTCCGGTAATTACCAGCCTGCTTAATATTCCCCATTCCCATTTCCTTCTCATACCTTCTTATCTAGCCATCCCTTCCTGCTGGTGTTCCTTCCCCTTCCCTTTCTTCCAAGGTCTTCTGTCCTCTCCTATCAGATTCCCCCTTCTCCAGCCCTGTATCTCTTCCACCAATCAGCTTCCCAGCTCTTTCCTTCACCCCACCCCCTCTCCCTGTTTCACCCACCACCATGTACTTCTTGCTCCGCTACTCCCACCTTCGTATCCTGACTGCTTCTCCCTTCCGTTCCAGTCTCGATGAAGGGTCTCGACCCGAAACGTCGACTGCACTCTCTTCCACAGATGCCGCCCGACCGGCTGAGCTCCTCCAACGTTTTGTGCGCTGTGATGGGGGATCGCAGTGCCTCACCACATGGGCGCCGCCTGATCTGAGACACATTTTCTTCCCCTTGCTCTGGAGCTTCAGCTTTCTGCAACGTAAAATTATCGAAAGCGACATCGAGTTTCCTTTTCGCTTTAAGAGGATTTCCTGAGCAGAAACGGAATGCAGCAGCAATTTTTTTTTTTGAAGGTTGAGTCAAAGGACAGCTCGGAGAGAAGTAGCAGACACTTGGCAAGGAGCTGAGCTTCCTGCTGTCTGTGTGGGAAGTTTCAGGGGAGGAACCATGCTGGCTTCTGCAGGTCAGGCAATGACTTTCCTTTTGCCCGTTTCCCTGTAAGACCGTCGACGCATATTGGGGCTCCTTTCCCAGGGTAATTAGTTAAAAACGTGATAATGTTCTGCACACAAAGAGGTCATTAGCCCAGCACTGAACTGGTGAACCCAAGTTGGTCCTCTAAGCCTCTATCCCTCCTACAGAGCTCCGCCAGTGTTCGGCTTGTTGCGGCAGTTTCTGGTATCAGCTGCCTCTTTTGGTCTAAACCCGCACTTCCGTCTGTTATGGAATATGGGATGCTCATCCAAGTACTTTCCAAACCAGAGGAGGGTTTCCGGAGAGTGCAGTTGCTGGGAGAGGTAGCTACCGGTGGACGATCATTCCGTTTCATTGACTGCGGGATTTAAGCTCTATTGCTAAGTTTGTTCAGCTTCTGGGGTCCAGTAGCTGGGATTTCCTCCCCGTTTTGCTGGAATCTCCGGTCCTATACGACGCATGCTGATGAGAAAGTCACTCCTGAACGCACAGAGGAGCCAAGTCTATTCCTGACATTCAACATTGTCTCACAGGATGGCAAACCATGCCTTGGCTGTTTACCGGTTACCCCTCCCCTTTCACCTCGTGAACCCTGTGCCACTCTCTGGATGGTTTCTGCTTCTCTGTAAACTCCAGGGTCTGTTGTGCGTGAAAATCTCAGCAGATCAGCAGTTTCTGAGATACTCAAACAACCCCATCTGGCACCAACGATCGTTCCACGGTCAGAGTCACTTAGATCAGATTTCTTCCCCATTCTGATGTTTGGTCTGAACAACAACTGAACCTCTTGACCATGTCTGCATGCTTTTATGCATTGAGTTGCTGCCACACGATTGGCTAATGAGATAATCGCATTAACGAGCAGGCATACCTCATAAAGTGGCCACAAAATGCTGTGAAATATGTTGACTTGTAGCGGCAGTACAACGCGAAACCAAAATATTAGGGTAAGTTACAATAAGAAAAATATTAAAATATAAATAAATGGTGCAAAAAGAGAGCAAAACAGTGAGGTGGCATTCGTGGATTCACAGACCATTCAGAAGTCTGATGACGGAGGGGAAGAGGCTGTTTCTAAAATATTGAGAGTGGGTCTTCAGGCTCCCTGATGTTCAATGAGAAGAGAACATGAGAAAAGACCAAGTGCCTTATTGGCGTAAAGGACACATAAACTCTTCTCAGGCTTCCAGCCGAGTGTTGATTTAGCCAGCGTTTTGATGATAAGCTCCGCCATCTTCATCAGGGATGACGCCTAGGCCGGACTGGTCCGGTGGTATGCATACTCAACTCCCGTCGTTTGTCCCTTCTGATTGGCTAGCCCTCAACCAATCAGGTTTCCGCTGTCCCACCTTGTTTAAAATTATATTCCAGCTCTTACTTAGAGTGAGACCTTCGTCTTTGTTGCAATTCTTATTCTCTAGTTTTATTTCAATGGCTTCCTTCACCGACTGGTCCCCAAAGCCAGTGGCGTGGCGCAGTAGTTCTGTGCCGTTGAAGTCAATTCCTTGGCCATTGCGAATTCAATGCCTGCTACCGCCAATGTCTCCTATGCTCCTTGATGCGGGTTTCCACCATGCACCCAATTTACACTGCTCCGCATCCCCGGGGAATCCTGTAAATGCCAGCCGTCCTCAGTGCCAGGTCATCTTTGACCCACATAAGCTTGGATTTGAGCCTCCTGATGGGTTTGTGGATGGTATTAATCCTGTATTTCTTCAGGATCCTGGCCATCCTTCCAGAAACGGTGGAAGTATAGGGAAAACAGGCGTTAACAATGGGTTCCTCCTCGTTGTTAGGTTTCCTGGTTTTTTGTCGGCATTGTCTCACCGTTACGAGAGCATGTGTCCCAACCTCCGGAATGTCCGGCATTGGGTACATGCCCTCTTAAAAAGGCCGACAAAAAACCAGGAAACCTAACAACCTAAGAGGGCATGTACCCAGTGCCGGACATTCCGGAGGTTGGGACACATGCTCTCGTAACAGTGCGCCTTGTGCCTTCTCTGACGGCAGCAGGAAAACTCATGGCAACACTTCAAGGAAAAAGGAACTGCTGTTCTTCAAACCCCTCAACCAAGCATCAGTGAAACCTGCTGTCACGCTGGGATCTTGCTATGCCACACTCCCTACGCCGCACAGCAACAATCGCGAAGGGACTGAGTGCTGGGCTGGCACTGTTGGGTGTCCGGAGGCCAGCAGGGGGAACTGGATTAATTCCCTTGCTGGAGGGCGACTCTGAGCCTGAATCTCCCCTTGCCGGTCCGGCCCCAGTTTGTTCTGGAGACTCTGTATGTCCGTCCACTTCAAGCAGTGGTCATCCTTCTGGGCTAACCTAGCAGGAACTGGCCAGATTCAAAGAGGGTTCAGCTTGACCCTGTCAGTCTGCCTGTGGCATCACATCAAAGGTCTTCAGAATCAGGCATAAGAATTCCCAGCAGGACGCGAGTCCTCCAGACACCCGCACTCAGTCTCCGGGGAATGGGTCTGTGCGTGGACCCTCACAACCTGTTGCCCCTTCCAACTCAGAAGGTCGGAAACCTCCACCTATCCCCTCTCTGGTAGCCCCTCCTGCAAAGCAAAAGCAGGCCCTTCAGCCCATCGCATCATCGCTGGCCATCAGGCCACTATTTATACCCTCCCCATTTAGCAGCAGCTGCCCTGTAGCTGGCTCTGCCTTCCATGAAAGGATCCCATGTCAGATGAGGAAAAACCTAGCGTGGGTCAGACAGCTAACGTGAGTGGGGTTAGTGCCGAGGTTGGTCTGTTACTGGGGAAGGTTTGGTTTCTGAAACTCACTGACGTAATCACACTTTGGATATTCAGAAAAAAGTATAACTGCAATTACCGGGAGGAAAGGACGTGAAACCGAGACCCATCCTATTTATCACATCTTCCACCCACCCCCGCGTTATTTAATTTACACTTCATTTTAGTTTAGGAGTTTTGCACAATGGCAGGTGCTGCCCAGTTGTACCCATGTGACCAATTAACCTGCTAGTCCGTACATCTTGGAATGCTGGAGGAAACCCGTGCGGTCATGGGGAGAGCATACGTACTCCTTACAGACAGCGGCGGGAGCACAAAAGCTGGGGCACTGTTCCCGAAACGTAAAGACATAAATAGCTCTGGTCTGACAGCTATTTGTCAGATTGCCCTTATCAGAGGACTATTATTGTGGTTCCGTTGCGTGAGAAAAACTGTGCATCAAGAAGTAGTGTGAAATGTGTCACACCTTGTGAGACTCGCTTGGGTGTTAAAACAAAGGCTTGGCCGTGTCAGGGCACAAGATCCATGTGTGAAAAGAAGAAGAGGCTATGGGCTGAGCCCATGCGTCTCCGCTTGTGGGTGAGATGGCATCTGTGGGAAGTGGTGAGGGCGTGTTAGTGTACTGCTGTGTGACAGACTCGTGTTAATGAAGTGCTTGAAGCTAACTCTGCATGGCCAATTTGGATAAAATAATCTTAAAAACACATAGTGCTTAATTAAAGCTGTTACCATGTCTTAGTAAAATGAACGGAAACTGAATTGAAAGAATAACTTGCATATACAGAATTGAGTTATGTTACAGACAGTAGAATACATTTTGTGCTTTTTTTTTAAGAAATGGGGCAGGTTCCACAAACTGCAACGTGATAATATCTGCGTCACAGAGTCGTGGAGCAGTACAGTACAGAAGCAGGCCATTCAGACCATCTAGTCCGTGCTGAACTGGTCTCTTGCCCAATCCCATCCACCTGCACTGGGACCGTAGCCCTCCATACCCCTCTCATCCATGTACTTATACTGTACAAACTTCTGTTAACTGTTGACAGTTGAACCCGCATCCGCCATTCCTGTTGGCAGCTCGTTCTACACTCACACCACTTTCTGCGTGAAGAAGGCCCCACTCAGGTTCCCGTTAAATATTTCACCTTTCACCCTTAACCTATGACCTCTAATTCTGGTCTCACCCAACCTCAAGGGGAAAAGCCTGCTTGAATTTACCCTATCTATACCCTCATAATTTTGTATACCTCTATAAGATTTCTCCTTATTCTCCTACGCTCCAGGGAATAAAGTCCTGACCTGTTCAACCTTCCCCTATAACTCAAGTCCTCAAGCCCTGGGACATACTTGTAGATTTTCTCTATACTATTTCAGTCTTACTGATAATCTTTCCTGGAGACAGGTGACCCAAACTGCACACAATACTCTGCATTTGGCCTCACCAACGTCTTACACAACTTCAACATAACGTCCCAACTCCTGCAGTGTGTGCTCTGATTTATGAAGGTCAGTGTGCCGAAAGCTCTCTTTACCTGTGACGCCACTTTCAAGTAATTATGGATCTGTATTCCCAGATCCCTTTTGTTCTACCTCACACCTCGTGCCCTGCTGTTCGCTGTGTAAGTCCTGTCCTGGTTTGTCCTTGTACTGCTGTTAGTTTGAAATCAACAGAGAGCTCAGAACAGTCCAGCACAGTACAGGCCCTTCAGCCCACAATGTCGTACCAACCCTTTAACCTACTCCAACATCAATTTAACCCTTTCCTCCCACATAGCCCTCCATTATTTTTCCACCCATATGCTAAAGAGTCTGTTAAATCTCCCTTCTCCACCATCCTGGCAGTACGTTCCTTGCACGTATAAACCGTGTAATAAACCGATCTCTGAGATACACCCTATACTTTCCTCCAATCACCTTAAAATTATGCTTCCTAGTAATTAACCATTTCCGCCCTGGCTGTCGACTCTATCCATGCCTCTTATCATCTGTACACCTCTATCAAGTGACCTCTCCTCCTCCTTCACTCCAGAGTGAAAAGCTCTAGCTCACTCAACGTCTCCTCATCAGATATGCTGTCCAATCCAGGCGGCGCCACGTACATATAAACACACAGTAGCCACTTCATTTGGCACCTCCTGTACCTAATACAGTGGCCACTGTGTGTGCGTTCATGGTCTTCTGCTGCTGGATCCCATCCACTTCAAGGTTCGACATGTTCTGCCTTCAGAGATGTCATTACTGTGGTAATGACTGTCACCTTCCTGTCAGCTTGAACCAGTCCTGGCTATTCTCTCACCTCTCTCGTTGACAAAGAGTTCACACCCAGAGAACTGCCGCTGAAAATAAATTCCATGGTCTAAGTCACTTAGATCATATTTCTTCCCCATTCTGATGTTTGGTCTGAACAACAACTGAATCACCTGACTATGTCTGCATGCTTTTATGCATTGATTTGCTGCTACATGATTGGCTGATCAGATATTTGCATTAACAAGATAAAATAGTGAGGTTCGTGGGTTCATTGTCCAATTCAGGAGTTTAATGGTGGAGGGGTAGAAGCTGTTCGTAAGATATTGTGTGTGTCCCTTCAGGCTCCTATACCTCCTCTAATGTGGTGGTAGTGAGAAGAGGCCACGTCCTGCATGGTGGGGGCCCTTAATGAAGGATGCCACCTTTCTGAGGCATCACTTTTTAAAGATGTCCCCGATGCTATGCCCATGATGGACCTGGCCAGCTTTTCCCAATCCTGCGCAGTGGCCCCTCCACACCAGATGGTGATGCTACCAGTTAGAAGGCTCTCCACGGTACATTTGCTGGAGACTTTGGTGGCAATACCAAGTCTCGTCAACCTCCTAATGAAACAGAGTGGCTGATGTCCTTCCTTCCTAATTACATCAGTATGCTGGGCCCAGGATAGAACTTCAGAGATGCTGAAACCCAAGATCTTGAAACTGTTCACCCTTTGTCTGGGGCTCTTGCTATCTTGGACATCTGACCTCCCTCTGTTTCACTACCCACTCCTTGCCCCTCGTACTTATTCCCCTCCCCCTGCCCCATCAATCACACTTTTCTAATGGGATCTGACAGAGCAGATTAAGACAAACTTTATTTTTCCAAAAATACAGTTGATTTGCAAATTTTGTGAATACATAATACAGCACATTAATATCACCTTTCCCGGTACAAGACACTTCATTTTATTTGATTGCAAGACATATATTATATCAGCGGGACATCAGCTTTTCTTTCACACACATCATGTCAGCAGTAACTCCATGAAGTACACACACAGGCTCCAGTCCCTGTGTGTGCAGGGGAGAAGGGGTTGGAATGAGAAGATGTTCAAGTTGATTGGAGATGTGTTTCAGTCAGGCAATGAAGAGCCAGGGGGCGGAGACTTAAACTCAGAGGAAGGTTACTCAGGACCCAGTTTGGAAACACTTCTTCATATAACGAGCAGTGGAAATTTGATATAATCTTTCCCTACTAATACTCATTCCTGGGGATTCTTGAGATTGGTTCTGGGGTGTCCAGTAATGTACCAAGGTGACTGGGACCGTAGGAACCAGTAGATGTATTTGGGTTTCCTGAAGGCTTTCAGTAGGTTCCAGAGAAAGGTCACTGAACAAGGTAAGAGTGTGGGAGTCGGGTGATACGTTGGCATGGAAATGGGGACAGAGTGATTTAACTGAAGAGAGAGGGTCGGGATGGATTTATGGAAGAGGCTGAATACGTAGTGGATTTTACTGGTGCTACAATGAAAGGTGTGTTATCAACCTAAGAGGAGGATACAGAGTGAGAGGGCAAGATGTCGGCAGATGGAATATAATATGGAAAATCTTAGGGTGCTCCACTTCCATCATCGTCATTACGTGCCATGTCGTATAACATAGGCGATCATGGTCTTATGACTGTGATTGTTCTTGACAAACTTTTCTGCAGATGTGGTTTGCCATTGTCTCCTTCAGGGCAGTGTCTTTACAAGGCGGGTGACCCCAGCCATTATCACTACTCTTCAAGGATCGTCTACCTGACGACAGTGGCGGCGTAACCATGATCTGTGGTATACACCACCTGCTCACATGGCTTCAGGTGACACTGATCAGCGAGCTAAGCAGTTGTTGCACCTCGCCCAAGGGCGACCTGCGACCGAGCAGTAGGGAGGGGGCATCTTACCCCTCCTTCAGGAGAGACGCATCTCCACCCCTCCATGCTTTGGGAGGAGGAATGAAAAAGGAAGTTTTTATCTAAGTGGAGTGAGACTACTAAACGTTGTGGGGTAAAGAGAGTCAGACAACTGGGTACCCGAAATACATTGAGCCAGAGGGCACCGCAGGTAGTTGGGACGACTAATCAAACATTGGCCTTTATTGCAAAAGACCAAAAGGCCTCATGAAGTCTGGGACTTTATGAGGACTGGTGACACTTCTTCAAGGATGCTGCATGTATGTTCTCATGCTTAAGGAAGGCTCTTCTGGTTTTGGAGCCAAGTTCACAAAGTTATTCCTTGGAGCTGATCTGTGAGGAAAGCTTAAGCATTTTGGGTCTATATTTTCCTATGATATAATAGGAGATTATTCAGCCTATTGAAATTATGCAATCCCTACACATTTCCTTATATCCTTTTCTCTGATGTGCTATTTATCTCCCTTCCTTCAATTCTCCCTCTAGCCACCTAGACTAGGAGAAGTGGGAGCACCCAAGGGAAGCCCACGTGCTCACAAGGAGAAGGTACAACTCCACACAGACTCGTTTGGGTTTCAGGAACACAGTGGTGCAGCCAGGAGAGCTGCTGCCTTCCGGTGCCTGAGACACGGGTTCAGTCCTGACACTGGATGCTGTCCGTGTGGAGTTTGCTTGTTTTCCCTGACAGCTCCTGGATCTCTGGGCTCCTCCCACACATCGGAGAAGTGTGCGTCGGTAGGTTAATCGCCCACTGTAAGTTGTGTGTAATCTGTGAGGAGCTGATGGGACTGTGAGGGAAAATAGAAATAGCATTAACGTAGTAAAAGTGTAAATGGCTGGTTGATGGTCAGTCTGGATTCAATGGGCCGAAGGGCCAGTTTCTGCACTGTACTGGAATGAAACATATGGAACTATCAAAGGTCTCCAGCGAGGATGTTGAGAGGGCATAGCTACAGAATAAGGGGACACCAAAGGGAGACATAAATGAGGAGGAGACCTCTTCCCTCAGTAGAGGTGAATCTGTGCAACTTTCTATCCCAGAGAGTTTTCAAGTCAAGTCAGGTCAAGTTTATTGTCATTTAACTGTCTGCCATCAAACAAGACAACATTTCTCCAAACCAGGGTTTAAAGCACTGTGGTATACATAACACATAATAACTTATGAAAGTAAGGATAAAATTTGCAGATGGATTTCACATAAATAAACAAACTAAAGTACATAAATTAAATATTTATTTACATACAGAACAGATTAACCAGTGACACTTTGAATAGGATGTGGCAGGGAGTTCAGAAGCCTGATGGCCTGAGGGAAGAGACTGTTTCCCATCCTGGCCGTTCTTGTCTTTATGCATCGGAGTCTCCTGCCTGATGGTAGAAAGTCAAAGAGGATGCTGGATGGATGGATGGGATCCTTAATAATAGTAAAGGCCCTGCGTACACAGCACTCCTGATAAATGTCCCCAGTGGATGGTAGGGAGACCCCTATGATTCTCTCAGCCGTTCTCGCAGTCCTCTATAGGGACTTCCGGTCCGATGCTTGACAGCGCCTCGATCAGATGGAGATGCAGCTTGTCAGGTGATTGGTGATCTACAGACATGATTGACAGCGTCCAGTGTCACAGGTTTTGGGGAGTGATTGGGAAAGTGACGGTTGGTTGTTACTGAATGGTGGAACAGGCCCATGGAGATGAGCAGTGACCTGGGCTTCTTTCTGCTCCACTGGTAACAGGCCAACCCAAAGGCTCTTCGGATTTGCCTAAGACAGTGGGTGCTGTACAAGTGGAAGCTATTGCTGCAGAGGATGGAGCCTGCAGCAGGAAATACCCGAGTGCAGAAGTTTCCATGTGGACACTGAGGGGCGACTGCAGCTCCGAACACTGAGACCGATTTACAATGGCCCTCAGGAGATCAACTGCCGACTCCTTTTGCTGAGGGACTTCCCATTTCACAGCTGAGGCTCTCCGGAGAATGGGGCTGGAATCTGAGAGCCCTTGAATAGATTGTAGGAGAGGGTTAGCTGGTGTCCCAGTGAGCAGTGGACAGGATCACTCAACTCCCCTGTTTGTTGAGTCACGTGGAGACGATCACCTCCCATATCCTGACCCCTGTGTTAGACTGGTTCACTACAGTGAGCGTCACACAGAGGCAGCAAGTTGAGGGAAGCAAGGAGGAGTAGTACTGAGGGAGTGTATTACTGAGGGAGTGTGGTACTGAGGGAGTGTGGTACTGAGGGAGTGTGGTACTGAGGGAATGTAGTACTGAGGGAATGTAGTACTGAGGGAGTGTAGTACTGAGGGAGTGTGGTACTAATAGAGTGTAGTACCGAGGGAATGTGGTACCGAGGGAATGTGGTACCGAGGGAATGTGGTACCGAGGGAGTGTGGTACTGAGGGAGTGTGGTACTGAGGGAGTGTAGTACTGAGGGAGTGTAGTTCTGAGGGAGTGTGGTACTAATGGAGTGTAGTACCGTGGGAATGTGGTACCGAGGGAATATGGTACTGAGGGAGTGTGGTACCGAGGGAGTGTGGTACCGAGGGAGTGTAGTTCTGAGGGAGTGTGGTACTGAGGGAGTGTAGTTCTGAGGGAGTGTGGTACTGAGGGAGTGTGGTACTGAGCGAGTGTGGTACTGAGGGAGTGTAGTTCTGAGCGAGTGTGGTACTGAGCGAGTGTGGTACTGAGCGAGTGTAGTACTGAGGAAGAGTACTACCAAGGAAGTGGAAATATGAGTTGAGGGAACTGAGTACTCTGGGTCTAACAGAAGTGGGACAAGTTCTGCTGTCTGCCTCGAATGGACATGATGACAGGCCCATGTGCTGTATCTCTCTCTGGCTCGCTGCCTGATTTGTATTCTGCATTGGTGCCATCGTGGTTAATGGGTAGATTAGGAAGGTGCTGGACTATTGATCTGGAGACAGAAGTGGCTGGGGAATTTTTAATTCAGGTAATTGAATACTGTGGAATGAAGGCTGGTATCAGCAGTGTTGACCCTGAAGCCAGTGGATTATTGTAAACACCCATCTCATCAGTGCTGGCTCAGGAATGGGTCTTACCACACTCCCCTTTCCTGCACTCCCAGCAACAACCTGCTTGGCCTTAACTCCTGGAATGGCCCAGCTCGTTAGGAATTACCATGAATGTGCCCCAATCTAAGGAATGAACAAAGAGAAAGAAATTAACACTAACAAAATAGGCGATCAGCACATTTGAGCAACACACCCAAAGAGGTGAAGGATCTTAGCAAGTCAGGCAGCCTCTTTGGAAGGGAGTAAACAGTCAATGTTTCGGGTCTCGGCGTACATCTGCAAGTAGTACTGTCACAAGAAAGCATCCAGGCCAAACTCTGTCCTTGCTCTTGCCATTGGGACGTAGGTACAGGAACCCTGGATCCCACACCGTCAGGTTCAGGAGCAGTTATTACTCGTAAACCAGCGTGGATAACTTCACACACCCCAGCACTGACCTGTTCAAGGACTCTACAACTCGTCCTCAATATTATTTATTTATTTATTATTGTTTGCTTTTTTTCATTTTTGCAGTTTGCCTTCTTCTGCACGTTGGTTATTTTTCAGTCTTGTGTGTAGTTTTTCGTTGATTCTATTTGTATTTCTTTGTTCCACAGTGAATGTCCACTAGCATGTGAATCTCAGGGTTGTATATGGTGACGTATACATACTTCGATAATAACTTTAAACTTTAAGCTTTGTTATTTTCCTTCCATGGACGCTGCCTGACTTGCTGAGTTCCTCTAGCATTTGGTGTGTGTTATTCAAGATTCCCAGCATCCATGGAATCTCTTGTGTTGGTGGTCATTACGCTTTCCAGATTATGGGATCTGGTAATGACGAAGTTGACCAGCACTGTACAGTAGGCGATACACTTAAAAAACAGCACCCTTGCTGTTGACTGCTTTGAGATGTCCTGAAGCTGCTACAGAAACAATTCTTTTTGTTCTAGGGCATGGGTAGGGAATAAAATCTGGAGGCATTAAAGAACACACAAGAGAACATCTGCAGATGCTGGAAATCCAAGCAACACACACAAAATGCTGGAGGACCTCAGCAGGCCAGCGAGCATCTGTGGAAGAATGTACAGTTGATGTTTTGGGCTGAGACCCTGTGGCAGGACTGGGGAAAAAAGATGAGGAGTAAATTTAAAAAGGTTGGGGGGGAGGGGAGGGAGAAACACAAGGTGATAGGTGAAACCGGGAGGGGGAGGGATGAAGTAAAGAGCTGGGAAGTTAATTGATGAAATAGAGATAGGGCTGGAGAAGGGGGAATCTAATAGGAGAGGACGGTCGACATTTTGGGCCAAGATCCTTCATCAGAACTTGGCAGCTCCCACTCCTGATGAAGGGTTTTGGCCCCAAACGTCAACTGTACTCTTTTCCATAGATGCTGCCTGGCCTGCTGAGTTCCTCCAGCATTCAGTGGCTATAAAAGAGCATTTACTTCAATAGTCTTATTTATATTATAAAACATCAGAGCCAGGAATGGAGACTGAATCAACACCACTTTGAACTGGCATTCGAGTTGTGTGGCTGTCACTTGTACCTCTCCCTCTCAATTTGCTCAATTAACAATTTAACCTGCAAGCCCTTGGCTATTTGACAAGTTGCCTTGGTGACAGCTTTAATATTTAAATGAGACAGCACGTTTGCTCTGTAAATGCAGGAGGGGAAATGTCTGACTGCCTTTGGCCTGTATTGGTTATCAGGGTCTTCTCTGCACTGTCTCCCCACTGCTTGCACTACCCCATCCCCCCCAACCTACTACCCTTGAGGCCATGCCAGAAGCCACAGGCAAGGCTTTGCTCAAAGGAAACCACACTTCCGGAATGTTCCACTACAGGGAACATTGTTGACGATGCGGTCAGAACACCTTCAGTTTAGGAGGAAGTTTCCCAAGTGTAACCTTCAGCTGGCTCCATTCCGCCTTCTCTGTTCACCTCTGCCGATACCTTGTTTGGTTGGTATTTAATTCATGTCCAGTTTAAAGCTTTTGTGAGTGGCTTTGGGGGCTGATTTGCATGGTTCAGGTATTACGATAATGCAAAATGCTATGGTGCCCTTGCTCTCCTCTGTCTGCAGCTCCTTTGAATTATTGATCTGGCTTTGCAGTGGGTGCTGCCTATCGACAGGAGAAGATAATTGACAGGAATGTGGCACAGATAATGTAAGCTGCAGAGTTAACCCTGAAAGAGGTTGTGTGCATGCACACAAGTGTGGCCTCCAACTCGGTGGCATGAATTTCGACCTCTAACCTGGCAATTCACCCTCACCTCCTCCTTCTCTCCTTTTCCATTCCCCTCTCATCCTTTCTCTCCTCATCTGAGCATCACCTCCCTCTGGTGCCCTTTCCCCTTCCATGGTCTACTCCCCTGTCCTATCAGATTCCTTCTTCTTCTTCTTCAGCCCTTTACCTTTTCCACCTATCACCTGCCAGCTTCTCACCTACCTCCCCCCTCACCTGGTCTCACCTATCACTTGCCAACTTCTCATCATCCTCCTCTCCCACCTACCTTCCCCCTTGCCTGGTCTTAACTATCACCTGCCGGCTAGTACTCCTCCCCCTCCCCTCCTCCTTATTCTGGCTTCTGCCTCCTTCTTTTCTAGTCCTAATGAAGGGTCTTGGCCTGAAACTGTAACTGTTTATTCCCCTCCATTGTTGTTGCCTGTTGTGTCTGAGTTCTTCCAGCACTTTGTTAATTTTATTGGCACTGTCTTCACTCAGTTGAATCTTCTCTAACTGTAAATATACAATGCCCTGGAAACTTCAGTGCTGCCCTGGTGAACTTATTTACTCACTGTCCATTATGTCGCTGGTGTTTAGGGCAGCAATGAAGGTCCTCCATCTCTGGTGGTGTTCAGGGCTTCCTTCATCGTGTCAGTAGCTTCCTCTCGGTTTTCACTGCTGACAGTCACACAAGTCCCGGGCGGAGACTCAGGGTTACCATCGCACTCAAATATGGAAGGATTCCTCATTGCTGTTTCTGTAACAGTTTTCTTTTATCAGTCAGGGTTGTTAGCCCTGAGCTGAACCCCCGAACCTGGACCGGTGGACCACTCATCATCTGGCCTCTACCCTTTGACCTGTTTGGCCTGGGTGACCCCACCAAGAGCCAAAGCATTAAGCCCTGACCCCAGCCAATATAGCTCTGCTGGTCACTGAGGCAAGAAAACCTCCAAACCCAACAGCAAGGCGGTGGTCCTGTTGGAGGTGTCCTTGGTGTGTTGGATAGTTTCTGTGGAGTGCTGGCGAGTGTGTTGCTGAGGTTGGACCACCACGGAGTGCAGTGGCATTCGGAATATAAAACTGTGTTCAGGTTGGGGGGGAGGTGTTGGGGAGTGGGGTTCGGGTGGGGGGAGGTGTTGGGGAATGGGGTTTGGGTGGGGAGAGGTGTCGGGGAATGGGGCTCTGAGTAGAGGAGGAGACCCACTCGACAATCAGAATCAAATCCGGTGATCATGATTGGGACACAGGAGAGGAGTCACACCATTAGGCAATGTGTGAACAGTCCCAGTATAAGGGGGAGTCTGGTTAGGTCTGGGTATTGAAACTTCTGAATTCCCTACCCCAAAGATAGTGGAGGCTAGTGGTCTTGAAACTGGAGGCTAGTGGACATTTGAACAGTGGAGAAAACTTGATGAACTGAAAGGCTGCTTCTAACCTAAGTACGTATGTTGTTAAGGCAGTGCTCAACAACAAAAACTCCCATTCACAAAGCACCTCTGACGTGGTCCCTCATAATGTCGGCCTTACACCACCCAGTCAGTAAGGCCAGACCCCATCCCCTTGACCCACTCCCCATCTGGACCAATTCTTCACAAACGTACGACCAGAGCTGGAGTAGGCCACTCGGCCCCTCTAACCTGTTCTCCCTTTCTAATGAGATTGTGGCTGATCTGATTGTAACCTCAGCTCCATGTTCACATCTCTCCATGGTGACTCATCACCCCTTTTCTAGGTAGCTACCTCTTTTACATCTGGTTTAGAAATATTCAAAGACTCTGCTTCCTCTCCCTCTGAGAAAGATTATCCCAATGATATTACCTCTTAAAAAAAAACCCTCCCTACATCTCCAGCTTGAATGAGTAACTGATTAGTTTGAAGCACAAACAAGAGAAAATCTGCAGAAGCTGGAAATCTGAGCAACACACACAAAATGCTGGAGGAACTCAACAGGCCGGGCAGCATCTAGAAAAAGAGACATCGATACTTTACTCTTTTCCACGGATGCTGCCTGGCCTGCTGAGTTCCTCCAGCATTTTGTGCATGTAACCCCTTAGTTCCGTACAGTGACCTTTCGCTCTACATTCTCCCACACAAGAGGAAACATCCTCCCCACATCTATCATGAAGGACCCCCATCACCCTGGACTTGGCCCTCTTCTCAGGGAGGAGGTACAGGAGCCTGAAGACGCACATTCAGCGTTTTAGGAACAACTTCTCCCCTTTCTGAATGGACAATGAGCCAACTCATAAACACAACCTCACTATTTTTTGCGCTACGTATTAATTTTACATATACACTCTATATAATTTTTTTTCATGACATATGTCAGAGTTACTGAACCATACTCTATCCTGTCACATACCCCCAGGTTCTCGTGTTCCATCCAGTACTCGCCTCCAACTCTTCAAAGCTCCGGTCGATGCAAGCCCAACCTGTCCAACCTGCCCCTTCCAGGGCAAAGTCTAATAAACCTACGGCGGGCTGCTTCCAACACTTTAAGGTAAGATTAGTCTTATTTGTCACATTTACTTCAAAACACGCAGTGAAATGTATTGTTTGCATCAGTGACCAACACAGCTTGAGGATGTGTAGAGGGGCAGCCAGCAACTTTCCGGTCCCAGTAGAGCATGCCCACAACTCACTAACCCCAACTTGTATGTCCTTGGAAGATGTGAGGAAACTGGAGCATCTGGAGGAAAGCCACAGAGAGAATGCACAAACTTCTCGTTGACTGTGGTGGGGATTGAACCCCGGGGCTTTGAAGTGTTGCTGAAACCACTGTGCTACCATGCTGCCCACTGACACTAGGTGCCAACGTGCTGTCGTGCCACCCCTAATGCTACCTTGCTGGCCCGGGCGCTACAATTTAACCGTTCCTTAAGTAGAGATGGGCACTGTACCTACGTGTGGTCTCAATATTGGCCCGCACAACCGAGCTGTAACATCCCCCCTCTCAGTACTCCATCTTTTCGACTGATGTGGCAATGCAGGCACTGGGTCACAGGCCCTCCTGTATCCCAGAACTCGGAAACGTCTGATGATAAGGGGCACCGGTCGAGTAGACAGCCAGAAACTTTTTCCCAGAGTGAAAATGGCTAATAAGAGGGGCATAATTTTAAGGTGACTGGAGGAAAGTACGGGTGGGGGTGGGGGTGGGGGGGGGAAATGTCAGAGGTAAGTTTTTTTACACAGAGAGTGGCAGGTACATGGAACCCGCTGCCAGTGATGTTTTATTGTACGTGAGGCAATAAATAAACAAGGAAATGGATGTATAAGTAGATAGATGGATAGACAGATAAACAATTTAATGAATAAATACATTTTGAAGCAAGCAAAGGGGTGGTGGTAGAGGCAGATACACTGGAGGCATTTAACAGGCTTTTAGATGGATGAAAGACAAATGGAGGTCTGTGTGGGAGAGAAGGGTTAGATTGATCTTAGAGTAGGTCCATAAGACCATAATATATAGGAGCAGAATGAGGCCATGTGGCCCATCTAGGCTATTTCATCATGGCTGATCCATTTTCCTCAGCCCCAATCAAGCCCTTAATGCTCTGTCCAATCAAGAATCTATCACCTCTGCCTTAAAAATACATAAAGACTCGGCCTCCACAGCTGCCAGTGGCAAAGAATTCCACAGATTCACTACTCTCTGGCTGAAGAAATTCGTCCTCATCTCCATTCTAAAAGGACACCCCTCTATTCTGAGGCTGTGTCCTCTGGTCTTAGCCTCTCCCACCACAGGAAACGTCCTCTCCTTATCCACTCTATCAAGATCTTTCAGCATTCGATGGGTTTCAATTAGATCACCCTCATTCTTCTGAATTCTAGTGAATACTGGCCCAGAGCCATCAAACACTCTTCATATGACAAGCTGTCAAAAGCCTGGAATTGTTTTTGTGAACCTCCTTTGAACCCTCTCCAATGTCAGTACATCCTAAGATAATGGGCCCAAAACTGCTCACTATACTCATTGAGATCTCACAGTGCTTTATAAAACCCCAACATTACATCTTTGTTTTTATATTCTTGTCCTCTTGAAATGAATGCTAACATTGCATTTGCCTTCCTCACCACAGACTCAACTTGCAAATTAATCTTTAGGGGATCCTGCACAAGGACTTCCAAGTCGCTTTGCACCTCAGTTTTTTGTATTTTCTCTCCATTTAGAAAATAGTTAACCCTTATATTTCTTCTATCAAAGGGCATGACCGTACACTTCCTGACACTGTATTCCATCCTATCACTTCTTTTCCCATACTCCTAACCTGTCTAAGTCCTTCTTTAGCCTCTCTACTTCCTCAAAATTACCTGCACGCTACCTATCTTTGTAACATCCGCAAACTTTGCAACAAAGCCATCAACTCAATCAGCCAAATCATTAACATATAATGTAAAAAGGAGCACTCCCAACATAGACCCCTGTGGAACACCACTAGTCACCAGCAGCCAACCAGAAAAGGCTTCCTTTATTTTCACTCTTTGCCTCCTGCCAGTCAGCCATGGTTTTATCCATGCTAGAGTCTTTCCCGTAATACCATGTGCTCTTAACTTCTGAAGCAACCTCATGTGTGGCACCTTGTCAAAGGACTTCTGAAAATTTCATTGTACAATGAAAACCTTGTCACATTGTGGGCTGAATAGCCTGCACTGTGCTGTAATGTTCTATGTTCAAGCTTTATATTATTTCACCATTTATCATCTTCCTTTTTTAATTTTTCCTGCCATTAGGATAACTTTGCATCTTTACCCATTCACTTGATCTACTTGTATCCCTTTGTAGCCTCCCCAACTCCCCCCCCCCGCCCCCCCCCCCCCCAACATACTCTTCACAAATCTGCTGGCTGTTTCCATGATATCAGCAAATTTAGCAACTTCATCCAAGTCTGGAGCATTCATCCAAGCCATTTATATAAACTGTGAAATGTTGAGGCCCCAGCACTGATCCCTGTGGCACACCACTTATTAGGTCTTGCTAGCCAGAAAAAAAAGACCCATTTATGCCTGCTCTCTGCTTCCTGTTGGCATGTCAACCTCATTTCCAGGCCAAAAATGTTACCTCCTACACCATTAGCTTTTTTTCTCACAAGGGTTCAAGTCAAGTTGAGTTTATTGACACATGCATAAGTACAGCCAGGTACAATGAAAACCTTGCTTGCAGAAGCATCACCAGCACATAGATTCAAACCACATACAGAACTTAAAATTATACATAATTCATCTGTAAGTTATAGGAGAGAGTGAAGGGAAAAAGACTGCAAAACAAGACGTTAATGCCTCATGTCACATTAGTGCAAGAGGAGTTCTGTTGTGGTTTGGTTGTTTTAATCAGGGGTAGGGCTGTGCAGGCTGGTTCTAGGAAAAATCCCAGCCCTGACACCTGGTTGTTTCGACATCTGTACCTCCTGCAGTGAGAAGAGGACTTGGCTCAGTTACTTGACAGCTTTACTTCAAGGGGAATTGTGTCGACAGCTGTGCAGGACTGGGGGACGGAGAAACTGGTATGGAAACACCAATGCCCAGGAATGGAAAAATCTATAGGAAGTGGTGGCTTCAGCCCAGTCTATCACAGGCAAAACCCTCTCCACCTTTGTGTACAGTTACCACAAGAAAGCAGCATCCATCACCAAAGATACCCACCATCCAGGCCTTTGGCCACACATTTTAATTCCAAGTCCCATTCCCATTCTGATATGTCTATCCATGGCCTCCCCTACTGTCAAGATGAAGCCACAGTCAGGTTGGAGGAACAACACCTTATATACTGTCTGGGTAGCCTCCAACCTGATGGCATGAACATTGACTTCTCTAACTTCTGTTAATACCCCTCCTCCCCTCCTTACCCCATTCATTTATTTCCCCCCCTTCCCTTTTTGTTCTTTCTCTGCCCATCACTCTGTCTGTTCTCCATCTCCCTCTGGTGCTCTCCTCCCCCTTTCTTTCTCATGATCCTTTCCCTTCTCCAGCTCTGTATCCCTTTTGCCTATCACCTTTCCAACTCTTAGCTTCATCTCACTCCCTCCAGTCTTCTATCATTTCACATTTTCCCCTCCCCCTCCTACTTTCAAATCTCTTACTATCTTTTCTTTCAGTTAGTCCTGATGAAGGGTCTTGGCCCAAAACGTCGACTGTACTTTTTCCTATAGATGCTTCCTGGCCTGCTGCGTTCCACTGACATTTTGTGTGTATTGCTTGAATTTCCAGCATCTGCAGATTTCCTCGTGCTTGCTTTCCACTCTCTACTACCTTCGTGCAGGAGCTACAGGAATCTCAGATCCCACAGCACTGGGTTCAGGAACAATTAGTACCTCACAACTATCAGTCTCCTGAACCGACAGGGATAACTTCACTCACTACAACTCTGAACTGATTTTACCACCTACAGACTCACTTTGAAGGGAAAGTGACTTTGCAACTCATTTTTTTTCTTGCACAGCTTGTCACTGTTTGATTGTTTGTCAGTCTTTGGCTGTTCACGTGTAGCTTTTAGTAAATTCTATTTTTTTTCCATGTGAATGCCAGCAAGAAATCTCAGGGTTGTGTATAGTAACATATAGTAACCTTGATAATAAATCTACTTTGAACTTTGAACCTTGGAAGCTGTATGTTCGGCGGAGGACAGGTTCGTGAGATCGAGGTGGCTCACGGGAAAAATGGGTTTGTGAGAGGAGAAGGGAGAGAAACGGGGAAGGTGCTTGTCGGCTTGAGTGCAGTGGGAAGGTTAGAAGAAAGGGAACTGAAGTCCATGTCTCTACCCGTACAAGCCAGGGCAATGGAAAGCTTTTGGTATGTCGGCCTTTATAAATCAGAGCATTGAGTATAGGAGTTGGGATGTAATGTTAAAATTGTACAAGGCATTGGAAAGGCCGAATTTGGAGTATTGTGTACAGTTCTGGTCACCGAATTATAGGAAAGATGTCAACAAAATAGAGAGAGTACAGAGGAGATTTACTAAAATGTTACCTGGGTTTCAGCACCTAAGTTACAGGGAAAGATTGAACAAGTTAGGTCTTTATTCTTTGGGGCGTAGAAGGTTGAGGTGGGACTTGATAGAGGTATTTAAAATTATGAGGGGGATAGATAGAGTTGACGTGGATAGGCTTTTTCCATTGTGAGTAGGGGAGATTCAAACAAGAGGACGTGAGTTGAGACTTAGGAGGCAAAAGTTTAAGGGTAACACGAGGGGGAATTTCTTTACTCAGGGAGTGGTAGCTGTGTGGAACGAGCTTCCAGTAGAAGTGGTAGAGGCAGGTTCGGTATTGTCATTTAAAGTAAAATTGGATAGGTATATGGACAGGAAAGGAATGGAGGGTTATGGGCTGAGTGCGGGTCAGTGGGACTAGCTGAGAGTAAGCATTCGGCACGGACTAGAAGGGCCGAGATGGCCTGTTTCCGTGCTGTAATTTTTATATGGTTATATGGAGTTACCACAATGGGACCGATGGCATAGGAACTAGTCAAGGGGAACAGAACCTTGATTAGCTGATTGGCCATTTCATTATGTACTGCATCTTAAGAACAGGAACAGCAGCATGGCGATTAGTGCAATTGTTTTACGGTGCTATTGGCGGCCCATCAGGGTTCAACCCCTGCCACAGCCTTTATGGAGTTTATACGTTCTCCCCGTGGCCGCACTTTTCTCCGGTTTCCTCCCACTTTCCAAAGACGTACGGGTTAGGGTTAGTGAGTTGTGGGCATACCATGGTGGCATCAGAGGCATGGTGACACACACGGGCTGCCCCCAGCTCATCCGCAGACTGTGTTGGTCACTGGCGCGAATGGTGCACTTCACTGTACGTTTCCATGTTTCGATGTGCGCGATAAACGAAGGTAATCTTTAAATAAACTGTCTGCCTCAGCGTTCCCATTGCAGTTCCTTTCCAAACATCTTGGCCTCCGGGTAGGATGACCTCACCGAGGCTTGTGCTCGGAATAACTTTCCATAGGAGCTGTAAATCCATTGGGGAAAGAAACCAAATGACAAATATTTATTCTGTGTCTAACTCAAGATTCTGTGGAAAGCCACACTGTGTTTCCAGGAAGTGGGCTCGCTTCCTGCCCTGCCAGTCCACACAGCCGGCACCCTGAGGGCTGCCCCACGCTCACCCCGTTCTTTTACTTTCCCCCACTCCACCCATGCCCGCGTCTCCTAAGTGACCAACTCTTATACCGCAGACGCCAACAGGAATCCCCTCCCTGCAGTGGGGAATTTCCATAAGATCGCAGGAGAATGAGGACATCCGGTCCATCAAGTCTCTCCCAACATTGGATCATGGCTGATTTATTATCCCTCTCAACCCCAATTTTTTTGCCTTATATCTGTAACCTTTGATACCCTTACTAATCAAGAACCTATCATCCTCCACTTTAAATGTACCCAATGACCTGGCCTCCATAGACACCTGTGCCAATGAATTCCACAGATTCATCACAGTCTGGCTAAAGAAGTTCCTCCTTGTCTTTGTTCTCAAGGTTTGGCCTTCAGTTCTGAGCCTGTGTCCTCTGGTTCTAGACTCTCCCACTATTGGAAGCATGTCCATTCTGTCTAGGTCTTTCAATATTCAGTAGGTTGACTGGAAGCCCAAGCTGGGGCTTCAGATTCCTGACAAAGTCCAGATGAAGGGTCAGGACCTGAAATGTCGTCTGTTCATTTCCCACTGTCCTGACCTGCTGAGTTCCTCCAGCAACTCCATTCTCCAGATTCCAGTATCCGCAGACTCTTGTGTCCCTTAAGGAATTCCACCTGACGGGAGATTTGTTTGGCTCTGGGAGTTTGTGGCATCTGCCAAGAAGACCCTAAGCTCAGGGGCTGGAGTACAGCCAACGCCTTGAATGCTCTGGGATTCTTCCAAACCACGATTGCAAAGTGCTCCCAGCAAGGGAGAGCGGACCCACAGGATGAACGCTTGGGGTGGGTGGAGGGGAAAGGAAGGATTTGAACGGGAAGCGTACGTTGAGCCGAGGGTGATTGCACAGAAAAGTTGAAAGGAAGTAGGGGATGAGGGGAAGATATAGAGGTGGTAGAGAGAGATTTGGGTAAGGTTGAGAGAAAAGAGGGACTCGGAGGAGGGATAGAGAGAGAGTGACAGGGTGACTTTGGGAGGGTGTGAAAGTAAAGAGGATGAAGACAATGGAGTGAGTAAGAGAAGACAAGAAGGAATAGAGAACAGTTTTTTAAAAATTAGCATGGTAACAGACTCTTCCAGCCCAACAAGTCCATGCCACCGAATTATACCCTGGTGATCAATTAATCTGCTGAGCCTTACATCTTTGGAATGTGGGAGGAAACAAGAGCACTCGGAGATCACCCAAGTGGTGCCGGGTGGAACATATAAACTCCTCACAGACCGCGGCTGGAATTGAACCCAGGGCGCTGTAGTAGCATGACACTCACTGCTACGCTACTACGTAGAGAGAGCATTCACAGGAGGAAGAGACGGAGAGCAAACACATCAGGTCGGAGAGAAATGGAACGAAGTGAGAGCGACAGGGAGAGTGTGTTGATCGAGAGCTGCCAACCACAGTGAAGGGGAAATAACCAGGGGAAAGAACTCCGATTTTTTTAAAATTTAAAATTATTTATTAAAAGCTGTAATGTAATTTTGACCTTGTAATTGCAGAATGATTTAAAATCTGGTTAACACAGTACACCCTTTCAGCTGTAATTTGAATCTGTGTTAATTTTATGAGCACTCTATCACTGGGAGATGTAATAGGGTTTCAGTTGGATAATTTAAGATTGAATTATTTTTTTTAATGCTGACTGATATGTGGATTATTTTAATATTGGTCGGCTGGAAGTCGATTAGCTCCAGCTTTGCTGTTTAATTAGCTTCTTCAAGGTTGACATGGGCTGAAGACACTCAAAAAAAACAGGTGAAGATCTTGATCATAGTGGTTTTAAGATCATAAGACCATAAGGCATAGGAACAGAATTAGGCCATTCGGCCCATTGAGTCTGCTCTGCCATTCCATCTTGGCTGGTTTATCATTCCTCTCAACCCCATTCTCCTGCCTTCTCCCCGTAACCTTTGACATTCTGACTAATGAAGAACCTATCAACCTCCACTTTAAATATACCCAGTGACTTGGCCTCCACAGCTGTCCATGGCAATGTATTCCACTCTCTGGCTAAAGAGGTTCCTCCACATCTCCTTCCAGAGCGATATGAAGAAGAGGAAAGCCCTTAACTCCGAGTGGAGTCATTGGGACGCCATCGTGATGGCGTTTTTTTAGGCAGGCTTTCTTGTTTTTACGAGGCCGAGTTGCTAGCTTGACGCTCGACCCGGCACGGATGGAAAGCATGCAAGGGAGCCGGCTGGATTTGAACTCAGGAGCCTTCGCTCCGAAGTCTGGTGCTGATGCCACTACGCCACCAGCCAGCCTTCTAGAGGGATATGCTGCGTATTTAATATTTCAGTAATATTTGAGTGTTACTGTAATCATATTGTTTGATTAAGCATTCTTGTTTGTTTAAATAATTCATTATGTGTTATATGTAAAAATGCATGAATTGCATACGTCATTACACTGCCATGTGATATAGTCACACCTCGCCTAAAGTAAACACGAAGTGCACAACTTATCTCCTGACTCTCTTGTTTTCCTTTCAATTAGCTTTTATGTGTTGGAGTTACGAAACATAACGGGATGTCCTTCAATTCTGAGGCTGTGCCCTCTGGTCCTAAACTCCCTAGTACAGAAAACATCCTCTCCACAGGCCTTTCAATATTCGATAGCTTTCGATGAGATCCCCTTCATTCTTCTAAACTCCAGTGAGTGCAGGTCCAGAGCCATCAAACGCTTCTGATATGTTAATCCTTTCGTTCCTGGGATCATTCTTGTTTTGTGGGAGTTCCTGGTTGGACCACTGGGAGGGGGTGAATTTCCAAATTCTTCTCTGAACCCCCAACCCCATTCCTCAGAATTATCGTCTCTGGGATTTTTTATCTGCCTTTTGAGAAGGCTAGAAGGGGATGAGGGGTGGGCAGTGGGTTTGGCTGCCAACAGGAGGTGGCATAAGCCCAGCAGGGAGCCGGACTTTTGCACCATTTCATGGGTTCTTGCCATCTTCTGTAGTGAGGCTGGTGCAGCCTGACTCTGAATGAATCTTTAGCACAGTAAGAACAAACAGCAAATTTTGGGAATCTCAACTACAATATTCCAAGCTCTCACACAATAGACAGAGGGAGAGAGAGAGATCAGAATAACTTATTTGGATTTAAAACTGCAAGATAAATAAGCATTTTTGTGCAGTCTGAGAAGAAGGAAAGATGAGCACCTTTCTTTTAACCACAGAGAGGGAGTTTACCAGGTTCAAATGGGGGACAAAATTGAATATGGTATAAAATAAAGGCAGCCATAGACAAAGAAACAGACCACATGCAACAGATGTGGTTTGTCAATGGTGTTAAAATAGCTGAGTGAAAGTGAAGGGATCCGAGGAATGTTAATAGGCTGCACAACCAATATGCTTAAGCCACGTAGAGAAGACAGACACAGAGTGACCACATTGAATGGCAGGTGCGTGTTGGCTGTGGTTTCATGCGTACTGCTGCTGCTTTTGAGTCAGGTGGTGTGGATCCTGAGGCCTAATCTGGTGCATCTACCGCAGTGTAGCGGCAGGCCCAACCCTCATCGCCTTCTGTTCCTTCTCAGTACTTTATGAGTTAGTCATCTTTGACCTGGAGAGTAGGTTTTCACATTGCCAAGAAAACCCACAGTGCCTGACAGCTATCACTGCCTCAGATCCCATCACCTAACCTCTGACCCACATTTCATCTTGATGTTTCTGCAGTTTCTAATCTGCTGAACCACGCCCTTTGATGTCCTTGATTTTAGAATATAAACACAAGGATGTAATGTTGAGGCTTTACAAAGTACTGGTGAGGCTTCACTTGGAGCATTGTGAACAGCTTTGAGCCCCTTATCTAAGAAAGGATGATCTGACGTTGGAGGTGGTTCAAAGGATGCTCATGAAAATGTTTCTGGGATCGAAAGGCTTGTCACACAAGGACCGTTTGACGGCTCTGGGCCTGTACTCACTGAAATTCAGAAGAATGAAAGGTTGAAACCTATTGAACGTTGAAAGGCCTTGACAAAGTGGATGTGGAGAGGATGTTTCCTATGGTAGGTGAGTCAAGGACCAGGGACACAGCCTCATACTAGAAGGACATTCATTTAGAACAGGATGGGAAGGAATTTCTTTAGCCAGTGGTGAATCTGTGGAATTTGTTGCCACAAGCGACTGTAGAGGTCAAGTTATTGGTTATATGTAAGGCAGAGGTTGATAAATTCTTGATTAGTGAGGGCATGAAGGATTATAGGAAGAAGACAGGAGATTGGGGCTGAGAGGGATATAGATCAGCCATGGTGAAACGGCGGAGCAAACTCGATGGGCCAAGTGCCGAATTCTGCTCCTATATCTTGTGGTCTAATGTTCCCTATTAAACCAGGAGCCTCTCTTACTCCCCTCTATACCTAATCTCTATTGCTTTAGGTCCTAGGCTACAGAGATGAACATCAATACAGGTTGCTCGCTCCTTCTACAGTGTTCAATGATCAGCCAAGAATTCAAGCTATGTGGGATATAGATAGAATTAATGCAAGCAGGCTTTTCTCACCGAGGTTGGGTGAGACTAGAATTAGGAGTCATAGGTTAAGGGTGAGAGGTGAAATATTTAAGGGAACCTGAGGGGGATCTTCTTCACTGAGAGGGTGGTGAGAGTGTGGAATGAGCTGCCAGCTCAAGTGGTGGATATGGGTTTGATTGCAGCATTTACGAGAAGTTTGGATAAGTACATGGATGGAAGGGACATAGAGGGCTATGGTCCAATGTGGGTGGATGGGACTCGGTAGAATAACAGTTCGGTGCAGACTACATGGGCTGAAGGGCCTGTTACTATCTAAACTGAGTCCTAGTTGCCTCAGCTCCGCAAATTCTTCAGCCTCCACGACTTTATCTGCAGTGTGAGTGATGGAGGAAGATACCGATCCCTCACTCTTGATGTCCCATGATCTGCAGGGCTGCAGACCATGAACAGGAGAAGAGGAATGAACTCTATCACACTTCAGTGGTTGTATGGAAGCTGTGTGTCAAAAGGACTCATTTAGCTCTGGGATTTCTGTGAACCTGCGTCATTTCCTCCAAACTTACAAGCCTTTGAGATTTAAACTGCTCCTCCAACTTTGGCCTCTTGTACATTCCCAGTAAGTCTCCTGTTGCCAATTTTGTTCTTTATTTGGGAGTCTCTTCCTGAACCTCCCACCTTCCTCCCTTCACACCACACCTTAAATGTACCTCTTTGACCAAGTGTTTGATCCTGGCTTTCAGTGCCAAGCCACAAAAGGAAATGTTTTTATTGATATTTCTCATGCTAAGGCTCAGAGCTCTTTTGCTACAAACTGCGTGTTATTTAAATATAAGTTCTTGTTGTAATGTAGGAAGTTTCGCAGCCAGATTACACTCAGCGAGGTCCCAAAAACAACAAGGGAATTAGTGGTCACTGGTATCGACTGGGCAGATAAATATTGGCCGGGACGCCAGAGAGAACTCTAACGATTTTCTTCAGAGTAGGACTGTAACAATGCCAATACTCATCTAACAGCCGAAGTTTTGCGACAAGGTTATCTCTGAAAGTCAGTGCCTGTGACAGTGTAGCTCGCTTACTATTGTAACCCAAGTGCTGGGAGTAGGGTTCGAACCCTTGGATGCAGAGTCGAGAGTGCTGCACAACAAGTCACACAGTTGTTGCTTCTCCCATGAAAGGTCAGAGTCTTTCTTCCCAGGGTGAAAATATCAAGTGCGACACACACACACACACACGCACACAGAATACTGGAGGAACTCAGCAAGTCAGGCAGCATCATAAATAAGCACAAAAGATTCAGCAGATGCAGGAAATCCAGAGTAACACATACAAAATGCTGGAGGAACTCAGCAGGCCAGGCAGCATTCTTGGATGGGTATCAACAGTTGATGTTTCCGGCCAAAAATGTCAACTGTTCATTCCCCTTCCCCACCCATAGATGCTGCCTGACTTGCTGAGTTCCTCCAAACTTTGTGTGTGTTACTCTGGATTTCCAGCATCTGCAGAATCTCTTGCACTGTGAAATTTGTTATTTTTGCGGCAGCAGTACAGTGCAGCACATAACATATAGTATAAATTACAATATTAAATATATATTAAAATAAACAGCTCAAAAAGAGCAAAATTGGTGAGGTTGTGTGCATGGACTGTTTTTAGAACATCTGATGGTGGAGGGGAAGAAGCTGTTCCTAAAATGTTGAGCATGTGTCTTTGGGGTGCTGGATCTCCTCTCTGATGGTAGTAATGAGAAGAAAGCATGTCCTAGATGGTGGGGTTCTAAATGATGGGGTCTCAAAAAGACATCCTCACTTTTTGAAGGCTAGTGCCCATGATGGAACTGACTGAGTTTGCAACCCTCAGCCAGGCCTGCCACAGTTTCTTTGCCTCCAGCCAGAATGACTTTCTTTAGACATAATTTCTCTTGCCATTTCTTTAACACCTCCTTCTTCCCCCAGCCTTCTACTGTGCCTGTCTGTGTTGCCAGACTGGGTCTCAGTGCCGGGTAACTGACACGACTGGCCCCTGATCTACATTCACACAACATCCTGGAATCCTCCTCAGTTACCTGTGGTGCTGATTGATCTTTTCACTCTGATGCTTTCCTCCTCACTACAATGGTCTTCAAATGGAGGAACACCTCCCAACATTGCTCTCCTCCTTCATTTTGTCTCAGCTCGCCTCCCCTCATCAGCCACTACCTCTGCTTTTCTCTCTGACCCTTCCTGATCGCCACACTCTTCTTCCTCTTTGCCCTTCCTCTCTTCACATCCCTCCTTTTCCTCATTCCCTCCTTCCCCCTCTTCTCCATTCTCCTCTGCTCTTCCTCAGTCTAAATCTCCCCCCACCCCCCTGACATTGCCTCCGGTTCCTTCATCCACCCTCTTCCTCTACCTGCCCAACCCCATCCATAACCCTGTCCTCTGCCGCTCACCCATCCCTGCTGTTCTCTCCCTATCCCCCCACTCCTCCTTTCCCTCTGCCTTCCACTATCTCCCTTCTCCTACTTCCAACCTCCCCTTTCTCACCTCCAACTATCCCTCTCTCAACCCCTACTGATTTGCTTTACCCTCTCCTATCTTCCTTCCCTCTGCTCTCTCCCCTCACTGTGAGTCGGCTACCCTCTGGCGGTACTAATGCTGGAAACAGACCCTGTGGGTCTGCTCCAAAGCCCAAACAGGGACAGTTGACTGCTTCTCCTCTGGAACTCATTCACCTGAGGATCTGCTCCATTCCCTTGCCTTCCTCTCCACAATCCTTGTCCACATCATTGCAGAAGCAGGATGCGGGAAACCTGGGTGATTTGTAAATCCACTGCAAGACTCTGCCTCTCTCCCACATCCCTAATTCCGGTTTCTGGTATCCAGATGTCCAAACACAGGGAGGCTGTGAGATCAAAGAAAAGCCGCACTTCTGTCTCTGTACGCGGGAGGACTGCTGGACCCTGACGCGTTACTTTGACCCAGGGCTGCTACTTGCTGATGGACAGCAGTGACCCCGACGCCGTTCCCTCACGTCAAGAGCTGGACGGAGACTATAACACTGTCCTGCTGAAACGAGGTGGATAATTCGGCTTCGCAGATGCTGCCTGATCTGGTGAGCTTTCCCAGCCTGGCACCGGGTCTCAGGAATGGGGGGGGGGGAAGGGTCTCAGTTAGGGACAGCGTGGTAGCATAGCGGATAGCGCATCAATCGGGGTTCAATTCCCACTGCTGTCTGTGAGGAGTTTGTACATTATCCCTGTGACTGTGTAGGTTTTCTTTGTGTTCTCCAGTCTCCTTCCACATCCCAAATACATTCAGATTAGTAAAGGTTGGTAACTTACTCCCCATTATGTCGCTGGTGTTTAGGGCAGCAATGAAGGTCCTCCATCTCTGGTGGTGTTCAGGGCTTCCTTCATCGTGCCAGTAGCTTCCTCTCAGTTTTCACTACCGTCCCGGGTGGAGACTCAGGAATACCATCACACTCAGATGTAGAAGGAATCTTCGTTGCTGTTTCCGTAACAATTTTGTTAGGGTCATTAGCCCTGAGCTGAACCCACCCCCCTGAACCTTGAGGACCGATGGGTCACTCAGTCTGGCTTTTACCCTTTGACCTGTTTGGCACGGGTGACCCTACCAAGAGCCAAAGCTTAAAGCCCTGACCCCAGCCAGCATAGCTCTCCGGGTCATCAAGGCACACAGGCCTGAAGGTTAGTGAGATTTGGATGGTATGTTTGTGTTGGAAACATAGCAACACTTGCGGGCTGCCTCCCAGCACATATTCGGACTGTGCTGGTTGTTGTTGCACACGGCACATTTCACGGTATGCTTCGATGTTTCCATGTACACGTGACAAATAAAGTTAATCTTTATCTTTGTTGATCTTTACAGACTATTCGTACAGATCAAATCATTATACGCATACACGGTGCCTTGGGCTAGAACAAGGTCTAACAATAGCCATATAGAATAAAGTGTAATAGCTACAGAGAAAGTGCAGTGCAGGAAACAGTAAGGTGAAAGATCACAATCAGGTTGATTGTAAGGGCAAGAGTCCAACTTCTTGTACAAGGGAGCCATTTAATAGACTAATAACATTGGGGTAGAAGATCCTCTTGAGCCTGGAGCAGAATTTGGTCAGTTGGTCCATCGAGCGTTCTCTGCTGTTCAGTCACGGCTGATTTATCATCCCTCTCAGCCCCATTCTCCTGCCTTCTCCCCGTCACCTTTGATACTCTTACTTATGTCCGGGGTGGGTGGGATGTTTGATTATGTTACTGAGCCAGGGAGAAGGGTAAATAGAGTCCATAGAGGGGGAGAGGCTGGTTTTCGAGACCCTTCCTGTCAAATAAATTTCTGCCACATCACCCTCTGCTATCCTTGATGGCTCATCGCTGGATATTCGATTCTCGGAGACTCCTCCAGAAGCTTTGGGTTTAGAGTCTTTAGACTCAGAATGATGGATGCTGCACGTTTGGGTGTGCCAGCTTTCACACCCGAGGGGGTTAAACCTGGCTGGGGGTGGGGCGGAAACTGGGGTAACGTCACCCAGTCCCGATGCAGCAGCTTCTATTTCCTCCACATTTGCTGCCTGTCCGGCCGTGCACCTCCAGCTCCTTGGCTCTTGTCACTGGGGAAGGGGGAGGTGAAATGCCTACAACCTGAGAGTAAATGTTACTGGAGCCGTACACACTGCCTTCACCATTGTGGTACACAGTGGGAGAGTGGGGGAAAACAAGACAGGGGGGCCCCCAGAGTGCAGAAATGCCAGAAGTATATTTCTGTGGCTGAACATTACAAATGATAGCGTGTGTGCAGGAACTGACAGAGAGGGAGAGATGATTAATTTTAGTGCAGCTGCCGCTGACTGTGCACCATGCTGGGATTCTGTCATTCCAGACCTCACCACTTCACTCACGGAGACACTGCTCAAGTTGCAAACGGGACCCGGTCTCCGTGGATATCCACACTCCGTACCTGCAGGCGAGGGGACTGCCGCCGCCTACAGAGACGGAATGGGCTGGCGCACCGTATCCGCGTCCCCAGTGCGGGGAGCGGCACTGCCCTAGCCCAGAGTCCTGCACAGCTGTGATGGGCCTCCCTGGTGGAGAGACCCCCGCACCTAGAGCACGCGTCACCTGCGGAACTCTGATTCACTGGGTTTCACTGATCACACACGGGCCTACGTGCAAACACACTTAGATACATGTAGATAATTACATGTTGACACATTTACACAAGCATGCACACTCGAATACATTTTGTGCACAAATACAGAGGCATCGTTATTTCTATGCTACTAAATGACTGGGTGATAATGGCAACACTGGGGTCCTCTCTCTCTCCTGTTCCAGAACAATCCACAAGCTCCAGAGGTTTGGGCTGGGTGGTGGTGAGAGGGTTAAGGTTCATTTTCTGAGGAATAGAACTCACTTCATTTCGGGTTGGTCTAAGCTCATTTACATCTGAAATTTCTGAATCCAATATGTAATTAATTACACTTCCCCCCTCTCATTATCTCTCTCTGTAGCTTTTTCTCTCTATCCCTTTCTCTCTCACCCCACTCTCTTCTGTCTCTACCCCTCTCCCCCATTTCTCTGCCCTCTCTCTCATGTCTCTACCCCCTACCCCTCTCCCCCTCCTTGCCTCTTCTCTCTCTCTTTTTCTCCCTCCCTCTCTCTCCCTTCCTCTCTCTCCCTCCCTCTCTCCTTCCCTGCCTCCTCTCACTCCCTCCCTTCCTCTCCCTCCCTCTCTTTCCCTCCCTCCTTCCCTGTGTCCCACTCTCCCTTTCCCTTTCCCTCTCTTTTCTCACTCTCTTCCCCCCTCCCACATTTCAGCCCCCCCCCCCCCAATAACACACATCCTCCTCCCTGGAATTAGTCTTTTCTATCTGCAGAAATGTTTACATCAGCCGCCCCGGAACAGAATTACTCAGCGCCCATTTATCACGCTGACACATCTAATCCTGCCATCTATTTATTTCTGTGTTATTGAGGATATTGATAAAAGTCTGACCCAGGCGGCCGAGGGCACAGGATAACAGCGCTACAAATGACTGTGAATGGAGAGGGCAGTGCATTCACCAGGGGGAGGTTAGCTTTGTCCTGATGAGCGACGGCACATTGTGCACCAGCACATTAAAGTATAGTATAATTACAGCTGTTCATGAGGGAGCGATCAGCCTGACCTCTATGAGCACGCAGGGTGTGATGGAGGGAATGCTCGTGGCCTGTGTTTGTGTGAGTCAGGATGTGTTTGTGAATGTGTACACCACGTGCATGGTTGTGCGTAAGTGGCGTGTTCTTTGTCTTTGTATTGAAGGAGGGTTGAGGACACGTTGTGTGTGGGTGGCGTTGTTCTGGCAGCTGAAGGGGGAGTGTGTGAGATATTTGAGGATTTATGTGAGATGAAGATTATGTGTGTGAGCATGAGCTGGTGTGTGTGTGTACATGGCTGTGAGTGTATGTGGGTGTGAGAGTAAGTGTTGGTGATTGTGAGTGAAAGAGTGCGTGTCATGTGTCTGCAAGTGTGTGTGTGGGTGTGAACCTATGTATGTGAGTGCATGGGTGGGTGCTAGTGTACGTGTGAGTATGTGTGTGGGTCAGTATGTGTGAGTGTGGCTGTATGTATGGTGTTAGTATGGCTATCTGTGTGTGAGTGTGAGAGTGGGTCTGTGTGAGTATGAGTGAGACTGTCAGTGCATGTGTGGGTGTGAGAGTGAGGGTGAGTGTGTGTGTTTGTGTAGGATGTGTGTGAGTATATGTTGGTATGTGTGAGTGTGTGTGGGTGAGTATGTGAGTGTGAGTATGAGTGTAAGTGTGGGTGTGAGTGTGTGTGAATGTCTGTGTGGGTGTGATTGTGAGTATGGGTATGTGTGAGAGTGCAGGTGAAAGTATGACTGTGCGATTATGTGGGTGAGTGTGTACAGCTGTATTAGTGTGTGTGGGTGCGTGTGAGTATGGGTATGTGTGCATGAGTGTGAGTGTGGATGTGAGTGGGAGTCGAGTATGTGTGTATGCTGAGTGTCTGTGTGTGTGGGTGTGACTTTGTAGTATGAGTGTTGGTGTGACTAGGTTTATGTGTGTGTATATGAGTGTATGTGATTGTGAGTGTGTGTATGTGTTTAACCATGAGTCTGGGTGAGTGTGTACTGTTTTGTGTGTGTGTGTGTAAAACCATGTCTGGATGAGTGTATACTGTGTATGTGTGTGTGTGGTGCGTAACCATGAGTCTGGGTGTGTGTGTGATGTGTAACCATGTCTGGTTGAGAGTGTACTGTATGTGTGTATTGGTGCTGACACTCTGCATGTTTGTGTTATAACAGTGGAAGTGAAATGGCAGCCTGAGTTAACTAAACACATCAGAGTGAAGGGAGAGACATTGTGAGGGGTAAAAGAGCTGGCGGCCATTTCCTGGTCTCCTGGGGAGATTGCCTCCTGCACAATACCTGGCATTGGAGGTGGACTGCTTACAATACTGGAAAGCCCCCCCGGAGCAGGCTCGAGCGCATCGGCCAACTCAAACTGCAGTTGAGCCGTGACGTACAGGGACGGGGGCTCTTGGGAACGAAAACTGATCAGAGTAGGAAGCTAAGCTGTGATCCAGTCCTCCCCCCACGCTGAGAACTGACATCATGACTTGGCAGACCTTTCCGTGGAGGCGACGATTGAGGACACTTCCCTGGGCTGCGTTCAGGGAATTCACAAACAACGGATTGGAAAGGCCAGGGTCCAGAGACCATGTGACACTTGCCAGTGCAGCAGAGACCCCAGGATCTGTGTCCCAGCCCTGAATGGAGCCGTAACTCCCTAACGGACCCAGCCTCAGAACCATCTTAACTCCAGTGGGACAGAGGCTCGGAAAATCAGGATCAATCCCTGTTAAATGCGTGGACCCAAGTTTCAATTTGATTTAGGAGAGTTCATAGAATATAAACACCGAGCAACAAACACAAAATGCTGGTGGAAGTCATCAAGTCAGACAGCATCCATGGAAGGGAATAAACAGTCAATGCTTGTGTGTTGCTGAACATTTCCCAGGAACTGCAGAATTTCTGGTGTTGATAAACACTGGGTAATAATTCCAACATCCCGTCCACTCTCTCCCATCGTCACACCTAGCCTGTAAAGCCTGAATTTGAGGCACATGAGCCAGGTAACGCTCTGAAAATGAAAAGATTGTGCCCACAGAAAATGAGTCAGGATGGCTAAAAGTAACACAGGTAGAGAGAAATGTTGGAGAGTAGTTCCTCATGGACAGGACAACGTTGGAGTTCCTCATGGAGAGAATAGTGTTGCAGTTACTCATAAGTTAGTTAAAGTCTGTCCCGAGCCTTATAGGCTCATCTAGCCAGTGCTAATGCCGGTTTCCGTTGCATGAGACTTCTCCCCGCACCCCCCCCCCCCAATTGGACGCCTGTTTATCACGAGGTTAACCTCCAGCATTTTGCTGGTACCCATTTTCAGCTGGGTGGACTGGAGCAATGTGTGGTTAAGTGCCTTGCTCAAGGACACAACACGTCATCTTGGCTGGGGCTCGAACTCACGACCTTCAGATCGCTAGTCCAATGCCTTAATCACTTGGCCACATGCCACACAGTTACTCAGGGAGAGAGTAATGTTGGAGTACAGTTCCTCAGAGAGGGAGAAATGTTGGCAAAGAGTTCTTCATGGAGATAGTGATGTCAGAGTTCTTCAGGGAGAGAGTAATGTTGGTGAGCAGTGCCTCAGGAGTGAGTCATGTTGGAGTTCCTCATGGAGGGAATAAAGTTAGCGAACAGTTCCTGAGGGAGGTAGTAATATTCAAGTTCCTCATGGATAGACTAGTGTTGGAGTTTCTGATGGAGAGAGTAATGTTCGACAACAGCTCCTCAGGGAGAAAGTAATGTTGGAATTCGTTAGAGAAGGAATAATTTTGGAGTTCAATAGGGAGAGTGTAATGTTGGTGTTCCTCATGGAGGGAATAATGTTGACAAAGATTTCCTTGGAGAAAGTAATGTGGGAGATCATGTTCCTCAGGGAGAAAGTAATGTTGGAAAACAGATACTCATGGAGAGAGTAATGTTGGTGAACAGTTCTTCAGGGAGAGAGTAATGCTGGAGTTTGTGAGGGGGAGAGTACTGTTGGCAAATAGTTCCTCATGGAGAGAGTAATGTTGGTGAACAAGTTCCTCAGGGAGAGAGGAATGTTGGCAAAGAGTTCCTCGGGGTGAAATTCATGTTGGAGTTCCTAAGGGAGAAAATATTGTTGGAATTGGTCAGGACAATGTTGGAGTTCCTCATGGAGAGAATAATGTTGGATTCCTCAGGGAGAGAGTATGTTGGTGAACAGTACCTCAGGGAGTGAGTGAAGTTGGAGTTCCTCAGGGAGTGAGTGATGTTGGAGTACCTTTGAGGGAGAATAATGTTGCAGTTTCTCAGGGAGAGAATAATGTTGGAGTTCCTCAGGGAGTGAGTAATGCTGGTGAACGTTTCCTCAGGGAGAGAGTATTATTGGAGTTCTTCACAGAGTGTAATTTTGGAAGACAGTTGGACTTGTAGTTCCTCAGGTAGAGAATAATGTTGCAGTTCCTCTGGAGGAGAATAATGTTGGAGTTCCTCAGGGAGTGAGTAACGCTGGTGAACATTTCCTCAGGGTGAGAGTGATGGTGGAGTTCTTCAGGGAGAGATCAATTTTGGTGAACAGTTCTTCAGAGTGTAATGTAATGCTGGTGAATATTTCATCAGGGAGAGAGTAATGTTAGAGTTCCTCAAGGGAGAGAGCAGTGATGGAGAACTGTTTCTCATGGAAAGAGTAATGTTGGATTTTCTCAGGGAGGGAGTAATGTTGCTGCTCCTCAGGGAGAGAATATTTATGGAGTTCCTCAGAGACAATTGGTGAACAGTTCTTCAGGGAAAGAATAATGATGGAGATCCTTGGGGAGAAAATAAAGTTGGAGTCCCTCGGGAGAGATTCATGTTGGAGAAAAAATCCTCAGAGAAAGTGTTGTTGGAGAACATTTCCTTAGGGAGAGAATAATGATGGAAGACAGTTCCTCAGCCAGAGAGCAATGTTGGAGTTCCTCAGGGACAGAGTAATGTTGGAAACAGTTCTTCAGGGAGAGAGTAATGTAAGAGAACAGTTCCTCAGGTAGAGAGTAATGTTGGCATTCCTCAGAGAGAGAATAACGTTACAGTTCTTCGGGGAGAGAGTAATCTTAGGGAGAGATTAATATTGGAGATCCTCAGGGAGGAAATAGTTTTGGAGAACAGTTCCTCATGGAGAGAGTAATGTTGGAGTACCACAGGGAGAGAATGATATTGGTGTTCTTCAGGGAGAGAATAACATAGGGATCTTAAGGGGGAGATTAATGCTGGAGTTTCTCAGGGAGAGAATAATGTTGGTATTCCTCAGGAAGGAGTAACATTGGTGAAGAGTTATTGTAGGAAAGAGTATTGTTGGTGACTGTTCCTGAGGGAAAGAGTAATGTTAGAGAACAGTTCCTCAGGGAGAGAGTAATATTGGATTTCCTGACAGAGAATGTAATGTTGCAAAATATTTCCTCAGGGAGGGAATACTGTTGGAATTCTTCAGAGGGAAGTTAATGTTGATGAATATTTCCTCAGGGAGAAAGTAATACTAGCAAACAGTTCTTCAGGGAGAGAGTTACGTTGGAGTTCCTCAGAGAGGAATTAATGTTGGAGAACAGATCCTCAGGGAGAGAGTCATATTGGCGAACTGTTCCTCATGGGGTGAGTCATGTTGGAGTTCCTGAGAGAGGGCAAAATGTTGCAGAGAATCAGGGAGAGAATAATGAAGTTTGTCAGGGAGATACTAATTTTGGAGATTCAGAGGGAGAGAATAATGTTGTAGTTCCTCTGGGATAGAGTAAAGTCGGTGAACAGTTCCTCAGGGAAGAGTAATGTTAGAGTGTCTCAGGGAGAGAATAATGTTGGCAAAAACTTTTTTAGAGAATAATGTAATGTTGGTGAACAGTTCCTCGGGGGAGAGTAATGTTGGAGTTCCTCAGGGAGAGAGTAATGTTGGAGTTACTCAGGGAGAAAATAATTTTGATGTTTCTCAGGGAGAAAGTATAATTAGTGACTGTTCCTGAGGGAGAGTGTAATGTTAGACAGCAGTTCCTCAGGGAGAGAATAATGTTGGAGTTCTTCAGGGGAAGGGTAATGTTGGCATTCCTCAGGGAAAGAATAGTATAGGAATTCCTCAGTGACAGAGTAATGTTGGTGAATAGTTCCTCAGAGAGAGAGAGAGAGTAATACTGATGAACTGTTCTTCAGGGAGAGAGTAATTTTGGGCTTTATCAGAGATAGCAATGTTGGAGAACAGTTCCTCAGGGAGTAAGTCATGTTGGAGACATCTGCGAGAGAATAATGTAGCAGCTCTTCAAGGAGAGAATAATGTTGGAGCTTGTCAGGGAGAGACTAATGTTGAAGAGCAGTTCCTCAGGGAGAAGATTATGCTTGAGCTCTTCAGGAACAGCGTAATCTTGGAGGTCCTCATGGAGAGAGTAATGTTGGCAATCCTACAGGAGAGAATAATGTTGGAATTCTTCAGGGAAAGAGCATTTTTGGCATTACTGAGAGAGAGAATAATGTTGGAGTTCCTCAGGGAGAAAATAATATTACAGAATACTTCCTGAGGGAGACAGTAATGCTATAGAACAGTTCCTCAGGGAGAAAGTAAGATTAGAGTTCCTCACAGGGGTGTAATTTTGGAAAACGGTTGGAGCAATGTTGTAGTTCCTCAGGTAGAGAGTAATGTTGGAAGCAGCTCCTCAGGGAGAAAGTTATCTAGGAGTTCCACAAGGAGAGAATCTGGTTGGAGTTCCTCAGGGAGACTGTAGTGTTGGAGTTCTCAGGAAGAGAGTAATGTTGGAGTTCCTCAGGGAGAAAATAATGTTGGAGAACAGTTCCTCAGAGAGAGAATAATTGTGGAGCTTTCAGGGAAAGAATATTGCTGGAGTTCCTCAGGAAGATACTAATGTTGGAGTTCGTCAGGGAGAGAGTAATGTTGGTGAACAGTCGTCAGGGAGAGAGTAATATTGGCGAACATTTCCTCAGGGAGAGAGCAATGTTGGACAGCAGCTCCTCACAGAGATATTAATGTTGGATTTTCTGGGGGAAAGAATATTGTTGGAAGTCCTCAGGGAAAGAATTATTATGGAGTTCCTTAGAGAGACAGTAAGGTTGGCAAAGATTTCTTCAGGGAGAGAGTAATGTTAGCATCTGTAACTGAGGGAGAGAGTAATGTTGGCGAACAGGTCCTCAACTAGAGTAATTTTGGAGATCAGTTTGTTCACAGAGAGTGTAATGTTGGAGAACAGCTCCTAAGGGAGAAATTAAGGTTGGAGTATAGTGCCTTAAGGGAGAGTAATGTTGTCGAACAGTTTCTCAGGGAGTGAGTAATATTGGCAAGCAGTTCCTCAGGGAGTGAATCATGTTGGAGTTCCTCAAGGAGAGATTAATGTTAAGAGTTCCTCAGTGTGAGAGTAAATTTGGAGTTCCTCATGGAGAAAGTAATGTTGGTATTTCTGTGGGAGAGAATAATGCTAGAGTTCCTCAGGGTCAGAGTAATTTCAGGGAACAGTTCCTGGGAGAGAGTAATGTTAGAGAACAGATAGTCAAGGAGAGAGACCGATGTTGGTGAACAGTTCCTCAGGGAGAGAGTATTGTTGGCATTATAAGGGAGAGAATAATGTTGGAGTTCCTCAGGGAGAGAGCAATACTGGAGAAAATTTCCTCAGGGAGAGAGAAATGATGTCAAACAGTTCTTCAGGGGAGAGTAATGTTGGAGTTCTTCAGGGAGAGAGCAATACTGGAGAAAATTTCCTCAGGGAGAGAGAAATGATGTCAAACAGTTCTTCAGGGGAGAGTAATGTTGGAGTTCTTCAGGTACAGAGTAATGCTGGAGTTCTTCAGGGGGAGAGAACTGTTGCAGTTCCTCAGGGAAAGATCAATAATGGGGTTTCTCAGGAAAAGGGTAATGTTGGAGTTTCTCAAGGAGAGAATCATGTTGGAGTTCCTTAGGGAGATCATAATGTTGCTGAACAGTCCTCAAGGAGAGAGTAATGTTGGAGAACAGTTCCTCTTGGAGAGAGTAATCTTGAAGTTCCACTGGGAGAGAGTAATGTTGGTGTTCCTTCGGGGGAGGGTAATGTTGGAGTTCCCAGGGAGAGAGTAATGTTGGCGAACAGTTCTTCAGGGAGTAAGAACGTAGGATGTAGGATGAACGTAGATCCATCAGGCAGATGCAGCATGGATTCAGCAAAAGCAGGTCCCTTTTGACAAACTTATTGGAGTTCTTTGAGGATATAATGAGCGCAGTGGATAGAGGGGAACAGATGGACATTATTGGATTTCCAGAAGGCGTTCAATAAGGTGCTGCATAAAAGACTAATCCATAAGATAAGGATGCATAGAATTGGGGGTGAAGTATTAGCACGAAATTGGTTAACGGAAAGCAGACAGTTGGGATACATGGGTGTTACTCTGGTTGGCAATCAGTGGTGAGTGGTGTGCTGCAGGGGTCAGTGCTGGACCCTCAGCTGTTCATGATATACATTAATGATCTGGAAGAGGGGACCAAGTGTAGCATATCTAAGTTTGCTGATGACACTAAATTGAGTGGAAAAGCAAATTGTGCAGAAGATACATAGAGTCTGCAGAGCGATGAAGATAGGTTAAGTGAGCCAGCAAGGATGTAGAAGATGGAATACAATATTGGTAAATGTGAAGTCATACATTTTGGAAGGAAAAATGAAAGAGCTGATTATTATTTAAATGGTAAAAAATTGCAGCATGCTGTTCTGCTGAGGGACTTGGGAATGCTTGTGCATGAATCGCAAAACGTTGGTTTGCAGGTGCAGCAGGCTATCAAGAAATGAGATGTTAGCCTTCATTGCTAGAGGGATTGAATTAAAGAGTTAGGGAGGTTATGCTGCAACTGTACAGGGTACTGGTGAGGCCACACCTGGAGTACTGCGTGCAGTTCTAGTCTCTTTACTTGAGGAAGGATACACTGGCTTTGGTGGCAGTGCAGAGGAGGTTCACCAGGTTGATTCCAGAGATGAGGAGGTTAGACTTTAAGGAGAGAATGAGTCACCAGGGACTGTACTCACTGGAATTTAAAAGAATGAGAGATCTTATATAAATATATAAAATTATGAAAGGGATAGATAAGATAGAAACAGGAAAGTTGTTTCCACTAACAAGTGAGACTAGAACTAGGAACATAGCCTCAGGATTTGGGGAGTAGATTTAGGACGGAGATGAGGAGGAACTGCTTTTCTCAGAGGGTGGTGAATCTGTGGAATTCTCTGCCCATTGAAGCAGTGGAGGTTACCTCAGTAAATATATTTAATACAGGGTTGGATAGATTTTTGCATAGTAGGGGAATTAAGGGTTATGGGGAAAAGGCAGATAGGTGGAGATGAATCCATGGCCAGATCAGCCATGATCTTATTGAATGCGGAGCAGGCTCAACAGGCCAGATGGCCTACTCCTGCTCCTATTTCTTATGCTCTTATGTAAGTAATCTTAGCAAACACTTCTTCAGGGATAATATTGGAGAATAGTTCCTCAGGGAGAGAGGAATATTGGAGTTCCTCAGGGAGAGTGTAATGTTAGAGTTCCTCAGGGAGAGAGGACTATTGGAGGTCCTCATGGACAGAAAAACTTTGCTAACATTTGCTCAGGGAGAGAGTAATGTTGGAGAACAGATTCCCAGCAAGAGAGTAATGTTGGTGTTCCACAAGCAGAGAATAATGTTGGCATTCCTCAGGGAGAGAACAATGTTGAAGAACAGTTCTTCAGGGAGAGAATAATGTTGGTGAACAGTTCCTTAGGGAGAGAGTAATGTTGGTAAACAATTCCTCACTGAAGAATAATGTTGGAGAACAGTTCCTCAGGGAGGGAATAATTTTGGAGGTCCCCATGGAGAAAATAACATCGGTGAAGAGCTTTTCAGGGAGTGAGTAACACTGGCGAACAGTTCTTCGGCAAGAGAGTAATGCTGTCCTTCCTCAGGGAGAGAGTAATGTTGGTGAACTGTTCCTCAGTGAGTGAGTAATTTTGGAGAACAGTACCTCGGGGAGAGAATAATTTTAGAGTTCTTCAAGGAGAGAGTGATGTTGGTGTTCCTCAGGGAGGGATTAATATTGTTGAACAGTTCTTCAGTGAGAGAGTACTGTTAGAGAACAGTTACTCAAGGAGAGAGTAATGTTGGCAAACATTTCCTTAGGGATAGAGTAAAGTTGGAGTTCCTCAGGGAGAGAGTAATGTTGGTGTTCCTCAGGGAGAGAGTATTGTTTGAGTTCCTCAGGGAGAGAGTAATGTTTGAGTTCCTCAGGGAGAGAGTAATGTTTGAGTTCCTCAGGGAGGGCGTAATATTGGTGTTCCTTTGGTTGATAGTAATGTTTGACTATAATTCCTCAGGGGGAGAGTAATTCTGGATTACTGATGCTGCCTGAGTTTATATAATTTAAAGAGGATCTGTATCTGTCACAACATACAGTGAAATGCCTTGTTCATATCAACAACCAACACAGTCCAAGGATGAGGTGAGAGCTACCCTTAAGTGTCACCATGCTTCTGGCACAAGCGTAGCACGACCACAACTCATTAATCCTAACCCATACGCCTTTGGAGCAGGAAACCCACGTGGTCACGGGGAGATAGTACAAACTCCTTACAGACAGTGGTCACTGGCACTGTAATGTGTTACGCTAACTGTTATGCTACTGAGCTGCCCTCAAGTGAATCCCTGAATATGATGGTCTTTGTTCCTGGATGAGGAAGGAGGCACTGTGAATGCAGAACCACTCGGAGATGGAGGTCAAACCAGGAAGGAGATTCCGCAACCAGGATACAGTGCATTACAAGCCCATGGTTTCTTCACTACCCTGAGAGAAGGAGAAACATCCATTGCCTGTTTAGGATGTCTGACTTGAATCACTTATTTCAATTTTTATTTTTAACACTCTGTGGTCTCTTCAGTATTTACCTTCTGTAACTAATAAAGTGGCCACTGTGTGTCTATCTGTGGTCTTCTGCTGTTGTAGCCCATCTACTTCGCCTTCCTGTCAGCTTGAACCAGTTTGGCCTCTCTAATTAACAAGGCATCTTCACCCACAGAACTGTCACTCACTGGATGTTTTTTTTTGTTTTTCATACTATTCTCTGAAAATTCTGGAGCAGGGGTTCCCAACGTGGGGTCCTAGACCCCTCAGTTAATTGTAGGTGTCCATGGCATAAAAAAAGTTTGGGAGACCCTGTTTTAGTGACTGTTGTGTGTGAAAATCCCAGGAGATCAGCAGCTTCTGAGAAACTCAAACCATCCCATTTGGTGCCAACAATTATTCCACAGTCAGTCACTTAGATCACATGTCTTCCCCATTCTGATGTCTGAACAACAACTGAACCTCTTGACTGCGTCTGCGTGCTCTTATGCATTGAGTTGCTGCCACATGATCAGCTGATAAGATATTTGCATTAACCAGCAGGTGTAACTAATAAAGTGGTCGCCAAGTGCAGGTGATTGGTGGAAAGATTAGTAGGGAGATGCGCAAAAGTCTGGAGGATGGAGAGGTCATAGAACTCACTGTCTGAAAGGTGGTGGAGGCAGATTCATTGATCAGCTGGCCATGGTGTTGGGAACTCAGTGCTGGAGGCTGGGATTAGAATGGGAAGGTTGCTGAAGATTGGAAGGAATGGAGTGAGCCTGTGACCACCTGTAAATTTTCTCTGACTACAAAGGGTGCTTCTCCAGACAAGAAATGCGGTAAACGCTACAAGCCCTCGGCTTTTCGAAGAACACACACCACGGCAAAAGAAGGCAGCATCGGTGATGACAGAGATATTGTGTTTGTCTTTCTGTCTCTTGTGCCATTTGGGAGATAACTGTGTGTAATTAAAGTCAAGTGTGCTTAATGCAACCGGATCCCAGTCAGTAACCACAGTGAAAGACTGTGTGAAGTTGCCTCTCCACATCTGGATCCCTGCAGGGAGCCTGTCGATTCATGTCCAAAACTTCCAATTCCCAACTGGGCATCCACATTCCTCCGCCTTTCAGTTCTTTTACTTCTCCCTGAGCCTTCCATATTTTGTTCATTTTCATTCCTGCCCCCAATCCCTCTGTACCCAACCCTCCTTGAATTCCTATCATTCTTGTTCTCTGGATCCAATCGGCAGGCGAGGAGGAGTGGTCGGTGAAAGGACAGACAGAGACTGTGATGGGGACAGGACTCCAACCTCTGGCCTGTCTCATCCTCACAACCTCGGCCCACCACACTGAGCCTTGCTACAAGCTCCCCTCAGCCCCAGCACTCACTCCCCTTCCCTGGAACCTGTTCCAACTCCCCATCTCACACTCCCCCCCACATATACACTACCCCTTTCTCCCACACTCATCCACACATACCCCCTCCTCACTGTCCTCCTGACACACTCTCCCCCCATACAGACTCCTTCCTGCACAAACTCCCTCACACTTCCTTCCCCCTACGCTCTTCCCCGCACACTCTTACCCACACAAGCTCTCTCCCACACACTGTAAAGTGTTGTACTAACCACTCTCCCTCACACTCCTCCCAACACTCTCCCCCCTTGGACTACTTCTACCCAGAGACTGGCCGCCGTCCCAAGGCCCCTCTCCCCACCCCAGTAGCCCGGACCCCGACTCTTTGCCAGGCTCTTGCCCGCACTCCTGTCGGCTCTGATGCCCTCACTTCATACCCTCAGTGAGTGCCCGCTCCAGGTGCCAGAGACTGGTCTCCTCACACAGGAAGAAGTAGGAGGTCATTAATGGGCGAGTAACTTAACGTCACAGCTCTGAGTGGCGTTAATCAGACGTCAAAGATCTCAGATAACTCAAGGAAGATCCTACGGTGAGCTGGCAAAATGATTGCACAGTGAGAGTTGACCTGGACTTTGTTGACTGAGAGGGCGGTGAAAGCAGAGCCAATAATCTGTGAACGTAGGAGGTGTAAGCAGGAACAGATCTTGTGCATATCAAGTGCTCCACAGTTGTATCATGTCCTGACCAGTCCAATCACGGCCCAGCTCCACGTTCCCACCCGTAACCCATAGGAATTAGTTCACATCACCCCTATGTGCCTACTTCTTTCCCACATCCTCTGATGCCTTCAGTTTAAAAGTCTTGGTCTGCATTTGCAAAGGAAACTTCCCGGAGCTCTTTTTGGGAGAAACATTTTGTATCTCCCCTTTTGAACAGCCTGATTTCTAGTGTTGTCCATTTATTTCGACCAAGAACTTGCATTCATTACTGCTCTGTACTGATGGGGGGGGGGGGGGGGGGGGGCAGAATGTTACGTTTATATCGTTCAAGGCACGGCACAGGATTCAGTGACTGTACACGGGACAGAATCTTCGGGAACACAGCGAGATGATGGGGGGCACGGGCAGGTGTGGTTAGGTTATATAGATGGTTTCATATGAAGCACTCAACTGCACATATTAATTCTCACAGAAAGATGCCCACCTTATAGAGGAGAGGGAACAGAACTTTTTAAATTTTATATATTGAGATACGGCATGGGATAGATCCTTCTGCCCAAGCCCCCAATTTAACCCCAGCCTAATCACGGGACACTTTACGATGACCAATTAACCTACCTACGTCTTTGGAGTGTGGGAGGAAACTAGAGCACCTGGAGGAAACCCTGTCACAGGGAGAACATACAAACTCCTTACAGACAGCAGCAGGAAATGGAGCTGGGCCGCTGGTACCGCTGAAGGGCGATGTAATCGGTGGAAATTCACAACCACCAACATTGAGTTGGGGGTTCACTTAAAGAGGCTGGTCTGATGTGATGACGTATTACGTGAAGTTCGGTTACCACGGTTTTTTGTGTTCAGCGTTTGGAGTACAATAAGTGAGTTTTTATGGTTTTTCTTAAACACAAGATGCCTCACGCAGTTTTATTTGTGGAAACCTATGCTGTAAGGCGTTGTTCTAACCACTACACTACCATGGCGCCCCCAACTTACAGAGTCATTGAGTGGGGGAACAGACCCTTCGGCCCATGCCAACTCTGTCGCTCAGCAAACTAGTCCCGCCAGTCCACGTTTGGCCCGCTAAACCTTTCCTTGTACCTACTCAGATGGCTTTTAAATGTTGTTAATGTGCCCTCCTCACTGTTTCTGGCAACTCATTCCAAATACACATCACCTATTTGTGTGAAGAAGCTGCCTTTATGTCTCTTTAAAATCTCTCACCTCTGATCTTAAACCTCTGCTCCCTTGTTTTTGGTACCCCCTTACTGGGGAAAAAGACCATGTGACTTCACCCTGTCTATGCGCCTCATGATCTCATATACCTCTCTCAGGTCTCCCCTCAGTCTCCTGTGCTCCAAGGAATAAAGTTTTAGTCTACGCACTTCCCTTTCTAACTCAAGCCCCCAAGTACCGGCAACAACCTGGCAAATGATTTTCTCCACTCTTTCTTGTGCAATTACATCTCTCCTATAACTGACCAGAACCATACACAATAATCCAAGTGCAGCCTCACCAACATCTTGTATTTTACAGCGACTCCTCCAAATATAAGTGGGCGAGTGGAGATTATTTACCCACGTATTCCCTTTGAGCTACTTACAGCCATTGGGGCAAGGGGCTTGTTACCCACTCTCTCAGAATTGCATCATCAATAAATGCAACCGTTAGATTAATACAAAACAGTGGGAAGAGAGAAGGGAGAAGTGGGACTATTTGGGTAAAACATTTCAATAAGCCACTACAGGCATAAGGACTGAAACAGTGTCTGCCTGTGTATTATGGTTCTGATTTGGGTGGAGTGCAGTTCATAGTTCAGAATTCATAAAGTATGTGTTAGAATAGTAAAGCTTCATGCAGAGCTTACAAAGGAAGTTGGGTGTGGGGGTCAGTGTTATCTATTGCTTCTGGATAACATGGTTATGCAGTCACAAGATGCTGATATCTGGAGCATCAAGCAATCTACTGAGAACAGAGCTCAGCAGGTCGATTGGCGACAGTGCGAAGAAAGGAACTGATGCCAGGTTTCGACCCAAAACGTTGACAATTCCTTTCCTCCCACAGAAGCTGCTCCAACACTCCTCTGTTGGAGTGTTTGTCACAGAGTCGCAGAGCACTACAGCACTGAAACAGGTTCTTCGGCCCATCTAGTCCATGCTGAAAAAAGGGGTCACATGTCCTTCCATTCTTTCCATCAAGTATTTATGCAGCTTTATTCTGAAATTCCTCTCAAACTCAACTCCTTTCACACGGATTGCACCAATTCACTGTGTTAATTCTCTAATCAGAGAGGCTAGTCTCTGGCCAGGTGTCAGGAGCTGGGCTTGTGCAGTTTACTGACCCAGTACAGAGCACTGGCTGTTGGCCATTCCTTGCAAATTCCAAGGATATCCGTTTCTCTCCAGCCCTCAGCCAGTTGTTCACTGCAACTCTAAGGGGCATCACACCAGAGCCCAATCCTGTCCTTTCACTAGTGAGGGACCAGGAGTAGGCATTCTACTTCCAGTTTCCTCAGACGAGCTGTTCTAATAGATCGGCTCCGAAGTCAGCAGTGGCTAGGGCCTTTCACGCAATTCATTGAGCCAACTATCCCGCTAAGCAGGGAAGAGAGTGGGCCAGATTAGGAAGTGGCAATTTATTAGGTACACCTGTTCATTTTCTCAAATATCTGATAGATAGATAGATAGATAGATACTTTATTCATCCCCATGGGGAAATTCAACTTTTTTCCAATGTCCCATACACTTGTTGTAGCAAAACTAATTACATACAATACTTAACTCAGTAAAAAATATGATATACATCTAAATCACTATCTCAAAAAGCATTAATAATAGCTTTTAAAAATTTCTTAAGTCCTGGCGGTTGAATTGTAAAGCCTAATGGCATTGGGGAGTATTGACCTCTTCATCCTGTCTGAGGAGCATTGCATCGATAGTAACCTGTCGCTGAAACTGCTTCTCTGTCTCTGGATGGTGCTATGTAGAGGATGTTCAGAGTTTTCCATAATTGACCGTAGCCTACTCAGCGCCCTTCGCTCAGCTACCGATGTTAAACTCTCCAGTACTTTGCCCACGACAGAGCCCACCTTCCTTACCAGCTTATTAAGACATGAGGCGTCTTATCAGTCTTATCAGTCAATATCTAAGCAACTCAATGCATAAAAGCATGCAGACATGGTCAAAAGGTTCAGTTGTTGTTCAGACCAAATATCAGAATGAGGAAGAACTGTGATCTAAGTGACTTTGACTGTGGAATGATTGTTAGTGCCAGATGGGGTGGTTTGAGTATCTCAGAAACTGCTGATCTCCTGGGATTTTTATGCAGATCTCTAGAGTTCTCTAGAGTTTACAGAGAATGGGGAAAAAATCCATAAAACATCCAGTTAACGGCAGTTCTGTGAGCGTAAATGCCTTGTTAATGAGAGAGGTCGGAGGAGAATGGCCAGACTGGTTCAAGCTGACAGGAAGGTGGCAGTATCTCAAATAACCACACGTTACAACAGTGGTGTGCAGAAGAGCATCTCTGAATGCACAGCATGTTGAACCGTAAAGTGGATGGCCTACACCAGCAGAAGACCATGAACATACACTCATTGTATGGGGTGTATATTGAAATCTTGTCAAATTATGGATGGGGTTGAGACACAAGATGAATAAAACAATCAGACAGGCCTTAGACACGGCCACGTCACTAGACCTGCTCCCCAGGGATAATGAGTTCCTGGTAGCGATCTGGAGAAAATCTCCAAACTTTAATCATTAACAGGTGGAGATCTTGTCCTATCGAAAGGATATCTGAATTTTCTTGATACAGTCATAGTTTGTGATCGACAATAAGCCACTTTGTACTCATCAGTGACTCATCAATTAACTGTAAGCCGGTGGCACGAACTTTACACTTACCACTTCTTGTCCATGTGTACTGTGAGAGGTTGGGATGAGTCACATTATATTAGGGTAATGAGACAATGACACCTTTAACTCACCATGTAGGATGTCTCAAGCAAGACTGAGAATGAGACACAGCCTAGTCATTAGGTACCAGACAGCTGACTTTTCACTGTCTGTACATTGGAGGCCGGTGGGGAGACACTCCCTGGGAGAACAATAGGCACAGTCCCTTTCCCAACTTTCACCCACCCCGGTCAGCACGGACTGAGTGAACTGCAACTGGACTCCAAGAGCCAGAGAGAGGAAAGAAACCGGGACATGGACCTGCTGGTAAAATGGGGCAGTTCAGCCAATGAAGTAATCTTTCAAGATGGCGCCGGTGGACCACGGGCCACATATAACATACCTCCCACTGAGCAACAGTGAGATGACTCAGTTAACGAGCCAGATCATTTTAGCCACAGTGAGAGAGGCCGTGGTGGTTTTCTCTGTCATAAGAAAGCTTTGGGGGGAAGATTTAACTGAAGGGAATAAAATTAAGAATAGTTAAATTAGGGTGAGCAGGAAGGACAGTGAGGCCAATAACCAGTGAGGTGTGGATTGGATTTGGACTTGTGGGAAGGTGGTTTAAAGCTGAGGAAGGTTTCTTTATTAGCCTCTGGAAGCACAGAAGCTCTCATTACATTGAAAATGAATGCCTGAAACGCACCCAGTGATGGTAATATTGATGCTGAGGAAGAAAACCAATGAGCGAGGTTTGTGCAGCATCCAACAACTCTCAAGATGGTCCTTACCATCCAGGACAAAGCTGTCCATGTGGTTGACATTTCAAGAGCCATCAACCATTGGGAGATTAAAGTCTGTGGGGATTTGTCACAGAGGAGGAGTTGAGGCCTGGGGTAGACCAGCCATGATCGTTTGGAATGGGGGAGCTGGCTGACCTACTCCTCCTCCCGTTTTCTTTTGATCTTGTATAAGCATTCAGTACCTCTACAGCTGACACATATGGGCGACAGCACCAGATTGGCCGTCAAGCGAAACCGCGTTGAGTTCTGGCCGCCTCATTAGAGGAAGCATGGGTAAGCTTTAGAGAGAGTACAGAGGAGATTTACCAGGATGCTGCCCGGATTAGAGTGCATGTCTGACGAGGGAAGGCTGAGTGAGCTAAAGCTTTTCTCTCTGGAGAGAAGGAGGAACAGGGGTGAATTGTTGGACGTGTACAAGATGAGAAGAGGCATGAATGGACTGGACAGCCAGAGACTATTTCCCAGAGTAGACATAGTTAATACGTGAGGAGGTGGGGGGGACATAATTTTAAGGTGACTGGAGGAAAGAATGGGGGAGAATGTCGGAGGTAGGTTTTTAACACAGAGGGTGGTAGGTGTGTGGAGCACACTGTTAGGGTTAGTGGTGGAGGCAGATATATTAGGGACATTTAAGAAAGAAAAATAGAGGGCTATGTGGGAGGGAAGGGTTAGATTGATCTTGAGTAGGTTAAAAGGTTAGTACAACATTGTGGGCTGAAGGGCCTGTTCAAAGTCCTATCTTGTAAATGAATGAGGAAGGTTAACCCTCCCAATTGTTACTTGATTAATTGCCACCTCCTACCATACACCCTGATGTTTTAGGTATGTTAGGCCCTGGCCTTTCTGCAGCTCTACTGTGACCCGTCCTGAGAATGTTGACCTGCTTTCCACTCCCACCCCACCCTTGTGCCGACACCCTTACTGATGCTTTCAGTTTTGAGTTCAGATGGGCAGGTTTTTTCCGAGCAGCACTTGGCGGCCACACCTGCACACTTTGGACCCTGGGTTAATTCTGTCCTTCCAGCAGCAGCACAAGGGTTAATGATACAGCAAAGAGCTCGCTATCTGTTCCAGTACCCACCCAGTGACCGGGTGAAGGGGGAAGAATGCAAACATAGACAGAATGGTGGCTGTGTTTTGTCTGCAGCTCCACTTGTTTGTGTTCCGTGTGCATTGCACGATACGAGATTGAGATAGAAAAGAGGTGACTCATTTCAGCACTGCCTGGCCAATATCCCTCCTCACTTCCTCATCCAGCCTTTGCAGGGTCATCATCAGAATCGAGTTTCATACATAATTCTTATCAAATGATTGCATCTCATAGCCTGGCAGGGCACTGGGAATCGGAGATAAGCTGTAAACATTAATTTTAGTTTATGTGTTCCTGTGGAACAAGCCAGTGTTACTATAATGCCTCGTAAAACCTCATGCCATTGCAGAGGGCTGTATAACCACTGCAGTACTTTAGACCTATGATCAATGCTGGAACTTAGTTTTATACGGTGAACTCCCACAGACAGCATTTAGACAAGGACCAGGTCAACTTGAACATAGAACATTACAGCAGGCCCTTTGGCTCACAATGTTGCCCTGAACTTTAATCTTCTCCTAGACCAATCTAATCCCTCCTCTCACCTCGCCCTCCATTTTTCTTTCACCCATGTATCTCCCTCTCCCACCACCCATGCCAGTACATTCCATTCACCCACCACTCTTCTGTGTAAAAAAGCTACCTCTCAAATCCCTCCCCATACTTTTCTCCAAACACCTTAAAATTATGCCCCCTTGTATTAGCCGTTTTCGCCCTGTGAAATAAGTGCTGGTTGTCCACTGTACCTATGCTTCTTATCATCTTATACCCCTCCACCCAAGCCACCTCGCATCCTCTTTCGCTCCAAAGAGAAAAGCCTCAGCTCGCTCAACCTTTCCTCATAAGACGCGCTCTCTAATCCGGGCAGCGTCCTGGTAAGTCTCTTCTGCACCCTCTCTAAAGCTTCCACATCTTTCCTGTAATGAGGCGACCAATATTGCAAGTTTGGTCTGGTCGGAGTTTTACAGCGCTGTGTCGTTATCTTGCGGCTCTTGAACTCACTCCCCTGACTAATGAAGGTCAGTACAGCATAAACACCCAAACAACTTGCGCGGCATTTTCGGGTCAAACGCCTGAACACTGGAACAAATTCTTCTGCACCTGTAGAATTAGAGCCACAGGGCTTCTTACTTCCATTTCTGGTGGCAAAAGGGACCTCTGTTCAGTCTGGATTTTGTCTCTCAGCCTGAGAGTCATGTTTTTTTAAATGCAATAACAAAACTCTGTGGTTTGAGGTCTGAGAGACTGGTAGATCTATCATTTGCAAGCTCCATTCCAATTTCTATGGCAATGTCTTCAGCGTTGCTCTAGATGAAGGAGGGAACAGTTCTCAGCCAGAATCCTGATTATTAACTTGGATCCCCTTTGTACAATGCAGGAGTGACACTGGGGGAAGAGTGGGGAGTTTGCCAGCAACTCTCCTGCTACGGGCGTCATGGTAACCGTGCAGCCAAAAACGGACCAAAGGGCTGACTCCTGGAGAGCAAAATGCAAAATCTGCCTGAGTTTGTTAATGGGCGGTCCTGGTAGATCTGAGCTCAAAAGGGAAGACTCTGTGGTGGCTGGAGTCATTCCTCGCAGGAAGAAGGATAGCTGTTGTCTTTGGACACGAGTCATCCCTCTCCCAGGACATCACAGGGGGCGATCTTCGGGGCCGTGTCCCTTCATAGTTCAAAGCCAATCAGTTGGTCAGAAGCTGAGTCCTGCCAGGGCTTGGTGTGGGAGAGAAGGTGTGAAGAGGGCCTTTTTGCTGACTAAAGTGAATGCTATTCTTTTATAAGATCCTCTCTTGGCCTTGACAAATGTTAATAAATTCAGAGAATTAATGTCACAACAAAGCGGATATATGTGAGGAGCGGATGATGCCAGTGGAACTGTATGTGTGTCAGCTGCTTATAGGCAAGAGCCCAAAGCAGTTTTGCGGTTTTGTTTAATTATATCATGTTCCCACGTTAGCTAAACTGTTAACTGAACTGGCCCAGGAGCAGATGGTAGTGTTAATGATATTTGTTAATGTGTCTTTCACCCAGTTATTGAGATGGTGGATTTTATCGATTGCAGTGGATGTGCCATTTCTCCCCCTCTCCTGTCCCGACGGGTAAAACGTTCCGCCCAGACTCCGTTGATTCAAGAGTGGCAGAGGGAACGGGACAGCAACGCAGTGAGGGTAGCGGCCACCGTGCGGGACTCTGACCTCTGACTTCTGGCCAATCGTTGTGCGATTGGTGGCTGTGCCTTCAAGAACCAAACACAGGAACAGTAAGTGCCGGAAACACCCAGCAGGTCAGGCAGCATCCGAGGGCAGAGAATGGGTCCACGTTTCAGGTCATGGACCCTTCACCAGAATGAGGATGGGGACAAAAGAAGCCCGTAAGGCCGCAGGGTGAGTGGGGAGGTAGGATATCTCTGAGAGGGTAAAACCCTGGTTAGTATACTGCCCTACAGTGCCAGCAATCGAGGGTCAATTTCAACCACTGGTCTGTAAGGAGTTTAACGTTCTCCCCATGACCGTGTGGGTTTCCTCTGGGTGCTCTACTTTCCTCCCACGTTCCAAAACATGTATGGGTTCGTAAGCTGTGGGACTGCTCCATCTGTGCCAGAAGCACGTCAACCCCTCGGGCTGCCCCCAGCACATCCTCGGACTGTGTTGGTTGTTGATACAAACGAGGCATTTCACTGTATGTTTCGACGTACTTGTGACAAGTAAAGCTAATCTTTAAATCAATTATCTTACCTCATTCCTTCAAGAGGACCCCAACCTTGCTGTCATGGTTTGGAGGCTTGTGTGCCTCGATGACCTGGAGGGCTATGCTGGCTGGAGTCTGGGCTTTATGCTTTGGCTCTTGGTAGGGTCACCCATGCCAAATAGGTCAAAGTGGAGAGACCAGACTTAGAGTGGTCCACCGGTCCTCCAGGTTCAAGGGTTCAGCTCAGGTCTAACAACCCTGACTGGTAAAACAATATTGTTACAGAAACAGCAATGAAAAATCCTTCTGCATCTGAGTGTGACGGTATTCCTGAGTCTCCACCAGGGACTTGCATGACTGACAGTAGTGAAAACCAAGAGAAAGCTACTGACACAATGAAGGAAGTCATGAACACCACCAGAGATGGAGGACCTTCATTGCTGAACACCAGCAGCGTAACCGGCAGGAAGTAAGTATCCTGCCTCGTTACCTTTCTCATCTCTTTGATAACACTTCGGGGAGTCTATCTTGCAGTTCTGCTATTGGCCAGCTAGCTCCACATTTTCTCCAAGGCCTGTGGAGAACATGTCTGTGTGGCCTCGGGGAGTTTCCCCGTACCGAAGGCATTCTGCGAGGATGTGCTGGAGGCAGCTGCTAAGAGTCGCCACATTTCAAACGCCAACAGAACATGCCCACGACTCACTGAGCTTGGCCGTACATTCTTGGACTGTGGGAGGAAACAGGGGCACCCGGAAGAAACCCATGCAGTCTCAGGGAGAACGTGCAAACTCTTTACAGACAGCGGTGATGATCGAACCCCAACCTTGCAGCTGGCTCTGTAAAGTGATGCCCTACTATCTATGTCAGCCCATAGACCAGTGTCACAGACCTGTGTGATGTCCCATGTCACACATGTCAAGTCAAGTTTATTGTCATTTAACTATATACATGTATATCATGTACATAACCATATACTGCATCTAGAACGTTTCTCCAAACCAGGGTGTTAAGCACAGTAGTACACATAACACATGATAGCTTATGAAGGTGAGGATAGTATCTACAGATGACTCACATATAAATAACAAATCAAAGTGGATTAATATTAAATATTGTAAGGTACAGAACAGATTAACCAGTGACACTTTGAATGCGATGCGGCAGGGAGTTCAGAAGCCTGATGGCCTGAGGGAAGAGACTGTTTCCCATCCTGGCCGTTCTTGTCTTTATGCATCGGAGTCTCCTGCCTGATGGTAGAAAGTCAAAGAAGATGCTGGCTGGATGGGTGGGATCCTTAATAATACTAAAGGCCCTGCGTATGCAGCGCTCCCGATAAATGTCCCTGATGGATGGTAGGGAGACCCCTGTGATCCTCTCAGCTGTTCTCACAGTCTTTTGTAGAGACTTCTGGTCCGATACTCGACTTCTCCCATACCAGATGGAGGTGCACGTCCCATATTGAACCCCATGTCACAGACCTGTGCTAACGGCCAATATCACACACATGTTGAAGCCCACGTCACAGTCCGTGTTAACAAACCATGTCACTCACGTGTTGATATTTCCTTTGTGTCAGGGTGTCTGTTTCCGGCCACAAGTCCCTTGCAACAATAACGTGCCACAAACACGTGTTGAAGTCTAATGACAAAACCGTGTGTCAAAATCCACAGCCCGGGTCACGTATTCAAGGCCCACGCTGGAGCCACACATCAGAGTCTGGAACGCTATTGGATTCACACACTGAGGCATTGTGTTGTGTATTCCCACAATGAATTCTTCACAAGCAGCACTGCTAAAACACATTATCAAAACACTCTCTCACTCAGCTTTCTGTGATGTTGCTGTGAAAAACATTGATTCCAAATGCATTCATTTGGGACATCCAGAGGAGGTGAAGTGATTTGTTGAAGGATTCCTCATTTACAAAAGTGGTAACGTTTTTTTCAGGCAATGTGTCGGTCAGCTAACTGCATGGTGTTGGAGAGGGCCACGCTGGCTGACCAGGTGACATGTACCACCATGCGGTTGTCAGCAGATGATGATGTACCAAAGAGTCTGAAGCATTCACTTATAGAACTGGTCTAAGTTACTCCACAATTTATACCTTAGTCACAGCAAAGAGACTTAGTGAATACGTATCGAAGGACAGTATTTAGGACAGAGTTAAGGAAAAACTTCTTCTCCCAGAGAGTTGCGGGGGTCTGGAATGCACTGTCTCGGAAGGTAGTGGACGCCAATTCTCTGGATGCTTTCAAGAAGGAGCTAGATAGGTATCTTATGGATAGGGGAATCAAGGGATATGGGGACAAGGCAGGAACCGGGTATTGATAGTAGTTGATCAGCCATGATCTCAAAATGGCAGTGCAGGCTCGAGGGGCCGAATGGTCTACTTCTGCACCTATTGTCTATTGTCTATTGACAGTCAGAGTCAAAGGACAAGGGCTCATGGCGCAGCAGGTCAGCTAGTCCTCCAACCTGATAGCATGAACATCAATTTCTCAAACTTTTGGTAATTGATCCCCCCCTTCACCATTCCCCATTCCCATTTCCAATTCCTTCTCTCACCTTATCTCCTTGCCCGCCTAACACCTCCCTTTGGTGCTTCTCCCCCTTCCCTTTCTTCCATGGCCTTCTGTCTCTCCTATCAGATACCCCCTTCTCTAGCCCCTTATTTCTTCCATCAGTTGACTTCCAAGCTCTTTACTTCATTCGCTCCCCCTCTCCCAGTTTCACCTATCACCTTCTATTTTGTACTTCTTCCTCTCCTCCCCACCCCGACCTTCTTACTCTGACTTCTCATTTCTTTTTTCCAGACCTGCCGAAGGGTCTTATCCCAAAACATCAACTGTTTACTCTTTTCCATGGATGCCGCCTGGCCTGCTGAATTCCTCCAGCACTTTGCGTGTGTTGCTTGGATTTCCAGCGTCTGCTGATTTTCTCTTGTTTGAGGGCAGCAAGTCCCCCCACCCCCCCCAGGTCAGAGCGTCCCGGGATCAGAGGTCTGTGCGAACAGGAGGCACGAGGGCTGAGGACGCCCTAGGTATGCAGGTCGGTAAGTCCGGAGTTTGAGGCCTGGCATTTGGGACCCTATCATCGGCTGTTCCTGGGGTCGATGCCAAAGATGGAAGCCCAACGGTCAGTCGGCAGTCTGGAAGTTGAAGCCCTGGTCTGTGAGTCTGAGAGTTCATTGGAGAAGTCGGAGGCCTGTTGACTGTGATTCCGCAAGTCCACAGGAGGCTGGAGGCCCAGAAGCCTGCCCTGGCCTTGGAGGACTGTCTGTGTGCGTGAGCGAGGAAAGGAACCTGTTGTTCCCTTGTTGTTTTATTGCCTTTGTTGTGTTCCATGTTGTTCTGCTGAGCATTGTGGGCATGCTGTTTTGTTGCCGGATTGTGTGGCAACACTTGTGGGCTGCCCCCAGCACACCCTTAAGTTGAGTTGGTTGCTGATGCAAACAGCACATTTCACTGTATGTTTCCATGTATATGTGATAAATAAATAATCTGAATCTAATCTCCAGATGTAACCAGCTTCTAGTGTACATACACGCATGTACAGTATATTTATATCCTTTAGATCTGACACTTATCACCAGTGTACTGTCTGAAATCTGCCTTGCGCAGGCTTCTGATTTTCTTATTGATCTGACTCCATTACTATATTTTGGACAGCTCCTGCGTTCGTTCTTGCTAGGTCATTGGGTATATTGAAAGCCGAATTTAGATTATATGACTTGGGCAGAAACAGATTTAGGCCATTTGGCCCATTGAGTCTGCTCTAACCCTCGATCACAGCTGATTTATTAACCCTTCAACCCCGCTCTTATGTAACCTTTGACCTTTGCTAATCAAGAACCTATCAACCTCTGCTTAAACATTCCCAATGACCTGGCCTCCACAGCTGTCTGCAGCAATGAATTCCACAGATTCCCCACCCTCAGGCTAAAGGATGTCCCTTTAGAAAGGGATGAGGAGGAATTTCTTTAGCCTGAGGATGGTGAGTCTATGGAACTCATTGCCACAGATGGTCACAGATGAGTCATTGGGTATATTTAAAGCAGAGTTTGATGGGTTCTTGATTGATCAGAGCTAATTAATCGAAGGTTATGAGGAGAATGCTGGACAATGGGGTTGAGAAGGGTAATAATCAATCATGATGGAATGGAAGAAAAGACTTGTTGGGCCAAAAGGCCTAATTCTGCTCCTATGTCTTATGGCCTAATAGGAAGCTTGATTCTCAGCCAGGTAAATACTTTGAAGATCACATCACAGACTGTGGAAAGGTACGCGAGGTGTGGGATATCAGTGAGTGTGGTAGTGAACTGTGTGGGATGTGAGTGAGTGTGATAGTGAACAGTATGAGGGATAGATCCTCACGTGGCTGTAGAGGCCATTCTAGGATTCACATGTTCTGGAGAAGTGTGGACAAGAGTAAATGGTGGCTGCTGTTGGCGGTCGGGTCTTTTGGCTGTTTGGTCTCTCCTATCGCTGCTGCTGCTTGTTCGCTGCGGCACAGTGGAGGTCACTCTCAGGTAGTGAATTCCCTCTTGAACAGATTTCCTGCAGTGATATCTATTGAGTGCAATGTCTTCCCAGCTTTTAGATGTAACGTAGAATTTCTTCAGGCTGATCTGGATGTGATGTTTGAAGTGTTTCCTTTGCCCACCAGGGGCTTGCGGACCTTCCTTCAACTGGCAGTAGATGATCTGTTTGTGGAGTTGTGAGCGGGGCATCCGACTGGCATGACCTATCCATCGGAGTTGGTGTTGCTGCATCGTGGTGGAACTGGCCTGCCCCAGCACGCTGGCGTTAGTGCGTCTGTTCTGACAGCCGATCCTCAAAAGCTTCCACAAGGATCTTCGGTGGCATTGTTCCAGGGCTTTCAGGTGCCTACTGTAGGTGGCTGTAACACAAAGCAAAGTACTGGGCATGTGATATTGATGTGTGTTACATTGAGGAGGGTGTGTGGGACATTTACAAGGGAGCTCAGTGTGGGCCATTGATAAGTGAACAGGGCGTGGGACATTATCAGTGTTACAGTGAATAGGATGTGGGACATTATCAGTGTTACAGTGAATGGGGTGTGGGATAGTGACAAATATTACAGTAAGTTGGGTGTGAGACATTAACAAATATTGCACCGGTGGGGTGTGGAATAATGACAAATATCACAATGAGTTGTATAAGGCATATTAATGAGTGTCACAGTGTGGGTGGGTGGGTGGGGAATGGGCGGGATTGGGGTGCCCGTGACTGTGATAGGGAACAATACAGGTACTGTATTAAGACAGCCACGAACTCTGATATTCTGGGCTTCTTGCCTGAACTCTAGTCTCATGTTGGTATCAATGAGTTGCCTAGCACTGTTGTCTTGGCTACAGTCTGTTCACAGAAAGGCTCACTGGCCAATCCACCTGGGCGCGAGCCAAAAACTGAGAGGCACACCTTGTTATTAGGCGCGTTCCTGAGACAGCCCGGGGGGAGGGCTGGGGTTGCTTTGGGAGTAAGTCTTACAGCAAGTTTCACACAGGCTACAAACCTGGCAGCAAACGATACGAGCACCTTTCGGGATGAGGGATATACCTGCACCATTCACTGCTTGCCTGACGCTCTCCAAACTCCAGCAGATGTGGCACAGCGCTCAGGGGGGTGCTATCAAAATGCAGTCGCTGCTTTCTTTGCTTGGCCCTGAACTGATTCAGTGTGCATACGGGACTGGGAGTGAATGCTCCACGTGTTGCTCCTTGTGGACGAGCTGTTTGCATTCTACCGAGTGAACTCAGGTACAGATTCAGATTCACTTATTTGTCACACGCACTTCGGAATCTACCCTCACACTCACAGATAGGCCTCTCCTTGAGCCTCCAGTCCTCAGCCCTGGACTCTCAGACTCCGGCCGCTGCCCTGGACTTGCACACTTGAGCTTTGGGCCTCTAAATCTGGACTTGCCGACTTTGGTCTTCAACCTTTCGAGTTCCCTACCTCCGGACTCACCGAGCTCTGGACTTTGACCTTCAGCTTTGCCGACCTTGGGTTTGATCGCTGGTTCTCAGTGTGGAAAGTATCCCACTGACCTCAGTATCTCCAGGTGAAAGAGAAACAGCAGCCCATGTTTCCATATTAGAATGCACTTCTCCATCCTTCACTGCCTGCCGATTCTGGTCAGACACCAGCAAGAACAATTGGCTGTTTTCCAATCGCCCCTTGAATCCAGTCTCAATTTCCCAACGCACATCGAGGGAGTATAACCAGACTATAATTTGACACTATCTCACATAAAGAACTAGTGATTAATAAGTTATTCTCAGAAAGGATTTAAGTGTTTGAAGGGAGGAAAGAGGGTGGAAAGACAGAGAGGGTTACAGAGTGAATTTCAAAGTTCAAAGTAAATTTTATTATTGAAGTACATAGATTCATTTTCTTGTGGGCATACTCAGCAAATCTACAAAGTAATAACTATAACAGGATCAATGAAAGATTAACCAGAGTGCAGAAGACAAACAACTGTGCAAATGCAAATATAAATAAATAGCAATAAATAACGAGAACATGAGATAAAGAGTCCTTAAAGTGAGATCAATGGTTGTGGGAACAGCTCAATGATGGGGCAAGTGACATTAAGTGTAGTCATCCCCTGTTATTTGTTGCGAGTGGCTTAGTTGCAAAGTTTTCAGACAATATGAGGATGGGTGGAGGGGCAGGTAGTTTTGAAGAAGTAGGGAGGCAGCAGAGGGACTTAGATTAGGAAAAATTAGAAGAGCACAAAATAGCAGATAGAATACAGTGTTGGGAAGTGTATGGTTGTGCACTTTGGTAGAAGAAATGAAAAGAGTTGACTATTTTTTAAATGGAGAGAAAATACAAGAAAATGAGGCGCAAAGGGACTTGGGAGTCCTTGTGCAGGATTCCCTAAAGGTTAGTTTGCAGCTTGAGTCTGTGGTGAGGAAGGCAAATGTGATGTTAGCATTCATTAGGAGGGGGCCAGAACATTAAAGCAAGGATGTAATGTTGAGATTTTATAAAGCAATGGTGAGGCCTCACTTGGAGTATTATGAGCAGTTCTGGGTCCCTTATCTTAGAAAGGATGTGCTAAAACTGAAGAGGGTTCAGAGGAGATACATGAAAATGATTCGAGGCTTGTCATATGGGGAACATTTGATGGCTCTAGGCCTGTATTTACTAGAACTCTAAAGAATGAGGCGTGACCTAACTGAAACCTATCAAAGGGTAAAAGGCCTTGATAGAGTGGATGTGGTGAGGATGTTGGGAGAGTCTAAGACCAGAGGACACAGCCTCAGAATAGAGGGGTGTCCTTTTAGGAAGGAGATGAGGAGGAATCTCTTTAGCCAGAGAGTGGTGAATCTGTGGAATTCTTTGCCACAGGCAGCTGTGGAGGCCAAGTCTTTACGTATATTTAAGAGAGAGGTTGATAGATTCTTGATTAGTCAGGGCATGCAGGGATACGGGGAGAAGGCAGGAGATTGGGGCTGAGAGGAAAATTGGATCAGCCATGATGAAATGGTGGAGCAGACTCAATGGGCCGAATTACCTGATTCTGCTCTTATACCTTATGGTCTTTATTCAAGAACTTGATGGCTGAGAGTAGTTTCAGATATTAGGATCAGTTTAGATTTATCCCACTGGGAGTGGGATAATTATGGATTTTTAAAGAGACGTTCCATAATCTGCAACATCCTGGTTAAATATACTTGAAGTATATTTAGTGTTGTAATGGTATGGAGGATGGGCAGCCAATTTGAGCACAGCAAATTCTCAGAAGGTAGTCTATTCCAGTGATATTAATTTTCAGAGTTAAATATTGAGTGAGACAGCAAGGAAATATTTTGTTTTCTTTTTGAAATCACCCTGAAAGAACAGGTGGGGCCAGAGTTCAATGTCTCACCTGAAAAACTCCTTCCACAGAGCTTTAATCCCGCAGAAGGCCGGATATTTTGGTCTGTCTCCCTAGAGATTCTGGAGATGCTGGAAATCTTGAGCAACATACACAAAACGCTGGAGGAAGTCAGGACCTTGGTCTGAAATGTCGAATCTTTGTTTCCCTCCATGGATGCTGCCAGTCCTTTTGAGTTCTTCCAGCATTTTGTGAGTGTCCTGGCAGCTGGAAATTCTTCCTGGACTTTGCACTTGGCTCACGGCTGCTTGGGTGAAGAATTGGGAGTTGGCGTACAACTCTAGGTGGAAAGAATCAACACAGTTGTGGCCACTCAGCCTGCTGAGACATGCTCCACGTGAGGAAGAATGAGAGAGGGCAGTCCACCCAGTGGAACTGGTTGTCCTTTCATTAGGGACACTGTGCTGATGCTGGAGTTTATCTGCTCTCTCCTGGCTGCCGTCTTATTTCTCTGATTTCAAACCTCTGCTACCTTGCGGCCATACCCACTCATGGGAAAGGCTTCGGGAGTAAACCCTGAGGACAAATCCGGAGCTGGAGTCCCTGAGGCAGTCCGACGTTGCCTTCAACCTCTCTCTTGCAACTCCTGCGACGACACCAGTGCCGAGCTGTATCGGCCCTTGCCCTTCCCTTGGACAACATCAGTGGCGTGGAGAGAGGAAACTCGCTGAATGGGCAACTGCTGGTCTCCCATACAACCTTGCCCAGGCCTGCGCCCTGGAGAGGGCAAAGATCCATAGCCTCACGAGACTAACGGATGCCACACATTCCTATTCCTGGCTGCCCAATGCCAAGGCATCAGAGTGCCCTATTATTTCACAACTTCCTGAAGGAGTTATCTGGTACCTGAAATGTCTTACATTCTGGATACAAGGTGGAAAGGATTGCATTACCATAAGACATAGAAACAGAATTAAGCCATTCAGCCCATCGAGTCTGCTCTGCCATTCCATTATGGTTGATTCATTATCACTTTCCTGACTTCTCCCCGTGACCTTTGATGCCCTCACTAATCAAGAACCTATCAACCTCTGTTTTAAGTACACCCAGTGACTTGGCCCCCACAGCCACCCGTGGCAGTGAATTCCACAGATTCACCACTCTCTGGCTAAAAAAACCCCCTCATTTCTGTTTTAAAAGGATGTCCTTCTGCTTTGAGGCTCACCTTATGTACCCATTGGTTAAAATGATTAGAAGATTGAGAGGGTGGCAGTGAGAAACTACTTTCACTGGAGTTGAGGAGACAGAACCAGGGTATGTCTCCTTAAAAGGTTATTCTCTGTCTTCGTAAAATCACAGCTGGGTGTGTTAAGGGGAGGTTGGGTAGTACTTCTTCATTTAAGTATCAGTGGAAACTTGGATCTCTGTGCCATGGAGACTGGCAGAAAATTGTTATTTCAAAACCAAAATTGATAAATATTTGTTGGACATGGTGGACAGAGGCCAGGTATAGCTCAACCGTGCTGTCATTAAACACGGTGACAGCTGAACAGCCTACTTGTACTCACCCATTCCCAGTCGAAGGAGAAGAGACTTGACAAAGTGTCTTGGCATAAAACATCAGAATCAGAGTCAGGTTTAATATCACTGGCAGATGTGGTGAAATTTGTTGTCTTTGCAACAGCAGTACAATGCAATACATGATAATAGAGAAACACATGAATTACACTAAGTGAGTGAGTGTGTGTGTACATATCTATATATATATATATAGTAGTGCAAAATAGAAATAAAAAAGAAGTGAGGTGGTGTTCATGGGTTCACTGTCCATTCAGAAATCAGATGGCAGAGGGGAAGACGCTGTTTCTGAATCGCTGAGTGTGTGCCTTCAGGCTTCTGTACCTCCTTCCCGATGGTAACAATGAGAAGAGGGCATGACCTGGGTGATGGGGGTCCTTAATAATGGATGCCGTCTTTTTGAGGCATCGCTCCTTGAAGGTGTCTTGGACACTATGGAGGCCAGTGCCCACGATGGAGCTGACTAAGTTTACAACTCTCTGCAGCTTACTTCGATCCTGTGCAGTAGACCCCCCCCCCCCAATACCAGACGGTGATGCAGCCAGTTAGAATGCTCTCCACTGTACATCTGAAGAAAATCACCAACTGTACTTTTCTCACCTCAGTCTCAACAGGCGAGTTCCTCCAGTATTATTTATGTGGTTACGCAAGCTCTTTGTAGTGTGTTTGTCCTTGTATTAAGCAGCCAGTCAGAAAACCAGGGGTGGGTGGGTGAGAGGGAAGGAAGGGGCTTGTTTTGCTGTTGTTATTTTGTTGCTTGTTGTGTTCTGCGTTGTTCTGTCGAGCGTTGTGGGCGTGCGTTGTTGGCGTCAGAAGGTTGTGTTGGTTGTTAACGCAAACAGTGCATTTCACTGTGTGCCTCAATGTACGTGTGAGTGATACATAAATCTAAATCAGAACATTTCTATTTGGATCTAGAATGTTCAGTTTAGAGAAAGACAGCAGATCCAGCAAGGGCTGTTTAAGGCAGATGTAAGGGTTGGTGACATTTTAAATTGAAATTTTAAAATGAGTCACAGTCAATGGACAAAGGCTTATGGCTGTCTGTAGTAGGGAGGATAGTGCGCCAGTCTGTGGGAAGAATATGCTTCCTCTGATTCCTGGGCCCTGGGATCAAGTCCAGTTCTAACAGATGGGATGATGGCCTTCCCTCTGCATTGTGGCCGATGTCACACAGTGTGTCACAGCACAGTCCCATCGCCAACGTTGAAACCCAATCTGTCACTGACCCCTCTGCCGCTAGGTGCACATTGTTCAGTGAGCACACAGCAGGTCCAAATCCACTGGACTGTAGCAAGAGGCTCCGCTTTCACGAGACGCAGAAACCAGCAGAATGGAGCCTTCTCTTTTTTACCCAGACTCTCGAGCAACTAACTCCCAAGGTCATGACCTGGTTAGGGGTTCACCGGGACAAAGCATCAGACAGCCTGTGGACGTATTTGTAACGTGTGATGGGTGAGATCCCCTCTTACAGGGCACCTCTGTGAAGTATCGGGACAATATGTTTGGGCTGCACCCAGCTGGGATTTTGAAACCTGTCAAGCTGCCAACTGAGCAGAGTTGACCTGGCCAACAGGACATGAAGACTGATCTCTAGTACAGCAATAACCCAGTGGAAAATACATTAGGTCTGGATATAATGATAACATTGTGGTCAGTTAGAGTAGAATCACTGGTAATTCTTCTGTCAGTCAAGCCTGTTGCAAGGGACTGAGGTTGTTCTTTTTAAATAAAATGTAAATGCATCTCCTCTCCACTTAGTGCATTTTTTTTCTGGAGAAATAACTCAGTTTTTATTGGGACAAGTTGCTAAACTTCCTATTTCCTTGGCTCTTCAAGTTAATGGTTTTCAGAGCAAATTGACTTTATTTGCTGTCGTACTCTCCGGCTCACCTCAGACTCAAAGGCTAATAGTGTTGTCAATAAGTGTTTTATTCACCATCTCTTTGAAAGCTTTACTCATAGAAACACTGGAGATGAGGGCAGCAGGAAGGATATTTGATTGAGAAATGGCAAATATCCAAGCAGGTTACAAAATGTGAGCTGTGGGCTGTGTGCGTGTATGAGCATGTGTGTGTGTGTCTGTGTGTGCGTGTATGAGTGTGTGTGTGTGTGTGTGTGTGTGTGTGTGTGTGTGTGTGTGTGTGTGTGTGTGTGTGTGTGTGTGTGTGTGTGTGAGTGTGTGTGTGTGTGAGAACATGTGTGTGTCTGCACTGAATATGTGTGTTGGCACACGAGTGTGTGTGTGTGTGTACGCATTGGTATGCGTGCGCACATGTGTGTGCTAGCGTGTGTACACGCATGTATGTATGTGTGTCGGCATATGTGTGCATGTATGTGTGTGTGAGCGCATATGTTTGTGTCTGTGTGTGCACACATGTATGTGTGTCTGTGTAGGTGTGTGTGCATATGTGTGTGAGTGTGTGCATGAACGTGGGTGTGTATATGTGTGCACGTGTGCGTGCATATATGTATGTGTGTGTACTTGTGTCTGTGCTTGCACATGTGTAAGTGTGAATGCATGAGTGTGTGAATGTGTGTGTGTACATGCATAAGTAATTGTGTGTGTGTGTGTGTGCATGCACACACAGTGTAAAAAAACACCACAAAGTGAATGACTCCATTCACTAAGGCAATGTGACAAATCTGCTTCAAAATATTCCATGTGACAGCAGTTACTGTCACTCCTTGTTACCCCATTCCCCAGTCAGTTACTCTGTTGCCCCATTGCCCAGTCACTCTAACTCCTTGTTACCCCATTCCCCAGTCACTGTCACTCCTTGTTACCCCATTCCCCAGTCACTGTTACTCTGTTGCCCCATTCCCCAGTCACTCTAACTCCTTGTTACCCCATTCCCCAGTCACTCTAACTCCTTGTTACCCCATGCCCCAGTCACAGGAATGACTGGGTACAGATCATATAGGAACTAGAGCCAGTTTTCTTCTCTGAGGAACCAGTTGTGACCTCAGCACAGGGGAGTGTGGCTCAAGGTTATAGTGGGGCAGTCAGCTCATCCAACAAGGTATCAAGGGGAGATCTATAAATGGACTAATGTGCCAGACATTTCTTTAAATCTGATCATCGCTATAAAGTGATTTAAATTGCTGCGAGTTTCCCTGTTACATGGGCTGTACTGTTTAAAATGCACTGTACCAACCCTTCAAAATGCTTCCCACAGCTTTCCAAAAGGACCCTGGGCAACGTTCTTAAAGATCTAACACTTTAATTAAAGTGGCTAAGTACCAACTTGTTAACTGCATTCTCTGTCATTAATCTTCTCTTCCATCATTTCAGCCCTCAGGAGATTTTCTTTTTGAAAAGGCGATTTTTGTCTCCTGGGCCTGATCTCGGTCCGTTTTTTCTCCCAGGACAGGTCCTGATGCAACCCACCATGCCTGGTCTACAGCAGCCTCTCTGACCAAGAGGTGATCACTAGCCAGCAAGTTCGATCCTTAAAGATTCTTACGTGTAAATCAAATGCTTTTAAGGGTGTGAATTGAAGTAGGGAACTAATCATACAACGTCAACTGGGCACAGAAATAAGATTAGATATAAGAAATGTGCTGCTCAGGGGTGAGATTGCACCACAGAAAGTAAACAAGTCATGAGATTTGAATCTCCTCTCCACGCCCCATGTCGTCTCGATAAGCATAGGAACCTTGTCTGTTTCTTATCTCTGGGAACCAGGTCCAGTCCGAGACACTCTGCTGCAGACTCGAGATTAAAGCTGGGGACCTTACCCAACCCAGCCTGTGTGGGACGTACCGTGTAGTTTCTCCTTTGCCAAAAAGCTCTGTCGCAAGATAGGGGTGGGGTGGGTTGGTGCAAGGGGTCAACTTGAGGAAAGGAACACACACACACACACACACACACACACACACACACACACACACACACACACACACACACACACACACACACACACACACACACACACACACACACACACACACACACACACACACACACCCCCCCCCCCCCCCCTCAGAAACAATAGATGTTGGTTTAAGTAGTTGTCCCACTAATCGTACCTGACGGCTGGGATGGGTGAAAGTTATAGGGACTGTCATCCCACTTCAAGATGGAATCTTCCAGTAACGGCGCTCCCCTCCCCACCTATCCTGAGGTCAGGCTGTTCGTGTGGTTGGCCTTGCCAAACTATCATTGTTAAAATGTGTGTGTGTTTCAGGAGGGTATAACGTTATCCGCAATAAAAACAACAGATCTCCTGGTGTGGTTCAGTACCTTCACACCCGTGTGTAACAAGTTCCACATCAGGCACCTGAATTCACAGCATGTTTTAGTACTGAGGGAGATCCGCTGAGCTGGAGGTACTGCCTTGTGAGGAAGGCTGATCCCTTGTCTATCACCTCAGATAGATGTGCAAGATTCCTTGGCAGGAAAAGCAGGGAGCTTTCCTGATGTCCTGGGCAACAGTTATCCCTCAACAGTATTGAATTTAGCTGTTGTCTTTCCTACACCACAGCAGTAACTGATCTTCAAACATTGCTGGAAATTGGACTGGATGTGAAAGATGTAATTGTTCCCTCTATATAACACTTCAGATCACCAGTTCGTTCATGATTTCACTCCCTCCAACACTATTCATCATCAATGAAGCTCCCAAGCCTGCCACCTCGACCACGTCAAAGGACCAGCGAGGACCCAGGAGAATCCCGCTCGCTCCCTGTAACCAGCCAGGACCCAGGAGAATCCCGCTCGCCCCCTGTAACCAGCGAGGACCCAGGAGAATCCCACTCGCCCCCTGTAACCAGCGAGGACCCAGGAGAATCCCGCTCGTCCCCTGTAACCAGCCAGGACCCAGGAGAATCCCGCTCGCCCCCTGTAACCAACGAGGATCCAGGAGAATCCTGCTCGCTCCCTGTAACCAGCCAGGACCCAGGAGAATCCCGCTCGCCCCCTGTAACCAGCGAGGACCCAGGAGAATCCTGCTCGCCCCCTGTAACCAGCCAGGACCCAGGAGAATCCCGCTTGCCCCCTGTAACCAGCCAGGACCCAGGAGAATCCCGCTCGCCCCCTGTAACCAGCCAGGACCCAGGAGAATCCCGCTCGCCCCCTGTAACCAGCCAGGACCCAGGAGAATCCCGCTCGCCCCCTGTAACCAGCCAGGACCCAGGAGAATCCCGCTCGCCCCCTGTAACCAGCCAGGACCCAGTAGAATCCCGCTCGCCCCCTGTAACCAGCCAGGACCCAGGAGAATCCCGCTCGCCCCCTGTAACCAGCGAGGACCCAGGAGAATCCCGCTCGCCCCCTGTAACCAGCCAGGACCCAGGAGAATCCCGCTCGCCCCCTGTAACCAGCGAGGACCCAGGAGAATCCCGCTCGCCCCCTGTAACCAGCCAGGACCCAGGAGAATCCCGCTCGCCCCCTGTAACCAGCCAGGACCCAGGAGAATTCCGCTCGCCCCCTGTAACCAGCCAGGACCCAGGAGAATCCCGCTCGCCCCCTGTAACCAGCGAGGACCCAGGAGAATCCCGCTCGCCCCCTGTAACCAGCCAGGACCCAGGAGAATCCCGCTCGCCCCCTGTAACCAGCCAGGACCCAGGAGAATCCCGCTTGCCCCCTGTAACCAGCCAGGACCCAGGAGAATCCCGCTCGCCCCCTGTAACCAGCCAGGACCCAGGAGAATCCTGCTTGCCCCCTGTAACCAGTCAGGACCCAGGAGAATCCCGCTCATCCCCTGTAACTTCCCCTCCAAGCTGGGTTTATTTTGGCTGTTCCAGGTCAAAATCCTGAACACCTCCATGGACTCTGTCTATACTTATTGTTGCCTCAGTAAAGCAGCCAGTGTAATCAAACCAAACATTTTTCCTTTTTGGGTCCTGACGAAAGGTCTCGGCCCGAAATGTCGACAGTGCTTCTCCCTATAGGTGCTGCCTGGCCTGCTGCGTCCCATCAGCATTTTGTGTGTGTTGCTTATTTTTCCTTTCTCCCTTCTTCTGTTGGGCAGAAGATATAAAATCCTGAAAGCACATACCGCCAGGTCAAAGGCTTCTTTCTGACTGTTTTAAACTGTTGAGTGATAGACTCTCGACCTCGCAATCTACCTCATTCTAATATCGCACCTTATTGGTTACCTGAACTCCTCCTGTGGCATTGTTACTATTTCACCTTGCTCTGTCTCAGCGCACCGTGTAATAATCTGATCTGTATGAACAAGCTTTTCTCTATATCTTGGTACGTAGAAACATAGAAAACCTACAGCACAATACAGGCCCCTCGGCCCACAAAGCTGTGCCGAACATGTCCTTACCTCAGAAGCTACCTAGGGTTACCCATAGCTCTCCATTTTTCTAAGCTCCATGTACCTATGCAGGAGTCTCTTAAAAGACCCTATCGTATCCGCCTCCACCACTGTTGCCGGCAGCCCATTCCATGCACTCACCAAACTCTGCGTAAAAAACTTACCCCTGATATCACCTCTGTACATGCTTCCAAGAATCTTAGAACTGTGCCCTCTTGTGCTAGCCATTTCAGCCCTGGGAAAAAGCCTCTGACTATCCACACGATCAATGCCTCTCATCACACGTGACAATAATAATTCAACTCCAATTCCACCGACCACAGTGGTTCAAACATGTAGCTCAATCGCATCTTCCTGGTGGGTAAGCAGGGGTCTGCATTGCTGTTGACACTCACACTGCATGAATGAATATATATATTTTTAAAAACCTTAAAATACGCTCGGGATCATGAGTAAAAGCCAATTCCAGATGGGTAAGAGTCCGATGAGGTGCTGAGTGGGGAGGTAATTTTCCAGTGGATTAAAGAAGAACCAGGCAGGAAAGTGAAGTTGAGGGCTCTAATCAGAATAACTCAATATTGCTGAATGGGAGAGTAGGCTTTGATGGGGCCAAATGGCCTCCTCCTACTATTACTTGGCTTCATACCAAACAGTCAGAGTGTCTGTCTGTTCAGGTGGTCACTCAGTGTCATATACACAATACTAACTTCCATACCACCACCTCCCTGACTTCATACTACCACATAGATTTCCGGAGAGATTGACCTGGAGAGAAATAATTAAGTTACTGCCTGTTACACTGCTGGGGTTTAGGGCAGCAATGTAGGTTCTTCATCTCTGAGGCCTTCCTTCATTGTGTCAGTAGCTTCCTCTCCGTTTTCACTACTGCCAGTCATGCAAGTCCTGGGTGGAGACTCAGGAATACCATCGCCCTCAGAAGTAGAAGGATTCCGCGTTGCTGTTTCCGTAACAGTTTTGTCTTGCCAGTCAGGGTTGTTAGCCCTGAGCTGAACCCCCGAACCTGGAGGACTGGTGGACCACTCCTAGTCTGGCCTCTACCCTTTGACCTATTTGGCATGAGTGACCCTTTCAAGAGCCAAAGCGTAAAGCCCAGACTCCAGCCAGCGTAGCTCTCCAGGTCATTGAGGCACGCAAGCCTCCAAACCCTACAAGATTGTGGTCCTCTCGGAGGAATAATAATTAAACTGAAACACTCACCCTGTTTCTGTCTTAACAAGCTGAGTGTTCCCGACATTTTTTCTGTTTTGCTTCTTCCCAGCATCTTTTTTTTTCCTCATGAATATTTCTTCAGAAGACAACTTGAACTGATGATGTATCTCAGTCACTGTACGTGGGATCTTGCTGAGCACACCCTTGTCTGCTCTCTCCACCCGTAAGACAGCGGTGACTGCGCTACAAAGGTATTTGCTGAATGGCCCCGAGGAGAGGACGAGAGGCCCTGCCAATGCAAGTTTCCAGTGATTTTCCTTCCCCGGAGGCACGGACAACTGGAATTCCTCCAGCAAGTTTAACATGGATAAATGGAAGCTAATGCGCTCCGGCAGGGAAAAGAGGAGCATTGGCCACCCTTAGCAGATGAAAAGCTGAACAGACTACTAGAGCAAAGTGAGCTGGTGGGGGTGGGAGAACAAGCCATTAAAAACGGCATCATGGGCTAGCAAAGCAATTCAAAGTGTGGGGCTGGGGAATTTATTTCTCAAGGTATGTATTTTAAAAGTGGTGAAGTCATGTTCCTGTTGCATTTATCCCCAGTCTGGCCACACTGAACAGCTTATTATCTCCACATTATAGAAAGGATGTGGAATCACTTGACAGATGCTGGAACACACTACATTAATACCAGCTCTGCGAGGCTGCTCACCACAGAAGACAGAAGAGGCCGAGGCACGTTCCTCAGGAAAGGATGGGTGGGCTGTGACAGAAACTGCTCTAATTATGAAATTGTTTAATAGTGAATCCACTGGCTGCTCTTGTTCACTTGTGGGCGAGACCGGAACTACGGGCTGTGGTTAGATGACAGGAATGCAGCAGAAACTGTAACCATGAAATAATGAGAATGTGGAACTCACTTCTGCATGAATTGTTTCTGGCACTGAAGGGGAAGCTAGATAAGCCAACGAGGGAGGAAGGAATGGAAGGATCTGCTGATGGTGTTTAACCTGAAGGGTGAGAGGAGGTTGTCTGGAACACAAACACGGCTTGTGCTCGTCTGAATGGCTTGTTTCTGTAACTGGTTTAAACAGCCTAGGTACCAGGGGTGACATCAGGTGTACCGGAAAAACGAGACACCACATCATAATGGATGCCACAGTACAGCTCAGAGAGCTCCAGAGTTCAGAGTTCAGTTCTGGCGCCACCTTTGAGAAGTTTGTACGTTGTTCCCGTAAACCGCGTGGGTTTCCTCCAGGTGCTCCAGTATACTCCCACAGTCCAAAGACGTACTGATTAGTAGGATAATTGGCCATTGCAAATTGTCCTGAGATTAGGCTAGGGTTAAATAGGTAGGCTGATGGGCAGTGTAGCTTATTGGGCCAGAAGGTTCTGTTCCGCGCTGGACCTCCAAAGAAATAAAATTAAATAAATAATGTCACATTGAAGCTTCACCATGGTGTTACCTTGATTTGAGAGTATTAGCTATAACAGAAGTTGGACAAACTTGGGTTGTTTTATCTGGAGGCTGAGGGGAGAGCTGATCGAAGTTCATCACATTACGAGAAGAATAGATAGGACAAGTAGTCAAGAGTCTTTATCGCAGGATGGGTGGAATTGTCAAACACTAGAGGGCATAGGTTTAAGGTGAGAGGGGGAAAGATGATTGAAGATCTGCGAGTCGAGTGTTTTTACACAGAGAGTGGTAGGTGCCAGGGGACGTGGTGGAAGGAGATTCAATAGCAATGTTTAAGAGGCTTTTGGATAGGCAGGGGATGGAGGGGTATCGATCACGCCTCAGTAGGTGGGAGTAGTTTAATTTGGCATCATGTTGGCACAGTCACAATGGGCCAAAGGGCCTGTGTTGTATGGGTTTATGTTCATTGTTCTAAGCTAAATCGTGGAAGCAGTATCCTGGATCCAGAATTAAATGCTCCCACAGACATCGGTCCAGAAACATCCAGTGACAAATGGGGATGGACAGTCACCCAGCTGATGGGTAGGAGCAGGCTCCATGGATAACCTGGTCATTAACAAAGAGAGAGTCAACAAGAGGTGCCAGCTGGACGTCCATCTCGGCTACATCCTGAGCCTAGACGTCAGCCAACATATTTACGCGATATCAAGGAGCAACTGAGAGCAGTGGGTGCTCAAGTCTCCGGGACCAGACAACATCCTAATACAGTGATCATAGAACAGCACTGTGCAGGCCTTTCGGCCCACAAAGTTGTGCTGGCCTTTTAACCTACTCCAAGATCATTCTAATGCTTCCCTCCCACATAGCCTTCCATTTTGCCTCGACCACCACCCTGGCAGTGCATTCCACGCACACACCACTCTCTGTGTAAAACACCTACCTCCGACACCCCCCTATACTTCCTTCCAATCACCTTGTATGTATGCCCTCTCATGTAAGCCACTTCCACCCTGGAAAAAAGGTACTGACTGTCCACTCAGTCAATGCCTTTTATCAACATACTGTATACACCTCTATCAAGTCGCATCCCATCCTTCTTCACTCCAGAGAGAAAAGTCCTAGCTTACTCAACTTTTTCTCATAGGACCTGCTCTCTAATCCAGGCAGCATCCTGGTTAGTCTCCTCTGCACCCTCACAAAAGCCTCGACATCCTTCCTATGATGAGGTAGCCAGAACTGAACACAATAATACTCCACAGTAACTTCAACGCTGAGCCAAACATGGGCAAACAGGATGAGGTGCAGAGGTGTGGTGAGAACAACTGCCCTTGGCATGAAGGCTGCCTGGTGTCCCAGGGCTGGGTGTGTCTGCACCTCTGTCATCCCCTGACCCGACATTCCTTCTCTGCCACGTGTCCCACACCCCTCCCGCGGTGCTCCACCCTCGCCACTCCCAACATCCTTTGCTCCCGCCAGATTTACAAACTTGCTCTCCACTCCACATTGACAAACGCAGTACTGTGCAAAAGTCTAAACGTTTTAGGGGCCATAGCTATATATATGTGCCTAAGACTTTTGCACAGTACTGCATATAATCACCTATACACATGTAATTATTCACTGCGTTTTTCATCAATTACAGTTGCCTCTGTATTTTTCTGGAAACTTCTTGGTGGGTGTCACATTGCTTCAATACAGCTATTTTATTGGTCAACGTTATCAATGGAATTCCTGCCATATGTGGAGAAGACCGCGTTGAGGCTTTCTCATTCCTGTTCTTCCCTTTGCCTTTCTCTGCCCTCTTCCCTATGTCCCTCGCTCTGCCTCTTCTCCTTTACTCTTCATTGCTCTTGTAACTCTTAATAAAACTATATAAGCATTAAGTTTTATGCCTCATTGTTGACTTGTGGATCACAAATGCATTAGGATTCAACAGGGCTGATTAGTGGCAAATACTATTCATGCCTCTTATCCGAAGTGCTTGCCTTTGATATTCCACAAGTTCTGTGGTTGTAAAATGTTCGGTCTCTTCACCCACTTCCTGCCTCCCAACATTTTTCCAGTCTTTGAGACACACTCCAGGAGTGTAGTGGAATATTCTGCATTTGTTTGTTACACCAAACCTCAGGAGGGTTCAACAATGTTCTAGGACAGAGCAGCATATTCACCCTTGGAAGGGTAAGTTGTCCAGAGCACCACTCCCACTGCAGATTGCCCACGGGATGAGAGAGCTGCTCAACTCTTTACGGGCTGTGGGTTTGTAAAGAGGGCCTGGAGGAAGATGCCAATGTCCTGTGCCTCGGTAACAGAGGACTCTCTGATCTACAGGCTGGTCCCAGAGACGGACATCAAGTGCGGCCGGGAGATCACCAGCTCGGCAAAAGACACCCTTTGGTCCGTGTGCTGTTTGTCACATCGAGATATCCGTGGAAGAATGCTGCCGACTGGCGCGTTCCACGCTGCAGGAGTACATTCACAAGGTTCCACTTAATGTCGGAGAATGTGTACAGTACACAGCCTGAAATTCTTACTCTTCACAGACATCCATGAAACAAGAAACCCCATAGAATGAATGATAGAAACATCAGAACTCTAAACTCACACGCACAAGCAGCAACAGGAACATCGACCCTGCCCCACTTGCACTCGTAGAGGCAGCAGCACCACCTTGCAAACAATAGCAAAAGCCCTCCAACAAGAGCTTGATCTAGAGTCCATCAGAAACTGTAGTCCATAACCCAGCACTCTGGTATCTCAGACAGGCTGTCTCTCCCTCCATCGAGGGAGAGAGAGGTGTCTCCTGTAATGAGAACGGGAGACCAGCAACTCAGTGTTCCGATATTACAACCTGCTGAGGAATGCACCGAAACTTGATGCGGCCACCTTAAAGGCTCGGTGGGGAGGGACCACGGTACAGGGTTCTTCCTGCGACTGGACAGGGAGGGGTCGGGTTGGCTGAGGAAGCCCCTTAGCTATTGCATTAGAGCACCACCCCAGGAGGCCACTTGAGAGGCAAGAGTCCTCTTGGTTTTAAGAAATGTAATAGAACACTACGCCTTGTCTATGAATGTAAAAATGACGAGGTGTTGTACTTGTAAGTAACTTCTTATTATGAATAAAGTTTATTTTGATAATAAAAATATTTATGGCCCTCATGCCTGTAAAAAATTTGTATGTTCACCCCGTGTCTAGTTTCCTCCCACAGTCCAAAGATGTATCTCTTGGTAGGTTAATTGGTCATTGTAAATTGTTCTGTGATTAGGCTGGGGTTAAATTGGGGGCGGTATGACTCAAAGGGCCAGAAGGGCCTTCTGCACACTGTATCTCAACATAGTAAGGTCACCCCTCAGCCTCCTGCGCCCCAGAGGGAAAATGCCCCAGCCTATCCTGACATCTTAATCCCAGTGGTTCCAATAGCCCATGAAACTTCTTCTGCGTGTGCTCCAGCATAATGACATCTTTCCTTTAGCAGAGCGACCAGCGCGGTATCGAGGGCACAGATGAGTGTTCGGGAGAGAAACTGAGATGAGAGGAGAGAGAGGGAGAAGGAGAGATACATTTTGCTGGAATTATGATACCTTCATTCCCCGGCAACAGATAATATCGGAAAAGGGGAGAAAATCTTGCGTGTAGGAAGCAAATTTGCTGCGTTCTTGCCAAGAGCACACATGTGGGCTAAAAGTCAGAGTAACCCTATCAATGTGTTGGCCTGTGCTGTCCTCCCCTCCCCTTCCCCCACACTTCCCCATGGCCAGTGTCCCATTCAGGCCAAGCATTCTAAACCCTGTCCTTTCACCAGCACATCTGGTCATCGTTTGTCTCGTAACCAGTGCGCAGTGAGGCAGTTCTCCTGGGTATAGGGCTGAGGGGAAGGCTGGTGTGTGTAATGATTGCTATAAATTGCAACCAGTCCCCTGCCAAATCATAAAATGCCCAGCCACTCCCTGGGAGAGATTGTAAACCTTTTGCAGATGTGCAGATCCGTGTCTCACACTGACTCTGGTATTTCTTTTGTTTGGATACTCTGACAGGCTTTTCACATTCTTACAATTTCAAACAAAATAAAACCATTTTCCCCAGGCACGCAATGTTTAAAGTTTGCTATAGTTATTTACCACTGTGAGATATCCTTTCTCTAAGTCTCTGGGACTTCCAACTTTAGGATTTTGTTGAATCTTTGAATGTTTAACTTTAATTACAACAACTCATCCCACAGACCTGACCCCTAACAGACAAATCATTCCACAGGCACTGATGTGGGGTACAGTACTACAGGAACTCAACTGAGGTACAGTACTAAAGGCACTGTCCTGTGGTACAGTATTACAGTCTCTGACCTGGGGTACAGTGCTACAGGAACTGACTTGGGGTTCAGAACTATAGGCACTGATCTGGGATACAGTACTACAGGCTCTGACATGGGGTACAGTGCTACAGGAACTGACCTGGGGTACAGTACTACAGGCTCTGGCCTGGGGTACAGTGCTACAGGAACTGACTTGGGGTACAGAACTATAGGCACCGATCTGGGATACAGTACTACAGGCTCTGACCTGGGGTACAGTGCTACAGGAACTGACCTGGGATACAGTACTACAGGCTCTGACCTGGGGTACAGTACTACAGGCTCTGACCTGGGGTACAGTGCTACAGGAACTGACCTGGGGTACAGTGCTACAGGAACTGACCTGGGGTACAGTACTACAGACTGACCTGGGGTACAGTGCTACAGGAACTGACCTGGGGTACAGTACTACAGGCTCTGACCTGGGGTACAGTGCTACAGGAACTGACCTGGGGTACAGTGCTACAGGAACTGACCTGGGGTACAGTACTACAGGCTCTGGCCTGGGGTACAGTACTACAGACTGACCTGGGGTACAGTGCTACAGGAACTGACCTGGGGTACAGTACTACAGGAACTGACCTGGGATACAGTACTACAGGCTCTGACCTGGGGTACAGTGCTACAGACTCTGACCTGGGGTACAGTGCTACAGACTGACCTGGGGTACAGTACTACAGGAACTGGCCATGCTGGAGTCTAGCGGTCTCGTGTCTGGTCATTATTTACTGCCCGTTGATGTGATGACCTTTGGAGCAGATCTGTGTGAAAGAAGTGCAGAGCGATGTTGACCGACAACCGACCCACCTCAGACTGTACCCCTGGGCCCTCGAGGTACCTCTCAACAACACTCACAGTGTACAGATGTGAAACTCATCAAGACAGCCCTGATCAGATATCAACCAACTCTCCATAAGTCACATACATTTTGGGAAAGCAGCCAGGAGAGGTGTAAGTAAGGACAGCTCTAGAGTTCCAGCACACTTCCTGCAGATGTTGGATGGGCTGATTCAGCATCAGACTCTCTGAGTCGTTTGGTTACCTGACACCAGTGGTGTTCTAAATTTAATTTTATCGCAGAATTTATCATTGAAGCATAGATTTTTTCAGTTCAATAAAAATGCATCACACATGCTGGAGGAACTCAGCAGGCCAGGCGTCATCTGGGTCAATGAATAAACAGTTGACGTTTTGGGCCAATACTCTCCATCAGGGCTCACGGTGCATTCTGTGGAGCAAAGTAACAAGGTTATGGATCCCATGCCTCCTGACTTTCTGAAGGAGCCTTGCAAGGGGGAACGTTATCAAATGCCTTACTGAAATCCATATACGCTACATCCACAATGGAGATCCTCTCGAAAGAAGAGTTTTGCTGAACCCGGCACTACACAACATTTTATGTGCTAAAGATCAAAGGACAATTCCACATTTATAATACATCCACAATGGTTCCTTTGAACTACACACAAACTTCACACCTCCTGCACCGCACCCACAGATACCCGAATGCATTTTAATCAGTACTGTCTGGTCTTCCCATTAACTGTGATTCACGGCTTTTAGGAACCCATTGTTCAGAGCTGCATTTTGTATTTAACCTACAGTCTATATTCAGATCTGAAGATTGGTGGTTGAAGTTAGCAGCTGGTTATTTGCTATTTGTCCTAACCCCCAAAATGCTGTAGCAGTATCTATTTAATTAATTTATCTATCTATCTATTATGTTTAATGATAAATAAAATAAATTCTATTGTATTTCTTTATTTTCCTGTAAATGTCTACAAGAAAATGAATCTTAGGGTTGTATATGGTTACATATATGTACTTTGAAAATAAATTTACTTTGACTTTGACCATTGTGGGCCCATTGGAGTCTGTGGACTACAGCACATAGTTTACTTTTCCCCTGTGTATCACAGGCTAGGGTGTTGCAACAGGAACATTTACCGGTGAAAAATTTGTCAAAAATGCAATGGAGAGCTTCTTGTCCGCAGCAAGATGGAGTGTTGTGTTCAATCCAAATGAGTGCATTTTCTTTCTGACAACATAAAATGGCTCTCCCTTTCGAATACAAATCTCTGCTGCAGGAAGTAGTTGGCGAGCTGCTGATTGAATTTTGAACAAAAGCCAAATATAGTATTGCATTATATTTAATTAGTGACACAGTTCACTCCACATTCAGGCCCTGTTCTGGTGAACATAAGATTTCAATGTGCCACAGTTGACCTCTTTTAGATTACGCCAGATACTTCTCCACTAACAACTTCCCCACCCTGGAATTCTGGCTGGAATTGGGCTTACATTCCACAGGTTGTCGGTCTTCCGAACATCTTAAAGAAAGTCTATACATTTGCACAGTACATCATGGCAACTCTAAGCAGCACACGTAACACAAGTTGCTTTGAAGCGCAGCCACTGTTGTTAGGCTGGTGAACCCACCAGCCCAGCAAGAGCAAAGTCCCCCAAACAGCAGGTGGATAAAGCATCAGATTGTGTGTGTGTGTGTGTGTGTGTGTGTGTGTGTGTGTGTGTGTGTGTGTGTGTGTGTGTGTGTGTGTGTGTGTGTGTGTGTGTGTGTGTGTGTGTGTGTTCGGGCATCCCTGATAACACAGCGGTTCCTCGCTATTGCATTGGTGACCTTCTCATGAGGAATTTGAACTGAACACAAAGCAATGAATGGGGTCAAGGGGACATCGTTAGTGTAATTTCTGTACCTGGTCAAACATGAAATACTGCTGCTGCTTGAAGTGCAGATTAAACACAATATGCTGGAAATGCTTATCAGGCCATGCAGCATCTGTGGAGAGACAAACTGAGCTTAATGATCATTGTTGAGCTTCATAAAGAAGATCTTAGTAACTTTCTCCCCATTTCCGTTCACCACTCAAAGTCTAAGTAAAGTTACTATCAAAGTACACAGATGTTAGCAAATACTACCTTAAGAGCCATTTTCTTGCAGGCATTTGCAGGAAAATAAAGAAATATGACAGAATCTATGAAAGCATAAACAATGTTTGAAAACAACCAATGAATATTTGTTTCTTCTTTCTACAAGCCATTGGATTTTAAAATTCAAATGTCTGTACATTGCGACGGAGTCATAATGCAAAAGATTTTTACTTCCTCACATTGTGGAATGGATGGTATATTCAAATAAATTCTTCTAATGTGTAAAAGAAGACAAATTGCCCAAATATAAAAAATAATAATACATAGAACATGAGATGTACAGTCCTTGAAGGTGAATCTGTAGGTCTTGGTGAGTGGTTCAGGAGCCTGATGATTGTAGGGTACTAAGTGTGGGCCCTAAGGCTCGTGTATCTCCAGGTAATAGCAAAAAGGGTGTGTGTGTGTGTGTGTGTGTGTGTGTGTGTGTGTGTGTGTGTGTGTGTGTGTGTGTGTGTGTGTGTGTGTGTGTGTGTGTGTGTGTGTGTGTGTGTGTGTGTGTGTGTGTGTGTGTGTGTGTGTGTGTGTGTGTGTGTGTGGGGGGGGGGGGGTCGGGAGGGGTCCTTGATGGATGCTGCTTTCCTAAGGCAGTGCTCCATGTAAGTGCACTCAATGGTGGGGAGGGGGCATTGCCTGTGATGGACTAAGCTGTATCCAATACCTTCTGTAGACTTTTCAGATCTTGGGCAATGAAAGACTGTACCACAAAGAAGGGAAAATCTGCAGATGCTGGAAATCCAAGGAACACACACAAAATGCTGGCCTGAACTCAGCAGGCCAGGCAGCATGGAGAAGAGTTAAACGGTTGACATTTTGGGCCGAGACCCTTCATTACGATGAGAAAACCGAGATTAGAAGTCCGAATAAGAAGGTGGGGGAAGGAGAGGAAGAAGTACAAGGTGGTAAGTGATAGGCGAAACTGGGAGAGGGGGAGGGATGAAATAAGAAGCTGGGAAGTCGATTGTTAAAAGAGATAAAAGGCTGGAGAAGGGGAATCTCATAGGAGTGGCCAAAAGACCATGGAAGTAAGGGAAGGGAGAGGAGCGCCAGAGGGAGGCGATGGGGAGGTAAGGAGATAAGGTGAGAGAGGGAAATGGGAATGGGGGAATGGTGAAGGCAGTGGGGGGTACGGCAATTACCAGAAGTTTGAAAAATTGATGTTCATGCCATCAGGTTGGAGATTGTACCAAGAGGGCGGACAACCAACGTGCAAAAGACAACAAACTGTGCAAATATAAAAAGAAAGAGAAAAAAGAAATAATAATATTAAATACATGGGCAATAAATATCAAGAGCATGAGACAGAGTCATTGAAAGTGAGTCCATAGGTTGTGGGAACAGTTCAGTGATGGGGCGAGGAAGTTGAGTGAAGTTATCGTCTGTGGTTCAAAAGCCTGATGGTTAGGGTTGATAACGGTTCCCGAACCTGGTGGTGTGAATCCTGAGAGTCCTGCACTTTCTTGTTGACAGCAGAGCAGGGAAGAAGCATGGTCTGGGTGGTGGGCGTCCCTAATGATGGATGCTGGTTTCCTGCAACAACACTCCTTGTAGATGTGCTCAATGGTGGGAAGGGTTTACCAATGAAGGACTGGGCTGTAGGATTTTCCATTCAAGGGCATTGGTGCTTCTATACCAGGCTGTGATGCAGCCAGTCAGTATACTCTCCACCACACATCTATAGAAGTTTGTCAAAGTTTTAGTTCTCATGCCAAATCCTTGCAAACTCCTCAGGAAGTAGAGGTGCTGCCATGCTTTCTTCATAATTGCCCTTATGTTCTGGGCCCAGGACAGGTCCTCTGAAATAATAACACCAAGGAACTTAAACTTGCTGACACTGTGATAACATTGAAGAATTTCAAGTTGCTGATTCTGCAGAAGCTGGAAATCTTGAGCAATGCACGCAGAATGCTGAAGGAGCTCCATAAGTCAGACAATATCTTCGGAGGGGAATAAACGGTTGATGCTTCAGGTTGAGACCCTTCATCAGGATTGGAAAGGAAGGGGGCAGAAGCCAGAAGAGGAAGGTGGGGGGGGGGAGAGGAGGGGAGGGTGGGGAGAGGAAGGAGGGAGAGGGAAGAAATTACCAGAAGTTAGAGAGATCAATGTTCATGCCATCATATGAGATGTTGCTCCTCCAAAATGAGTTTGACCTCTTCATGGCAGTAGAGGAGGTCATAGACCAGACACATCAGAATGGAAATAAGTGGCCAATGGGAAATCCTATCTTCAATGGCAGACGGGGTGAAGGTGCTCAACCAAGAGGTCTCTCAATTGACCCTCACCAATGTAGAGGAGGCTGTTCTGGGAGCATTTGTTACAATAAATGACCTGGACAGACTCGCAGGTGAAGTGTTGCCTCACCTGGAAGGACTGTTCGGGCCCTATATGATGGCGAGGGAGAAGTCTTAGGAGTAGGTGTAGCACTTGTTCCACTTGCAGAGTTAAGTGCCAATAGGGAGGTCAGTGGGGAGGAGCAAATGGAAAAGGGAGTCACGTAGAAAGTGGGGAGTGGTAGAGGGGGACAGGTATGTTTAGTGGTAGGATCCCATTGGAGATGGCAGAAGTTATGGAGAATGACGTGCTGGATATGGAAGCTCGGGGGATGGTAGTTAAGGACATGAGGGACTCACCCCCTTTTATGACAGCAGGAGGCTGGGGTGAGAGCAGATGTGTGGGAAATGGAGGAGATGTGGGTGAGGGCAACATCGATGGTGCTGGAAGGGAAGCTTTCTTTGAACAATGAGGACAGCTCAGATGTTGTAGAATGTAAAGCCTCATCAGTGAGACTTGGATACACAATGAATAGTTAAATAAGCTGTGATATAACTAATCAATTTTACTTTCAGAGGAGATCTACAATAAATCCTGACTCAAGCATAAACTGCTTCCAAGTATCACATTTTTAAACCATTGTCTCATCAGAGTTGAATATTTCTTGGCAATCGGGCTATCTGTTTATCAAGAATAAAACTGTATATTTGCAACATGTGGTTCTTGCATTCTCTCTCTGTGGATGCCTTCAGCTCACACACTAGCACATTAGAGAAATATTAACATTCCTTTGTACTGTAGGCTGGAAGCACCTCAGAAACTCATCCAACCATAACTATGGTCAAATTTCCAATGGACTAAATCACATCCCATTCAGTAGAATTGCAATGGACCAAATCATATTATGCTCAATAGAATTCCAGAGGACTAATTCACTTCCTAGTCTATCTAACCCATCCTGTTTGGCTCTCTCATGTGCCCAAAAATCAGTGCTGAACACAGTCCAGAACAAGCAGGGAGAGGAATCTTTGCTTAGAAATCAGTCAGTGTTAGCCAGTTACTAGGCAGCATGTCCATGACTGTTTAACTTGTGGACCCCCACCCCTGTTGGTCCACGATTGCACGTACGATTGAATCAGCTTTGAACGATAGCAGGTCTTTCCTCCATGGCCTCTGCCAGTGCAGCATGTGTGAAGGAAGTCCGGAATGTGGTGGCCAGGACCAGCGCAGGCAGGGGTTCTTGGGGGAGAGACGTCGAGAGTGTGAAGGATGTGGTGAAGTCAAGGTAAGGCAGGAATTGGGAAGTTGAGGGTTTATAGGGTGCATTAGTATTGATTTATTATTGTCACATGTACCAAGATAGAGTGAAACACTTGTCTTGCTTATTGATCAAATCATAGAGTGCATTGAGCTGGAATAGAGTAGAACAAAGCAACACAGAATAAAGAGTAAAACCTACTGAAGGAGTACAGAGCAGGTAAGCGATTGTGAGAGCAAGAGTCCGTCTTACTGTACATGAGGTCTGTTCAAACGTCTGATTACAGTGGTATAGAAGCTATCCTTGAGCCTGGTGGGACGTGCTTTCAGTTTTTTGTATTTACTGCCCGATAAGAGAGGGAAGAATAAAGTATATCTGGGGTGTCAGTCTCAGGTTTGCCAATTTTGGTGACCAGTGGTGATGTTCACTTCTCATTTAATACTTTACTGGTGGCCTTGGTGACTCTTGTAGAAATTTCTTTCTTAGCATCTGACTTGATCACACCAACAGCCACCATCTGTTTCATATCATGGAGAGCAAATTGACCGAGAGGCAGATATTCAGAAAAGCTTTTGACACACGTGGGCTTAGCTGGCATCATGTGAACAATGGTTGCATCTCCAGACTTCACAAATTTAGGGCAATCTTCCAACTTCTTGCCAGATCAATGATCAATCCTCTCCTTCAGCTCAGTAAACTTGCAGGTAGTGTGAGCAGTATGATAATCCATTGGGATGAAAAACAAAAGAAGCATTCAGTGAGCAGTGGTTCTGTGGATGAAAACACCTTGTTAATGACAGAGGTCAGAGCAGAACAACCAGACTGGTTCAAGCTGACAGGAAGGCGACAGTAACTCAAATTAGCAAGTGCTACAACAGTGATGTGCAGAACAGCATCTCCGAATGCACAACATGTCAAACCTTGAAGTGGGTGGGCTACAACAGCAGAAGGCCACTAATGTACATTCAGTGGCCATTTTATTAAGTACAGTACATATCTAATAAAGTGGCCGTTGAGTGTACAGTATCTGACAGGTGAGGTCTTTGATTACGCAGGCTGCTTTACTGGTGCAGTGAGAACTATAGGCAGAATCCACAGGCTGGTTCCTGTGATAACCTAGTAACCTGCTTCATTGACTATCATCCAGTAGCATCCAGTTACATCCACTGTGATGAAAGGATTTGAGAGGTCAGTCATGAAACACATCAACTCCTGCCTGAGGAGTTACTTGGATCTGCTCCAATTTGCCTACCGTCATGACAGGTCAACATGAGATGTCATTTCATTGGCTCTTCAATCAACCCTGCAACATCTGGACAGTGAAGGTGCATACATCAGGATGCTTTTCGTTGACTGCACCTCAGCATTTAACATTTTCATCCCCTCAGAACTAATCAATATGGTCCAAGACCTTGGCCTCAATACCTCCTTGTGTAATTGGATCCTCACTTGCAGATCCCAGTCAGTACGGATTGGCAACAACATCTCTTCCACGATCTCCATCAATACAGGTTTACCACAAGGCTGTGTGCTTAGCCCCCTGCTCTACGCACTTTATACTAATGACTGTGAGACCCAGTACAGCTCCAATGCTATATTTAAGTTTGCTGAAGACACCATTGTTGTGGGCTGAACCAAAGGTTGTGACAAATCTGCACAGAGGAGAGAGATTGAAAATCTGGCTGCGTGATGCCACAACAACGTCAGCAGGACCAAGGAGCTGATCATTGACTTCAGGAGGAAAAAAGTTGGAGTCCATGAGCCAGTCCTCATCAGAGGATCAGAGGTGGAGAGTATCAGTAACTTTAAATTCCTTTGCATTATCATTTCAGATGATCTGTCCTGGGTACAACAAGTTAATGCCATTTCAAGGAACATATGGCAGTGCCTCTGCTTTCTCAGAAGTTTGCGCAGATTTGGCATGTCATCTGAATCTTTGACAAACTTCTGTAGATGCACAATGGAGAGTATCCTGACTGGTCGCATCGTGGTCTCATACAGAAACACCAATGGCCAAGAATGGAAAAGCCTACAAAAGTGGTGGATCACCGTGAAAAGCTCAGTCCCCACCACCGAGCATTTCTACAAAGAGCTCTGCCACAAGGAGACAGCATCCATCATCAAGGACCACCTTGCCTTCTGGGCTACGCTCTCTTTTGGCTGCTACCATCAGGAAGGAAGTAGAGGAGCCTTTTGGACCCACACCACCAGGTTCAGGAAATGCTACAATCCTTTAACCATCAAGCTCCTGAACCAGCGTGGACATCTTCACTCACCACAACACTGAACACAACCTATGGACTCACTTTCAAGGACTCTACAACTAATGTTCTCAATGTTATTTATTTATTGCTATTATTACTTATTTCTTTTTGTATGAGTGCAATTTGTCAATCTTTGCTTGTGTGTAGTTTTCCATTGATTCTATTGCTCTTGTTTCTTCTACTGTGAATGCCTGCAAGAAAATAAATCACAGGGTAGTATTTGGTGACATATCTGTACTTTGATATTAAATTTACTTTGACATTTGGACTGTGATGTGCTGAGCTGTGTCCACAACTCCCCGCAGCTTCTTGAGGTTGTGTGCAGAGCAGTTGCCATACCAAGCTGTTACATACCTAGACAGGATCATTTCTATGTTGCGCAGAGAAAGATGGGCGAGGGCTGACGGGGACATGCCAATGTTTTTAGTCTCCTGAGGAAGTAGAGGAGATGGTGGGGTGTCCTGGCCGTGACATCAATGTGATCTGCTGGGGATCAGCAGAGAAGATTAAATCTGAGGGAGGTTTTGTCAGACCAGGGATGGGAATGGCGACTTGGAGCTGCAGTTGGCATTTACTGAGTGAGTTTGCCAAACTGGTGCGTTGGTTGGCCTGGCAAAGTGAGCCTTGGATTGCATTCGAGTAAGGAGGAAGCTGGAATTTTATTCTACTTCATAAGTAGAATGGTTTAATATTAATTGCTTTCAAAACGCCCTTCTTCACCCACGTGAGATATATTTAGAACTACTGTATTTACCAAAATATTCAGAGAAAATAACATCTGACGTTATACCTTAGCAGCCCTTTGATCCTCCTAGCTTTTTGTTTATTGTGTTGTCCTGACGATTAATCTTTCATTGTAGATGGAGGCAGGACAGCGTGAGGTTTCTGGTGTCCCTATCTCTGCTCCTTCATTGTTCCTCTCAGATCCTTCATTCCTCATCTGATTGGCTGCGGTTTTTTGTAACTATTCAAACCACTCTGACTAACCCTTTCCTTTGGGATTCATTTCCTTAGGAAAGTTCAAATAGTTTTGACTAGCCAGTGATTCAAACAGAAAGTAAATGTTTAACCCTTTTCTACATGAATTCAATCCATTTTTTGCAAGACAGAAGGGACTTTCATTCAGAGTCACAAACTCATAAACTTACACAGCAGGAAAACAAGCCCTTTGGCCCATTGACCATAAGACTATATGACATAGGAGCAAAATTAGGCCATTTGGCCCATTGAATCTGCTCTGTCATTCCATCATGGCTGAATTTTTTATCCCTCTCAATCCCATTCTCCTGCCTTCCCATAATCTTTGATACCCTTACTAACCAAGAACCTATCTGTTTTAAATATACCCAATGATTTGGCATGCACGGCCATCTGGGGAAATGAATTCCACAGATTCACCAGCTTCTGGCTAAAGAAATTCCTCCTGATCTCTGTTCTAAAGGGATGTCTTTGTATTCCGAGGCTTTGGCCTCTCATTCTAAACTCCCACACTATAGAAAACATCTTCTCCATGTTCAATCACAAACCAGAGAAAAGCTGCAAATGCTGGGAATCGAAGCAACACACACAGAGTGCTGGAGGAGCTCAGCAGGCCAGGCCACAGCTATGGAAAAGAGTAAGGTCAATGTTTCAGGCTGAAACTCTTCACTCTACCTAGATATCTAAATATCTAAATATTTGATAGGTTTCAATGAGATCCTTTCCTCACCACCATCCCACCAGTTCTTCTAAACTCTAGAAAATACAGCTCCAAAGCCATTAAATGCTCCTCATGTGTCAACACATTAATTCCTGGGATCATTCTTGCAAACCTCCTCCAATGCCAGCACATCTTTTCTGAGAGGCCAAAAACTACTCACAATTCTCCAAATGCAGTCTGACCAATGCCTTTTAAGGCCTCAGCATTACATCCTTGCTTTTATATTCGAGTTCTCTCGAAATAAATGTATTTGCTTTCCTTACCACCAAATCAACTTGCAAGGTAACCTTTAGTGAATCCTGCACAGGGACTCCCAAGTCCCTTGCATGTCTGATTTCTGGATTTGCACCCATTTAGAAAATAGTCTACACATTTATTCCTTCTTCCAAAATGCATGACCATACCCTTCTCTACACTGTATTCCATCTTCCACTTCTTTGCCCATTCCCCATATCAGACTAAGTCCTTCTATAGACCCTGCTTCCTCAACACTACCTGCTCCTCCACCTATTTTTGTATTGCCTGCACATTCTGCCATAAAGCCATCAAGCCCGTCATCCAAATGATTAACATATGATGCGAAAAGAAGCAGTCCCAATACTGAAACATGAGGAAATCTGCAGATGCTGGAAATTCAAGCAACACACACAAAATGCTGGTGGAACACGGCAGGCCAGGCAGCATCTATAGAAAGAAGTACAGTCGATGTTTCGGGTCAAGACCCTTCGTCAGTCCCAATACTGACTCTGGCAGAACACCACTTGTCACCGGCAGCCAATCAGAAAAGTCCCCCTTTACTCTCACTCTTTGCCTCCTGCCAGTCAGCCAGTCTTCTATCCACACTTTTATCTTGTTTAGCAGCCTCATATGGGGCACCTTGTCAAAAGCCTTCTGAAAATCCAAGTAACAACATTCATTGACTCCTTTGTCTGTCCTGCCTGTTACTTTCGCAAAGAATTCCAACAGATTTGTCAGGCATGATTTTCCCTTAAGGAATCCATGCTGACTTTGGCCTATTTTATCATGTGCCTCCAAGTACCCCAAAACCTCATCCTTAACAATAGACTTCAACTTTTTACCAATCACTGAAGTCAGGCTAACTGGCCTATAATTTCCTCTGTTTTGCCTCCCTCCTTTCTTAAAAAGAGAAGTGACATTTGCAATTTACAGGTCCTCTGGAGCCATTCCAGAATCTAGGGATTCGTGAAAGATCATTACTAATGCTTCCACGATCTCTTCAGCAACCTCTTACAGAAACCTGAAAAGCAGTCCTTCTGGTCCAGGTGACTTACCTACCTTCAGAACTTTCAACTTCCCAAGCACCTGCTCCTTTGTACAGTAACTACATTCACTTCTGACCCTAGCATTTGGCAAATTTCTGGCTTTCTGCTCGTGTCTTCAACAAAATACTTATTGAGTTTGTCCTCCATTTCTTTGTTCCCCATTACTAACTCTCCAGTGTAATTTCCCACTGGCGGCATATCCATTCTTGCCAAGTCAAGTCACTTTTTATTGTCATTTCGACCATAACTGCTAGTACAGTACACAGTACAAACGAGACAATGTTTTCAGGACCATAGTGCTACATGAAACAATACTAAAACTACACTGAACTACATAAAACAATACAAAAACTACACTAGACTACAGACCTACCCAGGACTGCATAAAGTGCACAAAATAGTGCAGGCATTACAATAAATAATAAACAAGACAATGGGCACAGTAGAGGGCAGTAAGTTGGTGTCAGTCCAGACTCTGGGTATTGAGGAGACTGATGGCTTGGGGGAAGAAACTGTTACATAGTCTGGCCTCTCTTTTACTCTTTATATTTCTCAAAATTTTTGCTATCCTCTTTTATATTATTGGATAGCTTAACTTCATATTTTATCTTCAATTTTCTTATTGCTTTTTAGTTGCCTTCTGTTGGCTTCTAAAAGCTGCCCAATCCTCTAGCTTTCAAATAACATTTGCTATATTATATGCCCTTTCTTTTGTTTTTATGCTGTCGTTGACTTCCCTTGTCAGCTGTGGTTGCCTCATCCTCCCTTTAGAATACTTTTCCTTCTCTGGGATGTATCTATCCTGTGCCTTCCAAATTGCTCCCAGAAACTACAGCCATTGCTGTTCTGCCATCATCCCTGCTAGTGTTCCCTCCCAATCAACTCTGGCCAGCTCCTCTCTCATGCCTCTGTAGTTCCCTTTACTCCACTGGAGTGGGTCCCTGCAGACCACCAAGCACCTATCTACACTGATCTCATTTTGCTATTTCTGCAAATTATTCATGCATATTAATACATATTAATCTTTGGCAAGACTTACATGTCTAGAAATTGTAAAATGTTAGCAGTTAAGCTCTCTCCCCACAAAATTTGACTTTGCCTTAAGTAGATTGTGCTAGCAATTGTATCCAGGTGAAGAGACCATAGCCTCTGCAGCTTAGCATTGCATTGTCAGGCATGCTCCCAATGACCTCAATGCAAACAATGCATGTATCCACTTAATTATTGTATTTGTCATTTCACAGCTCAGATGACACGTTGAATCCCGATGTCTGGTGCAGTGTGCTTGCACAGAATTTGCATAACCTCTCTGTGACTACACGGGTTTTCCCCAATGTTCCAGTTACCACCCACATCCCAATGATGTGTATGTGTGTCAGTAGGTTAATTGAGCCCTGAAAACAATCCCTGGCAAGTAGGTGAAGCCAAATCTGGGACTGTGGGGAGAATAAAATGGATTCTAACTGGTTTCATCACCATCTGGTATGGTGGTGATGTGGGGTGGGGGGGGGGGGGCTATTGCAAAGGATCAAAGTAAGCTGCGGAGAGTTGTGAACTTAGTCAGTGCCATCATGGGCACTAGCCTCCATAGTGTCCAAGACATCTTCAAGGAGCAATGCCTCAAAAAGGTGGCATCCATTATTAAGGACCCCGATCACCCAGATCATGACCTCTTCTCATCAGGGAGGAGGTACAGGAGCCTGAAGGCACACACTCAGCGATTCAGGAACAGCTTCTTCCCCTCTCCCATCCGACTTCTAAGTGCACATTGAATCCATGACGCTATCTGGCTACTTTTTTAATTTCTGTTTTTGCACTGCTTACTTAATATACATATACTTACTGTAGTTGCAGCTATCCCCCTATATTATCTTGTATTTCATTGTACTGCTGCCGCAAAGTTAACAAATTTCCCGATGTACGCCAGTGACATTAAACCTGATTCTGATCCATTGCGAAATGGGTCAGCATGACTTAGTGGGTAGAAGGGCCAACTTCTTTGGTAGATGATTCCATGATTCAATGAAGCAGCCTCAGTCATATCAACAGTGCATTGTGCTACTCTACGTCCTTCCTTGTGAGGTAGAGGAACACTCTGCTGACACCAGGAAATCTGACTGGACAACCTCAGCACACAGTAAGAGACTGCCCACTCACCCTCTGTACCAAACTAGCAGGGGGCATTTACTTCCGCCGTGGCCACACCATCATCAGTCAGGTTTGGTTGAGAACCTCGGGACAGGAGAGAAAGAAATGCCTGACAGTGGAGATGTAACTCCTACTGAGTCACCGAACTGCATTTAGGTCTCTTTAATGAAGAACATCTCTATTGAGCTGATCTCTCACAAGTCTGGGTTATGGAGACCTATGACGTTATGTAGCAAGACCACACTCTCATGCCTGGACAGCTCTGTGTCAAGGTCAATGTCTTGCTGGTTGTCAATTTCCTGGTCTCAGGATCTTAATAACCCTATCCTCTTATGAGCAGAAGTGGCTTCCACACACCTTATTGTGGATCACGAGTATAATTCCCTGATGGTAAATGCCACATTTCCAGGAGGCACCAGTGATGATTTCAGCCTTACTCTCTGAGGGCCTGTATCCTGTATCCTTGCCTCTGCATCTGTGTCTCCTCACCTCTGTCCAACCATAACAGCTGAATGCAAACAAGTGAAGGATCTGTGAATCTCAGGACTGTGGAGGAACAGGAATTCAGGATGAGCTTTATACTCCATTGTCAAGTTATTAGGTACACCTGCTCGATAGTGCAAATATCTAAACAGCCAACCATGTGGCAGCAACTCGCATGCAGATATGCTCAAGGGGTTCATTTGTTGTTTAGACCAATCAGAAATGTCAGGAAATGTGATCTCAGTGGCTTTGACCACGGAATGATTGTTGGTGCCAGATGGGGTGGTTTGAGTATCTCAGACACTGCTGATCTCCTGGGATTTTCACACACAAGAGTCTCTAGCGTTTACAGAGAATGGTGTGAAAAACAAAAAAAAACATTCAGTGAGCAGTGGTTCTGTAGGTGAGAAAGCATTGTTAATGAGAGAGGTCAGAGGAGAATGGCCAGATTGTTTCAAGCTGACAGGAAGGTGACAGTAACTGCATTACATGCACTAATTATAATACAATATTGACTGAATCTCTGCTCAGAGTACTTAAGTGACTTCTTATGACCTTGTGTATTTTCTGATGAGAGATTCCTTCCCTAAAGACCACCTTCCTGTGAGGATCCCCACCCTGGAAATGTGAGCAGATCACCCTGACCATGTGTAGGCTTTCTCAGTCCTGGATGAGATGCCTGAATCCATTTCCTGCCTGGATCTTTGAAATTGTGGTTTGGGCAGGTGTCCTTCCTGGCTCTTCTCTCACTGACGTGCTCTTGATGCCCCTTTGGGAGAATATGGGATCCGTCACTCTCGGTCCTCCAGCCTCTGTCCCTCTACAGTATGTAAGCTGCTGCTGTGTATCCTCTACTGGGGAGTGTGCCGTCAAGGACCAACACCAAATACTGGGCTGTAACATGTCAGGAACACAACGTCCCTCCAGTGCCCATGAACCACTTGTCTCACACTGGATTTTGGCCAACTGTGTGCATTGTTATGATGCAAAATGGTACTCTGTTCTAGCACGCTACAACTAGCTACATTCCCACTTCTGGGCAATTTAGCATGGCTTGGTAGTACACAGCGCCAGCGATCACAAATCAGGGTTCAATTCCCACTGCTGTCTGTACAGAGCTTGTACGTTCTCTCCGTGTCTGTGTGGATTTTCTCTGGGTTCGTAATTTACTGGCATGCTATGTTCGGGCCAGAAGCCTGGCAACACTGGCGGGCTGTCTCCAGCTCAATCCTCCCTGGTTGGATTCGACATAAAGGACACATTTTACTGTAATGTTGAAAAGCCTAGTCAGAGTAGATGTGGAAAGGATGTTTTCCATGATGGGGGAGTCTAGGACAAGAGGGCACAGCCTCAGGATAGAGGGGCGTCCATTTAAAATAGAGATGTGGAGAAATTTCTTTCACCAGAGAGTGGTGAATTTGTGGAATTTATTACTACAGGCAGCTGTGGAGGCCCGGTCTTTGGGTATATTTAAAGCAGAGCTTGATAGGTTCTTGATTGGGCATGGCATCAAAGGTTACAGGGAGAAGGCTGGGGAGAGGGGCTGAGGAGAGACAAAAAAGGATCAGTCATGATTAAATGGTGGCGCAGACTCGATGGGCCAAATGGCCTAATTCTACTCCTATGTCCTATGGTATGTTTTGATGTACATGCGAGAAATAAAGCTAACCTTTATCCTTTGATCATTACTTAAGTGTTCTTACCTAGCAAGCTTACTCACTGTGGCCATAATCACACAGCTCCATCTATTATGAAGAGGACGTGGATACACAAGCAAAGGTAGAAAAAGTTGTAGAACATAGAATGTACCACATAGAACACTATAGAACAGTACAGGCCATTCAGCTCACAATAACCACCTTTTAACCTACTTTAAAAGTAATTTAACTTTTCCCTCCTACATATCTTTCCTTTTTTTATCATCCATGTGCCTAGCTAAGAGTTTCTTAAATGCCCCTAACGTATCTGTCTCTGCCACCACCCCAGCAGAGTGTTCCATGTACCCACCACTCTCTATTTAAAAACTTGCCTCTGACATCCCCCCTAAGTTTTCTTCCAATCACCAGCACAGAATGAACACCAAAAGGTTCATTCATAAAACACTATTAGGAAGGAATGAGTAGGCTTTAGTCTAAAATGGAGAAGGATGAGGGAGACTTGACCAAGGTTTTAAAAAACTATTTGGTAGGGTAGAAGACGGAAGCACAGGCTGTAAATATAAGGGGTGGCACAAGGTTTAGCAAAATGCCTTACATTACCATTGGCCTGGGTTCAATTCCTGCTCTGCCTGTAAGGAATTTGTATGTTCTCCCCATGACCATGTGGGTTTCCTCCAGGTGCTCCGGTTTCCTCCCACAGTCCAGAGAATACCAGCTGGTAGGTTAATTGTTCATTGTAAATTGTCCCGTGATTAGGCTCGGGTTAAGTCGGGGGATTGCTGGGAGGCGTGGATCGAAGGACCGGAGGGCCTATTCTGCGCTCTATCTCAATAAATGAATTTTTTTTAAAAATCACCAAATCCAACACGAAATTTGAGAAAAACTTCCTTACTTAAAATGGTGCGAGAATGTGGAAGGTGCTCTCAGAGGGAGTAGGCTGCAGGAAAGATAAAAGGCATTGTTAATGGAAGTCCAGATAAAGGTGTAAAGCAGGCAAGAAAAGAAGCTGATGCTATCAAAGAAAGGCAGGAAGTTTGTTTTGTGGTTATACACTGGCAGGGAACATTGGATTCAGTGTCTTAGTGCGGTGAGTGGATTGTAATTCCAAGTAACTCGTCACAGACTAGGAACAAATGTGGCTACACTCTGGTTTGAGTGGCTCTGTAGTTGAATATGCAGGGCCAAGAAAGCAGAGACCTTTGCTTAGTAATAGGATCATATTTGAAAGGGCCTATTGCTCCAGAACAGGGTGATGGCTAGTATTATTGAAAAGTCACGCACCGCCAACTACAAGGAAATTAAGCCTCCTCCTCGATGTGTGACACAGGAAGGCAGAGCAATAGACGTTTACAAGGCAGCAGGTGTAGCAGTGGGACCTGGAAGTGACAGCTGAATTGTAACCTGTCTGAGGTGAGAATTGATCTGAGAAGGTCACTGTGTTCAGCGATGAGGCTGCACAAGGAGCAGAGAGAGAGAAAGAGAAAATCAGCCCAGGAAACAGGAACAGTTTCAACACTCTGCTTTGCATATTCTAACCGCTGACCCTGTTCTCGTTGACCTACATTCAGGGGTGAAAGCGACCTGGCACGAGCTGCTACCACAGAGTGGTGCTCCAGTTATGATTCAACTGTAACAGGTAACAGGCACTTTTAATCTGTCTGCAGTAACACTCGTCATAGCGCTGGACTCCCAGCCACTGAACTTCATGCTTCTCGTCCTCAGGCTAGAGCTGACTTCTCCATCCCACACAACCTGCGGTTCTGGTAGCCTTACTGCTTCGACATTCCTCCTCTCCACCACCGGCGGAAGCCATTTGCCACCTTGGCTCTTACATCTGGATCACCTTCCATAAACCTCATCCTCTCTCGTTTTTCATTGAACACCATTAAAAAACTGACCTCTTTGACCAAGCCTTTGGATGATTACCTGTGCCCTCATCTCCTTCTGCGGCTCAATGCCACACCTTGTTTGCTAGTGTGGTCCCTTGAGCTGGTACTGCCATTCACTAATGTGCGAGCTCACTGGAACCTCAGCTGCACTTTACCATTTAGCCCACGTAATCTTCCATCTTTTTGTCTATCAACTATTTGTCTATCTCAGTCCTAGAAGTATTCAGAGACTGCTCCCACAGCCCTTTGCAGAGGAGATTTTCAAAGACTCGGGGCCCTGGAACAGAAAGAACTCCATTGGTGGCCTCCATATTGAAGTGTCTTGGGGCAATTTCTGCATCAGAGGTGCGAAGTAAATGCATATGGCTTCCTACGAAAGACCCAGCATCTTATTTGGAGGATTTCCAATGTGGAAGCTGAGTGGAAGTGATATGTCACCTCCTGAGAGTGCACATATCTCACAACTTCTCATGGTTCCTGAATACACCCTCCACAGTCAAGAGAACTCACCAGTGCCTCTACTTTCTGAGGAGGCTGAAGAGAGCTGGATTATCCGTCAATACTCACGACCTTCTAGAAATACTCTGCTGAGGAGCATCCTAACTTGGCTGCATTGCCATGTGGTATGGAAACTGTGCTCTGGCAGACAGGAGGCCTCTGCCCAACACTGGCACCAGCCTACCCGCCATCAAAGGCATATATACAGAAAAGTGCCGGAGAAGGACCAGCAATATCATGAAGGACCCACCTGCCGTGATCATGGTCTGCTTGCCCCACTTCCATCAGGCTCTGCAGCATCCATGCGGGAACCAACAGGCTCAGAAAGTTACTTCCCCCAAGCCGTCACACTGATCAACACCTCCACTCGCTAACCCACCCCATCACAACCACACCACCACTACTTAGGCTACGTCCACACTACACCGGATAAATCCGTGACTGAATTTACCCTTCGTCCACACTAAAACAGCGTTTTTGTCCCCCGAAACCGGAGCTTTTCAGAAACGCTGTCCAAGGTGTGTATTTTTGAAAACGCTGCTCGGGCAGATCAGTGTGGATGGGGTAACCGGAGAAATCTGAAAACGCTGTCAGACGGCAGCGCGCTATTTCATTGTTTTCCTGAACACAACCTAACAATTTCAGAACAGACGGCAACAAGACTGAAGCCAGAAGAGTTAGAAATGTACTCACCAAATACTTTGACCCATAACTTACTGAATAAATAAGTATACTCACTTTGCCCTGTTTTCTGTCCTTGCTCGTATGAAGGTGGTTTATCCATTTATGCAAGTACTTCTCTGACAATAGATGTGTAACAGCCTAATGTAATATTGTATGGAAATACAAGATAACACTGATGCAGTCATATTTTATACATTTAACAAGGTGCTTTATTAATACAACAGTTAGTCAGTTTTTCAATGTTCGTTATCAGCCGGGTCAATCTGCCCATAAACTCCTTGTCGGTTGCCTCCATACGCTCCAGTATTTGTTTTTTTACTTTTAACTCCTCCTGTGCAAGAGCCAACAGCTATCCATTGTTTAAGTTTTTCTAGTCTGTAACTACACAAACGCGCACTTTCACGGTGAGATTCGACACCAAACATGTCGCTTGTTTTCGGTCGATGTGTCCTGCACATGCTCAGTAGGAGGAGATTCACCAAAATCTCCGTTTCAATGTGGACGGAGATATTTTTTAAAATGCATAGCATGGATGCCTATCGTTTTTACGCGAAACCGGCGTTTTCAAAATTATCTGGTGTAGCGTGGATGTAGCCTTAATCACTTCTTGTGAGAGCCACCTTATGTACAAATACCCCTGTATTTTGTGTCCACCCATCAGCCCATGTATGTAAGCCAATCTTATTCTGTTTCTTTTTATATCTGGAGTGACAATCACTTCATTCTCCTTTACACACATGTACTGAAGGATGACAGTAAACGATCTTGAATACGACAACACGAGGCTCTGTTTGCATATCTAGGAGCAACTCCCCTTTGCAACCTGCTGGCTGTGAAACCATAAGCCGATTTCTTCATTAACAGGGCAGTTGCACAGAGCGGGCAGGGCTAATCACACTGCTAATCACCAACCCCTGCCCAACTTAATCTTTCCTCGATACAGTGGGGACTTCCTTCTCCCTGGCTTCTCTCTCAGGTGCGACCAATTCCTCGTTGGGCTGTGATGTATTATTCGTTTGCAGGTTGCAGGCATCGCTGTCAAGGCCAGCATTTATTGCCTATCCACAAAACGCCCTTGAGCCGGTCGTGACAGATCCCCTTCTAAGCCTGCTACGCCTCTTCTGGTGAAGGTATTGTGGGGGAGGGGGTCTTCCGACAAGCAGTGAGGAGAAGTAATAGATCTTCAGGTCAGGCTAATGTGCAATTTGAAGCGCGATATATGGTGGCCTTCTCACACGCTTGCTGGCGATACTTACTTTTGGTGATAGAGCTACTGATGGAATAGCCTCGGCATCTGGCTGCAGTGCACTTTTCGGATGGTATTCCTTGGAGCCACTTTACACTGGTAGTGGAGGGAATGAACAGTGGGTGACGTTCATGGGGTTTTCCCAAGAAACCGGGCTGTTTTACTCTGGATGGTGTCAAACCCCTCGAGTATGGAACTGCCAGAGGTTCCATCTTCCATGCAAAGGTGGGGAGGGTATTCCCACACCTGACGAGGAGTCACAAATATGGAAAGGTGAGTCATTTACTGCAGTGTCCCCACTCAATAATAAAGCCACTGCAGCCACAGTATTTATGTTACATTGAGTAATACAGCAGTGAAACAGGTCCTAATGCCAATTCCTGGGGCACCCCACTAGCCACAATCTACCTTCCACCATCACATTCAGGTCAATTCCAAATCCACCTCACTGGCTCCCCCTGAATCTGATGTGGCCTAACATTCCAGACCAGCCTGCCCTGTGGGCCCTTGTCAGAAACTTTACCAAAAGCATGTGCCTGTGTAGTTCTGGCTGAAGGTGGTCGCAAAACCTTTGGCTGATGCGCTGGTCTCCATCATTGCCTGGTGGGGAATGTTCTTGGAGTCCCTTGATCAGCTAGTTATTTAATTGACTCTCATTCACAACCAGCTGTGGCAGCATTGCGGAGCCTTGTTCTCATCCATTGGCTACGGGATTCCACAGTCACCAGGTACAGCGCTTAATAAGGTGGCCTAAATCACACACAAGTTTCATAACAGTGAGCTAACTCGCACAAGAGTCTCAGCCAACTCATGCTTAAGCCTCAGCCAACTCAGAAAAATGTCAGCCAATTCGCACAGAAATAACAAGCAAACAGCTCAGAAATCCCAGCCAGTTCACACACAGTTCGCAGTCAACTTGCGCATAAATAAAAACTGCGAATGCTCGAGTGTTCGGCAGGTCAGGCAGCCTCCGTGGAGGGAGGAACGGTCCATGCTTCAGAACAATGACCTCCCACCAATTTGGTGTACTTTCACCCCCAGGTTTACTTCCTTAGACAGGGGCAATGAATCATGAACAGGAATGATCAGCTCTGGCAATTTTTTCTAATCCAGAGACCGCTGGACCTCACAATCTTGTTGTGGTTTGGAGGCTTGTGTGCCTCAATGACCCGGAGAGCGATGCTGGCTGGGGTCAGGGGTTTATACTTTAGTTCTTGGTAGGGTCACCCATGCCAAACAGGTCAAAGGGTAGAGGTCAGACTAAGAGTGGTCCACTGGTCCTCCAGATTCAGGAGTTCAGCTCAGAGCTAAACAACCCTGACTGGTCAATCAAAACTGTTACAGAAACAGCAACGAGGATCTTCCTACATCTGAGTGTGATGGTATTCCTAAGCCTCCACCCCGAACTTGCATGACTGACAGTAGTGAAAACCGAGCTACTGACACGATGAAGGAAGCCCTAATCAAGGCCAGAGATGGAGGACCTTCATTACGGCCCGAAATGCCAGCGGCACAGCCGGCTGTAGCCTAGAGAGTGCTGGTACCAAGTATTTGTCTGACTGATCTGTACTGAACGGTGTGGACGGGGCCCGCTCTGCACCAACTTGGGTTGTGACTACTTTATTGATCTGGGATAATCAGACTTGCAGAGTCCGGCTTCACCTAGTGGAGTCACAGAGTCACACAGCAATACTGCAGGAAAAGGGTCCTCAGGCCAACCGAGACCACTTATGTTAACCCCTGACATCCCAGATTCTATCACGCACCTACACACTCGGTCAAGTGACTTACCGATCGCCTCCTCTTTGGTGAGGTGGGAAGAAGCCGGTGTCCTTGGAGGAAGGCTATGATGTCACAGGGAAAACGTGCAACTTCATGCAGATAGGTCAGGACTGAACGTCTGACCTCTGGAGCCATGAAGCAGCGGACATATTGACTGCACCACTGCTCCACCCAGTGTTCAAATCAGGACCCCCCCCCCCCCACCCCGTGATGACGTCAGGGCTTTTGTAACATAGGAGTTGAACTCTGTAATGACCCCCTGTTCCCTGTAGCTCTAGGTGACATAGAAGTTTGCTGTGATACTAATTTAGAGGTTTTGTTGATAGTGATGTAAGTTACAATGAATCACAGAGATTTTGATAGGTTAGGGAGAAGGGTAGAGGAATGGTGAATCGATTTCAGCTTAGCTAAATGTGGGATGATTTTTTTTGGTATTCAAACCAGGATAGGACATGTTCAGAGAATGACAGGGATCCGACAAGTTTTGTAAAACAGAGTGACCTCGGAACACATTTCATTGAAAGTGGACAGGGTGGTGACGATAGCATTTAGCATGCTGGCCTGTCAGCCAGGACAGTGAATTTAGAAGTTATATAAATATTTGGTAAGGCTGCACTCATATGGTTTTGGCCATAGGAAAGACATCCTCGAGGGTGCAGAAGAGATTTATGAGGATGCTGCTTTGGCTGAAGTGTGAAACAATGCTGATTTTTGAAATGGGAAGGGGTGGATATTATGGGCCAGCCCCTTTCAATCTTTCCCTTTCCCAAAGGATTTCTCAGCGGCCAATTATCTGCTTGCTTTTGCTGCATGAAGGATGGTTATCCAGCGAGAAGGCCAGCAATATCATGAAGGATCCCACCCACCCTGCTCATGGACTGTTTGTCCCACTCCAGTCAGGGGGAGGCTACGTAGATCCACGCCAGGACCACCAGACTCAAAGTCAGTTACTTTCCCCAAGCAGTAAGGCTGATCCACACCATCACCCACTAACCCACCCCTCCACTTCGTTACTATTCCCTGTCAGAGTTTCCTGTACCCAGTGTCACTTTATGGATGTACAATCAATCAGTGTATAGAAGCTATCTTATGTGTTTATATTTATTGTGCTTTTTTATTATTGTGTTCTTTACTTCATTGTGTTTTATTTTGTGCTGCATTGGATGCGGCGTAATAGGTATTTTGTTCTCATAGAAACATAGAACATCGAAAACCTACAGCACAATACAGGCCTTTCGGCCCACAAAGCTGTGCCAAACATGTCCTTACCTTAGAAATTACCTAGGGTTACCCACAGCCCTTTATTTTTCTGAGCTCCATGTACCTGTCCAGGAGTCTCTTAAAAGACCCTGTCATACCTTCCTCCACCATCGTTGCCGGCAGCCCATTTCACACACTCACCACTCTCTGAGTGAGAAACTTACCCCTGACATCTCCTCTATACCTTCTTCCAAGCACCTTAAAACAATGCCCTCTTGAGCTAGCCATTTCAGCCCTGGAAAAAAGCCTCCGACTATCCACACAATCAACGCCTCTCATCATCTTATAAACCTCTATCAGGTCACCTCTCATTCTCCGTTGCTCCAAGGAGAAAAGGCCGAGTTCACTCAACCTATTCTCATGAGGCATGCTTCCCAATCCAGGCAACATCGTTGTAAATCTCCTCTGTGCCCTTTCTATGGTTTCCACATCCTTCCTGTAGTGAGGCGACCAGAACTGAGCACAGTACTCCCTTACACTTGTGTACTGGAAATGACACCAAACAATCTTGAATCTTGAAAATGGACGGGACAGAGTGAGCAGGAATAAAGAAGGGAAGCTCAAAGGCTTCTAACTGACAACTGAGTCAGGAATAGCACATCACCGCTGACCTAATGCGAAGAGCTGGACACTACTCACGGTCCATCTGTACCAGTGGAACTCAGCTATCCTTGCACCCAGTTTCCAACAGTCCTGCTGACCCTGTGCTCAGCTCCTGTTTCGTGTCCTGTAGGCTGGACTCCCACCGAATGTGACATTGGCCAGGTTTTGGGTAGTGGGTGATGGATGAACATCTGCTTGGATTCCTGGGCAAGCTCACCCACTAATCTTCAGTGTAGCGTGGTGGAATCTTTTACATATGGCTGATTGGGTCATGATTCATTGTCTCATCTGAACCATGAGACGTGTCAGTGTTGAGCACCGGAGGGCCAGACTAAAGGTTAGTGAGTGTCAGTGACCCGGGTTCAATTCCTGCTGCTGTCTGTACATTCCCCCCCTCCCCCATTACCATCTGGACTTCCTCCGGATGCTCCGGGTCTCTCCCATATTCCAGGGACATATGGGTTAGTAAGTTAAATGGTCACATGGATGTAATCGGCAGCCTGGGTTCATTGGGGCGCCAGGGCCTGTTACCGCATTGAATCTCAGAATAAAAATAGAAATAAAAGTTTTCCGAGCAGGGACTTGAACTCACAGCCACTTGGTTCAACGTCTACAAACAGCTGTAACCCTGTTTTTGTGAAAGGGTGCAATGGCTGCTATCTTTATTTCCACACCCTAAGCTCTGGGTGTGTTTAGAATATTACACAGTCCCTACGAGGAAATACAAAATGGGTTTAGAAGGAAAATCTAACAATATATTGTGACAATCACAGAATTAAACACTACAGTCCGACAGTCAAAAACAGTTGAAGACGAAAGGAACTTCAGGTGCTGGGAGTCTAGGACAACAAATAAGATGCTGAAGGAACACAACGGGTCAGGCAACATCTGCGGAGGGAAATGGACAGTCAATGTTTCGGGTTAACACCAATGCAGATGAAGGGTCTTGACTCAAAATGTTGGCTGTCCATTGCCACCTACAGATGCTGCCTCTGTCAGTTTACTTGCTGCTCTGGCTGAGTGAGGTGCTGGGGGGCGATGGTGGGATCATTTCGCACAGAGGGGTGCTCTTTGGCCCACGTTCCACGGATGAGAGAAAATGGGAGAGGTTGGAGCGGAGTGGAGGGAGAGGAGCAGGTCACATTACTGCTTCCCCACATCTCCAAATCAGTTCATTGCATCTTTTTCATTCAACCAGAAGAGCTTTGGTTTAACACCTCTTTTTTAAAGATTAAGATTGGCTATATTTGTCACATGTACATCGAAACATACAGTGAAATGTATCGTTTGCATTCACGGTGTGCAAGCCTTGCAGGTGTCACCATGCTTCCAACAATGCCCACAACTCACTAACCTGTATGTCTTTGAAATATGGGAGGAAACTGAAGCTCCGGGAGAAATCCATGCAGTCATGGGGAGAACGTAAGAACTTACAGACAGTGATGGGAATTGAAGGGTTACATTAACTGCTACACTATCACGCTGCCCAATTGTAAAGGCAAAATTTACACCCTTTAAATGGCAGGGCCATTTTGAACAAGACCTTGGATGTGAGTCTCTGGGGTAAGACTTGAACTCGGAACCTTCTGCCTCTGCAGCTGAGACTGAAATGAACCGACTGCCTAGGCCACAATCTGCCAGAAAATTTTTAAAAGAGGGTGTAATGACAACTGGCTTATCTCTCCCAGCACTTAAATTCACCCTGTAAAAGCGTCAAGGGAAGGCGTTGAAAATTTATCTGCGGTCAACAGCTGCTCCCTGTAATGAAGCAGGCAGGAATATACACAAAGTCCTGAAAGACCATTCCCACAGTCCCTGCCTTTTCAACCCCTAGACACCATTAAAAATTCAGTTCAGAGCCTTTAGTACTGAGGGAGTCTTGTGGCATGGTATGGCCTTTATCTCAGTTTTCTCATTGGGAACTCAACACCTCTCACTAGTCAGATATAGAGGAAGAATTCCCTGGGTCCGGCTCCAGAATCCTGACACAGAAAATGACATTCCTTGGAAACAGAGAACTTAAAGGTTGCCTTCACCCCTCTGAACAGACAGGGTGTTGACAGCTCATATGACCATGTGAAGGAAGTTATGCTAACCTTTACAAATCACTGGTTAGACCTCAGCTGGAGAATTGTGTCTAATTCCAGGCACGACAGGAACGATTCAAGGCCTTGCAGAAAATTAGATCGGTGAGGTTACAATCTGGGGTTTCTCCCTTCTGAGGGTAAAAGAAAATTTAATATTCGGTGAAAATTATGAGGGGTTCAGTAGAATAGACCATGAGACCATCGGATTAAAAGACATAGAAGCAGAATTAGGCCATTTGGCCCACCTGAGTCTGCTCTGCCATTCCATCATGGCTGACTTATTTTCCTTCTCAACCCCATTTTCCTGCCTTCTCTCCATAACCTCTGAAGCCCTTACTAATCAAAAACTTATCAACCTCCATTTCAAATACACCCAATGACTTGGCCATTACAGTCATCTGTGGCAATGAATTTCAGAGATTCACCACCCTCTAGCTGAAGAAGTTCCTCCTTGTCTTTGCTTTAAAGGGATGCCCTTCTATTCCGAGCCTGTGTCCTCTGGTCCTAGACTCTCTCACAATTGGAAATAGCCTCTCCTTGTCCACTTTATCCAGCCTTTCAGTATTTGGTAGGTTTCAGTGAGAGCCCTCTCATTCTTCTAAAATCTAGTGTGTACAGACTCAGAAATATCTTTCAAATGCTCTTCATATGTTAACCCTTTCACGCCTGAGATCATTCTTATAAACCTCCTCTAGACCCTCTCCAGTTGATAAATAGAGGGCAACTGGTTGTATTGGTGGGAGACCTGGTAACCTAAGCACCCAGATTCAAGGCATTGGCAAAGTAACTAAAGGGGAAGCTGAGGAGAATTTTTTTCCTTCTCCTCATTCTGGGGTTTACTAAAATGAATTATGCCGGCCAGTCATTACATTAGCAATGAATAAAGGACTCAAAGAGGGGTTACAGCACAGAATGAGGCCACCCAGCTTGTGCAATGTGCAGGCGAAACTTGAAGGGAAAGTTCTATCTGTCTCTGGAGAAGGGGTTGTAATGTGGGACTGAAACGTAACATGGCACAGGCACAGTAGGCAAGAGGCCTCTTGTGGAGCTGTGGTATTTTACCAGTCAATGTCGCCAGTAGGACTGCCGCCCCTTCTCTGTCCTCACTGACCAACACTGCCGCCGTTGCCCTTCCATGGCTCCTCCAGCTCTGTCAGCACACTCTGGAGGAGAAACCTTCAATGCAGTCAAAAGAAAGTTAAAACCATTATATCAGACAGTGAGTAGGCTGTGGGTCAGACTCAGAAAGCCATAGAGTCAGAGAGTTGTGGAGTATAGAAACAGGCTCTATGTCAAACATCATACCAATCTTATCTGTCTGCATTAATAAACCCCCATGCCTTGCTCAATAAAGTACATGTGCTCATAACTTTAGATGCTGTTACGGTTCCTGGCCCCACCTCCTCCTCTGGCAGCTCTTTCCAGATATCAGCTGCTATCTGTGTGAAAGATGTAGCCGTCCTCCCTCACGCCCTGAACCTATGCCCTTGAGTTTTCAACACTGCCGCTTTGGGAAGTGGATTCTGGTCATCCATCCTGTCCACGTCTCTAAATACCCTTATCAGATCACCTCACAGCCTCCTTTATGCCAGGGACAGAGTCGTCGGAGAGAACAAGGCCCACGTAATCTTGGGAATTTACAGCAAGAATGAGGCTGTTTGGACGATAGTGATCACACCTGCAAGGAAGAGGCTTACGGCCTGATTTCACTGCCTGCCGTCAGACCACGACTCTTTGGGCTACAGCCCTGAAAGTGCCCATCCAGCTACTGTTTACATGTGGTGAGGGCTTCTGCCTTTGGCCCCCTTTCAGACAGTGAGTTCTATCCCCGGTCACTCTCTGACTGAAAAGATTTATTTTCAATTCCTCTCTAATCTTCCCATGCTTGATTTATTTTTATTGAATCAGCAACATTTCCTGAGAAAAATCATAAACACAACAGATTCTGTAGGACGCTGGAAATCTTGAGCAACACACACAAAATGCTGGAGGAACTCAGCCGGTCAGGCAGCATCTATGGAGGGGAATAATCCAACATTTTGTGCCAGTCCTGAAATGCCAGCTGTTTATTTCTGTCCTTTGATGCTGTCTGATCTGCTGCATTCCTCCAGCATTTTGTGCACTTTGCTGAGAAGAGTCGGGTGTGTTTTCCAGCAGAGTGCAGTTAGTCGAAGGTAGTTAGGTAATTTCATCAGTGGAGGAGATGCCCAAACATCTCCTTTTGGGCAACTACATCACAAGGTGCACTTGAAGAGAACATGGTGACAGAGTTGGTGAAAATGTTGACAGATGGTGTTTTAAGAATAGACACATGAGACTGACCAGACGAAGGGTTTTGACCTCAAGTGTCCACTGTCCAGGACACGCTGACCCACTGAATTCCTCCAGCAGCTTGATTTTTGCTCAGGGGAGCTGGCGGCAGGGAGATTTTAGGGGACAGGGAGTTGGAGAGGATGGGAAGTTGGGGGGGGGCAGGAAGATGGAGAACTAAGAGGCTCTCCATCTGGAGTGGACGGAGCTGGGGAGCTACAAGGGCTGGGGGGGGGGGCCACAAAGATAGAGAGCTACACGGGCTGGAGAGTCAGGGAGCTGGGGAGGTCATGAAGATAAAGAGAGGCAGGGAACTGGAGGGGGCAGGAAGCAGGAGAGGGGCAGGGCACTGGAAAGGGATAGGGAGTTGTAGGGGACAGGGAGTAGGAAGAGTAGGAGTTGGAGGGAAACAGGGACAGGAGAGGGCTGGAGTGGGGCTGGTAGTTGAAGAAGGACAGAGAGTTGGAGAAGGACAAGGATTTGGAGAGAAACAAGGGTTAGGGTGCTGGAAAAGGACAAGGGGCTGGTAGTTGGAGAGGGACAGGCAGTTGGAGGAGGTAAGTAGTTGGAGGGGACGGGGAGCAAGAGAGGGACAAGGGGCTGGTAGTTGGAGAGGGACAGGGAGTTGGAGGAGGTAAGTAGTTGGAGGGGACGGGGAGCAAGAGAGGGACAAGGGGCTGGTAGTTGGAGAGGGACAGGGAGTTGGAGGAGGTAAGTAGTTGGAGGGGACGGGGAGCAAGAGAGGGACAAGGGGCTGGTAGTTGAAGAGTGACAGGCAGTTGGAGAGGGATAGGGAGTTGTAGAGGGACAGAGAGTTGTAGAGGAGCTGGAAGGGGGGACAGGAAGATGGAAGTAGGGGAGAGAGCTGCTGCGTCAAAAGATTATCAAAGCATTTATGCTGCCAGAACAAAGGATAAAAATCTGAGTTGGCCAGGAGTTTATCTTGAAAGGCAGCATCCAAGGATGAAGCCTGGAGGAGTGTGGCTGACCCTATCTTCATGACGTCTGGGACTAGGAGGCCTTCAGTGCCATGCACAGGCTCCTGTACATGGAGTCAGGTATGGAACAGTTATGTATAAAGGCTGTGGTGAAGTGAGGTGGGTTCACTCTCCAGCCCGACTTCTCAGCTCGGGAAGTCGCCTTTCTTTGCTGCAAGTTCTCAGTAAAGATAAGCAGACCCGGGATCACAAACAGAGAGGGAATCGAAGTGACCTCGAACTCAGAGAAGCCAGGGTGAGAGTGCGTCTAGGCGTCAAGCTGTTGGTGATAACGGAGAGGGAGAGGGCAGAGGGGAGTCTTGGAGAGGGTTGTCTGGTAGAAGGGAGAGGACATGGAGGAGTGCCCCAGAGGGTAAGACATAGGGACTGTCCTGGAGGAGGAGGGGAGATAAGGGGGGGGGGGTGTCCTGGAGGGGGAGAGGATGGAGGGGATGTCCTGGAGGGGTGGAGGTAGTCCTGGAGGGAGAGGCTGAGGGGACAGGTCAGGGTGGGAGGAAGTGCTGTGGGTTTTCAGATATGGCTGTTAAGAATGTGGAGCTGAAAGAAGCCTCTCATGAGGCAGGAAGCTGGGCTGGAATGTACTGCCCTCCCAGTGCTGGGCTGCAGCCAGCAGCGGGGCCTCGCTGCACACGGGCCTCTCCCGCACTCCCTCGGTCAAGGCCCACACATTTTAACCCTTCCATCCCCCCCCAAGTATTGCTCCAGCTTCATTTCGAAACACTTCTGCTGTCAAAGTTTGAACTCTTCGATAAACCACTGTGTGTGACAGAAGAGCATGCTTAATTGAAAAGCAAACAGATTGCTGGAGGAACGCAGTGGGTCAAGCTGTGTGTGTGGAGGGACGAGGACAGTTGATCTGAAACCTCAGCTATCCATTTCCTTCCAGGATGTTCCTCCATCAACTTGTTACTCCACATTGCAGCATCTGCAGTCCCTTCTGCGTCAGTTTGTATACCCTGGTGCCCTCGAGGCTCTGGGCCATACCGAGCGACACAGCCCTAGAACATGCATGCTGGGTACCATGTCTATGTCCACAATACCACTCAGTGCACCAGCACCTAATGCCTACTGGGGCAGGACTGAAGCTGCCATTGGACAGTGATGCCCACCAAGGCTGAATGGGCTGTGGGCATTTTCAGTTGAGCCAACACGGAGGGCATACTTTCAGCTGAGAAACTGGAGGACTGCTACTATCGGCACTGTGGTTAGTGCTGCTCCATAGACAGGTTCAATCCTGTGCTGTCTGTGTGGAGTTTTCATGATCTCCCCATGACCAGCTAGGCTTCTTCTGGGCACTGTGGTTCTCTTCCACTTAGGTGTGTTACTTAATTGTCTTAGATTGCCCCCCATGAGTACGTGAGAGGGAGAATCTGTGGGAGGGGGGAATGTGGGGAATTTTGTGTCTGATGGCCAGTCCAGACTAGATGGGCTGAATGGCCTGGTCCTGTATCATTTGACTTGATGACTCTATCTGTGGGACTATGATTTCAAAAGATATGCGGGGTGGGGTGGGGTGGGAAAGGTTGTTTTTAATTATTCTCATAGCTGACATCGCCCCCAGCAATATAAGCACAAAGTTTGCGCTTTGGTCAGTGTAAACATACGTCCCAATTGCAGACCAGGGATATTCAATTCTTTGCTTCGCGATCTGTAAGGGAAGGGAAGGGAAGGGAAGGGGTGTTTAGTGCAGGGAAAGGAACATTTTTCTCAATGTAAACTCCTAAGCCTAGCGTAAAGCAGATGTGTAGGTCTGTCTACCCTGCCCCGTTCGCGTCTTGGCCCCCAACCACACAAGAGCACCCCCTAGTGCACAGAGTGTTGATCATTAGCCACGGGGCATTTGACAAAACATTGCAAATCCGGATGAAATTGAGAATAGATGGATCTGTGCGGCCAGCAAACGCTTTCACTCAGGTTTGAATGCAGCTGCCTCGAGGTGAAAAGCCACTCTCTCACATTATCCTTACCCCTGCTTGCCTGAAAAACGCAGCCAATCAACGCACCGGACAAAGTCAATGAAATCTGAGCTGTCGGTATAATTAAATGTTTGGGAGTGTGGTGACTATTGGAGGGTAGGATCTGTGGCAGCTAATTTGCCCCACAATGTGATAATGATCAGATAATCAGTTTTTAGTGATGTTAGTTGCGGGATAAACGCTGGCCCGGAGAACTCCCCTGGTCCTCTTGGAAAAGATGCTGTGGGATCTTTTGTGCCCACCTGTGAGGGCAGACGTATAATTGCTACAAATTTTAATTTGTTGTAAATGGTTATGAACTGGTGTAAATCTCACCAGAATGATGATGTGCTAATAGCGTTCAATTCTCCCGGGGTCCCCGATTTGCATAATTATTCCCAGTGCCAGGTGCTGATTCGGTTGGCTGCAGGAAACACGATACTGGCAGCGGAAAAATGCATGTTAGTGAAATTTCAAAGGATACAGTCAATTAAAAGGAACCGCCAGGATAAAGGAGGGAACTTGTATTCTGTGTGATCGCAGGTTGTGCCAATGTACCAGGGAGCCCAGGGAGTACGCTGGGCGCAAGGTGAGGTGTCGGAGCAGCCAACTTTTGGAAACATGGTCCAACAATCGGGTGATAAATACACTGACGAGAATCCGGCCGCTCTTCTGCATTAAAGCGCCATGGGTCACTAACAGAGAAAAGCTGGACTTTATTCCTTCAGCCGGGATGCTAGGAGTGCCATCTTAGACTTGGTGCTAGAATGGGACTTGAACAAACTTCCAGCACTGAAGCAAAGACGCCAAAGGGCTCTCAACCCTTTGGTGGCCTGATTGGACCCTCAAGTGATTCTAGTCCCAAGATATGTGCTTGCTTGAGTGTAATGAATAGATCCATAAAGTAATACAGTATAGGCCCTACTATACTTTGGCCCTACTAGTCTAGGCTGACTACAGCATCCTCCCTCCTAGTCCCAGTTGCTCATGTTTGGCCCATCATTCACCCTAGCCCTTCCATCTTCCAATAATGGATCTCAGAGTAGGTTAAAAAGTTGGCACCACATTGTGTGTTCCATGTTCTAATTAATTGAGATCGGTCAGATAGGATCTGCTCTTGACGAAGCCAGGCTGACCATCCCTAATCCCTGCTTTTCCACTTCCAAATGGTCCTCTCAGATTTATTTCCAGTATCTTCTCTGCCATGGATTTAGGTCCACAGGTCTGTACTTATCAGGCTTTTCTCTGCTGCTCTTCTGGCTGGGGGTTGGGGGGAGGAGACCACATTTGCTCTTCGCTTGAATAATGAAGGCTGAGAAAGATGTGCCCTGTATAGTTCCAGACAATGTATCAGGTGAAGCCCGGTGGTCAGAATTATAAACTGATCAAATCAGAGCAAGCTCAGGCATCGGGAGGTGCTCTTGTTCCCAGAAGGGAGCGGAGTTCTTGAACAGATGGGTGGCCCGTGGTGAGGGGCAGCTGACCATGAACTGAAACAGTTTCCCTTGGTGTGTCACCTCCTGCCAAAGAGAAGTGCCCCAAAGGATGAGTAAGGCAGACTGATCTCAGATCCAGGAATGGGGAGGAAGTCAGTGGGGAACAATTTCCCAGTTCCTTTTGCCCCAAATTTCTGGTAGTGAAAAGATTCTACATACTGTTGTGTTTGAAATATTCCTGTTCTATTGACAAGCTAGGTGGTTCTCTTCAGTAAGACACAAGACCATAAGACATCCAGCTCATTGAGATGTTTGCAAATGGCACACGTACCCTACTCATTGTAACACTTGTTATTGTCACATGCGCAACTCTGCTTAATGTTACACTCACTAATACGTCACTATTCATTGTTAAACTCAATAATATCCCACATACTGCGCACTATCACATCCACCAATATCCCATGCACTGTATCCTGTCACACCCACCAATAGCTCACACACTGTTCATTATTGCACTTGCTAGTATTCCACACCCAACTCATTCTCTTTCTGGCCAGTAACTAATCATACATGCCAATATTACACAGACTGCTCACTATCACACTCACTAGTATCCCACATACCAATCGTGATCACACTCACTGGTATCCCACTACCCATTGCAATCACACTCACTGATATCCCACACACTGCTCACGATCACACTCACTCACATACCACATGCTGCTCACTATCACATTCACTGGTATCCCACACACTTCACACTGTTACACTCACTCACTTCCCACACACTGCTCACGATCACACTCTCTGGTATCCCACACCTTGTTCACGATCACACTGACTCACATCTCACACACTGCTCACGATCACACTCACACATGTCCCACACCTTGCCTACCTTTCCCCTGTCTGTGATTGTGATGAACATATCTTCAGTGTATTTACCCGGCTGAGAGTCAAGTGTCCTCTTGGATTATAAGACTTAGGAGCAGAATTAGGCCATTTGGCTTATGAAGCCTGCCCTGCCAATCAGTCATGGATGATTTATTTTCTCTCCTGATTTCTCCCTGTAACCTTTGATGCCCTTAACTAATCAAGAACCTTTCAACAATGACCAAATATACCCAGCCAGTCCTGACTGAATGACCAACTGGGTTAAAATATCCTTGAATACACAACTTCTGATTTTGATGAATATATGAACTCTGTCCCTTATCTCTGTTACACTCACACCCCCTCCATCACTCTTCAAAAAGATTGAAAGAGTACACAGGAAATTTACAAGGATGTTGCCAGGACTTGGGAACCTGAGTTATGGAGAAAGATTGAATAGGTTAGCACTTTATTTCCTGGAGTCGGGGAGAACGCAGGGAGATTTGATAGAGGTATAGAAAATTATAAGGAAGGAGAGTAAATGCAAGCAGGTTTTTCCCACTGAGATGAGAGCCAGAGGTAATCAGTTAAGGGTGAAAGGTGAAATATTTCAGGGGAAACAGCTTCACTCAGAGTGTGAGTGTGGAACGAGCTGCCATTGGTAGTAGTGGATGCAGGGTCAATTGCAACATTTAAAAGATTAGGTACTTGCATTGACAGGAGTGGTATGGAATGGTGGGCTGTGGTCCACGTGTGGGTCAAAAGGCCAATGCAGAATAACAGTTGGGCATGACCTAGATGGCAGAACGGCTCCATGACATCCTTTGACTCCATGACAATAACTTCTTTATACCCCGAAGGAACTCAGACAAGGGCAAAAAACTTTGACAATTACAACCACTCCTCTAACTTCCTGTAAGGATCGAAGTATTTCTTTTGTCAAACCTCTGTGTGACTCCACTCCTGCATTGACATGATGACTGGCTTTTATCTCTCCTTCGAGGTGGCTTATACATACATGTGGCTTTACCAAGCTGAACTATAGAAGTTTGGGAAGGAAGACTACAGTCACCTTCTCATAGACAACCAGGAGTCTGCAGTGAATCCCAGAATTACCAACAATGAGTCAGGAGGGGGAGTGCCCTCTCCCTGTGCATGCCACTTGTCTGCACAGAGAAGGCTAGGCATTATAAATGCCAGGCAGGTACAAGCAGAGTAACTGACCTGAAGAGGACGCAGGAACAGCTGCAGCTGGCATGGCTTTGGAAGCAGTGCAGAGGAGGTTCACCAGATCGATTCCAGAGATGAGGGGATCGTCACCATGAGGAGAGATTGAGTCGCCAGGGACTGTACTCGTTGGAATTCAGAAGAATGAGGGGAGATCTTATAGAAACATATAAAATTATGAAAGGGATAGATAAGATAGAGGCAGGAAAGTTGTTTACACAGGTAGGTGAGACTAGAACTATTAGGGGAGATAGCCTCAAGATTCGGCGGAGTAGATTTAGGATGGAGATGAGGAGGAACTGCTTTTCCCAAAGAGTGGCGAATCTGTAGAATTCTCTGCTCAATAAAGCAGTGGAAGCTACCTCAGTAAATATATGTAAGACAAGGTTGGATAGATTTTTGCATAGTAGGGGGATTATGGGGAAAAGGCAGGTAGGTGGAGATGAGTCCATGGTCAGATCAGCCATGATCTTATTGAATGGCGGAGCAGTTCTCCTGCTCCTATTTCCTATGTTCTTATGACCAGGCTGAGTAGAAGTTTCATTGGCGACTTTGTTCATGTCTGAGTGATTCAGCCCCAGGCACCGGCTTCAAACTGTCACCAATCAGGCAAAAGGTGGCACAGGAGGTGCAATAATGCCAATAAGTGTTGCTTAACTTTCTTCCCTGGACCTGGCTTGTGGCCTAAGAGAGGTCTTCGTAAAAGGAGTTTAGTTCAAGTTTATTGCCACAGGCAGACAAATCCAGGGTAGAAATGCCATGAAAATGGCTGATGACACAAAGGTTGGAGGTGTTGTGGATAGTGTAGAGGGCTATCAGAGGTTACAGCGGGACATTGATAGAATGCAAAACTGGGTGGAGAAGTGGCAGATGGAGTTCAACCCAGATAAGCGTGAAGTGGTTCATTTTGGTAGGTCAAATATGATGGCAGAATATAGTATTAATGGTAAGACTCTTGGCAGTGTGGAGGATCAGAGGGATCTTGGGGTCCGAGTCCATAGGACACTCAAAGCAGCTGTGCAGGTTGACTCTGTGGTTAAGAAGGTGTAAGGTGTATTGGCCTTCATCAATCGTGGAATTGAATTTAGGAGCCGAGAGGTAACGTTGCAGCTATATAGGACCGTAGTCAGACCCCACTTGGAGTACTGTGCTCAGTTCTGGTCACCTCACTACAGGAAGGAGGTGGAAACCATAGAAAGGGTGTAGAGGATATTTAGAAGGATGTTGCCTGGTTTGGAGAGCATGCCTTATGAGAATAGGTTGAGTGAACTCAGCCTTTTCTCCTTGGAGCGACGGAAGATGAGAGGTGACCTGATAGAGGTGTACAAGATGATGAGAGGCATTGATCATGTGGATAGTCAGAGGCTTTTTCCCAGGGCTGAAATGGTTGTCACAAGAGGACACAGGTTTAAGGTGCTGGGGAGTAGGTACAGAGGAGATGTCAGGGGTAAGTTTTTTACTGAGAGAGTGGTGAGTGTGTGGAATGGGCTGCTGGCAACGGTGGTGGAGGCGGATGTGATAGGGTCTTCTAAGAGGCTTTTAGATAGGTACATGGAGCTTACAAAAATAGAGGGCTATGGGTAAGCCTAGTAATTTCTAAGGTAGGGCACAACTTTGTGGGCTGAAGGGCTTGTATTGTGATGTAGGTTTTCTATTTTTCTATGAAAATGAACTTTTTGAGCAGCAGCAGCACAGTATGACAAACATAAATTACATAAGCTTAAGTGAGCATAAATGATACCTAACGTACAAGATGAAATAATCAAAAATAAACATAATAACATCCTGGGACCTTGTCTTCACCGCCTTCTTGTTACATGGGTCTCCAGCTCCACTTCCAGGCATCCAAGTTTGGACCCATTGAGGATCCCAGACACTTACGTTTGATTGACTGCTTCTCCCTTCGAATTCCATGCAATTCCCTCTCCGCTATGTGGAGATACCTGTGGGTCTCTGGCACAGCTCTGGGCCCCTCCCTCTCCTCCGCCTGCCATGGGCCTCTCTGACATTTCATCCTTTGCCGGATCCACACCTTCAACTGCCAGTTCTTCGGCTTTCTCCCATCCAGGAAGATTGCCCGTCTCCAGACCGCGGATTCCGTCATCTCCAACTTCAGTTCCAATGGTCATTGATGCCTCCAGACTGCAGTCCCTGCTGCCTCTTGCTTGGACCTTGATTCGATCAGATTCCTCCAGACTGTGGACCCTGCTGTCTACAACTCTGATTCCGATGGCCCCGGACGCTTCTACACCATGGATACCACTGTTGCCAACTACAGTTCCAAGAATCCCAGGTGCCCTCGGACCGCGAATTATGTGGCCTCTAGCTCCATCTCCAGCCTGGACCTCGGCTGCTGGGCCCTCAGGTTCCCCTTCCACTGCTACTGCTCTCAACCACGGGTTCCTCAAGCTTCTCGGTCACCTCTTGGGTTCTCAGAGCCTTCACCTTCCTTCCATCCTATATTCCCTGAACACCCCAACACTCCCACTTCCTCTGACACCACCAACTCTCCTCCCAGCTCTAATCCCAGCCATGTCTTCACCACTCCCTCTGACCTTCTCTTTGAGGCAGAATGTTCTGTCTCCAGCGAGGGCTTTACCTCTTCCCCCTTTCACCCGCTCCACAGTGAGTTCTGCGTCCATCACAACGCCAAGCTTTTCTGTTGCCTCTGTCTCCGAGCACACCTCTTTGGAAAGATTCCCTCCCACCCCCCAATCTGCACTGATGACCCCTTTTCCCGTCTCCAGCCCTCCTCTTCCACTTGGATACCCCGCTCTGTTGCGGATCTTTTTATCTGGAATTGCCAATCATGTATCAACAGGCTTGACCTGAGCACTCCTCTCGTTTCCTTGAACATTACCCTCTCTGAACACACTGCCCTCCACTCTCTCTGCACCAATCCCAACCTTGCCATCAAAGCTGCAGACAAATGGTGTGCTATTGTAGTCTGGCGGACTGATCTGTACCTTGCAGAGGCCAGGCAGCAACCCTCAGATGTCCCTTCAGACCATCTCCCACTGTCTCCCACACCATCACTAACTTCATCAAGTCTGATCTCCTATCCACTGCCACCAAACTCATAGTTCCCTTACCCTGCACTGCTCATTTCTACCTCGTACCCAAGATCCACAAACCTAACTATCCAGGTTGGCGTATTGTCTCTGCCTGCTCCTGCCCCACTGAACTCATGTCCTCATACCTCAACTCCGTTCTATCCCCAATGGTTCAGTCACTTCCCACTTACATCCACATTTCACATGCTTGCAATCTCCTCAACAACTTTCAATTCCTTGGCCCTGACCGTCTCATTTTCACCATAGATGTCCAGTCCCTATGCACTTCTATCCCCCATCAAAAGCCTCAATGCTCACTTTTTTTTTTTGCAACCCAACCAGTTCCCCTCCTCCTACCAAATCTCATTAAATCCTACCAAATACTGAAAGGTCTAGAGTGGACATGGAAAGGATGTTTCCAATAATGGGAGAGTCTAGGACCAGAAGGGATAGCATCAGAACAGAAGGATGTTCCTTTAGAACAGCTGAGGAGAAATTATTTTTAGCCAGAGGAAGATGAATCTGTGGAATTCATTGCTATAGATGGCTGTGGGGGCCAAGTTATTGGGTATATTTAAAGCAGAGATTAATAGGTATTTGATTAGTAAGGATGTCAAAAGTTATGGGGAGAAGGCATGAGAATAGGGTTCAGAGAGAAAAAAGATCAGTGATGATTAAATGATGGTGCAGACTGGATGGGCAAGTGGCCTAATTCAGCTCCTATGGAGTCCTTAATGATGGAAGGGGAGAGAGGATGTTTCACTGTGGGGACTCTGATTTCTCCCATCTCTCTGACTGGGCCTGGTTACTTGTCAAAGGCAGTCAGAGGTATAGAGATGAAGGTATCCTGCCAGTGAGCCTCAGTGCCACAGAGGCTCTGCCCTGCCCATTGAGACATTGGTGCAGCTTGTACCGAGCCACTTCCTCTGTAAAGGATAAAGATAATGTGTGAATTGAAACTGCTTCTCCGGTATTTTGCTTCCTTTCCTCAGATACAAACAGATAACAAAACCTGCTGACCTCACATTTCACACGAATTATTACTTTTTCAAAATGCAACACCATGGCTTGTTTTCTATGAGTGAGCTTCCTGTGTGAGAAACAACAGACCAGGGAAGGGTCTGTACCAGACGCCAGCTGGTTTTAGCTGCAGTCACACCAGATACCAGTCTCTCACACACACACACAGCAGATGCCAGACTGCATGTGGGTTCCCCACGTGGTACAGACACGGGGTAGTATATTGGTTCATGTGCATCAGAGCTGAGACCTCGGTCTACCTGGAGTACAAGTCCATCCACAGCTAGTACCTGAACAGGTAAGGTCCAACTACCTGAGTACAGGTTTATCCATCAAGGCACCGGGTGCAGATCCATCCACATTGAGTAGTCTTGACTGGGTACATATTTACCCATACTGGGCATTGGGCATAGGTCTATCCACATTGGCACCAGGCACAGGATAGTCCGCACAGCTGGTACCTAACTGGGCACTGGTCCATCCTCACAGGGCACTGGGTAGAGATCCATCCACACTGGACTGCAGTCCCACTCTCTACAGAAGTCAAATTTATTGGGAAGTGGCCTGAGGTTGGAGCCAGTTCTGGCACATATTCCTGCAAGCAAGATAAACGCTACACCTGCCCACTCACTTCTCCCATCACCTCCATCCAGGTCTCAAACAGTCCTTCCAGATGAGGAGATGCTTCACCCTCGAATCTGTTAGGGTAGTCTAATGTAGCCAGTGCTCCCAATGGGTCTCCATTACATTGATGAGACCCGACATAAATTGGGAGACCACTTTGTTGAGCACCTCCGCTCCATCCGCCAAAATCGGAATTTCCTGGTGACCACCCTTACTCATGGTCCAACATGTCAGATTACGGCTTTCTCTTTTGCCATGATGAGGCTATTCTCAGGTTGGAGGAGCAACATCTCATGTTCTGCTCATGTAATCTCCACCAGATGGCATGAACATCGATTTCTCCTTCGGGTAATTGTTTTTCTTTTCCCTTCCCCATTTCTGCTTCTTCTATTCCACACTCTGTCCTCCTACCTCCTCTCCTCACCTGCCTATCACCTCTCCCTGGTGCCCCTGCTTCTTCCCTTTCCCCCATGGTCCACTCTCCTCTCCTATCAAGTCCCTCCATCTCCAGTCCTCTACCTTTCCTACCCACAAGGCTTCACCTATCACCTCTAGCATGTCCCCCACTGTTCTGCCCTCCAGTGTTCGCTCAGTGGAAGACAAGCTGTAGTGTGTGTGACTGCAGACTGATTCAACATTCATGCACTCAGGGATTTGGACTACATGTATTTTTTGAAGTAAATTTTGTGTCTTTACTGTTACCTTGTATGTGCTATACATATGTGCCTTATGTATATATGTATACACAAAATTATACATATTTTCATTTGGATGAAAATGAAAATTTTCATTTTCATTTTGTTTCATTTGGCTGTATTCATGTATGGTTGAATGACAATTAATCTTGAACTTGGAAAAACTCTTCACCGAGCTGAGGTGATTTGACAGGGGGCACTGTTAGGAGCTGTATTATGGGAGAGACTGCTGCACCGTGGAGTACATAAGATGGAGTTCTGTGGAGTCCTGGATTAACAGTGAACTCAGCACTTGTCCAACTGCATCCATATCATCATGTATCGCAGAGAGAACATTCAGTTCTACTGCTCATTCGGAACAGAGTAAGTCAAAGGGTGTTCCATCAATAGTTGTAGTTCAGAGACTATAGAGTCTTTTAAGACATCCTGAGGTCATTGGAAACATTTTCTAGAGAGGCAAGGTCTTTTATTGTTCCTACAATTCTTGTTTAGAATATGAAACATAGGGAGAGGGAGAATGTGTGTGTGTGTGTGTGTGTGTGTGTGTGTGTGTGTGTGTGTGTGTGTGTGTGTGTGTGTGTGTGTGTGTGTGTGTGTGTGTGTGTGTGTGTGTGTGTGTGTGTGTGTGTGTGTGTGTGTGTGTGTCTGTGTATATATATATATATATATATGTTGGAGGAGGATGTTAAGTAAAGCTCTAAAGCTAAATCCTAACTATTAAAACTGCTCACTTTTATATTTTCCCGTGTTTATTAACACACTGTGCTCTAGCATGTACCAGGAACAAGGTTAATGAATGGTGGAGGGCACTTCTGCTGGTAGGGTTGGGTGAGTTTCTGAGCCCAGTTGCCAGATGTTGGAAACTTGTGTGAATTTTCTTCAAGAGGCACAAAACCAATTGTAATGTTGCCACTTTGCCTCCTGGGCCTCAGAGTTTTCTTTCCGCTGACTCAGCTAAGATCTATTCCAGGAACCAGAAGGCATACAGCCTGTTCCACTATCCAATCAAATCATGGCAGATCAGTGACCTAGGCAAACACAATTGCAGTCCCATCCCTCCCTCCCCCATTTCCTAGACCTGCCCCTCCCTTTCCTAGATCACCCCCCCACTTTCTGGGACCATCTCCCCCCCCCCCCACTTTCTGGAACCATCTCCCGCCACCCCTCCACCTTACTGGACCATCCCCCATCCCCCTCTCCTGGACCATCTCCCTAATCATTGTTTCTCTAGCCAGTAGATCATGTTTATGTCTATCGCCCCTTATCTCCATACCTGCTCTATCATTTATCTTTAATATCTTGAGAACTTTGGTCTGGTACTTAATCTTCTGAATGTCAGAGAATTTGTGCAATCTCTCCTTGTACTTCAACCCGGGAGCACCCAACAATTTCTGGTAAACCTGCACCCTCCAATTCTCGGTTATCCTTGGGTGTGGTGCCTAGATTTGAGCACTAAACTGTGTGGAGCTTCCCTTTCTCCGCTTCCTACGGCACACTGAACTCCACTTTAGCCCCGTCTGTTCACGGATAGGCTAGCAAGTGAGCACCAAGTGTTAACTCTATTAATTACTTCCCTCTCCAGCTGGCGGTTCTCTCTAACAATCTTCTGTTCCTGTTTTTTTAAAAAAATCCTCCTGTTCCAATAAACCCATCATGGTTTCCAAAAAAAAATCACCAGAGTTTTAGTTAAAACAAATCCAGGGAGTGCATGGTGTTAATGAACTATCTGTTACACACTGGGAATTAACAAACAACGGTAGACTCTGGCAGATGAAACCCAATATGCCTGTGTGTAGAGAAACACATGGCTGAGGAAAGTGGAGACACTGTGTTCTGTGAGTGGTGTCGTATCAGTTTGTTGATGAAAAATTCATCCGCAGGCTTTTGGACAAAGCTGGCAGGACAGGCATTTACTGCCTATCGGTGGTTGCCCCCATCAAGTTGGTGAGCTCCCGTTTGCCCAGCTCTGGTGCTGTGTGGGGATATTTGTTCTGAATGGTCAGCTCTTGGTAAACTTCATACTGCGAGTGAATGAAATAGACTCCATGTTTGGCAGTTGTTGCTTTCTAGCTGGCTGCATTTGCCAGATTACCATGGACAGTTACCATAGTGACTGTACTGTTGCATGACTTAATATATGTTGAATCCACTCTATTTAATTGGACCACTTTGTTTGTTATTTGATACTAAGTTTTTGCCTGGAACTGCCTCTCCTCTCACCCTCCAAGGGCCAACACCAGGGTCAATACAGTTGCGTAGCTTGTTTACTCTCTATAACTAGATTCAAATATGCAGAGTGAGTTGCAGGTGGGGATGTCAACATTCAGTTTATTTTGGAATCTGGTATATGAGCAATCATGGTAACTAGTGAGTGTAGGGTGTTTGCGAGGAATAAGTATCTTTGCAACAATGGTTCCCTCAGCTTTCCAGCATGGAGGCATTCCCCACATATTTTGGAGGATGCTGGATTCCAGAACTAAAAAAACAATTGCTGGAAGAACTTGCTGTGTCGGGCAGAGTGTGGAGAGAATGCATTCAAAATCCTGGAGGAACTCAGTAGGTCAGGCAGCATCTATGGAGGGGAATAAAATGGTGACATTTCGGGCTATGACCCTTCATCAGGACTGGAAAGGAAGGGGGCTGAGGCCAGACTAAGAAGGTTCCCTCCTCCGCCTTCTTATTCTGGCTTTTGCCCCCTTCCTTTCCAGTCCTGATGAAGGGTCTCTGCCCAAAAAGTTGATGCTTATTCCCCTTCACAGATGCTGCCAGGCTTGCTGAGTTCCTCCACCATTTTCTGTGTGTTGCTCAAGATTTCCAGCATCTGTAGAACCTCCCAGAACTTCAAGCATCCATTTCTCACCACAGATGCTGCCTGACCCATTGAGTTCCTCCAACAGTTTATTCTTTGCCTCGCATGTTTTGATCTATTTGGTCAAAAATTGCATTATCACAGCCTTCATGAAATTGTTATGGCAGAAAGTGCACCAGGTGAACATTTCTCTGGCATTTCCTGTGTTTAGAATGCAAACTTCAGAGAGACAGGGTGTAATAGAAAGGTCTGTTCTTTCACTTCTGTGTACTGTACAGCCACTGCACCATTCCCCCCACCTCCCCCTGGCCTGCCTATAAACAGCCTGCAACCTTTCCTAGTCCTTCAACCCTCCGATCTATCAACAGTTCTCCAGCACGGGGCTCCTCTGCATCTCTGAAAGAAAGCTGAATAACTGTGAGGTAGTGTTGCAGCTCTATAAAATCCTGGTTAAACCACACTTGGAATATTATGTTCCGTGCTAGTTGCCTCATTATAGGAAAGATATGGAAGTTTTAGAGACGGTGCAGATATCTACAAGGATGCTGTCTGGATTAGAGAGCATGTATTATGAGGATAGGCTGGGTGATCTAGGGCTTTTCTGTTTGGAACAAAGGACAATGAGAGATGATGATTAAAGTGTACAAGTTGATAAGGATTGAGTGGATTGCCAGAGACTTTGTCCCAGGGTGGTAACAGATAATACGAGGGAGCATAATTTTAAGCCAATTGGAGGGAGGTCAGAGGTAAGTTTTTATATGGAGAGTGGTGAGTGCATAGAATGCCCTGATAGTGGAGGTGGTAGAGGCAGATACATTTGGGGCATTTACAAACCTCTTAGATAGAAAATTGGAGGGCTATATAAAAGGGAAGGGTTAGACTGATCATAGAGTTAAAAGTTAGGCACAAAGTTAGGCACAACATTGTGGGCCGAAAGGACTGTACTGTGCTGTAGTGTTCTGTGTTTTAGAACTGCTGCACAATTCCCTGTTGCCTTGGTCCTAAAATCCGCAATTCCTTCCCTTAAGCCTCTCTCCCTGATCCAAGGCCATGTTTCACTCGTCAGTGGAGCGGCACGGTAGCATAGTGGTTAGCACAATACAGACAGGTGACCCAGGTTCAATACCTGCTACCGCCTGTAAGTAGCTTGTGCGTTCTCCCCGTGACTGCGTGGGTTTCCTCCAGTTGCTCCGGTTTCCTCCCTCAGTCCTGGTAGGTTAATTGGTCGTTGTAACTTGTCCCCGTGATTAGCCTGAAAGGGCCAGAAGGGCCTATTCTGCACTGCATCTCGTAAATAAATAAATATTACTTCAACAGGAAATGAAAATCATAAACATGCAGTTCTGAAAGAAAGCCAGAAAATGTTGGAAACACACGTCAATTCAGTCAGCATCTGTGGAGCAGTGTTGATGTTACAGGTTGACGACCTTTCCGCTCTCAGTAGGACCTGCTGTGTGTTTCCAGTATTTTCTGTGTTGGTCCTAACCTTTCCTTTATGTGGGTTGGTGTCAATTGTGAGCTAACTGTGCAGGTGTGTGAAGCCTACAGGAGAGTTTATTGATGGTGGGGAGGGACGTTTCTCTGCTACAACAGCACAGGGAGGTTGGAGTTAATGAAAACTGCAGACTGGATCTGAGCAAATGCCAACGGCAGGGGAAGGGCTGGACTAGTTGTCTTGGAGAGTGAGCTGGATACATTTCACCCTAGGTGAATTACTGAAAGGAAATGACAGCATCTCATTTTTTTGTCACGGAGCTACATAAATCATCTTTCAAGTAGATTTGTTGATGCGGTATCAGAATAGACCATTGTTTCATACAGACATCCTGTTGCAGCTGTGCAGCTTATCCAGCGCTTAACCCACTCCACTCTGGCAGCCGCCCCACATTTTTCTCTCTTCTCGTTTTCGTCCATATGTAAAAATTCCAGCCAACTCTTTCCTCCGCCCCTTCTGAAGTTGTTGATTCCTCACTGGCGCCAGGCTGCCTTTTGGTTCCTCCTCTCCTAAAGGCTTAGCCTGTTCAGCAAGGGAGGGAAGAGAATTGGCGGAGGACGGAGAAAGGAAGAGGGTAATTTGGACAAAGGTGATGGGGGTGGGGGAGTAAACAAAAAATCAGTCTCTTCTCTTCTCTGCCTGTCCTGATGTGTGATTGCTGGGGTTAGGGTCCTGCTCTCACAGCCCTTGAGTTGCTCTGGCAATCCAGCCCAGAGGAGAGTAAAGATGACACAGGAAGAGTAAAGTGAGGCGTGGGAGGGCAGCTTCACAAATTTGGCTTTGAGGCAAATAAAATAACAACCTGGCGCAGTCACTGAAACCGAGCCTGTTGAAAGGGAAAGCAAGAACGCGGTGTTGTTGGGGAGGTAAACAATGAGGAGGAGCAGCTAGAAAGCTCTGGAATGAAATGCCCCCACCAAACCCCATCGTCCTCCACCCCCTCAGTCACAGCACCACTTCCCCTGGCTCTCTAGAAATTAAACATCAATTTCCACAAAAAAGACTTAAAGCAAACTAATGGTGGGGAGGAAGGAGAGCGCCTTCAGATAACTCGTATTTTGGCAAAAATGTGTTTGAACATCTTTTGCTTGATGTGAGAATGATGAAGATGCAAAAGAAAAAGACTGTTTTGCCAGGCAGTGGTTGGTAGGGGAAGGAGGTAACACCTGAGAACGCTCATTAAGTTTGGTAATTGATGAACATTACCACACAATTATTTGTCGCTCAGTCCAGTCTGTGGTCACACCCAAATCCTGGCCTTTCAAACTCGAGCCTCCTGGTATAAGCTTCTGGTATTGGGGGTTCGCATGTGCCAACTAGTATTACTATCCGAAGCTGAAGAAGGGTTAGTGATCTGAAACTGTGCAGTGAAACGCAGCTCATATCCTCACCGATGTTAATCCGAGACTCTGGAATAGCAGTCCAGCTCCACCACAACAAAGCATAAGTCAGTGAATATCCTTTGCTTGTGCGGATGAGTGCCTTCATCACTCAAAAATACTCCCCCACACTGTCCAGAATAGTCAGCTTGTCAGATACCCAATTCAGCACCCTAAGTATTCACTTCCTCCTGCACCACCTCTCAGCATAGCTGCAAAAGTTGCCAGTTATTGTCACATTACCTTTTGAACCTATAACCTACACCACCAAGAGGGACCCAGTGCAAGGGAGCACCATCACCACCAGCAGGTTTCCTTCTAATGCACAGCATTCTGATATGGAATGTATTGTGTTTCCTTCGTTACCCCTGGGTTTAAGTTCTACATTTCCCATCTCAGTGTTACTGACTTTCTATATATGGAGGGAGGCCATTTCAAGATTAGCATCACTTGTCACATGTACATCAAAACATACAGTGAAATGAGTCGATGCATTGTCAAATCATCAAGCATTGTGTGCTGGGCAGCCAGCATGCTTCTGGTGCCAACATAGATTGTCCGCATCTCACTATCTGTACTTCTTTGGAATGGAGGAGGAAACCTGGTCACCTGGAGGAAACCCACATGTCACGGGGAGAACGTACAAACTCCTTACAGTGGCAGGAATTGAACCTCGACAGGTGATTGCAGGCACAATAATACATTAACTGCCATGTTACCGTTTGACTAATTGGGTCCATTCTAGCAAAAAAAAACCCCATCAGTTTCACTCCCCTCTCCTGTAACACTTCACCTCATTCTCTGTCTCACAATTTTCCCTTGATTCTTTCTGCCTCTTACCTACACTACCGGTTAACTTATAGCTACTCCCTGCAACGTGTGAGGAGAACCTGGAATTTTTCTCATTTCATCAGTGGATAATTGATGGTTTGGTCTTATTGAGGTGGGTGCCATGAGCTGGTGAGTGGTGGACTGGACTCCCAACATGATACTTCTTCCCAAACGATATGCATCTGCAGAAGATGTTGCGCATAATCAGCTATCGCAAAGCTGTAAGTGGGTGGGATTGGGATAGCAAAGCTTTACAATTGACAGTGCTGGTTGGAGGTGACATCCTATACTACCACTCTGGATCAGCTTCTTGGCGGGTTGCCGAGTGATCAACCCATTCAGGATCTAGGTCCAATCGCCACCACCGTGCGCAAGGAGTTTGCACGCTCTCTCTGTATCTGTGTGGGATTCCTTTGGGTGCTCTGGTTTCCTCCCGCATTTCAAAGACACACGGGTTAGGGTCGGCAAGTAGTGGGCACGTTATGTTGGCACCAGAAGCATGGCAACATTCGCGGGCTGCCCCCAGCACATCCTTGGACTGGGTTAGTAGTTGACGTGACACATTTCACTGCTTGCTTCAAGGTTTTGATGTACGTTTAACAAATAAATCTCATCTTTAATCTTTAGTGCTCCATCTCCCTTCACTGAGAATGACGTCTCTTCAGTTACCTTGCTGAATGACAGTGAGTTAGCAACCTGTTTCTCAATGTCAGATACTATTGTAAGAAAACAAAAGTACTCAAGCAGCTGAAAACAAACCATCATTGTTTAATGTCGCTATGAATTTTCTCTTGGGGCTTTTGACATGGCACAATGTTGCCTTGGAACTGCTGAGTAGCTGAAGACAAGGGAGAAGTGGGGGGAGGTTTGAGGAGTTGGAGAGAGCTGGATGGTCTGAGGTGTATCTGGCGAGTTCCAGAGTCTGGGGTAGTGATGAGATGAATCTGATTTGGAGGTAGAGTGAGGAAAGTTTGAGGATTTGAAGTTACAAATCCTTATAGTGTGATTAGATGCGTGGGGCTGGAGCAAAGTTTACGAGAAAAGATAAGACATGATTTCCTTATAAGCAGAACTATCTGCTACTTACTGTTGGTTACAAGTTAGATACTGAAAGTACTGAATGAAACAGATGACACATTGCCAGTCAGATTTGGCTTCATGCCGTGTACAGTACTTATTCGTTGTATTTTATTGATTGGTAACAACTTGATTTAAAATGTTCAGGGAGCAATGTTCAAGTTCTGGCAATAGTTACATCTGTAAACATGCAGACAAGGTTGAAGGAACAAAAGGTATTGTATTCTGACTGGCTGTTCTGTGTATGAATGTGAAGTCTGTTACTCTTCCTGCATGGCCACTGGATACCAAGACTAGTGGTAATGACCTTACTTCAGTGATCACATACCTAGAGATGGAAATGGGCACTGAGTAAAAACAAGGCTGTTTTTTATTTGGGTATGGGATGTGGACTTCACTGGTGAGGCCAGCATTTATTACCCATCTATGACTGCTCAGGGTACTGAGAGGGGGGAGGAAGGAGAGTTAACGTCAACCATATTGGTGGGCTTGGAATCACATACCTGCCAGAGCAGATATGGATGGTAGATTAATCAGATTGTATTTGAATTATTATGAGCAGTTTTGGATCCCATATCTAAGAAGGAATGTGCAGGTATTGGAGACATTCTAGAGAAGGTTTACAAGAATGATCCCAGAAATGAAGGGGTTAACATATGAGGAGCACTTGATGGCTCTGGGCTTTACCCACTGGAGTTTAGAACAATGAGGGGTGGAGGGGATTGGATCTCATTGAAACCTACCGATTATTGAAAGGCCTAGTGGATTAGTGGATGCTGTGAGGATGTTTCCAATAGTGGGTGAGTCTAGGAACTGAGGGCACAACTTCAGAACAGAAGGATGTCCCTTTAGAACAGAGATAAGGAGGAATTTCTTCAGCCAGAAGGTGGTGAATTTGTGGAATTCATTGAGAGTATATTTAAAGAGGAGGTTGATAGGTTCTTGATGAGTAAGGGCATCAAAAGTTTCGTGGAGAAAGCAGGAGGGGGATAATAAATCAGTCAGTTTGGAATGGTGGAGCAGACTCGATGGGCCAATTGGCCTAATTCTGCTCCTATATCTTATAATCTTATTTCTTCCCTTGAAGAGCACTAGACAACCAGGTGAGTTTTCATGATAAGTTTATCATCACCATTATTTGCACCCATTTTTAAAAATTCCAGATGTATCTATCTATCTATCTAATTGCTTGTATTTAAATTCCCCTGCTGCTTGGTGGTAATCCAGCCTGAATTAATAGATCAGGCTTCTAGCTATAAATTTGTCAACTTAACTACCATGTTATACAACTAGTGATATCTTGAACATCTAGATATTCTGATGGTGGAGGCAGATATGTTAGGGACATTTAAGACACCCTTAGATAGGCACAATGATGAAAGAAAAATGGAGGGCTGTGGGAGGGAAGTGTTAGATTGAGGTTGGAGTAGGTTAAAAGGTCGGCACAACATTTGTGGACTGAAGGGTTTGTACTGCTCTATGTTCTATATTCAGTTATCTCCCTTGCAAAAATTATGAAATTAGCCAAAAATAACTTGAAACCAGTGGTTTATATCCAGCATTCAGCTTAAGCAAAATGCTTGCAGCTCTATCTGGAAAGAAAGAGGCATCTTAAAGGCTCTCTCCCCATGGTAGTCATAAACAGCTGCAGACATGGCTGCCAGGGGAAACAAAAAGGTAAGGGAACAAGGTGGTCTGCTGTGAATGTGGGTGACCCCATACACAATCTCTGCTTGGGCCGAGTCCCTATCTGTCAGTGACTCCATGGCAGGACTGAACTGTGGATCAGTGAGGCATGGATTGTAGTATTGAGGCTCTGACCCACTTATATAAAACAGCTGTAATCAGCAAGTGACCAACCAAGGATGGGTCTTCAGCACTGGCTGCCAGACACTATGTCTCGGCCCGAAACGTTGACTCTACTCTTTTCCGTAGATGCTGCCTGGCCTGCTGAGTTCCTCCAGCATTCTGTGTGTGTTGCTTGTGTCAGAATGGAGGCCTTTTAGTACTTAGCTCGTTGCTGATTTCAGTTGATGTGCTCTATTTCCCCAGGGTAGGGAAGTCTGAACATTAAGGGCATAGGTTTAAGGAGAGAGGCGAAAGATTTAATAGGGACCTGAGGGACAAGTTTTTCACACAACCAGCTGCCAGAGGAAGTGGTAAAGGCAGATTTAAGAGACACTTGTACATGATTAGGAAAGGTTTGGAGGGATATGGGCTAAGCCTGGGGAAGTGACCCCAAACAGACAGCTCAAGTAGACAACTTGGGTAGTACAGTAGAGTAGCAGTTAGCACATCGCTTTACGCCAGTGAGACCCGGCTGGGGTGCCTATGAGGAATTTGTATGTTCTTCCCACTATCAGTGGGTTTTCTCTGGGGGTTCCACTTTCCTACCACATCCCAAAGACATACGGGTTGGGGTTAGTGGGTTGTGGGCATGCTATGTTGGTGCTGGAATTGTGATGGCACTTGTCGATTGCCCTGCAGAATCCTTGTTGATTTCACTTGATGTAAATGACGCTTTTTACTGTATGTTTTGATGTATTTGTGACAAATAAATGTATTCTAATCTATCCAATTTAGTTGAAATGGACAGGGTGGGCTCAAGGGTGACCGAGTCCAACTCTTGTTTTGTGTGACTTTTCAACAGAGGTCTCAGGCAAAGAAAAGTCACTACTTATGAGAGAGGAGTGCAATTTGGGATACAATTAAGTATGCAATTTTTACCAGAATATCACTGCATGTTCGAAGGTGAAATATACCCAGATGGGCAGTTTCCATTGAGGGTGACTTTACCCAGAGATGATGACCAGAGTGATCTACTCTGGCTTAAACTGTTTGAGTTGGGAATGAAAAATTGGTGCTGGGGATCCAATTTCTAAGCAAATACATTTTGAGGGAAATGATTCATACCTATCACCAGTTAATAAACAGGGCGCCTTAAGGAAGGGTGTCCTATTCTATATGTAGGTCAGCCTTGGGGCATGCTAAGCTTAACAATTGCTTGTATGCAGCCCACAGCTCTCTTTGGCTCCAGTCTGCAGAGCACAGCCAACTCTAAGAAAGCCAGTCATTGTGTGGCTGGCATGTGATTCCCTGTAAAAGAAGAGTAAAAATGGAGTGTGAAGGAAATCTGGCAAATCAGCGAGGGAGAGACAGGGCAAATAAAGTAGAATATTTGTAAAGGAGAAAGAGAGCTGAATTAGAGGGTTCTGAGTATGGAAGAGGTGGAGCAATCCAAAGAGCAAGAGGGCTATCGGCCCCTCCAGCTGATGCAAAGATGAGGCCCTTCACCCTACGATATCTGTTACAGAGGCCTTTCAACACACTGCACTATTAAAACGAGATGCTGGGTGATCTGTAACATGATTTGCAAAATAACATTATTTGCTTGCCTTAGCTGTGTACATGTTGAGAGACAGCTAAAACGAGGTCAGTGAACTTAGAAGGGTTCGGTCAGACAGACAGTACAACAAAAGTGGGTGGGATTGGACTGGATAGCTGGCATGGATCCGATGGATTAAATGGCCTCTTTGACACAAGGAGACATTTAGACAGGCAGTCAAAGAGCTTATTCTTGGTATCTTAAAGAAGCAGAGCGAGGCAGAGAGCTCCAGGGAGGGTTTTCCAGAACCTCAGGTCTAGATAATTGATGGCATAACTACAAATGGTGTGACAGTGGAGAGGCCACAACCAAAGGAATAATGTGATCTCAATGAACCAAAGGGCTGGGGGAGGTTAAGAATATATAGGATGGGGTGAGGGGAGAGGGGCTGACTGTAAGAAGCTATGGAGGGATTTGAATACCGAGATGAGAATGTGTGAACTGCGAGCGAATGCAGGCCAGTAAACATAGGGGTGTTTGTATCATTATCTCTGCTAGACTCACCGAGTGCAGTCCCCTTCCAGCCAATCTCCATCTTCCTCCCTCCACAAGTTCTAGCTCATCCAAAGCTGGGTTGTCAGTATCCTTACCTGTACCAATTTCCACTCAGACATTGAGTCAGAGACTCATAGAGCACTACAGCACAGAAATGAGCCCTTCACCCCATCTAGTCCATGGCAATTCTGCCTCGTTCCATCGATCCACACCGGGACCATAGCCCTCCCATCCACGTAACCATCAAAACTTCTCTTAAATGTTGCACTGAAGCCACATCAACCACTTCCACTGGCAGCTCGTTCCACACTCACATCACTTTAGTGTTTGCTGACATCCCTTGGGATGCCTTTCTCCAGCCTCTCCATTTTAAAAGTATCTTTCCCATGTTTAAATTCCTCCATGCTCTTGCCTGTCCTTAACTCCAACCTTCTCAGCTCCACAACCTCTGCCTAATTTACTGTTCCTTCAATACTCAACTCTGACAGTTGGTGTCTTGTGCATGTTTATGAGTGGGTATGTTTGTCTTTAAGTGTCTGTAAATGTGTGTGTACTGTATACATCTATCTGATTATTAATATGTTTTAAATTATGTGTAAAGTGAGCGCTTTTGTGATTTTTTTTGTCTCTCTGAGTATATGGATGTCTATGCACTTATGAGTTTGGATGTGTGCATCTGTCTTTGTGTATGTTTATGTGCATTTGGGTTTGGAATGCGAAGCACCAGTTAATGACTCTGTTACTTTGGTTCAGATTATTTTTGCTTGCTATTGTGTCTTCACACATTTCCCACAGTCACTGCCAAATCTGGAAGCATTGCTGCTGTGTCTCTGCAAGTCTGTACACTGTTGAAATCCCATGGAAGTTGCTACCGGCAATGAGCAATAGAACTGGGTGAAGTTTCCCAATGATAGTCCCAGGGCACCCAAAGGTGTGTATTCACAGGGGTGCGTGTCTAACTTTGTGTGGGAAGGGTGGGAACTGAGTCTGATTTCTCCTCCCTATTGGCTCTTCCTATTTCCCTTTGTCTTTGCCTGTCAAAATACTTCATTACTAAATGTGACAATCACCTCAGATTTAGAAGCCAAAATCAAGAATGTTGCTGCAATGGGCAGTGACGTTCACCAAACCTGACTAAACCCCCCTCCAGCATGATACGGGGCAATAATAATGTAGCAGAGAGTGAAGCAACCTCTGCCAGAACAGGTGGTGGTTGGTGCTCACACCTCCTATGGCACTGTAACGGCAGTCGTTGAAAATACTAGCACGGCCAAATTTTCACTGTCTCCATGGCTGCAGCTGTAAATAGTGTAAAAAGGAACACCATGGTAACACAGCCAGACACATTAGCAGCAGGTATGGTTAAATGGTCTGGTGTCTCCTTTGAGTTGCAATCTACTGGTAGCAAGCTCTGACAACTCCATCAAAATATGCTCTTGCATGGAGTCAGTTTTAATGGTTCATGTTTGAGAATTCTTACAACTATTAAGTGGTGAACACAATTTATTGAAGTTAAACATTTGACATCCTGGTGAGACATCGTGTAAAAAAAACATGTTTCTTCTCTCCATTCTCATTTGAACCATAACAACCCAGCAACTTATCTTCATGTAACTTGTTGAACGTTCAGATACATCCCAAGGGGCTTCACAAATGGGATCAGATGTGAAGAGATTGATACTGAGCCCAAGTGGGGAGACAGCTAACTTGATACAATGAGCAGAAATGCTGGTCCTAAATGAGGCTGCTTTCATTCAGTGAAGCTATTGTGGGGGCCACTTTAAGTATCCACACTCAGTCGTACAAGGGTTAAAAGAGCGTCCACTCTCACTTTGTTGGCATGTGAAATGTGCCAGAGCAGATGAGGAGAAGATGGGTCAATGAGATTTCTTTCCTGCTGTTTAAAACCCAGGGGAGCAGGAGTAATGATGAGCTCACACACTGATGGACTCATCTGTCTCTGATCCATTTTGACAGTCGACACTTGAGACGGATAATGCTCATTCCGCAGTGTTGTCACAGACGGGAGACCATTTGAATATTGAATTTCTTCCTCAGCTTTAAGACCAGCCCATACTTCCTATAAACTAGCAGCCACCTAGCTGGTTTTCTATCACTTTCAGATGCTGAACATGATACATGGGGAAAGTATTCTGACCTCATCGGAAAGTGATGCTCAGGCTACACCCAAACTTCCGATGTGGTGCTGCTGCTGAGGCCGCCTGCTTGAAGTGGAAAGTCAAAAAATGACTCTCCTAAACTCTCCTTGAAAGAAATCCAAGGATTCCTTGTGTTGCATGATGTACCTCCCATACAAAAGGGAGAGAAATCAAGTGTGCATAACGGGTAATGATGCATTAGCAGTTGGAACTGAGATTTGCAGATTTAGTTCATTTTCATAGTCATATAATCTGCCTGTACTTTTATCTGAAGCCAGTAGGCACCAGGGAGTGTCAGAGACTATATGTCCAGGCAGGTTTGGTACGGTGAAGGCAGAGGAAAAGATGTTGACTGTTCAAATGACTGTACCACTTTGTTGCCTGACTAATCTCAATCCAGACTTTGAGGAAGATAACTCTGACTCAACTGGAATGGGTGTGCCTTCAATGAATCTTGTGTTGATGCCTGCATTTGTTCAGTTTCTCTGCACTTCTGTCACTTTTTCCGGAGAATGTAATGCAACTGTGTGGCTAGCTAGGCCATTTCAGAGTGTAGAGAAGAATCACTCACAAGTGAGCTGGTGAAGGACAGCAGGTTTCCATTACTATTGGTGGGTCTTTGTGACATTCCTACAGCTTTGTGATAAGACAGTCTAACGGCATACTGTCGTGACAACAACCTTTCCCTCAATGTCAGCAAAACAAAAGAGATGGTGCATACACTTCCAATTTCCTCAAGACTACTGAGGTCAATAGAGGAGAGAACTTCAAGTTCCTAGATGTGAACATCAACAGTCTGTTCTGTTCTAACCACATGGACGCCATGGCCAAGAAAGTGCACCTCTACTTTCTTAGGAGGCTAAAGAATTCGGTACATCTCTGTTGACCCTCACCAAATTTTATAAATGTTCCATAGAAAGCATCCCATATGGGTGTATCACATTTTGGTATGGCAACTGCTCTGCCTGTGACTGCAAGGAACTGTGGTGAGCTTGGGCACAGCTCAGCACAGGATGTAAACCAGTCTCCTCTCTATGGAGTCTATACTTCTTACCGCCTTGGTACAGTAACCAGCATAATCAAAGACCCTACCCATCCCTGATATTTTCCCTTCTCCTGCTTCCCATTATGCAGAAGATACAAAAGCCTGATGAATATACCACAATTGTTGAAGGACAGCTTTTACAACACCATTCAATAGTCCCCTTCTCTGATAAGATGGGCTTTTAGCTTCTCAGTCTACTTTGTTATGATCTTGCACCCTATTGTCAGCCCACAATCTGTAACTATAACACTTTATTCTGCATTGTCATTGTTTTTCCCTTTTATTACTTCAAATAATATAATAATAGCCAATGATATAAAAGAGGACATTAAAAGTTTTTACAGATATATAATGAGTAAAAGAGAGATGAGAATGGATATTGGACTGTCAAAAAATGACACTGGAGAAGCAGTACTGGGGACAAAGAAGTAGCAGATGAACTTAATAAGTATTTTGTATCAGTCTTCACGGTGGAAGACACTCACAGAATGCCAGAAATGCGAGAGTGTCAGCGGGCAGAAGTGAATGTTGTTGCTATTACTAATAGCTGAAAAGACTGGGGAGGCATTAGTAATGATCTTTCAAGGATCAACAGATTCTGGAATGGTTCTGGAGGACTGGAAAATTGCAAATGTCACTCCATTCTTTAAAAAGAGAGGGAGGCAGAAGAAAGGAAATTATAGTCTAGTTAAGCTTGATTTCAGTGGTTGGAGTCTATTATTAAGGATGAGGTTTCAGGGTACTTGGAGCCACAGAACAAACTAGATTAAAGCCAGCATGGTTTCCTTAAGGGGAGATTTTGCCTGAGAAATCTATTGAGATTCTCTGAGGAAATAACAGGCAGGATAGACAAAGCAGTGGATGTTGTTTACTTGGATTTTCAGAAGGCCTTTGACAAGATGCTGCACAAGAGGCTGCTTAACAAGATAAGAGCCCATGGTATTACAGGAGAGATACTAACGTGGATAGAGGATTGGCTGACTGGTAGTAGGCAAAGAGTGGGAATAAAGGGGACCTTTTCTGGTTGGTTGCCAGTGACTAGTGTTTTGCAGAAATCTGTGTAGGGACCATTTCTTTTTACGTTATATGTCAATGATTTGGATGACAGAATTTATGGGTTTGTGGCCAGGTTTGCGGACAAAACAAAGTTAGATGGAGGGGCAGGTAGTGTTAAAGAAGAAGAGTGTTTGCATAAGGACTTAGATTGAGAGAATGGGCAAAGATGTAGTAGATGGAATATAGTGTAGGGAAATGCATGGTCATAAAGGTATGGACTATTTTCTAAATGGAGAGAAAATTTAAAAAAAATCAGAGGTACAAAGGGACAGGAATCCTTTATAGGATTTCTTAAAGATTAATTTGCAGGTCAAGTCAGTGGTGAGGAAGGCAAATGAAATTATAGTATTCATTCTGAGGACTAGAAATGAAGTAATGTGGAGGCTTTATAAGGCATTGGTCTGACTGCATTTGGGCGTATTGTGAGCAGTTTTCCACACCTTATCTATGAAAAGAAGTGTTGGTATTGGAGAGGGTCCAGAGGAGGTTCGTGAGAATGATCCCAGGCATGAAAAGGTTAATGAATGAGGAGCGTTTGATGGCTTTGGGCCTGTAGCTGGAGCTTAGAAGAATGAAAGGGAAATCTCATTGAAAGGCCTAGATAGAGGATGTTTCCTATAGTAGGAGAGTTTAGAACCGGAGGACACAGTCTCAGAACAGAGGGACTCCATTTAGAGCAGAGATAAGGAAAAATGTCTTTAGCCAAAAGGTGTTGAACTTGTGGAATTCATTGCCACGTATGACTGTGCAGGCCAAGTGAATGGGTATATTTAAGGTTGAAGTTGATAGGTTCTTGATTAATCAGGTCTTCAAAGGTTATGGAGAAAAGGCAGGTGAATGTAGTAGAGGGATAATAAATCAGCCATACTGAAATAGTGGAACAGACTCAATGGGCCAAATGTCCTAATTCTGCTCCTATGACATATGGTTTAATACACTGAAATGATTTGATCTTTCTAGAAAACAGGTTCTTCACCAAACATTGGTACATATGAAAATTATAAATCTACATATTTACTATCTATTTTTACATCAATTAACTTATTTATAGTACGTATAGTTTCTCGTTCCGGATTTATGTTTTTTTTAACTGTTAAAAGTCACAGACTTCTGTAATAGGATTTGTATTCATTTTTGGCATTATTTGGATCACTATTAGACTAATAGCTTAACTGTTAGGCTAACATGTATGAATTCTCCCTTCCACTTTTTGTGTTGTACCTCACTCTCAGGAGCATGGTTTTACTGTTACTGATGGTTCTCACCATTCATCATGCTCCTGATGTGACAACTTTTTCTCTTTTTCCTGCAAGTTTCACTAGTTGACTTGGATAGGTGTTTTAAAATTCATTCTCATGGACTGTCTTATCTGTTTTCTCTCTATTCCTTGCAACTTCCCCTTTCCCCACCCTCAGTAGTTCCTTTTCATACAATGAAATGGCTGTTCTGCCCAGCAGGTTGCTATCTCCTCCCTGCCCGGTTTCCACAGGCTTCTGTAGCTTCTTCCGGCATCACCAAACCAATCTCATCTCAAACACTGACATGGTCTTTGCTTCAGCCAGCAACCCTGGAAGTGAGTTCTACAGCCTCACAGTCACGTGTGAAGCAGTCCTCCCCTTATCTGTTCTGCACATAAATTCAGTAGACAGCTAAACATTTTGCTGTTAGGGTAGTATTTCTGCTACCCTTAAATGATTACTTGAACTCCCATTTTAAACTAGTTTTGCAGTCAATCCAGTGTTAATATAAGATCATAAGATGTAGGAGAAGAATTAGGCCATTTCGCCCATCCAGTCTACTCACTATTTCATCAAGGTTGATCCAGTTTTCCTCTCTCAATTTCCTGTCTTCTCCCCATATCCCTTCATGTCCTGACCAATCAAGAACCTATCAATCTCAGCTCCACAGCTGTCTGTGGCAAAGAATTCCACAGATTCACCACCCTCTGGCTAAAGAAATTCCTCCCCATTTCCATTCTAAAAGGATGCCCTCTATTCTGAGGCTGCCACTGAGGAAATGGGATAAGAGGTAGAGACGACCAAACTGTGTGATTTCAGGTTATCGGAAATGCCACTGAGCTTTGACCATTCAGCGCCACTGGAGATGGATATTGAATAAGCAAATGGAACATGTTGGTTGCTACATTCCAGTTCAAAGGCTATGGGCTTCTGAAATTGGACTTACTGCTCAGCCACTGAGATGAGGAAGGTGAAGAGCTGAGTATTTCTTATGACTGGGCTACAGTAAAATTGCATTAGCAGAACTGCAGCAAACCAACAATGCAAAAAGATCACAAGTTCAAATCCCACGGAGGGATGACCACAAACTTGCGAAACCCCCAATGATTGATTAACATTCTTTATGGGAGGAAATCTGGCTGGCCACTTTCAGACTCCAGACCCACAGTAATGTTGATATGTGCTGGCTCTGGAATAATTAGAGATGGGAAACAAATGCGGGCCTTATGAACATTGGAATCAAGAACAAAACATAACAAGCATTCTCCTTTAGTCAGTCACAGACCATTTCTGCAAAGAACTTTGCTGATCCCTCACTGGCTCCAACTCAGTGTCGAGGAAGTACAGTTGACGTTCCATGTTCATAACTTCTTTTTGTAGAGTTCAGTTCCCTAAGTGTCCACTTGCTTATGTGGGAGCCTAAGCTTTGGTTTGCTGTTCAACATGATGCACTGTATATTAAAGTCCAGCCCAGTGAGGTCTTCAGGTAATAAATACAGATCCTCTTTCTGGATCAGGATCACTAGATCAACATTAGAAGGAAGTGGAGTGGCTACTTTATTAGGTACACCAGTACACCTACTCGTTAATGCAAATATCTAATCAGCTAGTTATACAGTGCCAATTCAAGACATGGTTAAGCAGTAAAGTTGTTCAGACTAAACATCAGAATGGGGAAGAAAAGTAATCTAAGTGACTTTGTCCGTAGAATGATTATTGGTACCTGACAGGGTAGTTTGAGTGTCTCAGAAACTGTGGATCTCCTAGATTTTTCACACACACCAGTCACTGGAGTTTACAGAGAGTGGGGTAAAAAAACAAAAAAAAAACATCCAGTGAACAGCTGTTCTGTGGGGGAAAACGCCTTGTTAATGAGAGAGGTCAGAGGAGAATGGCCAGAGTGGTGGTTAAAGCTGACAGGAAGGCCACAGTAACTCAAATAACCATGTGTTACAGCAGTGGTGTGCAGAAGAGCAGCCCTGGATGTATAAAACATTGAACCTTGCAGTGGTTCGATATATATATCATGAATATACAGAGTGGCCACTTAATTATGTACAGGAGGTACCCAATAAAGTGGCCTCTGGGCGTGTTTCTCCCTTTTGCTTCAGCTCGAGACCCCCAATCATACACTTGTCCTCTCCAGATCTGATTACACTGGCCGGATTTCTGTCCCACAGAAATCTGCAATGAAGTCCCTGCTATCTATATCCTAATGCATACTGAGATAATTTCATCCATCATCCTTACACCTATGGACCTACAATGGTTTAAAGAGTCTGGCAAAGTCTCAGATATAACATTCTCCTTTGCACTCAGAACTCAACACTCCCCACTCTAACAACAGTTCTCCAGTACCTCCATGGATTTGTTTCCATGGATGCTGCCTGACCTGCTGAGTTCCTCCAGCGTATTGATTTGACCCCAGCATCTGCAGAGTATTTTGTGTCTCCAATACCTCTGATCTCTCGGTCTGTGGTATTTTGACTCTAGGCTCTGGGGCTTTCTCCTACCCTCACTACCACTTTCTTCCAAACTTAAAGCCCTCTCTTTAAGAAAACTCCGCCCCAATGCATCCCAGTGTGCCTTGATGTAAAATTTTATCTTTCATGATCCCATGAAGTGCCTTCTGACAGTTCACAACATTAAAGATGACAATATAAATGCAGGGTTCTGCTGTTACCTGCAGCCTCATAGATGCCAAGGCACATGTTTTGACTGACCAGGGTTTGAAGATGGAAGCTGCCCATTAAATGCCCACACACTGCACCAGGGGGTGCCTTTGCCCAGTGAGCCACAGAGGTAGCCAAGGCAAAGCTATGGCTGCTTGTTTGCAGCAAAAGCAGCTGATGTCAGCAGATCCAATCAGCTATAAATTATTCATATGGCTGCTTTAGTTTTGCTCCTCTCCTTACTCTGATGGTCCCTTCCTGTGAGAGTCAGAGAGCTGTCTATGCGGAGTGATCGTCCCAGAGCCAACCGGCATTCTGCTTGCTCTGAATGGAATGAACAATCCGCTGCCTGATGGATTGGGGCTGGCAGCTTTCCAAACCCACACCAGACTATGCTGAATGTTAGCTGATTAACAGAGCATTCATTGTGCTGAAAGGGCAAACCACAAACCCATTTCACATCTGCAAGAAAATACGAGCCCCAGCTGGCAAGAGTTTGAACAATTACAACTCCACGATGAAGTAAAGATTGTATTTTGTGGCTGGGGGTGGCTACAAATGGAGCCGTGTGCAGTCCCTCTTCTGGTTACTTGCTTCGGGGAGGCCGAGGGGTGGGGGACTGAGGGCTGGACGATCACATGATCCCCCAATAAACTGGCACTTGCGAAAAACTGCTGCCCTCTGCAGTCCAACATATTGTTTACTTTTAAAATGCAGACTTGGGCGACTCACTGACTTTCAGTCCACCTCTCATAAAACAGCCCCACTTCACTCGGGCGACTCCTGCGGCACGTGTGGAGGGCCTGCCTCGGGGCCACCAGTTGATTTCCCAGCTTCCAGCTGCCCAGCACCATCTTCCACTACCAGTCAGTATGTTTAGAGCTGCAAGTCGAGACTTACAGGATTTTCGCACGCCTGTGATTTTTTTTCTAAACACAAGGGATTCTGCAGCAACACACAGAAGTGCTGGAGGAACTCAACAAGTCAGACACCATCTATGGATGGGAATAAACAATCGACATTTCGTGTTCCTATTTATTCCTCTCCATAGATGCTGGCTGAGTTCCTCCAGCATTTTGTGTGCATTGCCTGTGATTTTCCTCCTGGGTTACTGGAAATCAGCCTTTAATTCCTAGTTGCCTCCAGTTCTGAAGACTTGGTTACCGTGGATTGGTCACATGGTAACACCCCCCCCACCCCCACCCCCGCCTCCAGTGTAGACCACTGTCTACAGCTGGTCAAAGACTGGGATGTACCAAGTGATGCAGGAATATCTAATGTTGTGCCAGCTAGGCCAGGTGATCCGAAGCCAACAGCAGTGAAGGTGGAGTTAGCATCATTGCGGCCCCGTCTATAATTTTCTCCTTTTGCATATTGCGACTCACTTTTCTCTTGAGTCTCTGACCCCCCACCCCACTACCAGTGTGTGGTTCAGCACATCAAACGTTGGCAGGCTAGTTGACATAATCAACCATTGGCTATCAAACAGCCTTCCCTTTTGGGAGGGGGGGCATCAGATAAAAGTAGGCCCTCGGAATCCCTCTCCACTTGAGGTGTTCGCCTTGGCTCAGTGGATTTCCATCTTGCCATGAATTTAAATGTCATCCCAGGTTTCAGCCTGCCATTTGAGCTTTCATTCTCAGCACAGTGACTACTTCAGGGACTTCAAACTGCTGTGGGATGTTGGTTGAGGCACCGGTGATGGTAAACCAGCTGATATCTGTTAAACCCACCCAACCTGGATTAAACCTACAACCTTCGAATAGAAAATGCAGATTGTTAGAGTCACGTAGTGCCTGAGGAGATAAAATAGAGATAAGCAGATGAACTTCCATCAATAAGAAAACCTCTCCTGTGTTGCTGGGTCATAGTGTGCTTTGACCTTCTCACTACCCCAATGAGGGGCAGGGTGAATGCTTGCACTGTGCGGCAGTGCTGTTGCTCGGTTGCCAGAGAGTGAAGCCAATGCCCTCAGAGCAGCTCATTTGTGCCTTCCAGTGGATATCTTGAATACAACACCAACAGAGGCCTTGGGATTAGTGGAGACAACAGGAAAATGAGCTCATCTGTAAACAGTTAAAGTGTAAAGAAAGTTTGTCTGTAAGTATCACAATGTGACGATTTTAAGTTTCCAAGTTCTTTTCACCATCAGTGAAGCCAACATTAGAATCTGACCCCTTACTCTGCCTGTATCCTGTTGCTGCCAATGTCCTCTTGTCTGGGTTCAGGGTGATTGATAGGCAGCAGTAACAGGGTTGTCAACATAGAGAGAGAAAGCCAGAAGCCACGCGCTGCTTTCAAATACCAGTCGGAGCCCTGCTAACATCCACAGAGGCCTCGTTCTTGGAGAGGAAACTTTCCTAAGTCGGTGTACTTGTATTTGATTGCTGTGGCTTTGGACTCGCTAGAGTTCAGAAGGATGAGGGGGAATCTCATAGAACCCTACCAAATACTGAAAGGCCTAGATGGAGTGAATGTGGGGACGATGCTTCCATTTGTAGGAGAGCCTAGGATCCAAGGACACAGCCTCAGAATAAAGGAAAATCATTATAAAACTGAGGTGAGGAGGAATTTCTTCAGCCAGGTGGTGGTAATTCTATGGAATTCATTGTCACAGAGGGCTATGGAGGCCAAGCCATTGGGAGTATTTAAGACAAAGATTGAATGTTCTTGATTGGGTAAGGGGTTAAGGGAAGAAGGTGGGAGAATGATGTTGAAAAACAAATGGTGGATAGACTTGATAAGCAAATAACCTAATTCTTCTCCTATACCTTATGGTCTTGTGGCAAGCACTGAATTCAGTTGAAGAGTCATCCAGAAAGGCATACCAGAAACACCCCAGATTTTACCAGGCCTGACACATGGGCCTATTCCATAAATCCATTACAATAAATGCTGCACGCTGATCATTGGTAAAATTCTCCCTAATTATAACCATATAACAATTACAGCACGGAAACAGGCCATCTCGGCCCTTCTAGTCCGTGCTGTACGCTTACTCTCACCTAGTCCCACTGACCCACACTCAGCCCATAACCCTCCATTCCTTTCCTGTCTATATACCTATCCAATTTTACTTTAAATGACAATACTGAACCTGCCTCTACCACTTCTACTGGAAGCTTGTTCCACACAGCTACCACTCTCTGAGTAAAGAAATTTCCCCTCGAGTTACCCTTAAACTTTTGCTCCCTAACTCTCAACTCATGTCTTCTTGTTTGAATCTCCCCTACTCTCAATGGAAAAAACCTATCCATGTCAACTCTATCTATTCCCCTCATAATTTTAAATACCTCTATCAAGTCCCCCCTCAACCTTCTACGCTCCAAAGAATAAAGATCTAACTTGTTCAACCTTTCCCTGTAACTTAGGTGCTGAAACCCAGGTAACATTCTAGTAAATCTTCTCTGTACTCTTTCTATTTTATTGACATCTTTCCTATAATTCGGTGACCAGAACTGTACACAATACTCCAAATTCGGCCTTACCAATGCCTTGTACAATTTTAACATTACATCCCAACTCCTATACTCAATGCTCTGATTTATAAAGGCCAGCATACCAAAAGCTTTCTTCACCACCCTATCCACATGAGATTCCACCTTCAGGGAACTATACACCATTATTCCTAGATCTTCACCTTGTATAATAATGCAACACAGAACATGATTTAATCACAGTGTTTGTGCCAACATTTTATAAGTGTTTTCTCAATCAATGTCAATCACCTACTCTCTCCCCTTTAACTCTGCCCTTCTGTTTAGTAAAGGACTGGGTCCAGTGTAGCGTGTAGAGCATCCACTTCATAGTCGAGATTCCTCTGTCCTTTTGTTCTGGTTGGAAGCAGCATGGCTCTGTTTATCCTTCCATGGGCCAATAAGACAAATGAAAGTTCCCTGTATGCAGTCCAGCTGAAAGTGTTCCCTTAGCTTAATCTAGGGACTGAACCTGTTGTACAAGACCATTGAACCTCAAGGGAGGCAGAACATCACGATAGTAACAGCCTACTTTAAATAGATTATTTAACCTCTTTGACAGAAGAAAAAAATAATTGCTATCTTTCTTCCATCCTGTTTTGACTCACAAACACCAAACCCTCGACGAGACAGAATGTCTTTCTCAGCACCAGCTGCGGTTAAAGTACTTGGGGCTTTTGAGGCTATATGGGAAGTGAAAATATTCAAAGGTGTGGTTTATCAAATACAGATTCGAAAAAAAAACAACACAAAGTTTGCACACTGCAGAATATTAATGAAACTTGACTTCCATTCTGGTACAATTCTACCCTGAAGAGACATCTCTGCGTAAAACGGGGACTTTTCTTTCTCTGGTACTGATGGTCCCATTTATAGGCTAGACTATTTTGGGACAGGGTGTTTACAGTGGTTTAGCACATTCCCTTTCACTTCTCAGAACTGGACTCAACTCTGACCCAGACTAAATGGATTGAGAACCTCTGTCTGTGAGAGTCCAACATGAAATAATGTTCTAGGCTGTCACAGGAAGGAGAGGTGTGGAAGGGAAAGGACTCAAGATGTGGGATCCTTCTGGGAGATCAAAGGGGTGTGGGGTTGAAATAACACAGTGGTGTTACTGCTAAAGCTTGCACAAAGCCGTTACGTTCTTCGGCAACTTGATTACTTGCTGGGCACTTTGTACGGCTCCTTTCTGGCCCCTTTTTTGCTTGTTTTCTGTGGTATAACTTTCAGCAGCATGAAAGCAGGCGGAAGAGTGCGAGCCAGGAAGGGAGGACTTGTCACATCCTTCACCATGATAACATAGTCACCTGAAATCAGAGATGCATCATTTTGAAACGTTATTTTGAAATTCTAACTTATTCTGCCCACCCCCCCACCCCTTCCCCCGAATTGAAGCACTAAGAACAACTGGCCTCATGTTCCATAAGTATTCACAGCCCATGCCCCAGCCAAAGGGTGGCACGGTAGCGATTTGGTTAGTGCAATCGCTTTACAGTGCTGGCGATCTCCGATCGGGATTCAATTCCCACCGCTGTCTATAAGGAGTTTACACGCTCTCCTTCTGACCGCTTGGGTTTCCTCCCACATTCCGAAGATGTGCTTTCGGGGTTGGTAAGTTGTAGACATGCCATGTTGGTGCCGGAAGTGTGGCGGTCTGCCCTCCGCACAGGCCTTGCACTGAGTGGGTTGCCGACACAAAACGTCAGATTTAACTGCATGCTTTCCTCTACACATGACAAAAAGTTAATTCAACCTTTAACCATGTATATCCTTGTGTGGTCTTGCCCGAGAAGAACCATATTTTAATGCTGATTCCTGACCCTCGTAAAAAGGTCTTGAAAACAAAATTGTACATCTCAGAACTTCAGCACAAGAGGGCTTTTATGAATCCCACAGCAAGCACACCGTCTTGGTGGCTGGGTAGGTAAATGAGTTACCAAGTTCAATATTGGGCCACACAGATTCTAGCACCATTTTCCTGCCTGCCATGATGTCATCAGGGATGGTACAGCACCCCAGAGCGACAGTAAAATATCAACCATCAGTCAACTGCTTATCTCTCCGATCCTAATGTGAAACTGTGCTTTCATGTTGAAATGTGGGCAGGACAGGGATCAGCTTGGATCATAAACGGCCTTTCCAATGAACGAGGAGGCCTTTCACCCCTGCACCTCAATTAATTCACATCTCATCTTCACTTGGTATCTGTCGCAGCTCTAAACGAAGAAATTGTACCTTATGAGCACAGTTTGAGGTATGAGTAAGTGGGTGGGTCAGTGAAATGTTGCTGTTCCCAATGTTCCTTTATCCAGCAGGAGTTGACAGATTCTGGGGGAGGAGGAATGTCTCCAAATGAAGCATAATATTAATCTTGGGATGAATCAGACAAATCACAGTGTGTGTGTGTTCCCGTGTAGTAAAAATATTTTTACAGCTGAATCAAAATTGTGGAAGGTTGTGTTATCTTTGTCTTTGGACACAATATACAGAGGGGGAGGAAAATGGAGATTATAAGTAAATAGCAGTTCAGCATTAAGCTGGAAGCATCATGCATTTCTGTAGCATTTTTCATGACCTCATGACATCCCAAGACCCTTTACAGCTGATGTCCCTGTTGTAAGAAGGCAGATTTGTAAGGAATAAGCTCCCACAAACAGCTAAGGAATGAACAGGATCCTACCACTAAGCACATCTTTCCCTCTAACCATCCCCCCCCCCCCCCCCCACTCTCCGCTTTCCGCAGAATCAGGGATTTACATGACACCCTTGTCCACTTGTCCCTCCTCACTGATCTCCCTCCTGGTGCTTATCCCGGCAAGAGGGACGAGTGCTACACCTGCCTCGCCACTATTCAAGGCCCCTAACAGTCCTTCCAGGTGAGCTGACACTTCACCTGTGAGTTTGTCAGGGTCATCTACTGTATCTTGTGCTCCTGGTGCAGCTTCCTCTACATTGGCAAAATCCAATGTGGATTGGGAGACTGTTTCGTAGAGCACCTTGGCTCTGTCCATCATGGAAGGATTTCCCTGGGGCTACCCGTTTTAATTCTATTTCAGATTCCCATTCTAACATGTCTGTCCACGGCCTCCTCTAAGGTCACAATCAGGCTACTTTCAGGTTAGAGGAGCCTCAACTCATTCTTTCCGAGTTGCCTCCAACCTGAAGGCATGATCATCGATTTCTCTAATTTGCAGTGGTGTCTCCCCCCCCCCCCTTTTCCATTCCTTACTCTGGTTACCCTTTAACCCCTTTTCTTCTTCTCACCTCCCATTGCAGACCCTCCTCCTTACCTTTCTTTCATGGTCTACTGTCCTCTCCTATCAGATTCCTCCTTCTTCAGCCTGTCACCTCTTCTACCTATCACTACCCAGCTTCTCACTTCATTCCCCTCCCCACCCACTCATCTTCCTCCTCACCTGGCCTCACCTATCACCCTCCAGCTGGTTCTCCTTCCCACCTCACCTTTGTATTCTGGCTTCTTTTCCCTACTTTCCAGTCCTGATGAAGGGTCCCGACTGTTCATCCTTCTCCACAGATGCTGCATGACCTACTGAGTTCCCCCAGCACTTTGAGCGTGTTGCTCTGAATTTCCAGTATCTGCATTTCTCTCGCGTTTCTGTTTAACGTGATGTTAGTTGAGGAACAGGACACCAGGAATAGTAACCCTGCTCTTCAAATCAGTGTTGTGGGAACTTTAACTCTTGAAGGAACAGCTGGTCTGGTGCTTGGTTAAGAGTCTCATCGGGATGATGGCATGTCTGACAGTACAGCATTCAGCACTGTACTGGGGAGGTCAGTCTAGCTTTGTACCAAAGTCTCTGGGTGGGACTTGAACAGACAACATGCGTGAACTGTCAGAGAACTGACAGTGATGAGGTTTTAATCTGAACCCACAAACTTGTTTCCACCTTTACAACCTGTGCTGAATGCTCAGAAGTGAGTTGGGAGGTGGGACTTGCTTCATACCGTGCACTAAGCCCAAAGTCCTCGGAGATTTTAATGACATTTAACACTGAGATTGACATTATACTACACAACAGGTGGGCTGGTGTGGTTTTAAAAAGAAGAGGTTATTTAATAACCCTAAACCACAGGGGTTGTTTTACTGTTACGATAACAAGGAAACTATGCAAGGCCTTAGAATTGGGATGCTGACATGCTCAAACTTGACCACAGATTAGGTTTTGCTGTTCACTGTGATTAACTTCACGGTTTCATGTTGACATCCAAGACAGTGTTTTATGTTCTGTAAAACTAATCACCCCCTGTCTAGTGCCAGCTCAGAGTGTGCCAGACATACTGGATTAGAAATATTAAAGTGTCATGTTCACAGTTGAACAACACTCAAGAAGTACAAACTGAACAACAATGTCCTCTGTTACAACAGTGTCATGTTGTCGGCTCTGAATGTCTCGAATGCTTCACAGAAATGATACACTTTTCTTACGTGGTCTTTGTAGGAATTTGGTGAAACAAAGAAGTCAGTTTGCGTCAGCAGGTTCCCAAATATCACCAATGGGTTAATGATCAGATAATCTGCTTTCTAATGAGATAATGAGATTAGTTTGGGAGGCTTCCTGAGGTTGTGAGATATAAATGCAAGTATTTGTTACACTTGAGGTAATGTATTGTGGAGGAACAGGAGACTTTAAAGAGGCTGGTATCTGGAGCAAATAATAAACTGCTGGAAAAACTTAGTGGATCAAGTAGCATCTGTGCATCTGGTGATGTTTCTGTTTGAAACGCTGCATCTGGGGATAAAAGGAACGATGGCAGTACATAGAAGATTGGGGGAGGGTTAGGACAGAAGGGCAATATGAGTTGCTATTCTACCAGCTTGTGTTTGGCCTTGCTGTGTTAGTGGAGAAGGCTGAGAAGGTCAGCGTGGGAATGAGAAGGGGAAATGGAACTGGGAGCTCAATCCGCAAATGCAGACAGAGCTCAGGGGCTCTGCAGTTTAGTCACATAACAAAATCTCAGTCTTGCCAAAGTAAAGGGGGCCACCTTGCAAGCACCGAATGCAAAAAGCTCAGTTGGAGGAGATTAACTTGAATCTCTGCCTCATTGGGAAATATTGTTCAGGTCCCTGGATGGTGGTGAGGGAGGAGGTATAGCAACAAGTGCTGCACCTCCTGTGGTGGCAGAGAAAGTGTCAGGAGACAGGGAGGTTGGTGGGGAGGGATGAGTGAATCAGGGAGCCATAAAAAGAGAGATTCTTTCCAGGGAACAGAAAGGTGAAGCTGTGGCTGGTGATAGGTTGTGTAGGACCAGGTGGAAGTAACAAAGGATGACTTGTTGGATGTAAAGTGAGGATCAGGGGAACTTTGTATCTGTTCTGTCTGGGGAGAGGTGGGGTGAAAGCAGACCCAGGAAATGGAGGAAATGTTCCATTGACTATAGGAGAGGGGATGCCTAGAGGGAGGAGGACATTTCAGCAGACCTAAACCGAAAGCCTGATGCAGCAGAGAGAAAGAATGTGAGAAAATGGGATAGCGTCCTTACAGAAGGCAGGATGGGAGGAGGTGGAGTCAAACTAGCTATGGGAGTTGGTAGGTGTATGTAGATATTGATGGCTAGTATCAGCCTCTGCCATGAGATTTCTGAATGGACATGAACCCATGAACACTACTTCACTATGCTTTGTTTTTTTGCCCAGCTTATTTAATTAACATTTTTATATATGCTTATTGTAATTAATAGTTTTTAGATTATTATGTATTGCAATGTATGGTTGCTGCAAAACAACAAATTTCACGACATGTGCCAGTGATATTAAACCTGATTCTGATTAGATTACCCACTGAGATGGTAAGAGAGAGAGTTCTAGACGAGGAAGAGAAGTAACAGAGATGGTTCAGGCAGACTTGGGGCAGGATGGAAATTGGTGGCAAATGTGATGAAATCAATGAGTCTTGCACAAGTGCAGAAAGCAGCACCATGCAATGGTGAAAGATTTTGGTTGGGGTGCCAGAGTAGGTTTAGAACAGGGACTATTTCACACGGCCATCAAAAAGAAAGGTCTAACTGAAGCCTTTTGCGTAATAATGACTACGCTTTTGATACGTGTGATTTCTGTCTCTCTATTTTTATTTCGATTAATCACTTTGTGTTATCATTTTGATTTAAATCTTTATCTTGTTCTAAGTATGGGACAGATCACCCTGTTCCTTATAAGGGTGAGACACCTGGTGCAGTATGAACTGGTTTTAGGGATAATCTTGCTCCTTGTTTGGCAGCATTAAATTGTTCACACTTGTCATTCAAGTCCTAAACAGGTTAAGACTCCTACCTTACCTAATCTCACAGACTGCAGGTCTGTGCCGCTCCGTGCCTTCTTCGATTTTCCACCTAATTTGACACTAACATCAGATCTGTAAAGAGAAAAGAATTGAGTAACTAGTCAGCGTAGTTTCATCTCTATTGCAAAACAGTTTCTAAACATGGAACATTGACTATCTATTCATTTCCATTGATGCTGCCCAACCTGCTGAATTCCTCCAGCATCTTGTGTGTGTTGCTTTGGATTCCCAGCATCTGCAGACGTTTCATCTTTATTATTATCCTCCCAACTTCTAGATGCTCAGCTTGGGCTATAATTTAAGGATTCCTGGCCAAGTGACCATTCTTATTGTGTATAAAGCATAGTGCAAATTGCCTTGGATAGGTCATACTCAACTACAAGGGTAGCCGGTGGGTAGGGCACATGCACAATGGGAGGGTGAAGGAAGGGAGAACACAGAATACAGAAGTGTTCATAATGGTTAACATAATGCATGATAATAAAGTGACCCGGGTTCATTTCCGCTACGGTCTGTAAGGAGTTTGTACATTCTCCCTGTGACTGTGTGGGTTTCCTCAGGCTGCTCCAGTTTCTCCCTTGTTCCAAGGACATGTGGGTTGCTAAGTTAAATAGTCACATAATTGGGTGGCACAGGCTTATTACGCCAGTGGGGCCTGCTACCATGTCGAATCTCTAAAATAAAAAAAATCCAATGCAGGAAAGGGCCCTACAGCCAACCATGTCTGCGCTGACCACAATACCATCCTAAACTAATACCATCTGTCTGCACATGAACGCAATCCATCTATTTCCTGCCCGTTCATATGACTGTCTAAACGCCTTTTAAACATTGCTATCATATCTGTCCTGACACCTACCACACTCTATAAAAATTTTTGCCTTAGAAATCTTATTTAAATGCCCCCCCCTTACCTTAGACATATGCCCTCTAGTATTCAATATTTCTACTCTGGAAAAGACTCACAATTTTATATACACTTAGTGGCCACTTTATTAGGTACTTCTTGTACCTAATAAAATGGCCACTGAGTGTATGTTCATTGTCTTCTGCTGCTGTAGATCACATTTCTTCCCCATTCTGATGTTTGGTCTGAACAACAACCTAATGCATGCCTGCATTCCTGTATGCATGCTTGGCTGATTAGGTATTTGCAATAATGAGGTGTACCTAATAAAATAGCCACTGAGTCTACCTCTATCAGGTTGCATCTCTGTCTTCAAGTTTGTCCAACATCTCCTTAGAGCAAAAATACTCCGATCTAGGCAGCATCCTGGCAGATTTCTTCTTCACTCTCTCTAAAGAACCACATCATTCCAGGAGTGTGCCAATTAGAAGTGCACACAATATTTCAAATACGGCCTAACCGAAGTTTTATACAGCTGCAAAAGGACATAAAAGGTACTGCTATGTACTATATACTTCACAAGCAAATTTTGTACTACTCACAAATAGTCGCAGTGTATCACTAGTGCCATCTTGAAGTAGATGAATCAATCTGTCTGAACAATCAATCAGTACTTTCCTCTTACATTTGACCTTTCCAAAATCCCTGGATAAAACCTCTCTACCACACCCTTTGTCTTTTATTACCAAGTCAATTATAGATCCAATGTACCAATTTTCTGTTGACACCATGTAACTTAATTGACTAGCGTACAACAAGGGACCTTGTTAAATACTTTCCTAAAGTCTATGTATCCAGTATCCACTGTCTTGTCTTCATCAATCATCTTTGTTACTTCCTCAAAAAACTTAATCAAATCTGTGGGACAGGATTTCCCAAACACAAAGCCATGCTGACTGTCCCTAATAAGTCTGAGCTTTTCCAAAGGCAAGTAGAAATCTTGTTCCTAAGAATTTTTTCCAAAATTTTCCGTAGAACTGAAGGCCTATGATTTCCTGATTTGTTCCTGTTGCCCTTTGTAAATAAAGGAACAACACTGGCTATTGTCCTGTCTTCTGGCACTTTACACGTGGATATAGAAGATACAAAGGTCTCTGTTAAGGTCCCAGCAAACTCCTTCAGTATCCTGGAATAGATCCCATTAGATCCTGGGGAGTTATCCACCTTAATGTTCAAAGTGGACCCTGCATCTAGTCTACAGACAGTTGGTGCTCATCAAAGGGGCCACAGTGCAATGATAAGTGTTGGAGCACATTAAACGTTTTCATCCAGAATAAGGCCGGATATCCTCAGTCTGCATATCCATATCATTCCAATTCCAGCTACTTCATCTCTAGTACTCTATCTGTGGGCCATTCCATTAACTGATACTAGACCAGAACAATTTGTAGGTGAGGATTAATTTGGTCTAACTTCAACAAATGTGCAGTTTAACCAGCATGAAAATGCCATTACATTTTTCAGAGATCATATCAGACTGCTTGCAGCATTGTGAACATCATGTGGTGGGTTGTTCTGTAAAGGATTATTGTTACATGGCTAGGGGCATGATTTGAAGAAGGCAATTGATTTAATCTATTAAGGAAAGAACAATCAATAAGTACATGGTGATGTTTGGCTGCTCTGAGGTACAAGGGAATAATTCCATCACAGAATTCTAATGATGTAGTGAACCAAGAAAGGAAATTGTACATTGAGACATATTGCTGGGCACTGATACCTTTGAAAAATATGGTGCTGGCATTTTTTACTGCCTAATTTAAAATGAAAGTTTCATCCCTCCTCTCTTGCAGATACTCTAATCAGTTTCCCCATCATATACTTCGATGGTAATCTACACATTTTCATCATTTACTGTTGACATGATGCTTGGGAAAATGAATCCTGTGACTCTTGATTCTACAGGGATTAGAAGCTTTCCTGCAAGTTAGTAAATTCAATCATGTGATGGCACTCTCTTTGAGACTTCAGTGTAATTTAAACTTACTCCTGTTCTAACATGGACTCAGTAAGAACATACTGGGTCACAAACCCCTAAACTGTTACCCAGTCTGCGTAAATATCCAGGTTAGGTGATCTGAACATTAGTTTGTTTTCACATGTATGGAGAAATTTATGTAAATAAATAAATAAAAGTGGAAGATCAAAAATTCACTCTGATTTGCATTGGGTAGAACCTATATGTTGTATGTGTGCTGTGTTGTAGAACAGAAGGACCTTGAGGAAAAAAATGAATGGTTCTCTGAAAGTGGAATCTCTTTCAGAGTGATAGGGTGGTCAAGACAGTTTTTGGTATGCTGGCCTCCATCAGACAGTGAAAGTTTTGAGGTCTTGTTGCAGTTGTATAGGACCCAGGTGAGGCAGCACTTGGAGCAATGTGTTAATTTTTGATTACTCTGTTTTAGGAAAGAAAGATGCTATTAAACTGGAAAGAGTGCAGAAAGATATATAAAAGATGTTGCTAGGATTTCAGGGATTGAGTTATTTAGAGGTTGGGCAGGCTAGGACATTATTCCTTGGAGGATAGAAGACCACAAGGTGATCTTATTAAAGATCAAAGTAAATTTATTACCAAAGTACAAATGTCACCTTATACAACCATGAAATTCGTCTCCTTGCTCAGTAAATCCACGAAAAACAATATAATCAACAAAAGACTGTACCCAACAGGATGGGCAAACAACCAATGAGCATAAGACAACAAATTAGGCAAATACAAAAGAGAGGAAAAAAGCAATAAATATTGAGAAGATGAGATGAAGAGTCCTTGAAAGAGAGTCTTTAGGTTGTGGGAACAGTTCAGTGATGGGGCAAGTGAAGCTCTGGTTTGGGAGCCTGATGGCTGATGGGTAATAACTGTTCCTGAACCTGGTGGTGTGGGTGCTGAGGCTCCTGTACCTTCCTCCTGATGGCAGCAGCAAGAAGAGAGCGTGGCCTGGGTGATGTGGGTCCTAGATGATGGATGCTGCTTTCCTGCAACAGTGCTCCATGTCAATGTGTTCAATAGCAGGGAGGGCTTCATCCATGATGGAGTGGACCGTATCCAGTACTTTTTGTGGGATTTTCCTTTCAAGGGCATTGGTTTTTCCATACCTGGCCATGATGCAACCTGTCACTATACTCTCCACCACACATCTACAGAAGTTAATCAAAGTTTCAGATGTCATGCTGAATGTTTGCAAACTCCTGAGGAAGTACAGGCACTACTGTTCTTTCTTTGTAATTGCACTTATGTGCTGGGCCCAGTACATATCCTGTGAAATAATAAAAGTGAGGACTTTAAAGTTGCTGACCATCTCCATCACTGATCCTCCAATGAGGACTGGCTCATGACCCTAAGATTTCCTCCTCCTGAAGTCAATAATCAGCTCCTTGGTACTGCTGACATAGAGTGAGAAGTTGTTGAGATTTTCAATCTTCCTCCTACGGTGCATGGTGATTCGTCACTACCTTTGATTCAGCCAACAGCGGTCAGCAAACTTAATATATTTCATGAAAAGGTATATGAAATCATGAAGGACAGAGAGAGGGCAAAAGCATTTAGTCTTTTTCCCTGGGTTGGGGATTGAAGAACTTGTAGGCATAGGTTTAAGGCGAGAGGAGATAGATTTAATAGGAATTTGAGGAGAAACCTTTTTACACAAAGGGTAGTATGTTCATGGGATCAGCTGCCAGAGGAAGTGGTTGAAATAGGTAGAATAACAACTTTTAAAAGGCAGCTAGACTGTTATATGGATTGAAGGTTATGGGCCAAACACTGGTAAATGGGACAAATTTAGATGGGATATCTTTGCTGGCATGGGCCAGTTGGACTGAAAGGCCTGTTTCCACAATATGACTCAAATCTGAACCCAAGCCACCTTGAACACTTGCTCATCTGGTTTCAACAAAGCTGGTACAGAAGCGGTGTACAACTAGCTCCAGGAGATGGGCTTCTGCTTCTAGCGGGCACCATGCCTCAGATTTGAGCTCCCAATTAGCTTTGTTTCTTGATGATCAGGTCTCCTGGGTTCCGGGAGGCCCGCTTGCTGAAGAGAGGCAAGACAGGCAAGTGGTTTTCTGCATTACTATTGGGAGGAGAGTAGCAGCAGATTTTATCCCAGACATTCTACAAAATTAACCTGTTTATCTTTCTTTGGCTGTTTCGAAGGTAACATCCACCCCTCCCCCACCCATATTTAGGTATCAGATCCCTTCATTAACCATTTACATTTATATTAGCCCTTCTTTGACCACCGTCTCAACCTAGAGCTTCTCTCCATCCCAACGCAACTGCTAGTTAACATCCAGAGCTTGCTACAGCCAGCACTTCTCTCCCAATAAGCAAGAAAACAGTTGTGGCCTCAAATGAAACCTCCCTACCTGTGAGCTAATCAGACGGGCCTCTGGGTGGTACCAATTAAATCAAAACACAATGGCAATGTAGAGTTAAAGCACAATGGCGTTCAGACAAGCTTAGATCTCCAGGCTTTTCAAACAGAAATCTTTTTTTTAATCGTGTTTAGAAAAACTGCCTAATACAGTATATATTAATTGTCTTGTAACTGGAGTGGGTCTCTGTATGTATTCCTTCACTCGTTTTATAACCAGCTTCCCTGGAATTTCTGCTCATTCCTTGGGCCATTCTCACAGAGACCCCTAATCCTCTTACCTCCTTCTTGTTATCCAGGAATGCCTTTTGTTTCCCATGAAAAGGAAACTCTTGTAAGGAAACACTATTAGGTTGAAGACATCTTGTTTCTACAAAGGATTTTACTTCAGTCTTCCAAAAATCAGAAAGTAAATTTATCAGATAAGTATTGAGCTAAGGAAAATCCGATGCATTTTACAGGTCTTTTATGTAACTCCAGGTGTCGACAAAAAAAAACACAAAAAATGCTGCCTAGTATTTTCTTCTGGTTGAGTAACTGACAGGTTTCACCAAAACTGCACACACAATTCACACCTGTTTTGCCAGTGGCAATTGATGCTGAAATATCCTGCTGATCTCATTAGCATACACAGGAATATGAAGTGATAACAAAAAGTACATACCCAATAAAGATGCCTAACTACATTATTTATTCTCTTTTAAGTGTGCAAATGTAAATTTTAAACCATCAAACCATTGTCTATCATATCCAGCACAATACTATACACTGATGAAAATGCAAAACACGAGATTCTATAGTACGCTGGAAATCTTGAGCAACATGCGCTCAAAATGCTGGAGGAACTCAGCAAGTCAGGCAGCATCTATGGAGGTGAAAAAATAGCTGACATTTTGGACTGAGACACTGAAAATGAGAGCTTTTCAGAGGAGAAAGGGAACTGAGGTCCTTTGGGAACTGGCACACAAGTGACGAGGCTTGAGGCAGCCTGATCTACTAAATGGTAGGACAGGCTTTAGGGTCTCAATGGCTTCTCGTTATGTTCATATGTTCAAATTTTGTACTTCATTCCTATGTCATAAAAAGAATGGGAGGAAACACTCAAATTAACAGTTAAAACATCAGAAATAGTATTTAAAATCCTGTTGTGCTTAAAAGTTTGGAAAAAATATTACACCTATTTGAAAAAGCAGAATAGATGTCATTGGAAGTAAAAGTGAAGCCCATTCTATACCCACGCATTGTGTAAATAACAGGGGGATGTCAGAGGTGAGTTTTTTTACACAGAGGGTGGTGATTGCATAGAATGTCCTGCCAGGGGTGGAGGTAGAGGCAGATACATTAAGGACATTTAAGTAACTCTTAGACAGGCACATGGGTGATCGAAAAATGGAGGGCTATGTAGGAGGGTAGGGGTTAGATTGATCTTAGAGTAGGTTAAAAGTTCAGTACAATATCATGGGCCGAAGGGTCTGTTCTATGCTGTAATGTTCAATGTCCTATGTCATCTCCTTTGGTTTTATCAGAGTGCTGTACAATTGCAGGTTTCTTCTTTATTCTCATTTCAGAGAACCTGTTTAGGGCCAACATGTAAGTGCAATTATGAAGAAAGCACGGCAGAGTCTCTACTTTCTCAGGAGTTTGCAAGTTTCAACATGACATCTAAAACTTTGACAAATTTCTATGGTAGAGAGTATATTGACCAAGTAGCATCACAGCCTGGTAGGGAAGCCCCAATGCTCTTGAATGGGAAATCCTACAAAAAGTAGTGGATATGGCCCAGTCTATCACAGGTAAAGCCCTCCACACCATTGAGCGAATCCACATGGATCACTGTTGCAGGAAAGCAACATCCATCAGCTGGGACCCCCACAACCCAGGTCATACTCTCTTCTTGCTGCTGCCATCAGGAAGAAGGTACAGGAGCCTCAGGACTCACACCACCAGGTTCAGGAACACCTATTACCCCTCAAACATCAGGCTCTTGAAACAAAAGGCATAACTTCACTCAGCTTAACTTTCCCCATTACTGAAATGTTCCCATAACCTATGGACTCAATGTTAAGGAATCTTATTCTCATGTTCTTGCTATTTATTTCTTATTTATTTCTTATTATATTTCTTTCTTTTTGCATTTGCACAGTTTGTTGTCTTTTGCACAGTTATTGAATGCCCAACTGATGTGGCCTTTTATTGATTCTATTATGGTTATTATTCTATTATAGATTTATTGAGTATGCCCGCAAGAAAATGAATTCTGGGTTTGTACATGGTGAATAAATTTACTTTGAACTTTGAAAATGGAACCCTGTGGTATTTATCCGTTGGCTGGAGTAATGCCATAACCAAGGTGACAGGTTCCTGAACAAGTCTCAGTCTTTGTGGCATTAAAGTCCTTCTAGTCTGCCATTCTTTCACCAGAGCACCCTACAAATATTTTGATTCAATGCAGAGGTAGCAGTAGAAGAGAGATCTGAGCCTCCTGTATTGCACCGTCAGCAATACTGGCTGTCAGCATTTTCAGTATCATTCAAAAATTCATACCTCTATATCCAGCTGTCAGATAGTTCAATAGTGCAGTGAAGATCAAAGTAATCTTCACCAGCCCCCTGGATGCAGCCCATTAGGTGTTGACTCGCCTCTACTGAAAACCAAATTCTTCAACTGCTTTCTACTTCAAGGTGTATGTGAATTCCTACTCTCTCTGTCTCTAAGATGGTCTTAAAATCACACGAGCAGATAGGTTGCTATGTCAACATATAAATATTTTATTTTGTTCTTTCTCAACCATTAGACAAATACATAGGAAGGAGGCACAGATCTAACCCTCAGCAAGCTGCGTGTGGAAAGCAGGTATACAAGGGGTGCAGCAGACAGAAGTGTTTAAAGGGATATTGCCCTCTGGAAAAGAAATACTCACTGAATTTGTATTTGTACAGATGCAAAATGTTGTACTGTTCCTTAGATTTCATTGTGTTATTCATCACTGGTACGTAACTCATCCTCAATATCTTTGCACTCTTTGTCTATCCCAATTTTCTGAGGTGCCATCATACAGTCATTATCCAGCCATGATAAAGTGTAGAACAATGGAGGGCAGTACAGAACTGGACTTTGCTAAGCCATCAGGGTCAAATGACCTGACAACAGTTATCTGCCAGATATTTTAATAACTAATGAGTGGATAGCATAGTAGAGCTTTCAAAATGTTCAATGGGACGATGTCCAGCAAGTGAAATCACTCTCAATGTGAAACAATAGTGAAGCAGACACATTGAGGGACAACAGTGAAATCACATTCAGTGGGTATGAAAAATGAAACTGTATTCAGCAAGGATCAATAGTGAAATCGTACATTACATAGCAGGAAGCATGGTTATACTGTCATAGAATTGTACAGCATAAAACTGAGTCCTTCAGCCCACCATTTGTCCATCTACATCCAATCCCATTTACCTGCAATAGGCTTGCATTCTTCCATGCTTACCTTTTCAAATGTCTGTCTAAGTATCTCTTAATCGCAATGATTGTATCTGATTCCACTACCTCCTCTGGCAACAAGTACCAGATATCTACCACTCTGTGTAACAAACTTACCCTTCAAAGCCCCTTTAAAACTCTTCCTCATTAAACTTATGCTTACTTGTTTTAATACCTCTACTATCTAGCCTACCTATGCCATCAAGCTAGGCCATTCCAGTCTCTATGTCATCCAATACAGGCAACATCCTGGTGAATCTTTTCTGCACTTTTTCCATCGCAACTACATTCTTTCTATAGTGGGGCAGTCTAACCTGTGCTTTGTAAAGTGGCAACATAATGTCACAACTTTTATACTCTTTGCCCTGAACTATAAAGGCAAGCAATGCTTTCTTTTCATCACCCAATGACATCTATGTTGTCATTTACACTGAACAATGGAATTCAACCCCAAGGTCTCTTTGTTGCCTGCTGAAAGTCAATGTTTCACTCTGGGCGAGGGGGTGATGGTGCATTAGGGGCGTCCTCTGTCTGGGCAGCTATATTCTGTCTGCACAGAGCCATAACTGTGTCTTCTTCCGAAGCAGACAGTGGGTTTGGTTTTGAGTGAGGGGAACTTGGAGGTAGGCTTATGTTGATGACGTCTTCCTCATGATTACTGACCCTGAAGACCTGCAGAGGATGTGCGTGAGTGCCAGCAGATCTTCTCAGCTGCATCTTCTGCCAGGATCAATTGGGAGAAGTGCTCTGGTCTCTTGGTGGGTCAGTGGCAGGTGGACTCGTGCGGAGAAGGTCATTTACATGGAACACAGTGCATCTCCTCTATCTGAGTTTCATTAAGGAAACCCGGCAGCAAACTGTACTTAGAGACAAAGGTCACTACTCAGAGTGAGTCTTTACCAGGACAGAGCGCTGGTCATAAATAAAAAAGTGGCCCCCATGTTGAGTCTAGGGCCAGAGAGCACAGCCTCAGAATACAAAGACGTCTCTTAAGAACAGAGATGGGGAGAGATTTCTTTAGCCAGAGGGTAGTGAATCTGTGGAATTCATTGCCACAAATGGCCGTGGAGGCCGTGATTGGGTATATTTAGAGTGGGGGTTGATAAGTACTTGTTAAAGGTTACCAGGAAGAAAGCAGGAAAATGGGGTTGAGCGGGAAAATAAATCAGTCATGATTGGGCTGTAGTTTTTCTCACTGAGGATATTGCCTATAGGAGGACACACATCTCCCTCCATGGGAGCTGGCCAGCTTTTATCTTGAGTAATTTTTAATCTCTCCCTCTCCCAGTGTAGAGTGCCCTCCTGCTTCTTACCATCCACCATTGTCCCTGTACCTAAAATCTCAAAGGTAACATGTCTGAATGACTGGCGTCCTGTCGTACTCACCTCAATGATAACCAAATGCTTTGAGAGGCTGGTCAAGGACTACATCTGCAGCATGCTGCCACCCACACTGGACCCCCTACAATTCGCCTACCAACACAACTGATCAACAGAAGATTCAAAAACCATAGCTCTACCCACCGTCCTTACACATCTGGAGAAGAAGGATGCTTATGTGAGAATGCTGTTCTTGGACTACAGTTCAGCATTCAACACCATAATTCCCTCCAGGCATGACAAGAAGCTCAGAGACCTTGGTCTTCACCCTGCCTTGTGCAGCTGGATCCTGGACTTCCTGTCAAATCGCTGGCAGGTGGCAAGAGTGGGCTCCCTCACCTTTGCCACTCTGACCCTTAACACAGGTGCCCCTCAGGGTTGTGTATTAAGCCCCTCTTTTACTTACTGTATACCCATGACTGTGTTGCCACACATAGCTCTAATCTGCTAATTAAATTTGCTGACGACACTGCACTGATTGGTCTGATCTCAAATAATAATTAAACAGCCTACAGAGAGGAAGTCATCTCTCTAACACAGTGGTGTCAATAAAACAACCTCTCCCTCAACATCGTAAAAACAAAGGAGCTGGTTGTGGACTACAGGAGGAATGGAGACAGGCTAACCCCTATTGACATCAATGGACCTGGGGTTGAGAGGGTGAACATCTTCAAGTTCCTCAGCATAAACATCACCGAGGACCTCACGTGGTCTGTACATACCGGCTGTGTTGTGAAAACAGCACAACAGTGTCTCTTTCACTTCAGTCGGTTGAAGAAGTTTGGCATGGCCCCCAAATTCTATGAATTTTCTATAGGGGCACAATTGAGAGCATCCTGACTGGCTGCATCACTGCCTGGTATGGGAACTGTATTTCCCTCAATCGCAGGACTCTGCAGAGAGCGGTGCGAACAGCCCAGCACATCTGTAGGTGTGAACTTCCCACTATTCAGGACATTTACAAAGACAGGTGTGTGAAAAGGGCCCGAAAGGTTATTGGAGACCCGAGTCAACACAACCACAAACTGTTCCAGCTGCTACCATCCGGGAAATGGTACCGCAGCATAAAAGCCAGGACCAACAGGCTCTGGGACAGCTTCTTCCACTAGGCCATCAGACTGATTAATTCATGCTAATGCTACTCTATTTCTATGTTATATTGACTATCCTGTTGTACATAATATTTATTATAAATTACTATAACTGAACATTTCAATGGAAATGTAACAAAGATTTTTACTGTTCATGTAGTTGAAGGATGTAAGTAATAAGCTCAATTCAATTCAATTAAGAGTGTGGGACATGTATGCCTCCAATTTGAGTGCTAGCAGGGAGTGGTGTTTTAGTTATGAAAGCATCCAGGCTACATTCGGTCACAGTGGATGTCATAGGGTTCATGAACATGGAGGGATCCCAAGTGGGGCTAACCCTTGCTCAGCCAGAATTAGTCTTCTCACCCATGGCCCAAAATCCCTCAGATACAATGGCGGACTTCTGGAAACAGTGGGCACCACAGGAGCTCAAATACATTCTGGATAAAAATAATTGTGTTATCATTTGAAAGTGTAAATAGTGTGAACTGTGAAATACTGTGGCATTGTAATAATGTGATGCTATAATCACTGAATAAACCTCCTTTGGAAAGGGAAAAAAAGGTACTCTTTTAATCAACGTTCATTAGTGCCCTACAATTGTCTGTATATGTTCCACACATAACTGACTTCCAAAGTGCATCATCTCACACTTTTTTGGATTAAATTCCATCAGCCAACACTCTACTCCATGTTCCAGTTGGTCTACATCCTACTTCAGCCTTAGACAGCCTTCATTGTGATGCACAACACTAGCAAACTTTGCATCTTCCACAGACTTACAAATCATACCTTCTATATTCACCTCCAAGTTGCAAATATACTATATATCTGAAACAGCTAGAGTCCCAGCACCAATCCCAGTGGTACCCACTGGTCACAAACTTTTGATCAGAAAAAATATCCTTCCATCACAACCTTGCGCCTCTTATCACCAAGCTAACTTTAGATCCAATTAACCAGCTCACCATGGATCTATGCACCTTAACCTTTTGGACCAGCCTGCCTTGTCAAATGCCTTGCACAGGAAGAGATGCATTCAGCAACTACCAACAGTGAAACTGTTCCCAGTGACAGCTAATTGTGCTCATTTACAATCAATGGTGAAATTGTACTCAGTTAGGGTCCATGGCAAAGCCTTCATCAGTGAGAGCTAACACTGGACCTGGCTCTGAGTGACTGGTGAAATCTCTGCACTCTGTTAAAGCCAGAGGCAAAACTATTTATTTATTTATTGAGATACAGCATGGAATAGGCCTTTCTGGCCCTTCGAGCTGCACCACCCAGCAATCCTTGATTTAACACTAGCCTAACCATGGGACAATTTACAATGATCAATTAACCTACCAACCGTACATCTTTGGACTGTGGGAGGAAACCCACGTGATCATGGGGAGAATGTACAAACTCCTTACAGACAGCGGCGGAAATTGAATCTGGGTCGCTGGTACTGTAAGGTGTTGTGCTAACTCCTATGCTACTGCGCCACCCTAGCGAGCATCAATGATGGAACTGCCCTCAGCAAGGACCAACGGCGAGACCTCACTCAGCAAGACCAGCAGTGAAAAGAGTACGCAATGAGTGTCAGCGCTCTCTCGGCTGGCCATCTTCTCTCTGCTCTCAGATCTGATGCAGGATATCAGCCTGAAACATCAACCATTTCCTTCCTCCCACCGATGCTGCCTGACCGGCTAAGTTCCTCCAGCATGTTGTTTGTTGCTCCAGATTCCAGCATCTGCAGTCTCCTTATATCTCCAGTGAAAATGTACTCAGCGGGAGCCAATGGTGAAACTACTCAGAGCACCCACAGTGAAATCACATTCAGTGAGAACCAGCAGAAAATCTATACACAGCCCGAGGCAATGCTGAAACCATAGAGCGAGAGGCAATGATGGAACCATACAGAGTACGAGGCAATGCTAAAATTGTACTCAGAGTCAATGGCAAAATTGTAATCAGCTGGAAGCAATGGTGAAGTCATACTCAGTGTCAATGGGTAAACAGTGCTCAGGGCCAGCCTTATTCAGTGTGTGTCAACTGTTTTTGGCGAGGATAACAGTTAATATGGGAGCTAAAAATTATTCAGGCACTTGATTGATCCTAACATACCTCAGAGCTGAGAGTGAACAGGGAGAGGGAATGTAGAGGCTTGTCAAGGTTTTGGTGACATTCCACGCACATTTTCTCGTGCGAAATGTCAAACAATCCCACTTCACAGCGTCTGCCCATTCCATCTTAAAAACAAGGCAAAATGTATTGCACTCATTGTTTCTCATTGCTTGGCTGAATGTTCAAATTCGACTCAGCTTGGTACTAGCTTGACCTGGCAACATGTAGTTGGGGAAGGGGTTAAAACAGCTGGCATTCCCATTACCTCAGCGGCTGCATCCGTTCTATATAGCGTGCTACATTCTTATTCCAGCATTGCGTCAGAGGAGAAGCATTCATCCCGAGCAGCAGGGATTTAACATTTAAACCCACAGCAACCAAATTACATCCGTCAGATCCAGCTGGTCTGTGTTCAGGCCTTACACCTGCTTTACTCTGTTATTTGCACCATGAAGAGACAGACCATCCATTTAGAGACAGGCAACCTTTAAGGCTCATGGTGAGATGAGAAAATAATTCAACTTTCTTCAAATAAAAATTGTACTTTTTATTTTTGATTGTGGCTCTTTCAATAAAATAGACTGTTTTGTCGGGTGGGCCCCAGGTTCAAACCTTGGCCTTTGCTGTCAATTGGCGGTAATACGGCTTTGTTGGTCCAAAAACCAGGGAGAATCAGCCAGGGTTCCTGCTCCAATAACTCTGGCTAGGAGACCCTGATTGGGTCCAGCTGTATTGGCTCTTCTCTCCCATCTTCAACTTGGCTTACACATGAAAAAGGTGGCATGAAGTAGTGTAGGGTACTCAACAGTCGGGGATTTATGGGATATTGTATCCCTGGGAGAGTCAGTATTTCAAAGAAATTGACAGGGAGTTAAATATTTTTAAAATGTCTTCTGAAGGGCAAACTCAAGACTATTGCACAAGGAATCAGTTCAAAAATGACACCACACAGAGGCATCCAGAGCTGCTCGGATTATCTGTGCATCTGATCTCACTCTGCCTGCATCAGAGGCAAATATTTCATCGGAACCACGGGCAGCAAGAAACAGGAAACGCAATAAATTGTTGAAACTCCGAGGATTAACAATTGTATAGTAGGAGCTGTAATAGGATCGTTAAGTTTGGCATAAAGTATTCCTGGGGGTGTATTTGTACGATGTCCTGCTTGAAATCATTCTGTCTCCTCTGGTCCATTCCCGTCCCCTACCGAGCCACACCAGTAGAACAATAAACCAACTCTTCAGATCAAAGACAGATGGACGAGTTTGAATAATTCTTGATTCTCATTCAAATAGCCTCTTTCACCATCACCAATGCAGATACTGCTAATGTCCCCAGTGAATTCTTTTGGACTACTTGTAATGCTCTCCTGGACATTAATAATTGTTAACCCCTGAATAATCCTGAAGGGTTGGTAACCTTAAGATGAAGAAGTTGGCTTCCTAATACCTCCATTCCAGTGCAGCGCAGGGCTCTGCGGAACAGGAAGAGTATAGGTTTGACTGGTAACTTCATCAGTAAGTTTCATTAGCCTAGGGGTATGTCCTGGGTTACTATGGTATAAACATGAGGCTCCTGGTCTCTCATATAGTGAACCTCTACTGGAAGCTGTTCAAAGTAAATTTATTATCAAAATACATATAGTGCTTATAAAAAGTATTCACCCCCCCCCCCCTTGGAAGTTTTCATGTTTTATTGTTTTACAACATTGAATCACAGTGGATTTAATCTGGCTTTTTCTGACACTGATCAACAAAAAAAAGACTCTTTTCTGTCACAGTGAAAACATCTCTACAAAGTAATCTAAATTAATTACAAATATAAAACAATTGATTGCATAAGTATTCACCCCTTTAATATGATACACCAAATCATCACTAGTGCAGCAATTGGTTTTGGAAGTCACATAATTAGTGAAAAGGAGATCACTGTGTGCAGTCAAGATGTAAAAATGCACCTGTATCTGGAAGGTCAAACTACTGGTGAGTTAGTATCCTGGCAAAAACTACACCATGAAGACAAAAGAACATTCCAAGCAACTCTGCAAAAAGGTTTTTGAAAAGCACAAGTCAGGAGATGGATGCAAGAAAATTTCAAAATCATTGAATATCCCTTGGTGTAGAGTTAAGTAATCATCAATAAAATGGAAAGATTATGGCACAGCTGTAGATCTGTCTAGAGCAGGCCATCCTCAAAAACTGAGTGATTGTGCAGGAAGGGAGCTAGTGAGGGAGGCCACCAAGAGACCTCTGACAACTTTGGAGGAGTTATAAGCTTCAGTGGCTGAGATGGGAGAGACTGCATATACAACAATTGTTGCCCAGGGGCTTCACCAGTTGCAGCTTTATGGGAGAAAGAGAAAGCCACTGTTGAAAAGTTCAAGCTCATAGGACTAGATGTTTCAATCCCTTTGAAAAGCAGATGTTTGCCAGAGGGCATGTGGGAGACTCTGCGCATCATCCCTACCATGAAGCATGGTGGTGGCTGCATTATGCTGTGGGGATGCTTCACTGCAATGGGCCCTAGAACCTTTGTGAAGGTAGAGGGTAAAATGAATGCAGCAAAATACAAGGAAAACCTGGTGCAGTCTGCGAGAGAACTGCAACTTGGGAAAGGATTTGTTTTCCACCAAGACAATGACCCCAAGCAGAAAGCCAAAGCTACATAGGAATGGCTTAAAGACAACAAAGTTAATGTCCTGGAGTGGCCAAGTCAGAGTCCAGACCTCAATCCATTTGAGAATTTGTGGCTAGACTTGAAAAGGGCTGTTCATTCACGATCGCCATGCAATCTGACAGAGCTTGAGCAGTTTTGTGAAGAAGAATGGGGAAAAACTGGAGTGTCCAGATGTGCAAAGCTGATAGAGACCTATCCACACAGACTCAGACTGTAATTGCTGCCAAAAACGCATCTACTAAATACTGACTTGAAGGGGGTGAATACTTAAGCAATCTATTATTTTGTGTCTTATATTTGTAATTAATTTAGATCACTTTGTAGAGATCTGTTTACACTTTGACACAAAGGAGTCTTTTCTGTTGATCAGTGACAAAAAAAGGCAAATTAAATCCACTGTGATTAATGTTGTAAAACAATAAAACATGAAAACTTCAGTGGAGTGAATACTTCTTTTAGACACTATGTATGTCACCATATTCAACTGAGTTTCATTTTCTTTCTGGCATTCACAGTAGATACAAAGAAACACCACAGAATCATTGAAAAACTGCATACAAGATGGACAAACAAGTTATGTGCAAAAGACAACAAACTGTGCAAATACAAAAAACAATAAATATCAAAAACATGAGAATCCCCGAAAGCAAGTCCAAAAGCTTGGAAAGAGTTTGGCGTTGAGATGAATGAAGTTGAGTGAAGTCATCCCCTCTGGCTCAACAACCTGATCATTGAGGGTTAATAATTATTCCTGAATCTGGTGGAGTGAGCCCTGGCGCTCTTGTATCTCCTCCCTAACGGCAGCAGCGAGAAGAGAGCGTAGCCCAGACACTGGGGGAGGGGTTTTCATGATGATGGAGGCTGCCCCACGCGACACCACCCCCTGCTGATGTGCTCAACAGTGGGGAAGGATTCACTTGTGATGGACCAGGCTGTATCCACTACTTTTTTTTAGACTTTTCTATTCAAGGGCTTTGGTGTCTCCATAACAGACCATGATGCAACCAACCCGTACATCCATAGAAGTCTGTCAAAGCTGTAGGTTGGTGATTGATGCAGAATACAGCAACGTAAGCCCAGGAAGAAGATACTTTTCTCCATCAGAATTGGGCCAGCTATAAAAATACTATCTAGTTAGTCCCACTCTCTCCTTACCCTGTTAAGCCTGACTGCAAATTTTTCCCTTTCACTGATTTGCCCAGTTTTGCGAGTTGCTGTCCTTCATCCGTTTTACTGTCCTTTATTTACCCTGGAGAAAGGACAGAGCAGATCAGGGCTTGGCTGTGAGAGCCAACGTCTATAATCCTTACCTTAGCTTATACCCTCTTAAGTGATGTCTCATGGGGACGGCATCAGCCGTGGAATGAACACGGGCATAAATCACGAAAGGAAGAGAGAAAATGGCAGAGGAAATAAAGATTAACAAGCAGCTGGCAGTGTGTTTAAAGCTATTTCAATTTTGGGTTTTGCTCTTGGGGCTTGGGATACAATCAGAAGCAGTTGATTGAATTGCTGCTCCGCGATTCACTGGCAACCAGCAATTATTCCCCAGGCTCTCATTACACTCCCCATTTACAACTTTATGCCACATCTGGGAGAAAGGTTTCTGCAGAACGGGAACAGCTTCATCGCAGTAATTACTGATCCTTGATGGGGGAGCCTGCAATGTCCATGCGTAGAAGGGTTTATATACAGATCTTAGTATCGGGAGATCAGGTGATGGCAGAAAATATACCCCCTATTCATTCACTTCCTCCTACCCTTGATGGCGTTGCTAATAATGGTGCACAGTTGAACAGATGCCAGCTGCCTCATGAGTAAATATTCAATTGTGGATCTAGTAAATTCTAGTGAGCTATTCAATCCATTCTGCCGACATAAAATTGAAGTTCAAAGTAAAATTTATTATCAGAGTACACACACATTACCACACACTGTACAATCCCGACATTCTTTTTTCTGTGGGCATACTCAGCAAATCTATAGAACAGTAACTGTAAACAGGATCAATGAACAACAACACACACAAAATGCTGGAGGAACTCAGCAGGCCAGGCAGCATCTATGGAAAAGAATACAGTTGACATTTCAGGCCAAGACCCTTTGGCAGGACTGGAGAAAAAAAGGTGAGTAGATTTAAAAGATGGGGGAGAGAGAAAGCAAGGGGGAAACCTTAGGGGGAGAAATGAAATAAGAGCTGCGAAGTAAATTGATAAAAGAGACAGAAGGTCTTGGAAGAAAGAAAAGGGGGGAAGAGCACCAGAGGGAGATGAGGGATGGGCAAGGAGATAAGGTGAGAGAGGGAAAAGGGAATGAGAGATCGTGGATGGGGTGCGGGGGGGCATTACCAGAATTTTGAGAAGTAGGTGTTCATGCCATCAGGTTGGAGGCTACCCAAATGGAACATAAGATGTTGTTCCTCAGCCTAACTGTGGCCTCATCACGACAGTGGAGGAGGCCATGGACAGACATATCGGAATGGGAATGGGAATGGGAAGTGGACTTAAAATGAGTGGCTACTGGGAAATTCCACTTTTTTTGGCGTACAGAGTTTAGGTGCTTGACGAAGCAGTCTTCCAATCTACGTTGAGTCTCACCAATATACAGGAGGCTACACTGAGAGCACTGGACACAGTATATGACCCCACCAGAGTCAAAGGTGAAGTGTCGCCTCATCTGGAAGGACTCTTTGGGGTCCTGAATGGTAGTGAGGGAGGAGGTGTAGGGGCAGGTGTAGCACTTGTTCCACTTGCAAGGCTAAGTGCCAGGAGGGAGATCAGTAGGGAGAGACAAATGTACAAGGGTGTTGCAATCCCTGCGGAAAGCAGAAAGCGGGCGGGGGGGGTTGGGAAAGATGTACTTGCTGGTAGGATCCCATTGGAAATGGCGTAAGATTCAGAGAATTACATGCTGGACACGGAGGCTGGTGGGGTGGTAGGTGAGGACAAAAGGAAGCCTATCCCTGGTAGGAAGGCAGAGGGATGGGGTAAGAGCATAAGAACATGAAATTGGGAGCTGAACATCCAAGGACATACGGTATATCAGAAAGATAGGTTAGTAGGCAGAGAAAGTGGTGTGGCCCTGTATATAAGAAATAACATTAAATCATTGGAAAGAGATGACATAGGATTGGAAGGTGTAGAGTCTCTATGGGTTGAGTTAAGAAATGGCAAGGGTAAAAGGACCCTAATGGCAGTTGTATATAGGCCTCCAAACAGCAGCCAGCATGTGGATTACAAATTACAGCAGGAGATAGAAAAGGCATATCAGAAAGGCAATGTCATGATAATCGTTGGGGATTTTAACATGAAAGTGGATTGGGAAAACCAGGTCAGTACTGGACCTCAAGAGAGAGAATTTGTAGAATGTCTAAGGGATGGCTTTTTAGAACAGCATGTTATTGAGCCCGCTAGAGGATCGGCTGTGCTGGATTGGGTGTTGTGCAATGATCCGGAGGTGATAAGAGAGCTTAAGGTTAAGGAACCCTTAGGGAACAGTGATCACAATATGATTGAGTTCACATTGAAATTTGAGAGTGAAAAAATAAAATCCAATGTGTTGGTATTTCAGTGGAATAAAGGAAATTACAGTGGCATGAATGAGGGGAACTGGCCAAGGTTGACTGGAAAGGGACATTAGCAGGAAAGACAGCAGAGCAGTACTGGCTGGAGTTTCTGCGATAGATGAGGGAAGTGCAAGATAAATATATTACAAATAAGAAGAAATTTTCAAAAGGAAGAAGGACGCTACCATGGCTGACATGTGAAGTCAGAGCCAAAGTTAAAGCAAAAGTGAGGGCATACAAGGAAGCCAGAGCTAGTGGGAAGATAGAGGATTAGGGAGTTTTTAAAAACTTGCAGAAGAAAACTAAGAAGGTCATTCGGAAGGAAAAGATGAATTATTAGAGGAAGCTGGTGACTAATATCAAAGAAGATACTGAAAGCTTTTTTAAGTATAAGAGGTAAAAGAGAGTCGAGTGTAGATATAGGACCAATAGAAAATGACGCTGGAGATATTGGAATGAGAGATGCAGAGATGGAAGAGGAACTGAATGTATATTTTGCATCAGTCATCACAGTGGAAGAGGTCTATAGTATACTGGACATTCTAGAATGTCAGGGAAGTGAAGTTTGTGCAGTGAAAATACAACTGAGAGGGTGCTCAGGAAGCTTAATGGTCTGAGGGTGGATAAATCTCCTGGACCTGATGGAGATTTATGCACCCTCGGGTTCTGAAGGAAGAGGCTGGAAAGATTGCAGAGGCATTAACAGTGATTTTTCAAGAATCAATAGATGCTGGCATTGTACCAGATGATTGGAAAATTGTAAATGTTACTCTGCTATTTAAGAAGGGTGGAAGGCAGAAGAAAGGAAACTATAGACCTGTTAGCCTGATATCAGTGCTTGGGAAGTTGTTGGAATCAATTGTTAGGGATGAGGTTACAGAGTACCTGGAGGCACATGACAAGATAGACCAAAGCCAGCATGGTTTCCTGAAAGGAAAATCCTACCTGATAAACCTACTGCAATTCTTTGAGGAAATTACAAACAGGGTAGACAAAGGAGATGCAGTAGATGTGGTGTACTTGGATTTTCAGAAGGCTTTTGACAAGGTGGCACACATGAGGCTGCTTAGCAAGATAAGAGCCCATGGAATTACAGGGAAGTTACTAGCTTGGTGGAGTATTGGCTGGTTGGCAGAAAACAGAGAGTGGGATCCTATTCTGGATGGCTGCCATTTACCAGTGGAATTCCACAGGGGTCAGTGTTGGGACTGCTGCTTTTTACAATGTATGTCAATGATTTGGACTATGGTATTAATGGATTTGTGGTTAAATTTGCCGATGATACAAAGATAGATGGAGGAGTGGGTAGTGTTGAGGAAACAGAGGGTCTGCAGAGAGATTTAGATAGTTTAGGGGAATGGACAAAGAAGTGGCAAATGAAATACAATGTTGGAAAGTGTATGGTCATGCATTTTGGTGGAAGAAATAAACGGGCCGACTATTACTTAAATGGGGAGAGAATTCAAAATGCAGAGGTGCAAAGGGACTTGGGAGTCCTTGTGCAGGATACCCTAAAGGTTAACCTCCAGGTTGAGTAGGTTGTGAAGAAGGCGAATGCAATGTTGGCATTCATATCTAGAGGTATAGAATATAAGAACAGGGCTGTGATTTTGAGGCTCTATAAGGCACTTATGACACTACACTTGGAGTATTGTGTGCAGTTTCGGGCTCCTTATTTTAGAAAGGATATACTGACATTGAAGATTCACGAGAATGATTCCAGGAATGAAAGGGTTCCCATATGAGGAATGTCTGGCAGCTCTTGGACTGTATTCCCTGGAGTTCAGGAGAATGAGGGGGGATCTCATAGAAACATTCTGAACGTTAAAAGGCCTAAATAGATTAGATATGGCAAAGTTATTTCCCATGGTAGGGGATTCTAGGACAAGAGGGCACGACTTCAGGATTGAAGGACATCCTTTTAGAACTGAGATGCAGAGAAATTACTTTAGTCAGAGGGTGGTAAACCTATGGAATTTGTTGCCACAAACAGCTGTGGAGGCCAAGTCATTGAGTGTATTTAAGGCAAAGATAGATAGGCTCTTGATTTGCCAGGGCATCAAAGGGTATGGGGTGAAAGAAGGGGAGTGGGGTTGACTGGTAGAATTAGATCAGCCCATGATTGAATGGTGGACTAGACTCGATGGGCCGAATAGCCTACTTCTGCTCCTATATCTTATGGTCTTATGGAAATGGAAGAGATGCGGTTGAGGACAGTGTGGATGGTGGAAGAAAGGAAACCCCCTTCTTTGAAAAAGGAGGACCTCTCCTTTGTTCTCGGATGAGAATCATTGCCCACCCATTGCCTCCCTCTTGTGCTCCTTGCCCCTTTTCTTTCTTCCAAGGCCTTCTGTCTCTGTCACCAATTTACTTCCCAGCTCTTTACTTCATCCCTCCCCCTTCAGGTTTCACTTATCACCTTGTGTTTTTCTCTCTCCCTTCCCCCCACCTTTTAAATCTACTCTTTGGCTTTTTTCCTCCAGCCCTGCTGAAGGGTCTCGGCCTGAAATATCAACTGTATTCTTTTCCTCAGTGCTGTCTGGCCTGCTGAGTTCCTCCAGCATTTTGTGTGTGTTGCTCGGATTTCCAGCATCTGCAGATTTTTTCTTGTTTGTCAATGAACAACAAACTGTGTAAATGCAAATATAAATAAATAGCTATAAATAACGAGAGCATGAAATAACAAGATAAAGAGTCCTTAAATTGAGATCACCAGAAATAGATTGAGTGCAGTTATCTCCTTTTGTTCAAGAGCCTAATGGTTGAGGGGTAGTAACTGTTCTTGAACCTGGTGGTGAGAGTCCTGAGGCACTTGTACCTGCTACCTGATGACAGCAATGAGAAAAGAGCGTGACGTGGATGGGGAGGATCTTTGATGACGGATGCTGCATTTCTACAACATCGTTTCATGTAGATGTGCTCAGTGTTTGAGAGGGCTTTACCTGTGATGTACTGGGCCGAATCCAGAACCTTTTGTGGGATTTTCCAACCACAGGGATATCAGGCCGTAATGTGGTAAAGGTATTAATGACAAATTCAATTCATTGTGTTTATACCAACCACAAAAGATCTATTTATATTGACACCATTTTGTTGTTCTTAGTCCATTGCTTGTTGGGTTATAAGTCATTCAGATATTATCTACAGTAAGTACCACAAACACCAGAAAACCTGTAGATGTTGGAAATCCGAGTAACACACACAAAACGCTGGAGGAACTCAGCATCTATGGAAAAGAGTAAACAAGCAACGTTTCGGGCTGAGACCTTTCATCAGGACTGGGGAAAAAAGATCAGAAGTCAGAGTAAGAAGGTGGGGGCAAGGGGGCGGAAGAAAGACAAGGTGGCAGGTGTTAGGTGAAACCAGGAGAGGGGAAAGGGTGAAGTAAAGAGCCGATTGGCAAAAGAGATAAAGGGCTGGAGAAGGGGGAATCTTCTCCAGAAGGGGTGGGGGCAGACATGCGTGAAATAGAAGCAGTGTGGGGGAGGGCAGCATTGACAGTGGAGGGTAAAAAAACTATGAAAGACAAGGAAGGGGGAGGAGCAACAGAGGCAGGTAAGGAGATAAGGTGAGAGAGGGAAATGGGAATGGGGAATGGTGAAGTGGGGAGGGAGCAATTGCCAGAAGTTCAAAAAAATCAATGTTTATGCTACCAGGTTGGAGGCTACTCAGATGGAATATAAGGTGTTGCTCCTCCAACTTGAGTGTGGCCTTATCACGACAGTAGAGGAGGCCACACACTGACATGGCGGAATGTGAAGTATAATTGAAATGGGTAGCCACCGGGAGATCCCACTTTTTCTTACAAACAAAGTGTAGGTACTCGGGGAAGTGATCTCCCAATCTATGTTGGGTCTCATTGATATACAGGAGGCCACACCGGGAGCACCAGATAGCACAGATAACCCCAACAGACTCACAGATGAGGTGTCGCCTGGTAGGACTGTTTGGGGCCCTGAATGGTAGTGAGGGAGAAGATGTAGGGGGCAGGTGTGGCACTTGTTATGATTACAAGGGTATGTACCAGGAGGAATATCAGTGGGGAGGGACGAATGGAGAAGGGAGTCACATAGGGAGTGATTCCTGTGGAAAGCGGAAAGTGGGGGTGGGAGGGAAGGATGTACTTGGTGGTGGGATCCCATTGGAGATGATGGAAGTTACAGAGAATTATGCATTGGATGTGGAGGCCAGTGGTGAGCTAGGTAAGGACAAGAGGAACCTACTCCTGGTGGGGTGGTGGGAGGATGGGGTGATGGCAGATGTGCGTGAAATGGAAGTGATATGAGTAAGGGCAGTATTGATGGTGGAGGAATGAAAACCCATTTCTTTGAAGAAGGAGGACATCTCATTAATTCTGGAATGAAAAGCCTCATCCGCTGGAGACGAAGAAAAGCACATGTGGTGGAGACAGAGGAACAGAGAGAAGGGGATGGCATTTCTATAAGTGACAGGATGGGAAAGAGATATAGTCCAAGTAGCTGTGAAAATCCGTGGTTTATAAAAGAAATCAGTAGATCAATTGTCTCCAGTGATAGAGAGAGATCAGGTAAGGGGATGGAGGAGTTGGAAATGGACCAGGGAAATTTGAGGGCAGGTAGAAGGTGGAGGCAAAGCTGATGAAGTCGATGAGCTCAGCATGGATGCAGGAAACAGCACCAATGCAGTCGTCAATGTAATCTAAGAAAAGTTGGGGATTGATACTGGTGTAGACTTGGAACATAGACTGTTCCATGAAGCCATCAAAAAGACAAGCATAGCTGGACCCCTGTGAGTGCCCATGGCTACGCCTTTGGTTTGAAGGAAGTGTGAGGAGCTGAAGGAGAAATTATTGAGAGGACCAGTTCACCAGATGGAGGAGAGTGGCAGTGGAGGGGAACAGGTTGGGTCTGTTGTCTAGAAAGAAATGAAGAGCTTTAAGACCCTTCTGATGGGAGATGGAGGTGTATTGGGACTGGACATCCATCTAAATATCTGAACATGCTGAGGTCCTCTGCCATCATCACACTTTCAGGTAGTGGGTTTGTCCACTTTGGATGAGTGAAGTGAGTGAAAAACTCTCCTCTAATCCTTCTCCCAATTGACAAATCTGCAAACCTCACTAACTTTCTCTCTTCTGAGAGAAATAAATCCAAACTGTTCACTCTGTCAAAGCCACTCCTAACTTTATACATCCTAATTTAATCTCGGCTGAGACTAATAGGAGACACAAGAGACAACAGATGCTGCCATTTGGAGCGAAAAAACAAAGTGCTGGAGGAACTCAGCAGTCAGACAATATTGGTGGTGGTGATGGAGGGAAACAAGGGAACCATCGAGATCCTCCATCAGGAGTTATATCCCCGCACAAGCCATTATCTTCAGAGAAATGGGTCTGTATCCTGGCAGGATACCTCTCATCAGGAGTCTCTCTGCTACAAGGCTCAGGGAGAACGGCATCAGTAGACCCATCTCTGGCACCAGTGGAAACATAAAGCATTGTGTCCTGAAGCAAGGTTCTCAACTGAGATGTTGCCAGTTCCTTTGCCTCCACAGATAATGACCGACCAGCTGAGTTTCTCCACCAGCTTTCTTAGTCCATTCTGTCTCTTCTCATAACCATTTATTTTGCAGCTCTGGCAACATTCTCATTAATCACGTCTGTTCCCTCTGTCATGCTACCCCATCCTTGCAGTAGGGTGGTAACCAGAACTGTGCGCAATCTAGTTGTGGACTTACTAATGTTTTATACTGTATCAGCACAACATCTTATGCCTTACAAGGCACAAAGCAGAAGACTGTGTGGCGCGCCACTCCTCACACAGACAGTAGGTGGCCGTTGACTCACAAGGAGTTCATCCGCCCTTTGACAGGTTTTGTTTTTAGTCCTGCTGGGTGCCTACACACCCTCCTCCCTGGTTAACCCAAGTGCACCAGGGAGTGTGCCAGTTGAGTTGCCAACAACCTGACCCGAGAGAGGTAGTACTGGGCTATGTGGTACCAGTAGCAAGGCAAGGCCTTGACCTAAGACGCCGACCGCCTAGGCCTGAGTCGACGTAGTAGTAGCACAACCTCTCCACTCTGGTATTGTAAGCCATGGTAAATAAAGGCACACCTTCTTAATCACTTTATACACCTGCCCCACTATCTTCAGCAATCTGACACGGATACATGTATTCATTCTATTAGGGTTAATTTAGTTATCTATTCTCCCATCCCTATGCTCTCTTAATCAGTTCAAATGTATAAGGACGCTCAATTACTTCCCTAAGATCTGGATGCTTACTCACGATAGACCTGGGACACCCCTGGTCAATACAAACTAGTTCCACATTGAGCAGCTACTTAGTCAATCTTTTATTGACCTATTAATATAAAATATGCATTAAGTGACTCAGCTCCATGGACTCATAGAGGAAAGCCTCATCGGGTGTGATGTAAAGCTTCACTGAACTCTGTGCTACACACAAAATGATGGAGGAACTCAGCAGGTCAGGCAGCATCTATGGAGAGGAATGAACAGTTGGCATTTTGGGCCGAGACCCTTAATCGGGATTGCATTTATGTTGCAGTATCTGATCTCAGAATGGGCATGAGTTAAAGAGCCCTGGGTTCAGAAGGACTGGTGATTTAATTTCTGACCATATACATATGTCTGAGCATGTAAGTGTGGTGGATCTGAAGTGGTGAAAATAGAATTCAAAAGGGAAAAGAGTAGACATGTTCAGAGCTACAGGGAAGAGCAGGGGAATGGAACTGACTAAATTGCTACATGAGGAGCTGTCTCAGACAAATGCTTCCATCTGTGCCATGATGAATTTGGGTGGGTATTTGTGTATGAGGATGAGTGCAATGATACTACTTCTCTCCTTAGCACCTGTGAAGGTGGATATCTCATTAGTTCTGGAATGAAAACATCAATGGCTAAAATGCTAACTCTTTATCTTCTCCGCTCTCAGTTACTTCCTGGCCTGCAGAGTATGCCCAGCTCTTTCTATCATTCATGGAGAAAAATGGTAATAAAATAGGAAAAATACAGGAAAACAGATAGGTACATTGGCTGGGAAAGCAGGAGAGAGGCTTCTGAGTGGCTGGAGGCAAACTGGCCTTGTTACCGAATGTTCCTGTAGGACATAAAATATATACTTTATGTAGAAATGATCCCTGTTAGTGCAAATGGGAATATTGAATGCAGTTTTCTAAACTAACTCACTAACTCCTGAAAGAAAACTGCAAATGTGGCTGTCAAGCAACAATAGCATTGGACCCACATATGCTGGCTTCTGGAGTCAAACAGACAATCTACACTTACTATTCTAGTTCACACATTGACGCAGAGAAAACGAACAAGGGAAAGAATAAATAGCCAGAACAGTGATATTCTGGAGAGTGAATCACACAAGAGCCATTACATCCTGGCAAGATCAGGGCCAGCATACCGGCTTGTGTAGAAAGTAAACTACAGCAAGAATCAGGTGATTAAATTGGATTATTTCTGTGGTGTAGTCTCAATATAATTCATCACATCCCAGCAGGATTCTTTCTGCTACAAGTATAAAAACATCTTACAGAGGCACTATTGGCACCAGTGGAAACAGGGAGTGCCCAGGCAAAAGTGGAACTACATCCCAGCTGGATTGTAATGCAGTCGACATTTCAGGTCAAAACCCTTCAGCAGGACTGGAGAGAAAAGGCTGAGGAGTAGATTTTAAAGGGGGGGGGGGGAGAGAGAAACAGGCAAGATGATAGGTGGCCTGCTGAGTTCCTCCAGCATTTTGTGTCTGTTACTTGGATTTCCAGCATCTGCACATTTTCTCTTGTTCCCAGTTGGAATGACACTGGCAGGTGGAAATAGATCCCATTTAAATGGTACTAGATTAAGAACGTTACTGAGATAAGCAAAATCACATTCAGTGGAAAAATCTCTGGCACGTGGCTTGTTGTGACAGGACAGTCACTGGCTCAAATGGAACTACATCCCTGGAGGAGTTCCAGTGGATTGTGGGTGGCACGGTGGTACAGTGTCAGCTGTAAGAATGGGATTTGATTCACCACTAACTGTAAACAGACTGTATGTTCTCCCTGCGCTCCAGTTTCCTCCCACATTCCATTGGCAAAACTTGTGGGCTGCCCAGCACAATCCTCAATGATTTGATTTGAAGCAAACAATGCATTTCACTGTGTATTTCCATGTACATATGATTAATAAAGCTAATCTTATAAAAAAATGGAATACATCCAAGGAGTGTCTCTGTCAGAGAAATATCCCTACAGGAGCATAATAGGCTTGGAAGCACATCTCATCCAGAGGGACACTGGGATAAATGGAATGACATTCCAATAACAATGACCGTGGCATGTGGAGCTATATACCAGCTACAGTATTACAGGCTGCCAGTGGATCCCTATAACAGCAGGACAGTCACTTCACTGGAGGAAATGAATTGAAGAATGAGTCAGCGACACTATGACCCATATTACACCAGGACAGAGATTATGAGGCCGGAGCCATATTCTAGCAGGTTGAAACAGGACCCAAAGTTGGTACAAAATACCATTTTCAGAACTGAGGAAACTATTGGAAATAAAAGGAAAGGCATCTTGGAGCAGTAGCATCCTTTAAGATCTGCATCTCAGCTTTTATACAACTTATTTTATTAATTACTTCAAGCATTGCACAGACACTCAAATCCTAAAGTCGATTGTGCAAGAAACATTTCAGGACCTTTAAGGAAGATAAAACATAAGCTTAAGTATTATTTTAGGCATTTTTTCCAGAGAGAATCTCCATCAGAATAGTTGATATTGAATGATCAGCTTGTTCAGTACTTCATGTCCTTGTCAGCATTTAAATGTGATTCATTTGCCCAGAGTAATTTAACCATCATCATGTGGGACATGGGTTATTTTTGCTAATTGAATTAAAAACACAAGTTATTGGCTGAGATTTTAATCAGTTTTGACTCTGCTGGTTCATGCATAGCCCAGAAACGAGCTGTGCCAGGAGACCTATAAAGGTCCATTCACTGCTTGTGCCGGGTTAGCAGATCTATCTGTGGAGGTAAGCAAGCCTTTAAGATTGGCCCTGGAAGGGGGAGAAAGGAAATTATTATCTCCTCTGGTTGCTGGCTATTGGATCCTGGTGCAAAGCATACTCTGTGTATGTGTGTTTGTATGTGTATAGACCTTGGGCAAGGACAGAATCAAATACAACGGCAATCTCCCTGCAGATTTGGTATGAACCATTTTGGCTTACACAGCATCTAGGACTAAAGTCATAAGGGCTGTGCAACCGAAGACCAGGCAGCAGACGATAACTGCTTAGTAAAAGCAATAATTGAGTAGCCCCTTTAATGACCTCAGGCATCTCTGAAATACAAGAGACAATTAAGTACTTTAGAAATGTTGGATGTGAGTGTAGGTTTTGGAAAGGCAAGATTTCAAAGTGCATTTAGAATGCTCAGGTAATATAGTTTGGTAACGTTTAAGGAGAATGTTTGACTAAGGCACCAGAGGGAGCTTCATTGGCCATCATCAAAGCAGAGCCATAGGATCCTATATAGTATAGAATGTATACCTAACTGCGAGGCTGACCAGGTCTTGGCCTAGCATCCAATTCAATCCAAACAATTCTGACAATGTAGCATTCTCTTAGTGTCGATCTGAGTAATGTGGCTTAAGTCTTTAAGGAACAGTAATGAGATTTGAACCCATGACCTTCTAATTCAGTACAATAATGTAAAGAATGGGTTAGGAATGAACAATGTAAATTTGAGGCAAAAAATTAATAATGGATCAATAGGATCTTAAATTACCTGGACTTTAGAAATTGCAAAGTGCATACATTGCAAAGCTTAGCAAAGTCAATCGGTAGATCCTTTTTCACTGAAGGTGCCTGAAGGCAGATTCAGGTTCAGATCTGCTATATTAATAGATGATGGGCAGAGATGAGTCTTTAAAGTACAGTTCAAGTAGTACCCATCTGGATATTTTTAATTGATTTATTTTTATCCTAATCTCTTTAGTGTATTGTCCAATCATACGATTTCCCTGCAGACAGTGATCATGTATGATGAAACATCATCAGTCTGAAGTACTAACTCTGCTTCTCTTGACATAAATGCTAACTGAACTGCTGAGTACTTTCAGCATTTCAGACAATAAGACTATGATATAGGAGCAGAATTAGGCCATTCAGCCCATCAACTCTGCTCTGCTTTCCCTCTCAACCCCATTCCCCTGCCTTCTCTGTAACCTTTCACGCTTTGACTTATGAAGAATCTATCAAACTCCACCTTAAGTACACAGGCCTCCACAGGCAACTATGGCAATGAATTCCACAGATTCACCACCCACTGGCAAAAGAAATGCCTCCTCATCTCCATTCTAAATGGACATCCTCTCTTCTGAGGTTGTGGCCTCTGGTCCTAGACTCCCTCATTACAGGAAATATCCTCTCCACATTCACTCTATCTAGGCCTTTCAATATTTGATAGGTTTCAATGTGATGCCCCCAACATTCTTCTAAATTCTAGTGAGTACAGGCCCAGCGCCATCAAATGCTCCTTATATGATAAGCCTTTCATTTCCAGCATAGTTTTCATGAAGCTCCTTTTGAACCCTCTCCAATGTCAGCACATTCCTTTTTAGATAAGGGGCTCAAAACTGCTCATAATACTCCAAGTGAAGCCTCACCAGTACCTGATAAAGCCTCAGCAAGTCTTGTTTTTATATTCTAGTCATCTCAAAATAAATGCTAACACTGTATTGGCCTACCTCACCACCAACTCAACCTGCAAGTTAACGTCTAAGGAATCCTGCACTAGGACTCCCAAGTTTCTTTGCAACTTGAATTTTTAAAATTTCTCCTTGATTAGAAAATAGTCTACGCTTTTCTTCCTTCTACCAACATGCATGACCATACACTTCCCAACACTCTATTCCATTTGCCACTCCTTTACCCATTCTCCTAATCTGTCTAAGTCCTTCCGTAGTCCTGTTTCCTCAACACGACCTGCCCCCCCCCACCTATCTTTGTATCATCCGCAAACTTGGCCACAAAGCCATCACTTCTGTCATCCAAATCACTAACGTATAACGTAAAAAAAAGTACCGGTAGCCCCTACACTGACCCTGTGGAACACCACAGTTACTGGTAGTCGATCAGAAAAGGCTCCTTTTATTTCCACTCTTTGCCACCTGCCAATCACCCAATGTTCTATCCATGCTAGTATCCTTCCTGTAATACCATGGGCTCTTACTTTGCTGAAGCAGCCTCATAGTGGCACCTTGTCAAAGGCCTTCTGAAAATCCAAGTATACAATATCTGCTGGTTCTCCTTTGTCTGTGTTACCAGGTTTAGATATGGCCCAAGTGCAGAGTGAGAGATACTGAAGCAGGTCGATAGTTCACAGATTTTACTGTGAACAGTGTTAAAGGGAAAGTAAAACAATGAACGCTGGGCCAAACAGGGCCGTTAACTAAAACTCTCAAATGGAAAATGAAGCCTACACTGCGGCTAAAAAGAACATCTAAACATTAAACGAATACCACTAGTCTTCAGAGTCAGTTGACTTGACAGTCCAATTTCTTAGGGAAGGCCAAATGCAAACAGGCAACAAAGCTTTGCTGTGCCCTGTCCAAGTCTCGACAAGCACTACGGTGACAAGTATGGAGTTAAATATTAGTGCATATTCAAAAGTACAATTGCCGTATCTACTGCGCTGCCAAATCTGTGGTTGTGACAGTCTATCCTGCTTGTTATTTCCTCAAAGGATCCTCAAAGAATTCAAATGGATATGTCAAGCAAGGTTTTCCCTTAAGGGAACTATGCTGACTTTGGCCTATTTTACCAAGTGCTTCCAAGTACCTGAAACCTCATCCTTAACAATCAACGGCAACATCTTCTCACCCACTGAGGTCAGGCTAACTTGAGCTAGAACTTCCTTTTTTCTGCATCCCTCCTTCTTACGGTGGAGTGACATTTGCAATTTTCCAGTCCTCCAGAATCACACCAGAACCTATTGATCATCCTTCACCATCTCTTCAACTACCTCTTTCACAAACCCTGGGCTGTAGTCCACCTGGTACAGGTGACCTGTCTACCTCAGACCTTTCAGCTTCCCAAGCACCTTCTCCCTAGTAATGACAACTTCACTCACCTCTACCTGCTGACACTCTCAAACTTCCGGCATACTGCTAGTGTCTTCCACAGTGAAGACTGATACAAAATACTTATTCAGTTTGTCTGCCATTTCCTTGTCCTCCATTACTACCTCTCCAGTGTAATTTTCCAATGGTCCAATATCTACTCTTACCACTCTTTTACTCTTTATATATCTGAAAAAACTTTTGGTATATTTTTGATATTATTGACCTTCATATTTCATCTTTTCCCTCCTTATGGATTTTTTAGTTGCCTTGTGTTCATTTTCAGAAGCTCCCCAATCCACTAATTTTTGCTCTATTATATACCCCCCTTTTGTGTTTTTGCTAGCTTTGACTTCCCTTATCAGCTATAGTTGTGGCATGCTTCCTTTAGAATACTTCTTCTATGGGGAGTATTTAACCTGTGTCTTCCAGATGGCTCGAAGAAACTCCAGTCGTTATCTTTCCATGCCTCCTTTAAGCCACTGTAATACTCTGCATTTGACTTTAGCTTCTCCCCCTCAAGTTGCAGAGTGAATTCTTATCAGAATATGATCACTGTCTTCTAAATGAAGAACACTACACATACTGTGATTCCTTTTATACATTAAGGAAATTTAATATACTTGTAGGCTGTTTTCTTTGCGTTAATGTTAAATGGGGCTGTGGATCTAGGAATAATTGCTTAGTCTACCCGATGCACCTTGCAGTTCAGTTTAGGTCACTGCTGGGTCCACTGCCTCTTTAAGCATTTGCTGTTTCCTTCACCAGTGCATCATGACCACCTTAGCCAAGACTGCTTTGTCAGTACTTGCCCAATTCTCAACCTGCATGTGCTAGGACAAGGAGAGCACATGGGACCACCACCATCTGCAAAGTCTCCTCCAAGTCACACTCCATCATGATTTAGACACACACTGGTTGCTCTTTGGTTGTGGCAGCGTCAAGATCCTAAAGCTCTTTACCCTATAAAATTCTAGGAACAACACCATCACATTTTATTTAATAGAGATACAGCACAGAAATAGGCCCTTCTGGCCTAATGGGCCTGCACAGCCTAATTACACCCATGTGACCAGTTAACCTAATTTAGTCATCTTTGGGAGGTCGGAGAAAACCGGAGTACCCAGGGGAAATCAACATGATAATGGGGAGAATGTACAAACTCCTTACAGATAGCAGCAGGAATTGAACCTGGGTCACTGGCGCTGTAATAGTATTATGCTAACCACTATGCTACTGTGCCAAACCACATGTACATCAATAGTTCATGAAGAAAGCTTCACACCAGCCTTTCATGGAGAACCAGAATGGATGGCTTTACCAGTGATATCCATATCCTGAGAATGAATTTTTGAAAACATAATCTAGGCTGACAGCATGACCTATGAATGTTTTTGCTATACAATGTATCAGACTCTGACAGTTCATCGTGACCATTAACTTGTATTATAAGAAGAATTAACTCCCTGATATTCTCTTCCTTGCTGTGGAGAGTTGCCTGATTTGTCCAGCAAAATGACGGAACACAGTGGCTGTTAATTCACAAGCAGTGTATTTGTGTAGGAAATGGCCAGATCCACTGTGCTAACTCATTCCCTCCCCTTCCACAGACAGACAGACAGACATACTTTATTGATCCCGAGGGAAATTGGGTTTCATTACAGTCGCACCAACCAAGAATAGTGTAGAAATATAGCAATATAAAACCATAAATAATTAAATAATAATAAGTAAATTATGCCAAGTGGAAATAAGTCCAGGACCAGCCTATTGGCTCAGGGTATCTGACACTCCGAAGGGAGGAGTTGTAAAGTTTGATGGCCACGGGCAGGAATGACTTCCTATGACGCTCAGTGTTGCATCTCGGTGGAATGAGTCTCTGGCTGAACGTACTCCTGTGCCTAACCAGTACATTATGGAGTGGATGGGAGACATTGTCCAAGATGGCATGCAACTTGGACAGCATCCTCTTTTCAGACACCACCGTCAGAGAGTCCAGTTCCACCCCCACAACATCACTGGCCTTACGAATGAGTTTGTTGATTCTGTTGGTGTCTGCTACCCTCAGCCTGCTGCCCCAGCACACAACAGCAAACATGATAGCACTGGCCATCACCAGAAATGCCTAATGATATTCAGCGTTAGACTGTGGACAATACGTGATTGCTTGGTAAAGTTACTTCAGTTCAGCTCCTCCTGCACAACTTTTTTTCTGGATGAATTGTTTTGGTGGTTGGATGGGAATTGGATTGGAAATAACATCCCCTCCTTGCTTACAATCAACACTGGCACATCTCAAGGATGTGTGCTTATCCCACTGCTCTACTCTCTCTACACCCACAACTCTGTGAATACCATCTAAAAATTTGCCAATGGCACAACTATTGTTGGCAGAATTTCAGATGGTGATGAGGAGGCGTGCAGGAGTGAGATAAATGAACTGGTTGTGTGGTGACACAACAACAATCTTTTACTCAACAATAGTAAGATCAAAGAAATGATGGTGGACTTCAGAAAGAGGAAGTTGAGGGAACACACACCAATCTCATCGAGGAAAGGATGACCAGTTTCAATTTCCTGGGTGTCAACATCTCTGAAGATCTATCCTGGGTCCAGCATATTGATGCAATTACAAAGAAGGCATGACAGTAGCTATATTTCATTAGTTTGAGGAGACTTAGTATGTCACCAAAGACATTGGCAAATTTATATAGATGTACTGTGGAGAGCATTCTAACTGGTTGTATCATCGTCTACTATGGAGGGGTCACTGCGTAGGATTGGAAAAAGCTGCAGAAAATTGCCAATTTGGCTAGCTCCATCATGGGCACTTGCGTTCCCTGCATCAAGGACAGCTCCAAAAGGTGATGCTTCAATAAGGGGTATCCATCATTAATGTCATGCCATCTTCACCCAGGACATGCCCTCATCTCACTTCTACCATCAAGGAGAAGGTACAGGAGCCTGAAGACACACACTCAACATCTCAGGAACAGCTTCTTCCCCTCCCCATCAGATTTCTGAATGGACAATGAACCCATGAGCACCACCTCGTTATTAGTTTTTTTCTCCTCTCCTTATGCATTAATTTGTTTAATATATATAATTCTAATTGTACAATTTATAGTTTGTTTTATTACTATATATTGCAATGTACTGCTGCTGCAAGACAACAAATTTCATGACATACACCAGTGATATTAAACCTGATTCTGATTCAGATTCAGGGATGGCAGATAGGACATGAATGGAAATAGCAATAAGTTATTGCTCTGAAAAAAAGATTATATATAAATTGCCATGCCAGTGAAGATCAATAGTTCCAATTTGTCACACTAATTGGTGGATGGTGTTTTTACCATTGCAGCTATACAGCTTTACACCTGAGATAAAATGGAAAACACTGGACCTTAAATCCTCATGAGAAGTAAATATATAAACAGCACCGCTGGGTTTTTATAGAGTACAGATTATTTACTTAGTCACCAAAAGCAATGAAATTCTTCAAGTCTGTTTATGTACCTGTAATAAAAACCTTCAGAATTTAGGTTTAGCTTTATACTACCTCAGGGTTCTTGGGTCGCATTTATTTACATTTAGTACATTACCATCCCAGAACTCTGCCGGTTCTCTCTGCTGCGAGACGAGGTGATGTCACAGAGTCATCTGCTGTGGCCCGTCTGCCAGACAATATTGCTACACAAGGTGCTAAGTGCACTGTTGCCACAACATGCCTCCCAGCTTGAATCAACTGCAACAGATCTACTGCAGAACACCTTTACGAAAATCATAGCAGCAACCATCTCCCCATCTAGTTTCTAGACAACACATTAAAATCTGTGGACCATTTAGGTTATTTAACATTTACTGTTATATTTACTGTAAGTTTGTTTAGTATTCTACCCTTCTTTGTTATAATTTCCTGAGTCAAACTGCTGACTTGCATTCATCACCCAGTCCCACTCATGAAGAAGGGACACATGACAGTAGTACTAAAGAATTCCAGTATATGTGGAATAGTATTAAACAGCAGCTGCTGGTAGTATGAGAATGTTTCCGCTTGCACACCTATGTGGGTCCATGTACTAGCTCCTCTTCACACAGATGTTTATGCGCATGTCCACATTTGATAAACTCAGCATGCTGCTGTCCCATTTGACAAATAATGGAAAAGCAAAACCCTGCTGAGACGGAAAATCTGAAACCAAAACCAGCAAAGGCTGGAATTCACACTCAGCATCAGGGGAGAGTAGGCAAGGACCTGTTTCATGTTTTCAATTACTGCTAACTTACCTTGAGTCAAAGAAAGGCGTGGAGTCAGTCGTCATACAGCATGGAAACAGGTCCACGCCAAACATCAAACACTCATTTACATTAGTTCCATTTTGTTCTCCCCATATCCCATTTACAAACCCCCCATACTGGCCTCTCACACATAAGGGACAACTTACTGTGGCCAATTAACCTACCAACCCACACATCTTTGAATGTGCTGGTATATCTTTCAGCAGGTTGAATATTTACAAATAACCAAATTAAAAGGTTCTAAATTATGGTTTCCAAAATGTTGTACATTCATCTTTCTCAAGGATCCTTCATGTTATGAGTAGAATTTCTGTCAGCTTTTACACGATTTTCTCATCTTAACATTCTTTAGAATTCTGTGTCTATATAAACAATAAAACAAAAAATTGTTCCATGTATAAATTGGACATAATTAAACAACACAAGGTGCTTTCCAGGACTGTACTCTAAATTTAGGCTGAACTTTATGATTATATTCGATCATGTAACCAAGGCATGGAAAAGAAGTACATCTTAAGAGAGTTTAAATGAGGATAGAATAGAGAAAAAATTCCAGAACTTAAAAGACAGAGCAGACAATGGTGGACAGCAAGTGCCAGCTCACTGTTTTTACACCACTATACACCTCTAAATTGATATTCACATTTTAGACCAAGCTTTAACCCATTACTTATGTTAGAGCAATGATTTTGTGGATCAGTGCTACCACTTAGTAGCTGAGGTAACACCTAGAGCTCCCTGTATTGGGGGCGCTTACAAACACTTTGTCCTGGCAAAGCCTCATGTTCATGTGCTGGCGATTTTCTAGTGCCTGCTCCCCGTCTGCTGGCAGTATTATTTTGTAAATATCATCCAAGAGAATAAAATCAGCTTGTGTTGGATGCCTGTGGTCAGTCGTGACTGTACTCCCATCTTGGTGGGCCAGGTTTGAGCCAGAGGTGAAAGGACAATGTATTGTGTTAGCTGTGAAGATGAGTCTATAGGCTTCATCATAAGCATTTTTTAAAATTACAGATGATGCTGGGCTTACACAATAGAACCATCCCCATCTGTAGATTTGAGGCTGGGAACCTCAAGTGCGTCCCGTCAGAAACCAAACAGAATCCCAGACATTACGTTTAGCAAGCCCGACAAGCTGACTTGTTGCACCAATTAGCTGTGACACATTAATGTGTCACTAAAACAACAGTAAAAAAGGGGCTAGGTAGCAATCTTGCCTAAGCTTTAACCCATTACTTATCTTTACAGCTGCTGGCAGGCCTCCTGCGTACTTCTAGCATTTACTGTGACCTTTCAGAATTATTTTTGTTAACTACACTGATGTGTGCAATTATTTTTATGATGTTAGTGCTCTGTGGGGCACTAGACTTAAAGGTCTCTGAGAGCTTCTGTAATAGACTGTACGAAAGTGGCCCATCAAGATATTGTCACCTCAGCAGCTTGGCAGTATTTTCTCCAAGACCAGCAGCTTGTTACTGCAGCTACCTCATCTGAGGAGTTTGAGCAGAATGAGCTAACAACTGCTTGTTGCTTTTCCCCAGGCAAGATCCATTGTGTTAAGTGTTACACAGAAGTGGCTGAGCTGCAACTCATACCCACCTGCTCTCAGATATCTTCTCCTGTGAGATTGTTCCTTTGTCACTTTGAGTTCTGCTGCTTGATTTCTTGCTTGCTTTCTGCATTTGAAATAATATGACAGTCATTTTTTACAGCACAGTATACAATATACACCTGGCTTAACTCAGAAGCTAATCACACCATGGTCTGTAGTCTCATTCCATCCCTGTTTGCTTTATTGCAGCTAAATACCCTTTGAAAATTGGTTATCCATCAACACAAATAGATTGCTGATACCTTGTGAATTTTTTTATCCATCCCTTTCTCTCTCGAATGTGTTGCTTCATGCTTAAGTATGGAACCATTGTTCCATTGATTGATTGTGATAGCACCATCAATGCTCATTCAAAATACTAGGCCAGGTCTCTGGAGATAACATATAATACCCAGGGCAAATTACTGCAGGATTGCTTTGCAAAACTCAATAAGAATTTAAACATTTTATCCAAAAAGGTGGATTGACTCCAGCAAATTTACTTTGAGACACAATGGAATCTGTTGGATGTAATTTTCCCCAAGTGACACTGGGGCTCAATTTTGAGTCAGCACATTAGACAAGTATTTGGTAAAGCTAATCTTGGCGGTATGAAAGCTACATTTCACAGATGACATTCCTGGACACTGACCAAAATATTGTCCTAGGGTGGCATGGTAATGTAGTGGCTAGCATAATGCTTTACAGTGCCAGTGATTGGGGGTGTAATTCTCATTGTTGTCTGTAAGAAGTTTGCATGTTCTTCCCATGACTTTGTAGGTTTCCTCCAGTTGCTCTGGTATCCTCCCAGGTTCCAAAGGCATTGGGGTTAGTAAATTGTGGGAATTCTATGTTAGGATCAGAAGCATGGCAAAACTTGCAGGACACTCGCTGGCACAACCTTGAACTGCACTGGTTGTTGATGCAAACGATGCATTTCACTGTATATTTCAAAATACATGCGACAAATAAAGCTAATCTTTAGCTTTTTAAGCATTGCAGTGGGTATTCATGTCATTTTTATGCACCTGAGGGATCGGAGACAATATGAGCCATGAGTCCTTGATCAAAGTTTTGACGTTTGATTTGCCTTTGAATTTATAACTTAGTTCTAAATCAGGCAACGCATTAACAACCAAGCCCTTTGTGGGTGTCCGAGCATTTGTGATGTTCTGACCAAAGTAGTATAACTGTGTATTCCAGTGGGAGTTATACAGAGGAGGGGCACAGTCAGTCACTGAGAAAAGGTTAAAAGCAGTTGGTTAAGATGTTTCCCTTGGAGAACTAATTAGGATTGGATTTCTATGAAAATGCAAATGTTTACAGATGGAAAGCTGCCATCTTGCCTACTGGGGGCCTATTTATAATTCCAGTCCTCCATCAAATACACCCTCAGTGGCCTAGTAAGGCTAACTTTAGGGCAATGATGAAAATGTAACAAACGCTGACTCTTTTCTCCAATACGCCGAATTTGATGGAATGACATAAAGGCCAGGGGAGTTAAAGATGGCAATAGATGCCAGCCTTAATGATGGTCATTCATAATGACCTCACATCCGAGTAATGAATGCCAAGAAGAGTGAAACGCCACTTGCAGCCAAAGCGCACTGATGCTGGAATCCCAGTGTTATTTTGCAAGGGGGCTAGGAATCCTCCCTCCAACCGATAAGCAACAAGGGGCGATTTGGTCTGTTTTTGTTGCAGCAACCTTGTTTTGCAGAAGCCAGTTGCAGCTACACCTGGTTTCGTAATGACAGCATCTAATTTTGAGATGAATTCAGTGGCTGTGAAGTACAGCAGGTTATGATTATGAATAAAGAGGTTTTCAGAGAGAAACTGACAGCGAAGCACTGAACTGCTTTTGTAGGTCAGATAGTTCTGGAGGCATCAGTAGAGTTTATTTCAACCTGGATTTGCCTCGGCTCCAGATGTGTTTGAAGTACACATCTGAGAACAGAACATTATGTGCAGATGAAGGTCTTTTGGTTTTTAACTTCTTTATCCTGGAGCAGAAAGATCTAGATATCAGTAACTGCTCTAACTCTCTCTCCAAACACCTGTGGAACACATGCCAGTCTCAGCAAGTGATACATGGATAATGGTAGGTCTGTAACCCCATTAAAAGTGCAGTCTCCCTCATCCGCCACTTTTTTAGCCTCATAATGATCTTTTCTCCGTGACCCTACATCCATCTTGATTTAATTTCTGCCTCACATTCACTTCTCAATCACAAACACCAGGAGTACGCCTTTATACCCATCTCTTTCACCAAGCTTCTGTGACATCAGCTCTAATGCCTCTATGTGACTTGGCATTAAATTTGTTTTGTGTCCCTTCCGTAAAACAGATAAGAACATTTTTGTGACATTAAAGATGCTTTATTAATAGAAGCAGTCCTTGTTGTTTCTTTTAAAAATCTATAAATCATTATCCCTATGGTTTGTATAAACATATAATATATATAACATTTCAGCTAGTGTAAACAGGGAGAGTGAAGTATACAAGATCATGGGCTTTCACAGATCTCCATTTCTCTTAGAAATTCCTGCTGGCAGAGAAAATAGCTGCAGTTAGAATAAGAAACCACATATACCTAACACATTTCATGATCAGGATGTAAAGAATGGACCTTGTGGGGAGAAAACAAGAATGACCTCATGTGAAGTAAAACCACAGACATGCATGAATACTTCCCTATGAACCGAAAACACTCTGAGTTGCTGGCAGGGTTGCTGAACACATTGGTGGCCAACACTGACTGAAAGCCAACAAGCATGGACATGACAGAGAACCCTGTGCCAAAATTTCACAAGGTGGGGCACATCATGGCTCCAGAGTCATTTACGTGCGGACTCCAAATTCCTATAGAAAATAGATAAGGTATGGCCAGCAAAGCAACTGTGCATGTTAGCACCAGGGTAGAGAGCACATGATGTGCCCAGCAATGCCATAATCAAGTTGAATAGGGCAATGCAGTTAATTCAATGAATCAGAGGGTGTGGTCTTTAAATTGAATTAATACTGAAACTGTAGGAAAACTTTACACATTCTGTTTTGACATCATCAGTCTTGGCAGAAAAGTATCAGAAGGCGAAAATGGCTGCTCAGACTCAAGCTGGTTATATTGGCAGACTTATCATATACAATCATAAGTCTGATCCTTCCAGTTTATATAAAAAACATTTGGAAATGTTTCTCAAAGAAAATAACTTGATGGTAATGCACTTGCACAAAAAAATACAGTACTTTACAGGAGTGTAACACAACTATACTGCTCACTCAAGTGAGTTTGGATACATTTGGTCTGTTAGCAAATCTTTCAAGGCCACAAACAAAGACAAGAGTTAGCAAAGTGGTGCAAAGCATCCTTTTAATCCAAAGGCCTCAGAAATACGCACGGTAGCATAGTGATCATCGTGGTGCCGTTACAGCTTGGGGTGTTGGAGTTTGGAGAAATACACACGGTAGCATAGTGATCATCGTGATGCTGTTACAGCTTGGGGTGTTGGAGTTTGGAGAAATACACATGGTAGCATAGTGATCATTGTGGTGCCGTTACAGCTTGGGGTGTTGGAGTTTGGAGAAATACACACGGTAGCATAGTGATCATCGTGATGCTGTTACAGTTGGGGTGTTGGAGTTTGGAGTTCAGTTCTGACATCATCTGGAAGGTGTCTATATGGTCAACTGATGAAATGCGTGGGTTTCCTCTGGGTGCTCCAGTTTCTTCCCACAGTCTAAAGAAGTACTGGTTCTTCTTTGGCATGGTGCTTTGCGCAGATACAAAAGACCACAGAACCTTTTCCTATGTTGTACTTTTCTATATTCTATGTTCTATTGTCAGTGATTACACTATCTTATTGACAGACCTATCTCAGTATCACAACTTCGGCATTTTCTTAAACCACGTGCTGCTTGCCGACATTACCTGTAGTTTAAATCACGAGTGAAATTTAACATCAGTGGATGTGGCATAGAAGAATGCTACAGAATTGTTTTCAATGCAAAGTAAATTATGTCAGCAGTTTACAAAGATAGAGTCATGGAAGAGATTATAGTGCCAAAAAAGAATTGAAGGATCATGGGTGAGACAACCATGAACTGCTGTTATAAATGCAACCCAAGTCATACACCATATGTACATTGATTCAAGCTGGAAACACTTTTAAACTTCTTTTTAAAAGGGATACATATCCTGAATGTGCAATATTGAACAACTCTGGTGGTGTACAGTATTGAAGGCAATAGAAAATGGAACTCATTTGTAAGCTACACAATTAGCAGAAATGTAAAAAAGCAAATTAACTTTAGGACAAAATTGTGATCAAACAGTTAGCATATCAACATGGCGGTCATGGGCAAGGATACACAACTTCACCAACTTGTAAATTCAACAAGTTAGGTATGGTACAGTGGAACAGCTAGTACATCTGCTATCTCAAAGCTCCAGCAAACCCAGATTCAAATCTGACTTCTGGTGTACTGTCTATGTGAAGTTTGCAATCTCCCTGTGACCACATGGGAATCCCTCGGGTGATCCATTTTTTTTTCCATACAAGTGCTGTTTGGTAAAGTAAATTTGTAACTGTAAGTTGTCCCTAGCATGGAAATGAGTGGTGCAATGCAGAAGAATCTGGAATGAGTTGACTGGAGTGTGGGACTTGATCTGTGTAAATGGGTGTTTGAAGGTCGGCACAGACGGAGTGGGACAGAGAGCATGACTCAGTTTGGCAAACCTTTTACTTTGGTTACAGATCATTGGTAATTAGTAACCGTATCATAAGACCACTGAATTACTACCCATCTGGTTCACTAATGTCCTTTAGGAGTTCTTTACCGAGTACTGCCACTAGTGACAATAGTCACATCTATATGATTGGCACTTGACTGCCCCCCTTAGTTTGGGGCAGTTACTGATGGACAATAAATATGTGTTGCTAGTGAGGCCTCCTTCTCATGAGTGAATGAATAAATTAATAACCCCTGTTAGTGATTTTTGGCCCTGATAACCAATACCAACAATAGCTGCATTGAGGATGCAAAAGTTATGAGATAACACAATTGAATAAAGAACTTCAAAACAATAAGTGAATGCAGACATGTTGCCAAGGATACCATATGAGAATTCAGATACAACGAGTGACAGTATGCTCTTCATTTTGAAAATAATAGAAAATGATTGTCTGGTTACAGCAATGGAGAAGCAGAGAAGACACAAGAAGAATATCCTGCTCAAATATTTATATGAAAAAGCCTGGAAGAAAGCAGCAGACAATACAGTGGGGGACAGGAGTGGGAACTGTCAAAGCAGAGGAGAAACAAGTACTAGACGGGTGCTCAAGATGAACCAAGATACTAATTAGCAACTTGTTTTAAAAACTAAAGAACAATGCCACACTCCTCAGAAGGCTGTACTCCTACAGTTACTAAAGCTCAGAAAAGGCAGAACACAATTGATATTAATTCATAAATCTTCTGGGGAAAATGGAAGAGAAGCAGTCAGAACAAAAATAAATTCATGAATCAAACCATAGACAGACAATTTTTAACAAAATGATAGAGATGATTTGTTAACAACACCTAACAAATAGGATATTTGGAAATGTGATGAAAAAGGATCTGGTGCTTCCCCGGGTACAGGTATTGAATATAACTGATGTTTCAATGACAAACTCTGCTATCTTGTTCATCCTTGAAGAAGACGGCAGAATTTGTCATCAAAACGTCAGTTATAATCGATACCTGTACCCAGCTGGAAGCCCAAGAAGAGCTTATTGGAAACTTGATGTTAGAGTGATAGTTGAAGAAAGAAGACAAATTAGATACCTTGTGAAACTAGGAGACAGAATTACAAATCTACACTCAGTGGCCACTTTATTAAGCACCTCCTGTATGTTCGTGGTCTTCAGCTACTTAGACCATCCACTTCAAAATTTGGTGGGTTGTGCATTCATAGATGCTCTTCTGCATGCCACTGTTGTAACACCTGTTTATTTGAGTTACTGTTGCCTTCCTGTCAGCTTGAACCAGCGTGACCATTCTCCTCTGACCTCTCTAACAAGCCTTTCACCTACTGAACTGCAGCTCACGGGATGCTTTTTGGTTCTCACACCATACTCTGTAAACTCTAGAGACTGTTGAGTATGAAAACCTCAGGAGATCAGCAATTTCTGAGATACTCAAACCACCTTGTCTGTCACTAACAACCATTCCACAGTCAACTCACACAAAATGCTGGAGGAACCCAGTAGGCCAGGCAGCATCTATGGAAAAGAGTACAGGCGATGTTTCGGGCTCAGATCCTTCATCAGGACTGGAATGAAGGGTCTGGGCCCAAAATAACGACTGCATTCTTTTCCATAGATGTTGCCTGGTCTGCTGAGTTCCTCCAGCATTTTGTATGTGTTGTTTGGATTTCCAGCATCTGCAGATCTTCTCTTGTTTGTCATTCCAAGGTCAAAGTCACTTAGATCACATTTCTTCCCTATTCTAATAATTGGTCTGAACAATATCTGAACCTCTTGACCATGCCTACATACACTGATTTGCTGCCACATGATTGGATGATTTGCATTAATTAGATGTTTAAAGAATTATTAGATTATGAGTGTTTTGATCTGACTGGGAGTATGATAGAAATAACAGGAGAGTCCACTGAAATGCATCAAGATGTGACGACTTCTAAGGTGAAGGGCACACAATGTCAAAGATACAAGGCCCTCTGGCAAGTTCAAAGATACCTGGGAAACTTGTAAAGAGGTTAAATCCTTGTGAATATGTGAATCACTGTTTCTTTCCCAGAAAAGGCAAAAAGCAATGTTTTATATGTATATAAATAAATGTATGCTGTAGGCATGAACAGCACATAGGTACATTGTGAATGGAGGAAGTGTGTTTTAGAAGGATTCCATGTACCTTGCTGATTCAACATATTTCTTGCACTACGTGTGGATAGAATAAGAACCCATACGTATATTGCAATCACAACGTTGCCTGTGGGATTTTGCAGTATGTAAATTGACTGCTAAGACTATCTACACTGAAGGTATTTCAAACAGTATTTCATTAGCTGTAAAGTGCTTGGAGACATCCTGTGGTCTTGAAAAGCTCTGGATAAATGCATGCCTTTCAACTCATGCTCTTATCACCACAATGAGCTGCTCCATTTAATGACTCAGTGAGAACTTCAGAATCAACAGGGATAGTTAGTCTTAATAGTTATTAGGAGTGCAGACATTGCAGGCCACATGCTTCTCCTGTGCATGGAGTGCAGAAAACTCCAGGGGGTCACCGTGCTGTGAGCTGACTGCTTGATAAAGATGCTTCCTGAAAGGAAGGACAGACTAAGTTCTGAGTGTCAAGGAGCCCAGTTGGGGAAGGTCTTACACTGAACATGTGGTGGAATCTGCAGCGCTGACCCTGAGAGCAATTTTGAAAATGTGGAATTGAATGAATTAATCCTCTTAAATTTAGTTTAAGTCTCACCGGTAAGGCAGGAAAGATTAACAGCAAGGGAGAACCCCCTCTGCTGTAAGCAGGCCAAGAAAAGCTCTGAAGCTTTCTATAAATGGTGGTGGGCTGAAATATCCCACCTGCCCTGCAGAGTAAGGAAGTGGCAGAGGAGAGGAGGAGGGAATCAGTTATAAAGTATGATTTTTCTCTTCATCTGAAGTTGCCTCCCTTTTTTTGCTAACACAACCATGGAATACTGCTGCCTATAGTACAATCTCCTATTTCTACCTTTCTTGTATCCCAATTTGTCAATCAGCTTCATCAGATAACATTAAGGATCAAAATCAAATGGGTTGTTTCATTAAAGATACCCTGCTTCAAGCAAGCTTTGAAAAATGTATTGGTTTTGAAGACTGTACCTTCTCCAGTTCATCTAGGATCATGAATGGATGATAGCAGGCAGGGGGAGCAGCAAGTGCAATATTCTGAAAGGCTGCGTAACCTCTTTCTACTCTCTTGTTAGCTACCATGGGAGTGGAGCCCTTATCTTCTGCTGAAAGGTCCTGGAAACCTGCAGAAATTTGACAATAATTAAGTACATTCATGCTGTTATCTTTTCCATTAAGAACACATATATAGTATCAGGCCACCCAACCTATCAAGCCTCTTATTCCTACCCAATGCAGCAGTGCTTATTGAACTTGCATTTATACGTTACCTTTAATACAGTAAAGAGTTACAAGTTGTTTCACACAGTCAAGGTTTTACCATCAAAAGATACTAGGAACAAATGATCAAAAGCTCGGCTAGAGAGGCAGGATTTAAAGACCGTCTTAATGACAGAGAGAAAAGCTGACGTGGAGCTCTTTAGGAAGGGAATTCCAATGACAGATAGTTGAAAATCATGGAGGCAGAGCAGGCTAAAAGTGGAGTAATGTAGAGATCTTGATGGATTATAGGGGTGGAGGAAGCTAGGGTGTAGTGTGGAGGGGTCTTACTACCAAATTAAGTATCTTATCTTGCATTTAAGAATCACACTTGACTACAACAATCTCCTTTTGGCATAATGTGCTTCACATTTCCAAGACCACTTTGATGAATTACTTTTGGATTTTGTTTGGATCCAATGAAAAGATTTTGAGGCACTTGAACTGAACAAAAGAACGCCATGTGGAGGAGTCTGGAGGAATCCCACATTTTCCATCTGATCATATTTTTTAAAGAAACCTCAATTATCAGATCATCTTTTAAACTGCATATTAAAAAACTGTAAAATGAAACACCACATCACAATGGATATTCCATTTATCAACAATAATTTCACTACAAGCTTAGAGCGAAACGAGACTTTCACTTTTTATTTGCCCTGAGGAGATAGATGTTGATAAAACTACTGATAGTCATTGCCTGTTTCTCCAGTTACCCTGTTTTACTGATGGTGAACTCATTTCTCCTTGCACTGTTGCTGATCCGGTACTGATAAAGCTCCCACAACACTGTCATTCTAAGGAATGTCAAGATTTTGACATAGTGGTATTGAGCGATGGAAGAATGAAATACATCCAAGGAAGACAGTGGTGAGTGAAGAGGTAGATTTCCCTATTACATCGCTGCTGTTTACATCCCTGGTGGTGTTGAATAGAAGGTAATATTGTTGCAAACAACTGCAATTGACTGATGATAGGAAGGATGTGTATGTGTCTTAGTGGCAGGGATGCCAATTAGATAAACCATAAAGTCTTAAACATCATTAAACAACTTGTGTTTTGACCTAGAACTAGTGAGTTCGAAGTAACTGTTATGAATTCTGATTGGGGGATTGCCAGGTCCTTTAAAAGTCCCCGCTTCTCTCTTGCAGTATCCAGCCTTCTGGGACAAATTGAACGAGGACTTCCTGAATGTCTTTCAATAAGAGAGGTGTAAATATCACTTTGGTCTTGCCCCCCCCCCCCTTCCCATATGTTTAAATGTACATTTTTGAGTGTTTGTGGGAACAGAGAAAAAGGTAGTTATCAGTTAAAATATCCCGATTGATTTGGACCTCTTTAGTTTCTTAGGTCAGAACTAATTAGAGATTTTCTGCATTCTTCTGGGTTCGGATCAGCTAACACAATGTGGATCAGACCTTGAACTACTGTTGTCTGCACCATTCAAGAGACAACTTGATGGTATATTTCTCAGTTGCTTTGTTGAAATAACCTGGGTAACTTTTGATTTTTAGTCTTCTTAAGTAGAATCAACAGTCCTTGAAATAAATCTTTTGGACACTTATGCTCCATGAAGAAGGGCCATGTCTAACTGGGCAAGCTAGCATTCAATCTGAAATCTTGTCCCAGATTCCAAAGTGAATTGCAACGAAAGTTATTTTTTTTTGTTCTTTTCTGCACATGTGGGAGTAAACAGTCACTCAACCCACCTGGTTTAAACTGGTTCTTCCGCTTAGAATGCTCCTCTACCTTTCTCTCAGATGCATTTTTCTAGCATCAACACCTCCATTTGATCAGAGTTCCATTTTATTGCTCACTTGTGAGTTAAGTTTCTCCTGAACTCTCAGTACATTATTAATTGCCCTTGATTCTGGCCTACCTCAGGAGTGAAAAAACTTTCATTTTCTAATTTGCCAAACCCTCTGTAATTTTCTGCTTTTGATTTATCTGCCTGCTCTCAGTCAGATTTAGGGCTTCCATGTCATCTTCAGCTGTGCTCTCCCCAGCAAAGAAGAATTGAGGAACTATTGGTGAATGGGCTTTGGTGAGATAATGGAGCATGGGAGTGTGCATAATGCCCTGTGGGTAGCATTACCTGTGCACTTCTGGTTCCTGAGCAGCAGTATCACTATGATATTCACTGACTTCAGTCACAACGCCAAGCACAGTGGAAACCACTGAATGTGCCAAAAGTACAGGGAGATAAATCTGTTTGTGTTAGCAAACAGCTCACTTCCATGCTGTCTGACACTCAGAGTCAATCACCTAATCCTTTCCCATCTGTTCAGATTTTTATTTCTTTAAGATTATTAAAAAAACATACACACAATTAACTCCTCAGTGCAAATGAAGGGCTTAGCAACAAATACCAAGGATGAAAGAATCATTTGCAGCAGATAACCCTAATAGCATTGTACTGGAAAATGTTGGTGTCTGTGTTCATCATCAAAGAACTTTCCATCTTAGCCCCAGCTTTGATACTTCATTTATTTAAAAGGCAAGTATTACAATCAGAATTTCAGTGTGGTCTCATCCTGGAGGCAATTTTCACTGGCTAATGGGTCATTGGGATCAGACCCATCAGATGCATGAGACGTGTCCTTTGTTGCCCTTGGCAGCGTTAACTGTTAATTTCATACATGAGTAAAGGGAGTTTATCAAATGTGAATTAGACAAATAAATTGGTTATTTTTGTGAGGGGTGGTCACCTTTGCTATAATTAATGTGACTCCAAATTATAAAAGTGATTTGTTACTAGTAAACATGTCTTTCTTTCATGAAAGTTCTCCCCGGCTGCTTCAGCCATCATTGTAGGATTACAATTCTGTAAGTATATAATCAATATTTTGGACCTGAGTGTAGAAAGCTAGTGTTAGGATTCCATTTGGCTATGGTAGTGATAAATCCAGCCTTCACCTGATATTTGTATTGAGACATTTATCTGTGGAGATAACTTGGCAGTGGTTAGGTATCTCACACTCCCAGCCTTGATTGTGTACATGGTAATATCTCCCCCATTCAAACTGGACCTAATAACTCACAGGTCTAAAATGTCCATCAACAAAACAGTACATGCATATTGTCTAGTAAGCTTGCTCAAAGGAATGTGTGATAAAAATGGGTTATGTCTTCATGGTTTAGCAGTACATACCCTAAGTATCCCTCTACTATTTTGCATCTAACCATGTTTCTTCAATAAATAGTGTATAACAAATTTTGATGTCCACTTCCAATGGAGACTGCTTATGTAATCGCTCCATGCTGTATTCCTTCCTCCATCTCCTGAATGGTTGACTTACAATACCACAGGAGACTGGCCAATGTTGAGGAGCAGCAGAGCTAATTAACAAATAAGGCCTAGTCGCTAATAATCAGAATCACTGATTGTCCTAAATTCTTCTTTAAAAGAAAATGTCTTAAGTGTATATGAAATATGCAGAGCAGAGTTGTGCAGTGTTTAAGCAGATTGTCACCTCTAGGGCTTCAGTTGGAATCTGACCCAGAGAAATGGGATGGCTTCTTTTGCTCTGCTCTGAGGCTCTTTTTGCTTTGTGTCAGCTGTTCCTTCACCCCTCTTCCTTCCAGCATTATCTGTGCTGATTTCACTCACTGTTTATCAGCTGCTTTATAGGCTTTTACACTAGACAAGCCTGGGAAGAATCTGGAGCAGAAAAATGGGATATTCTTCAGCCTGTTTGCATTAAATTTTCTGGGAGGCAATAGGAACAATTGGAGTGGAAAACAGTAATCCATGCAGAAGATGAAATTAGGAGTTAAGCAGCTTTTATGCTGGGTTCCAAGGAATGGATTGTCTCAAATACTGGTCTCAGCACCTTCAGTAAAACTCTGCACTGGCTATATAAATCAAGAAGCAGTTATTACAAAATTGCACTAAACACAGTAGGGAAACCGTTCTCTTCGCTATACGGATGGAATAATAAGCAAGGTTCAGCTTGTAGCAGTTGTTATCGTTGAACTAGGAAGGTTTTATGTTGGTTTTGAATAGAACTTTCACCTTTTAACAAAGGTGACTTATAATGATTAATTATTGCAGAACAGAAAGATGCCTCCTCTAAACAAAAGAATCAATGAATCAAAACAGAGCTGAGAGGAAATATTGTCATGCAGTATAAAATGCTAGTCCCAAGGTGAGAAAAGGTTGGGGCCATAGCTAGGAGTTGAGTGTGAGTGCCCAGTTTGCCATGATGGCCATGGATGACAGCCTTGGCTTTCTTGATCTTTAATCCCTTGATGTAAAGCTGTATTGAAGAAGGTACATGTTTGCATACAGGACAGATCTAGAGAAGTGGTTCTATTGATGCTTGAGTGCACAGCACTGCCAAAGATAACTGACAAAATGATAAAAAGATGAGAGACAAAAGGCTAAGCTCTAAGTAAGCTCAAGAGATGATCTGTGGAGCTAAATTCAATGCTGATAATAATGTATTTCCCTGAATAGCAAAAAAAGTGTAATTCTGTCTTTTTTACTGACTAGAATTTTACAATCTATGATGTTATTGTCTTTATGATCAATGTAACCCCGATTTGTAATGACCACATGCAAGGCTCTATTTCTGTTGGGTGTTTGAGGTAAACATAGAAGAGTACAGTGGCTAGTCCTGATGCAGGGTTTTCGCTCAAAATGTCCACAACTCCTTTCCCTCCACGGATGCTGCTTGACCTGCTGAGCTCCTCCAGAAAATGGTTTGTTGTTAGAAGAGTAAAAATCAAATTCTGGAGAAAAGACAGAGATGACCAAGGGAGACAAGCTATAAAATGCAGGAGGTTTGGTGTCAAGAGGAATATCACATGGAACGGAGAAGTTTTCCAAGTTCTCTGTCTCTCCCCCCGCTATTTGACAAAATTGTCTGTTTTCTCACCACTGTCTTAGTTATTTTCACTTTATGCTCAACATTTTCTCCAATTTTGAACTTTTTGTGTAAACTCTATTCTCAGTCTTTCTCAATCTGCTTGGTGGATGAACTACCGTAGATTCCGGATTTTAAGCCGCTACTTTTTTCCCACATTTTGAACAGCTTTGAACTTTGCGGCCTTTAATCCGGAGCGGCTAATACATGATTTTTTTCATGCCGCCTCGTAAACATTTTGCCTCATAACAGTAGACCAATAAAATTGATGAGTAGTTCACAGAGGTCCAATGAAATTGTACGATAAATCAAGCGCACTTTCACAATTAAATTATTGTAAATTAGTCATTTGTACTCACCCTCATCAACATGGAAAACACTCGAAGCATTGTGCTGCCTTATGGCAGTTATTTAGTTTATAATATTTTCGCTTAGTAATTCATTTTCTAGTTAAAGTTAGAAGAGTTTTAACTATATTTGTTTTCTGTACTACATCGCGGGATGCTATGACGTCACACCCGGTTTCGCGGTGTCTTGTGGGAAAAATGCCGTTTGCGATAAACGGAAAGGAGGGGGTCGAGCGGCGGAGCGGCATTAGACCCGAGCGAAACGCTGCTTTTAAGTTAAAGGCGATCAATAACTTTGCCTGGTAGGCTGCAGTATATATATTTTTTACCAGTCGTTAGGAGATATTGGAATGTTGTTCAGTAAAGAAGTATACGCAACGTATATTTAAAAGTAGCCGCGTTACGGGCACGGTTCGAAAAAAAGCATTTGCAATATGTATTTGTTTTTGTTACCATATGGATTTAATTAAAAGTTAAAAAATCCTCACGTGTAATATCTTTCTGTGTAAATATCTCATATTACAACGTGGGACACCTGCGGCCGAAAATCCGGTGCGGCCTAAAATCCGGTGCGGCCTTTACAATTAAAAAATTGATTTTATTTCTAAAATTAGAGCCAGCGGCTTTTAATCAGGTGTGTTCTGTAGTCCGGAATCTACGGTAACTTGTAACTGCTCTGTGGTTTCACAGGCACAGAGGATGGTAGTTCAAACAATGTGTTGAAGACTAGTCACATGGGAACTGTGTGCAGAGCAGACAGAACATTGCTATATTAAACCAAAAAAAGGCCAGAATGCGGCTTACGTTTTTTTATAAGAGTGAGTCCCATAATTTAACTATATCAATACACCTGTAAAATCATTGAAATACCTAGAAGGAAACTTAATTATAAGGTATGTTGCATTGGAGTTGGAGTGGTCAGGATGTCCTATCTATATTCAGTGGGAGATAGGAGATACATCACTCCTGAACTGATCCTGTCTATAACCATTGAGCAAAACTGCACTGGCTACAGACACAAGAATCAGATATCTCCTACTCGAACAAGGATTGCTTAGTGCAGTCACGCATTGATTGCACAAACAAGGAACAATGAATACATAGTTGGATCACTGACTATGTTCACAGGATCACTGACTGAAGTAGAGCAAGTCTGGATTACGCTAGAAAACAGCAATGAGCCATGAGGAGCGTATAAAGTCCCCCAAATGGCATTGTAGGGCATTGGATAAATCAGAAAATTAGAGATGCATGTAACAAGGATAATACAGAAATCATGGGGGATATTAAACTACGTGTAGATTGAGCCAACTAAATTAGCAGCATAGTGTCTAAGCGATAGCTTTCTAATTCAGAATGTTGAGAGAGCAGCTTATTTTAGATCTGGTAATGTTCAATAAGAAAGAATTAACTGATGATATGGCGGTTAGGAGCATTTAGGGAACAGTGGTCATAATATGATTATTTTTCTTTAAAGAATGAAATATTGAATATGAAACTAGGATCAAATATGAATAAAGCAAACAATGAAGGCATGAGGCATGAGTTGGCTATGTTAAGTCGGAAAACAACATTCAACAAGCAACGGCTATGCACACAAGAATCACTGCTTTTACTCAGAATGATAACTGGTTATGTACAAAAAAACACTGACTGTACACAGAAGATGCACTACACACAAATGTCCCACACTGGACACACAAGATTCAGTGACTATGTATATTAAGATTATTAACAGCACACTAGAATTACTACACACAAATATACCAATTACACAGTTAAAGCTTTCTGAGTGCAGACAAGGATCACCAATTCCATCATAATGGCACTGACTACACACAGAGGAATTATTGAACATGTAAAAGGATAACTAAAAAGCCTTAGGATAATTAGATACAGACACAAAGATCACTGACCACTCATACAAGGACTATTTACTATAAGTGAGCACACTAAGATCATTGACTACATACAGTACACAGACTTTACTGATGGCATAGACAAAAATTACTGACTGCAGAAAATTAGATCACTGTCTACACACACAAGAATCTCTGATACATGATTCGCATACTTGTTACTTACTACAGGAAAGGATCGCTGACCACATAGTGGGACCACTCACTACCGACTACTTATTGCTAACAAGAAACTACACACAAAGATGGACAACAACTAATCTGCAAAAGACAACAAATTATTCAAATACAGAAAGAAAAACAAAATAATAATAATAATAATAATAAAAAAAATAATATTGAGATAATGAGTTGTAGAATCCTAGAAAGTGAGTCTAAAGGTTGTGGGAACAGTTCAGTGACGGGGAAAGATAAGCTGAGTGAAGTTATCCCCTCTGGTTCAAGAGCCTGATGGTTGAGGGACAATAACTATTCCCGAACCTGGTTGTGTAGGAACTAGGCCTCCTGTATATCACAGTGCACACAAAAATCAGAAACCAGAATCACTGTCATACACTTGGATCCCAGATTATGTGCAAGGATTACTGACTAGACACACTTGCATCACTGACAAGGATAGTTTGTCTAAATTAAAATCGTCTAAAGAAGTGGGGCTCTGCATTTTATAATAAACTTGCTGTGGTGCTCGGACACAGCAGACTTGGTCTTGTTGTACTCTTGCTCCTCTGACCTGGAATATCTAATGATTAAGTGCTGACCATTCTACTTACCAAGATAATTTTCCTCCATGACCCTGCCTGCAGTTTAAATACTGATAAAAGCTGAGTTAATCAGGCATTTGAGATATTGAATAGTGCCATCATCAAAGAAGAAACTGCCCACTCCAACGTATTTCAAATCCTAGTTGGGGGCTTCAATCAGACCTGTTTGAAGAAATCTCTGCTGAATTATCATTAGCATATAACCTGCAGAATCAGGGGTCCCACACACTAGACCACTGCTAAACTATGATTGGGAATGCCTACCTTTCCATGCCTATACCACATTTCAGGAAGTCTGATCACTTGACTGTCCTTCTCCCACCAACATGCAGGCAGAGAATAAAGTGCAAGGCTCCAGAGATAAGGACAACAAAGAGGTAGTCTGGGAGGCCAAGGAGCAGCTACGGAATTGCCTCCAGTCAGTAGACTGGGCCATGTTCAAGGGCTCACCAGAGGATCTGAATGAATACACCAGGAATGTCATGGATAATTAAAAACAGCTGGGTATGAATGTGGTCCCACAAAGTCATTCAGAGTCTTTCCCAACCAGAAGCCCTGGATGATTCATGAGATCCACAATCTGCTGAGGGACAGATCAGTGGCATTTAGGTCTGGCAGCCAAGTAAGATACAAAAAGTCTAGGTATAATCTCCGGAAAGCCAACTCGCCTGCAAAATGACAATTCCAGACCAAACGTGAGTCACTAAGGGATGCTTGACAGCTGTGGCAGGGCTTGAATGCTATTAAAACTTACAAAGTGAAACCAAACGACCAACTGTAGGTAGGCTAGAACAATGTAGAACAAGGCTTTGCTTCCAGATGAGTACAATGCTCAGTTTGACCATCGAAACATGCAGGAACTGTCACAAGGGGATGTGGAGACTGGACCCAAATGCAGGACGCAGGCACTGAAGTACTAGGGGCAGGACAGGAACAACTAAAGGATAGAACAAGATGGGGAGACCGTGGCATGCAAAGGTGATCCTGGGGTTCAGAGAGTTCATGGTGAAGGCAGGACCCTGGAGTTCATGGCGAAGGCAGGACCTTGGCTAGGCTAAAGGATGGGTCTATGGGACAAGGAATGCTGGGAGGATAGCCCCCTGGGTGGGCCACATAATTCCTGGGCAGGGCCCAGCCTCCCAGGCACTAACACAGGGGCCTGGCAGGTTGCGGGGCACAACCTGTCAGAAGAGAGGGGTAGGAAAGGGTCAGAGTCCCCCGCCGGGCAACGGCAGTCCAGCCTGCTTACCCTTCGGAGGCAAGGGATCGGAAGGGAGCTCGGTCCAGGGTGACTACAAGAACGGACTTACAGAACTAGATGATTAACAGTGGGTACTCCAAGCCAGGGTCAAAATGGGATAGCCAGGCGAACAACGCAAACAAGGCAAACCGGACAGAACTGCAGGTACAGGACAACCCCCCAACTAGACTCAGTCCCAGAGCCCCTTATATACACCTGCCAGCCGATAGGTCTCAGCTGCACCTTCTTAAGCCAAGATGATCCTATTTGTGCTTAAGGGTGCAAGGAGGATCGGATCAAGACCTGGAATGCGGGCTCTGGACCAGACCATAACAGGAACTTTCACAAACTCCTTCAGCCCCCGATGACACTGTGATTTCAGTCTCTGAGTCCGATGTGAGAGCATCCTTCAGGATGGTGATCCCATGGAAAGTATCTAGCTCAGATAGGGCTCCTGGCTGAGTATTAAAGACCTGTGTTGATCAACTGCCTGGAGAGTTCACCAATATCTTTAAGGTTCAAAGGTTCATTTATTATCAACGTAGGTATGAAGTATACAACTCTGAGACTTGTGTGAGCCACGAAGCAAAGAAAACCATGGCAGTTATTCAAAGATAAACATCAACCCTGCCCTCCCCCCACAGAAAAACAAATCTGAAAGAGCCTAATATGAACCACAGTCAATAGACCAATCCATAAATTGCAGAACTTCAGTAACATCCTCTGGCAGCATCAAGGGAGAGAGAGTGACCACTCAAATGTGGAGGCCTTCCCTCGGGAGCAGAGAGTGAGAGGTGTGTTACAGCAGCAAGCAAGATGCAGATATTCGGTGCTGGATACTCGCTCACCTTCCGCATTCACTTTGATGTTTGAAGCTTCCGCAATATTTTAATTGGCAAGAAATGGAGTTAATCATGTCTCTAAGCTTCTTTGCCTCGAAGCCGCACACCTTCTGGAATTTTCTCGGCGATGCAAAGCACTAGATCACTCAGTCATTTTCCAAATTGTAAATCACAGGCTTTAACAGTTTCAGAAACACATTTAAGATAAAAAGAAGATGCAGAAGAAGTGAGGTAAACAGTTTTGTGGACTATCTGAAAGATGTCACCCGAGGAAGCATTAGTTGCTGGCTCCATCTAACCAGGAAAAAATCTCTTGCTTCAGCAGTCTGAGATACCTACCTGCTTCAAGCAGGCTTCAATTACACTGCTGCCTAAGAAGAACATGGTAACCTGCCTCAATGACTATCACCAGTAACACTTACATCCACTGTGATGAAATGTATCGACTCCTGCCTGAGGAGTGACTTGGATCCACTCCAATTTGCCTACTGGCACAACAAGCCCATAGCAGATATGATTTCATCGGCTCTTCACTCAACCTTGGAACATCTGAACAGCATGAATTCATACAACAGGATGCTTTATCGACTACAGCTCAGCACTCAATACTATCATTCTCTCAATACTAATCAATAAACTTCAAGAACTTGGCCAAAATATCTCATTGTGCAATTGGATCCTTGATTTCCTCATTTTCAAATCCCAGTTCAGACTGGCAACAACATCTTCTCCACAACCTCCATCAACACAGATGCACCGCAAGGATGCATGCTTAGCCCCCTGCTCTACCTGCTTTATACTTATGACTCTGAGGCTAAGCACAGCTCCAATGCCATATTTAAGTTTGTTGACAACACCATGTTGTTGACCGAGTCAGCAAAACCAAGGAGCTGATTATTGACTTCAGGAGGAGGAAACCAGAGATCCATGAGCCAGTCCTCATTGAGGGATGAGAGGGGAGGAACTTTAAGTTCCTCGGTGTTATTATTTCAGAGGACCTGTCCTGAGCCCAGCACATAGTGCAGTTATTAAGAAAGCATGGCAGTGCCTCTACTTCCTTAGAAGTTTGTGAAAATTCGTCATGACATCTAAAACTTTGACAAAATTCTATAGATGTGTGGTGGACAGTTTACTGATTGGTTGCATCACAGCCTAGTATGGAAACACCCTTGAATGGAATATCCTACAAACATAGTGGATACAGCCCAGTCCATCATGAGTAAAGCCCTCCCAAACATTGAGCACATCTACACAGAGTGTTGTCGCAGGAAAGCAACATCCATCATCAAAGAACCCCAACACTCAGGCCATGCTTTCTTCTCTCTGCATCAGGACCCACACCACCAGGTTCAGGAACAGCTATTATCCCTCAGCCATCAGGCTCTTGAACCAGAGGAGATAACTTCACTGAACTTCACTTGCAAGGGCTCTTCATCTCATGTGCTCAATATTTATTGCTTATTAATTTCTTACCATTCGTATTGTAATTTTTTATTTTCTCAGCTCAAACTGGTAAATCCTGAGGAACAGGCATAGCTAAACACACTTGTTTCTCAATTCCTTGGAACTTTCAGACTATTCTAGTGGTGTTCAGTATTATGGCTTCTGGAGATTTACATAAATATTGCTGTGAATACCTAATTGTTTATTGCTGTTGTGTAGTGACTTTAGGATACCAGTTGTAGGTATTACTATTGGGACAATGAATACCACGTTCATGTTCCATAATCTTTCAATTTCCTCTTTTAACTCAGCATATTTCTGGTGTTTTTCACTTACTGACTTCTGTGTTACATGTGGTTGGAATGGCTATATCTATGAAGTAACTTGCTCTTACTTGGTTATTCTGTAATGTTATATCCGGATGGTTATTGGATTGTCCTATCTGTAATAATGGATTGGTTGTAATATAATTAGTAGGACTCTGACTCTAAAATTGGATCAGGTATGTAGTAAAGTATGGTATCTTCTATGAGTTTATATTTTAAAGCAAGATTTTGGTGAATGATGTTTGCCACTTGGTTATGCAGGTGTAAGTAATCAGATTGAGTTAAACTGCTGCAGGATCCTGTAATGTGTTGGATAGTTTCTGGTTTCTGTTGGCATTTTCTGCGTTTATTGTTTTGAATTTGTTGGTCTTTTATCATGTATTTTTTGTGATTTTTTTTTGTGTTAGCCATCTGATCTTGTACTGCCACAAAGAACCCCTCTGTTTCTGGGAAAAGTTTTCCAACTTTTAGCCAGGCATTTGACGCTTCCTTGTCAACATCTAGTCTGCTCAGATCTTGGGGATATCTTCCATGGAGGATCTCGCTCTTCCATTGGTTAACTTTTTCTTCTGTAGTGATAATTTCAGGCAGTGGTACGGTAGAGCAGTGGTTAGCACAATGCTTCACAGTACAGGCAATCAGGGTTCAATTCCACTGCTGCCTGTAAGGAGTTTGTACATTCTCCCTGTGACTGTGTGGGTTTCCTCCCACCAAAGACCTACCGGTTAGTCGGTTAATTGATCATTGTAAATTTTCCCATGAAGGGCCAGAAGGGCCTATTCCATGCTGTATATCCATAAATAAATAAAAAAATAAAAATTTCTGGGTTGTCCTTTCATTTAAATTTACTGGTGTGTACTTCTTATCAGAATTGCCTATATTTGCGAATTTTCTCGTTGATGAAAATATATCCTTAGAAGTTTCATCTGACTGTTGTGTAAATTTTTTATCCCTGTTATTCCACTTCCTCCTTCTGTCCTAGGTAGTGTTAATCTAAGTGTGTTTGAGTGTACATAGTGTTTTCTAAAATGTGCCATTTCAGTTCTTACCTTTCTTCGTAAATTTTCCAGATCGGTTTTGGACCAAGATATTATGCCAAAAGTGTATGTTAATATTGGTGTAGCTAAAGTGTTTATTGCCTTTGGTATATTTTTACTATAGAGCTCTGTTTGGCAAATTTTCTTAAGCCCTGAAGTAAATTCTGTCGAATGTCTTCCTTTGTCGCATATGATCTATTTTCTTTGCTTACACCAGATACTTACATTTCATATTCATTATACTCTGGCAGTGAGTTCTGTAGACACTCAGTAAAAAAATTTCCATTCAAATCTTTTTCAAGATTCCTTCCTCTCACCTTAAAACTATACCACAGGAGAAAGGGAAGCAGGAGGGGACCTGGGGGAAGTAATAGGCAGGTGAGAAAAATAAAAGGTCAGAGTGGGGAATAGAGGAAAGAGGGGCTCCTCCTTTTCTTTCTCCGATGGTCCACTCTCCTCTCCTATCAGATTCCTTCTTCTCCAGCCCTTGATCTTTCCCACCTACCTTGATTCACCGATTACCTTCAAGCTAGCGTCTTCGCCACCCCCCCCCCCCCACCTTTTTTTATTCTGGTATCTTCCACTTCTTTCTCAGTCCTGAAGAGCGGACTCAGCCTGAAACATTGACCATCTATTCATTTCCATAGATGCTGCCTGACTTGCTGAGTTCCTCCAGCATTTTGAGTGTGGTGCTTTGCATGTGAAATCATCTTCAAGGAGACGTGCTTGAGGCAGGTGCAATAACAATTTTTAACAATTGGATGGGTACATGGATTGGAAGGATTCAGAAGGTTATGGGCCAAACACTGGCAAATGGGACCAAATTGTTTAGGGCATCTCAGTTATCTTGGACCAGAAAGGCTGAAGGGCTGGTTTCTATGCTGCATGACTCTATACAGTACATCATTGCACTTAACCATTCTGACCCACTGGTGGGTCAAGCTGCAATTGGAGCAGGACATATCTAGGCACCATGATGGAGCAATCTGGCATGTTCTTTGCAGGGAGAAAGTCATCAAGCTGTTGCCTGATTAGTCTTGACTAGTCTGAGCTATCTAATTTAGACACCTCAGTTCAGACACCCGATACTTTATTGGACTGAAACTTAACCATGGTACTGTTACCATCATTCTCAAAGATCACTGATTACACACACACAGATCATCATCCATATGGACCAGGCCACAGGCAACTCAGAGTGTGGACTGCAACTAAGATGAGCTTGCATCTGTTAGGTCCTTTCACGGACTTACTATGTCTTAAAGCTTTACAGCCGATGAAGTACTTCCAAAGCACAGTCACTCATCAGCTGTTTTTGAGAAGGACTATATTGGACTAGGATGATCTGAACTTCATGCCAAGGTCAATGCCAGGAATTCCATTCTGTTTTTTTTTTGTTTCAGCCAAATGCTCATTGTGCAACAGAATAGCTTGCCAGTTCGATGGATCTGGAATCACAGGGCAACCAGACTAGGCAAGGTTGGCAGATTTCCTCCCCTGAAGGTAGCAATAAATCAAATAGATTTTATGGTCCTTATTGCAATGAATAGTTCATTTTTTATTTAAATATTTTAGGTTATTAAACTGAATTTAAACAACACAGCAGCCATGGTGGATTGTTCAGCCAGGCCAATGGCTTACCAGTCTGGAACATAGCTGCGGCACCATTTACCACTGTTTTCAAAGATCACTTGACACAAACACAGATCATTGTCCATAGACACTAGGTCACTAGCATTTAGGATAAGGAGTGCAGCTAAAATAAATTTTTATTTGTTTAGAGTAATACACACAAAATGCTGGAGGAACTCAGCAGGTCAGGCAGCATCTGCGGAGACAAATAAATAATTGACATTTTGGGCTGCGACCATTCATCAGGACTCTGACTCTAGATTTCCAGCATCTGCAGAATGCCTTGTGTTTATGATTTGCATTCATTTGGTCCTTTCATGACCTCAAATTGTCTTAAAAGACATTACAGCCAATGAAGTACTTCTGAATCAGTCACTGCTGTAGCAACTTATTAGCAACCACCAACATTGTGATAATGATGAAATATCTACTTTTAAGAATGGTTGAGAGATAAATGTTAGCCAGGAAACTGAAGTGAATCACTCTGCTTTGTTCCTGAAGTAGTGTAGAGGGATCTTATACCTAAGAGAGCAGACAGGAACTCAGTTTAAAGTTGCATTCAAACGACAGCAAGCTGCTGGTGCAGCATTCCCTCGGTACTTCATTAAGAGTGCCAGTATAAATTATATGGATTGAGCCCAAAGCCTTAGGCAAAGGGACCAGTGAGCTAAGGTTTTATAATCCAGATAACTCAATGCAGACTGGGAAATTGAGCTGAGGACTATTATGAATCTACAACTCATTTCTGAACAACTTACAATAAACTCCTTCAGAAGAGATACAGATTTCTCTGGTGAGAGTATTCTTTGATTCCGGCCATGTTCACATGTGACATAATAAAGTACAACCATCAAAATTCTCAGACTTAGATTCATAGTACAGAGGGTGTAGGATCGAGGAATTACTCCTTAAGCCTTCTTAACTTTTGGAGTCTGGCTACAAGCCCATCACCTATGTGCATGATGTTTCATTTAAAGGCTTGAACAGAGGAAATGATAAACTCAGCAAATTTTGCAGATTGTTCAATAGGAAAATGACCCACCTGGTATTGAACAATACCATACAGAGTAGACAGCACAAGTTAGTTGAGAGAAAATATAATCATTTTATTCAGCTCACTATAGCTTACATAGTCCAAACTCCCTAATGAGTGAGGCACTAAGAGCACGCTTCTTCCTGTGGTACTGTACTCAATAAGAGTTAGTAGCCTCAGAAAGGTTTATTAAACCAGTTATGTATAGTGGGGGTAGGGTGTTATGAACAATAGAGCAGACCTTACAAAGTGATGTTGGTGACTGATGTTCTGGTTTGTGATCAAGTGGGGGGAGGGGGGTGTTGAGACAATGAGGGGTGCAAAACAGACAACAGCAAGGTGTAGTGCGATCAAAGGTAAACAGAAAACTGAAAGGTGATATATGTTTTGTGGGATCAATGAATCATACACAATACCCATGTACTACCCGGTATCGTGTTCCTTCCTCTTTCCCAATGATTCCCAAATGTATATCTAGAGACTGCAACAGAGAGTGCATCGCATATTGCTGGAGGCTACTCCACAAGTCTAGGCACCTCTATGTGCTGTAATGTCACGTGTGCAGAGGGCCCAAAAGTAATTTTGCTAGCTTTGTAAATGATGCTCTGTGCATCTGATCATCTTACTGAAAAAATCTATTCTATTGTGAAGTTCACGTAAATTTTGAGATAAACAATAAAATTTCTAATCCAATACTTTCAGAAGAAAAATATGTTAATAAAAATGCCTCTCTTGGCTACATATTTGCTTTCTTTGATAAATATATTGCAGAATTGTTACCCTCATCACATTCAGTGCTTAGACAATGTACTGTGTCTACCAATCTGTGTGAACTCTTAGGATTCAATGCAAAACCACTAACGATTAGATGCATTAATATAACAGCTGAATGAATTAATTAATTTTGAGTGGGTAGTAAGTTCTATTTGACAATTCATTATTTTACCTTTGGGGGAGGTCAGAAAATAGCATGCTGGCAATGTCACCTCACTCAACTCAAATTTAACCCGATCTCTACAACTGTGCCAGAAACTTGCTCATTACATAACAGTCATCTCTATTTTTCTAAAGAAAAATGCGATCCTGAGAAATAATGGTTGAAACGTCCTCCCTCTCAGGCAGTTAAAAGATCCCAGGCCAGAATTTGAAAAGTGAAAATCAAAAAATGGCAGATGCTGGAAAACTGATTATGGGTCGTCAACCTGAAACATTAACTCTGTTTCTCTTTCCAAAAATGCTACCTAAGTTGCAGCAGGTTTCCAGCATTTCATAATTTCAAAGATGTTATCCTAGATGGTCATGAAGGTACTAGCTGGTTTGGGCTCTGACCCTTCAGAGTAGGAACAGCCACTAGGACCAATCAGCATTAACCCTGCAGGAATGTTGTAGTCAGCATTCGGGACTCTGCTGGAGAACTAGGGAGAGAACAGTTTCACTTCCTGCTGTTGTCAGGGTAGCATAAGGAAAATGTCCCTTATGAACCAAAGGCTTGCCAGCTTCACCAGGTTGATGTGTAAACAATGGCCACATTCGTAGTGTGCTGGGTTGCAGTGCAGTGTAGGGACCAATGACAATTGGATTATAAAGTTGATCTTTCCCATTGAAAACCTTTCTCTACCTTAAAAACCCGGTCCCGACCTACTGATGCAACTATGAAGAAGGCAAGACAATGGCTATATTTCATTATGAGTTTGAAAAGACTGGCGACCATTTATTCAATATTTTCATACGCTTTGATTTATGGCTCTTCCAGTTACCTTCTCGAAGTGTTGGATTTGATCAGAAAGTTTTTCTTTTTTCTTGCTTTCGCTCTCAGTTTGAGCTGCCTATTTCTTATTTTTTCTCTCTTCTTTTGTTGTTTATTTTTGTTTTGTGGGTTTTCCGTGTATATTATAATTATAAAAGTTCCTTTAACTTTTTTCTTCTTTATATGGATAAGAGGAGAATCAATTATCTTTTTCTTTATTACATACTATTAGATTAATACTATGTATGATATACATATGTATGTGTCTGCGAGGCTGGGTTCGATGGAGCTTTCACTGTGTGCTGCATCTGCGAGGGTGAGTCGGGCGGCGCCGTGGAAGTCCATAGCGGGGGTATTCCCTTCTGCCGCCTGCATGGGACGACGAGTCTGTCGGGGACCCTGAGGACTTATGGAAACTGTGTGGTGGTTTCTTTTGAACTTGTAGTCTTTTAACATCTTTGGACTATTTTTTACTGTGCCCATGGTCTGTTTTTTTTAATCAATTATGCTATTGTTTGCACTGTTGTAACTATATGTTGTAACTATGTGGTTTTGAGCAGGTCTTGTAGCTTTAGTTTTTGGTCTTGTTTTTTCTGGTGGAATTGGAGCTTCTTTCTGGGAAACGCGCTAAGATGGTAGCGCGATATTAATATGCAGCAGCCTCTCCGGACTCTGGATTGGGGATTGCCAACCGTTACGTGGATTTTCTGGTGTAGTCTGTTTTGTCATGTGCTTTTGTTATATCATTCTGGAGGAATATTGTCTCATTTTTTAACTGCATTGCATTTGTGGTTTCTAAATGACAATAAACTGAAACTGAATCTTGATAATGTTTATTTTACCTTTTATATTAATTGTTATTGATATAGATATTTGAGATAATTCTCCTCTTGTTTATATATAAATATATATATGTACTCTTTTATTTAACTAATAAAAAGATTGATAAAGAAAAGAAGGAGTTTGAAAAGATTTGGTTTGTCACCTAAAACACTTGAAAACTTCTATAGAGGAGAGCATTCTGACAGGCTGCATCACTGTCTGGCATGGGATGGGGGGGCTACTGCACAGGACCGAAAGAAGCTACAGAGAGTTGTAAAATTAGTCAGCTCCATCTTGGGTACTAGCCTCCGTAGCGTCCAAGTCATCTTCAAGGAGCGATGCCTCAGAAAGATGGCGTCCATTATTAAGGAGCCCAGGACATGCCCTCTTCTCATTGTTACCATCAGGTAGGAGGTACAGAAGCCTGAAGGCACACACTCAGTGATTCAGGAACAGCTTCTTCCCCTCTACTATACGATTCCTAAATGGTCATTGAACCCATGAACACTACCTCACTTTCTTAATATATATTATTTTTGTTCTGCATTATTTTAATCTATTTAATATACATATATATACTTAATGTAACTGATTATTTTTCTTTCTATATTATTCTGTATTGCATTGAACTGCTGCTGCTAAGTTAACAAATTTCACAACACATGCCAGTGATAATAAGCCTGATTCTGATAGTGTACATTAGTTTCCTGTGGTTTGCACCTTTGCCAGTTCCTTTGTGCTCCATTTTTTACAGTCATATTAGCTTATGCCCCTCCGAGCAACCAGATCCAGCTTCTCTGTGCAAGACTTTGTCAGCTAGTCTACCAGGATGAATTGTGAGACAATAAAAATACACAACTTCAAACTGATCTATTGCATTTTTTAAAAAGTTAATAATTTACTCCCTAATACCCAGCTGCATCTTTGAGTGTTAGGCATATGCTCACTCCCAGGAATATTCAAACATCATTTCTGGTCATTGTATGAGCATCAAGCCATACTGCAAACGCAAACTGCGGAAGAACCAAGTAATCAATAGGCTGCCTGTGACCCAACTCCAAACAGCTCAGTAAAGAGGAAGATTGAGAGGTGCTTCAAGCAGGTTCCAGCCCAGTGTAAAGCTGAGCAGTGAGCAGCAGTCTTTTGATGCAGGTTCTAACTATTCTATCTTACAGTGGCTACATCATTGCCGTGCAAATATATGTTGTCTTCTAGCCTTATTAAAGTGCTGTAGAATCCATTTCTCACACCAGCTGTGTCCACAGATTGGTTCAGAAGTAGGTTGCTAGGTGGAAGAATAGAATGCTAACAGTGAATTGTCTAGTCCACTTCACAGCCCACCTGAGACCTGCCTAATATAATTGACTGTTGACCCCACTTAGAATGATCAACTGATAAATCAGGCTTCAAACAATTGACTGACGAACCCAGCTTTAAGCAAGCACTGATGAACTGAGCTTCAAGTGAACAACTGAGGAAATGAGCTTTGGGTGGTCATTTGTTGAACCCAGGCTTGAGTGATTGACAAATGAACCCAGGGTTGAGAGATTGACTGGTGAACCCAGGTTTGAGTAATCTACTAGTGAACCCAGATTCAAGTGATCCAATGGTGGACTCAGCTTGAGCGATCGCCTGGTGACTTCAGCTTTGAATAATTGACTGATTGAGTCCAACTGATTGAAGGGATGATTGTCACTTGTTTCCATTTGTTTTCATTGCTAAACTCTTACTAAACTGGCAACCTCCAACAAGGAGTGCTTCACGTTGGCAAGATGTCGGGTAGGGAACTGTTACATGGAGCAGGGGTGCATACTTTATGAGGCATGAGATGTAGGAGTTTTTCCTGTTTATTCACTCTGCTTCTTGTTTCTGAATTTGGAGCTGGGTCTGATTGACATTTTTTTTTGCACAGAGATATTACATGGCTAAGACATTAAGCCATTATGTACCCAGGTTTGAATGCTCACTGTTGCCAACAACCTTCACCCATGTCCTTGGGCTGGGAACTCCATGAAGCTTCTTTAATTTGACCCAAAAAAGCCTAGTACTGACTGAGGGCAACAGAAATCCACAAATATTCAGGTCCTCTCATTGACGTACGCAAATGAAATCATGTATAACTTACAATAACCCTGGTTAATCATGGCAGTAAATGTGGTGAGTAATTCAACTGGAATCAATACACCAAGATTTAACCCTGTTGCCCCTTCCAGATATGATTAGTTGAACAAGTGAAGCAGCAAATGCTTATAATTTTAACCTGATTGCAAGGCATTAAAAAGAGAGAAATAGAAACGTTAGGAGCATTTTGTTTTCCTCTTCTCTATTGTGTTGGTGACAATCTGTATTCAGCTGATAGAAATTTCCCTAGCCCTGCTCTGACCCAGGGTTAATGAAATGCACAACACATCACACTGATCAAGTGAATAATGCAGATTTTTTTCCCTTTGTAAGTATAAAGTTAAAGCCTAGGTCACAGAGAGAAGCAGCAGCAAGCAACTCCCCATGTGTCTCTTTTAATTAACACACTCGTAACTAAAGCTGCTGGCCAAGGTCAGGCACCCACCTTTCTCAGATAGGCGAGAGGACGCGACTCAGAACAGCAGGGATGAGGACAAGGAAACTGACCTCTCCAGGAGCAAAATGTCAATTAATTATACTTTTACTACCCTCTCAATTATTACACGCTGATAAGCTGAACAGGATATCTGAAAATGGCACTAAATCATCAGGAAGTCCCTGGCTAGTGAGTACAGTGTGACAATTACCATAAAATTCACAGATGTGATGTCTAATAATAGGGCATAAATAGTTATAGGTTGTTTATGGCCTAATCCATGCTCCTGCCATATTTCCCATCTCTTTACCAGGATAGTTTTGTCACATTAAAGAACAGTAAGGTGAGGGATGAAAAATTCAAAATAATCAGATAATTAAAGGTGAGCAGTACTTTCTCTATGTATTTACACTACAGAACATATCCAAGGATTATAACCTCATTATGGGGGAAAGATCCTGAGATCTAGAGAGCGATACCATCTGGAGTTCAGCCATTTGATGCTTAGCTCTTGGTAGGGTCATCCAAAATAAGATAGAGACAAGCAGAGTGGCCATTGTACGAGTGGACCAGTGTTAGAGTGTGGAGGTTTAGGCTCAACAGGCTTTGGAGGTAAGTATCTATCAAGTTTCTTCTTCGTTATTCTTTATCTGTAAATGTATAGTTAGAGCAGTGAGAATGGCTCTAGGGACTATGCTGTAGTCTTTGTGTGAGATGTGGGATTTCTGGGAGACCTCTAGCCTCCTGGATAACCACATCTGCACCAGGCACACCAAGCTGCAGCTCCTCAGGGAATGATTTAAGGAACTGGATTGCTGCCTGTGCCACACGCTAGCGAAGGTAAGAATAGAGTGATCTAGCAGATGAATATGTGGCTGAGGAACTGGTGCAGGGGCAGGGTTTCAGATTTCTAGATCATTGGGATCTCTTCTGGGGAAAATATGACCTGTACAAAAGGGATGAGTTACACCTGAACTCAAAGGGACCAATATCGTTGTGCGCAGATTTGCCGAAACTGTTGGGAAGGGTTTAACTAACTTGGCAGGAGGATGGGAACCAGAGGGATAGAACTGAAGATGTGGCAGTTGATAAATAAGCAGAGGCAATGTGCAGTGAGACTGTCAGGAAGGACAGGCAAATGATGGGGCAAAATTGCAGTCAATGGGATGAGTTGCATGGTAACGGGGGGCAAAATCAAAAGGGGCAATGAATACTGCACTGAAGTTGTTATATTTGAATGCACAGAGTACATGGAATAAGGTAGATGATCTTGATGCACAGTTAGAGATTGGCAGGTATGACATGGGCATCACTGAGCTGTAGCTCAAAGAAGATTATTGTTAGGAGTTTGAACTTCAAAGGATAAACATTCTATCGAAAGGACAGGAGGTAGGCAAAGAAGGTGATGTGGCTCTGTTGGTAAAAATAATTAGATCAAATCCTTAGAAAGAGGTGACATAGGATTAGAAGATGTAGGATCCTCTATATCCTCTAGGAAACTGTATGGGTATCAAGACTCTGATGGGAGTTAAATACAGACCTCTGAACAGTAGCCAGGATGTAGGCTACAAGTGGGAGATAGAAAAGGCATATCAAAAGGGCAATGTTACTATAGTCATGGGGATTTCAATATGCCGGTAGATTGGGAAAATTGGGTTGGTGCTGGATCCCAAAAGAGAGAATTTGTAGAATGCCTACAAGATGAGTTTTTTATGCAGCTTGTGGTGAGCCCACTAGCTACTCTACATTGGGTGTTATGTAATGAACCGGATTTGATTAGAGATCTTAAGATAAAGGAACCCTTAGGTGACACTGATCATAATATGTTAGAATTCACCCTGCAATTTGAGAGGGAGAAGCTAAAGTCAGACATATCAGTATTATTGAGGAGTAAAGGGAATTACAGAGGCATGAGATAGGAGCTAGCCAAAGTTGATTAGAAGGGGGCACCAGCAGGGATGACTGCGGAGCAGCAATGGCTGGAGTTTCTGAGAGCAATTTGGAAGGCACAGCAAAGATACATTCCAAAGATGAAGTTTAAAATGCAAGATGACACAAGGAGTCAAAACCAATGAAAAAGCAAAAGAAAGGGCATATAATGGAGCAAAAATTAGTGGTAAGTTGGAGGATTCGGAAGCTTTTAAAAAAACACAAGGCAACTAAAAAAAATCCACATGGAGGCAAAAGATGAAATATGAGGGTAAGCTAGCTAATAATATCAGAAAGGGATACCAAAATATTTTTTTTCAGATATATAAAGAGTGAAAGAGTGGTGAGATTAGATATTAGACTACTAGAAAATAACTCTGCAGAGGCAGTAATGGGAAACAAGGAAATGGCGGATGAACTAAATAAGTATTCTGCATCTGTCTTCACAGTGGAAAACACTGGCAGTGTGTCAGAAGTTTGAGAGTGTCGGGGCAGCAGTGAGTGCAATTGCTATTACTAGGGTGAAATTGCTTGGGAAGCTGAAAGGTCTGAAGGTAGGTAAGTCACCTAGATCAGATGGACTACACCTCAGGGTTCTGAAAGACGTAGCTGAAGAGATTGTGGGGGCATTCAAGAATCAATAGATTCTGGCACAGTTCTGGAGGACTGGAAAATTGCAGATGTCACTCCACTCTTCAAGAAAGGAGGGAGGCAAAATAAAAGAAGTGATAGGCCAGTTAGCCTAACCTCAGTGACTGGGAAGGTATTGCAGTTAATTGTTAAGGATGAGTTTCTGGGGTACTTGAAGGCACATGATAAAATAGGCCAAAGTCAGCAAGGCTTCCTTAAAGGAAAATCTTGCCTGACAAATCTTTTGGAATTGGTTGAGGACATGAGTTGAGAGTTAGGGGGCAAAAGTTTAAGGGTAGCACGAGGGGGAATTTCTTTACTCAGAGACTGGTAGCTGTGTGGAACGAGCTTCCAGTAGAAGTGGTAGAAGCAGGTTTGGTATTGTCATTTAAAGTAAAATTGGATAGGTATATGGACAGGAAAGGAATGGATGGTTATGGGCTGAGTGCGGGTCAGTGGGACTAGGTGAGAGTAAGCGTTCGGCATGGACTAGAAGGGCTGAGACGGCCTGTTTCTGTGCTGTAATTGTTATATGGTTATAAATAACAAGCAAGATAGACAACAGGGGATGTTGCGTACTTGGATTTTCAGAAGGCCTTTGACAAGGTGCCACACATGAAGCAAGATAAGAGCCCATGGTACTACACTACAGATATTAACAGATAGAGCATAGGCTGATTGGCAGGAGACCAAGAGTGGGAATAAAGGGAGCCTTTTTTGATTGGCTGCCGCAGGGGTTGGTGTTGGGACTACTTCTTTTTACATTGTATGTTATTGATGGTTTTGTGACCAAGTCTTCAGATGATAAAAAAATAGGTGGAAGGGTGGAATGTGTTGAGGAAGCAGGGAGGCTGCAGAAGGATGAAGACAGATTAGGAGAATGCATAGAGAAATGACAGATGGAATACAGTGTTGGAAAGTGTATGGTCACGCACCTTGGAAGAAATAAAAGAATAGACTATTTTCTAAAAGGGGAGAAATCCAAAAATCTGACGTGCAAAGGGACTTGAGAGTCCTCTTGCAGGATTACCTTTTTTGGGGAGATGCACGTCACCCTACAGCGTAGGGTACGTGGTACCTACGGCATAGATGCGATGCACAAGTATAAATCAGCCTTAATGCTACAGCAGACACACCAAATTGTGGTTTCAGTTCCACTTCCCAGCAGTGCTCAGAAGTTGTAGGTTTTTGGGTAGGAAGGTGGTGAAGGGAGTAATGGAAACAGTTGAGTGCTGGGGATGAAATTAAAGCAGAAAACACTGCAGATGTTGGCAAACAGAAAATAACTTGGAAAGTATTTGTCACTCAAGTCAGCCAGTCTCCGGGTAGAGAGATAGAAAGAGTTAGGTTCAGGCCAATGGCTGTCCAGCAGAATGGGGAAATAAAGCTGCCAAATGTAAGTGGCAAAAGATACATAGGGACTGCATCAATCTCAGTTGTGGTTATCTTTAGTTGATTCCTTTCCTGATGCTCTTAAACAGAATAGACATGAATGAAGCTCAGATAAATAATAAACACAAGAGATTTTTCAGATACTGGAAATCCAGAGTAATACATAGAAAATGTTGGAAGAACTCAATAGGTCAGGCAGCATCTACGGAGGGAATAAGCAGTCGTTGTTTCGGGCTGAGAACTTTCATCAGGACTGGAAAGGAAGAGAGGAGAATCCAGAATAAGGAGGTGGGGAGAAGGGAAGGAGTCCAAGTTGGCAGGTGATAGTTGAAGCCAGGTGAATGGGAAGATAGGTAAGTGAGGATGGGAGACGAAGTGAAAAATTGGAAAGCGATAGGTGGAGAAGATGAAGAACTGAAGAAGAAGGAATCTGTTAGGAGAGAACAGTGGACCATGGGAGAAAGGGAAGGAAATAATACCCAGCTAACAAAGTGACAACCTTGGGAGGTGGGGGGGTGGTGGAATAAAATAGCCCAAAAGAAAGCTATACAGCATTCAATACTGCTGATCCACTCATTGCTGCCTGCAGGGCCTTTCAACCCTAAATAAGAAAACTACTACTTCATCACACATTGTGGAGCTTTACTCAGATGTGTCATACCCAGTCATTGCTTTTATTCTGTCTGGTAGAGGGGAGGTTCTTGACCACTCTCAGAACAACTGATGTTATGATGGTCAGGTCTTTCTTGCAAAGGGTCATCACTTTTGAGCACAATTTACTCAATGTGTGGTAAAGTAACAGCTGCTGAACATTGACTTCAGAAAGGGGAAGTCAGACGACTATGTACCAGTTCTCTTTGATGGATCAGAGGTAGACAGAGTAAGGAGCTTTAAATGTCTACATGTTGACATCTTAGATGAGCTGTCCTGGATCTAGTAAACATACACAATCATGAATAAGGAGTGCTGGTGCCTCTTAGAGGTTTCAGGAGATTTGGAATGACACCCAATTCTCTAACAAACTTCTGCAGATGCACTGTTTGAAGGTATCCTGACTGTTTCTATTATGATCTGGTACAGCAATTCCAACAGGAATAGAAGAGATTGCAGTGAGAAGTGAACAGAGGCCAGTCCATCACAGACACAGCCCTTCCCACCATCAATATCATCTACATGGTCCACTCTCCTCTCTTATCAGATTCCTTGAGGTGCTGCCTCAAGGCGGCGTTGGTTATTATTACAGGTATCGAGATAAGTGAAAAGCTTGTTCTACATACTGTTCACACAGATCAAGTCATTCCATCGAGGATCTATTATCAGGGATTACCACCATCTAGGTCATGCCCTCTTCTTGCTGCTACTATCAGGCAGAAGGTACAGAAGCCTGACGTCCCACACCACTAATTCCTATATAGCTAATTTCCTACAACCATAAGGTTCCTGAACTTGTCTGCACAACATTAATTCTACTTCTGCAATGGAACAGTGTAAATTTATTTAACTACATTAATGTCACCATATACGACCCTGAGATTAATTTTCTTGCAGATTTACTCAATAAATCCATAGAATAATAACTACAACAGAATCAACGAAAGACTGTACTTGGGCTTTCAACCAGAGTGCAAAAGACAACAAACAGTGCAAATACAAAAAGAAATAATAAATAAATAAGCAATAAATATTGAGAATATGAGATGAAGAATCTTTGAAAGTGAGTCCATAAGTTGGGAGGACAGTTCAATGATGGGGCAAGTGACGTTGAATGAAGTTATTCCCTTTGGTCCAAGAGCTTGATGGTTGAGGGTAATAACTGTTCCTGAACCTGGTGGTGTGAGTCCTGAGGCTCCTGTACCTCCTTCTATTGAGAAGAGAAAATGTACTGTGTGGGGTCCCAGGTGATGGATACTGCTTTCCTGCAACAGCGTTTTGCGTAGATGTGCTCACTTGTGGGAAAGGCTGTACCCGTGATGGACTGAGCTGTATCTACTATATTTTTGTAAGATTTTCCATTCAAGAGCATTGCTGTTTCCATACCAGGATGTGATGCAGCCAGTCAGTATACTCTCCACTAAACATCTATAGAATCACCTCTTACACTACAGCATTCTTATCTCTGATTGTGCTTTTTATGCACTGATGATATATTTTACAGTCTTTTTCTTCTCCTCACTGTCTTGTATAATTTGTGTTTTGTGCATTTGAACTTACGTGCCTGTGACGCCACTGCAAGTGAGTCTGTCATTGTACCTGTATGTCACAGTACTTGTGCACATGACAGTAAACTTGATGTGACTTGGGAGGAAGTCTTACCCAAAAGTCTTACCTTGCTCACAATACTTGTGACCTCATGCTAGTCTGGAGGTAGGAAATTTTCTATATGCACATCATTGTCGATGTAGATTAAGCAATTGCCCTTCTTTCACTTTTTACCACTTTCAGATAACCTTTACATTTTTAAAATTCAGGTTTGTCTTAGTACTCTTTTTGAGTGCTCCCCTGCAGGACTGGACACCTTCACTTTAAACTGAGAAAGCTGCCTATGAATTCCAGTGTTAGCACAGTTCAAACTCTAATCCCTCTCCTGCATGGATTGAGGGCCGCAGATGGGAAGATGACATGCACTGGTGAGATTGGGTCTCCTGTGGATTATTTGAAGAAACAGGACTGAATAATAAAAGAGAAAGCAGATGAACTAGATAATAGAGGTCATTAAAACAAGGCTAGGGTATGTGAGTTCCCTGAAGAATTGGAAGGCAGGACACCGTTAACCTCCCATAGCACCTTACCTAAGACGTAGTTTTTGAGTTCAGAGCTGTAGTTAAATGTTTTCCACAAATTACTCTCTACTAAAACACTTATCATCTGCAAATTAACAATCTGAAATAACACATTTCTTGGAGTCTCAGGCAATATAGACTGGGGAATCTGCTGGTCTAATTCCCTAAAGATGCATGCAGCCAATGAAATATATAGGAAAGAACTATTATATCATCTTGTCACACTTTGGGTAGCAAGTTACTGGATTGTTTTTGAATCTTTGTCCAAAAACATTCAGCATTACTTTGTAATTAACACAGCAAAACCCCATAGCAGTAAAGAGATGATTAAAGAGCTTTATTCAGGGTCAGCAGAGGGAAGGAAGTTGGCTAGAAATGGAGGGCTTCCTGCACTTCATTAGTTATCATTATAAGCTCTTTTCCACCATTGGATTAGCAGATTTCACCTTGCACTGCTCATGCCACCAAGTAAATGTCACTTTGCTACCAGATACAGAATTGTTCACTTTATTTATCTCTTTTGTACCCAAACATCACAGCCTGGTACAGAAATACCAATGCTCAGGAACAGAACAGTCTACAGAAAGTGGTGGATACAGCCCAGTCCATCACATGCAAAACCCTTCCCACCAATGAGCCCATTTACAAGGAGTGCTGCTACAAGAAAGCACCATCCATCATCAAGGCCGCCCACCATCCATGCAATGCCCTCTAATCACTACTACAATCGGACAGGAGGTACAGAAGCCTTACGTCCCACACTGTCACGTTCAAGAGCTATTATTATCCTACAACCATCAGGCTCATATGCCAGAGTGAGTAACTTCACTCACCTCAACACTGAACTGATTCCACTACCTAGAGACTCATTTTTAAGATCTCTACAGCTCATGTCCTCAGTAATTTTTTATTTGCACAATTTGCCTTCTTTTGTCCATTGGTTGTTTGTCAATCTTTCTTTATGTACTATTTACTTACTTACTGTCTGTTATGCTTGCTGGCATTTAGGGCAGCAATGAAGGACCTCCATCTCTGTCTGTCCACTGTTGCACACAGATATGGAAGGATTCTTCATTACTGTTTCCTTAACAGTTTTGTTGACCAGTCAGGGTTGTTAATCCTGAGCGGAACCCTTGAACCTGCAAGACTGGTGAACCATTCGTAGTCTGGCCTCTACACTTCGATCTTTTTGGCAATAAGTAACTATATTAAGAGCCAAAGAATAAAGCCCTGACTCCAGCCAGTATAGTCCTCCAGGTCATTGAGACATGCGAGCCTGAAAGACACAAGGTTCTGGTCCTCTTGGAGGTTTATTTATGTATAGTTTTTCATACGTTCTACTGTATTTTTTCCCTGAAAATGTCAAAAAGAAAGTGACTCTCAAGGCTGTACATGGTGACATACACATAGTTTGACAATAAATTTATTTTGACTTTTGACTTTGAAACAATGCAGCATCAATGCTGATGTCCTGAAATGGGCTTGAATTCACAAATTCCTAACAAAGGGGATAAGAAAGCCACACACTAAATTAAACTGATATTTTATCTGCTTGTATTATAAGCCAAATCTAGAAGCTGACAGCCTGCAAAGATTGGACTGAATAAGTCTGAATTAGTTCCACTGATGCCAAGTTAGAATTTCTCCTTCCTCTCATGAGTTCTCTAACACTCTCTGGTATCCTAATCAACAGTGTGAGAAAAGTACGTTCCCATGTTAAATAATTATGATTTCAATGAGGACGTGCTGCAATTCCACCAGGGAATCTTGCTATTGCTAAGCCATCATGATAATGAAATTAGTTACTGTAGGGCCCAATTATAACTGCATCTGAGATCCTAACCACTTTGACAAGCTATGATACCATAAAGGTGGCTGCTGCCTTTCCTTCCCAATGGCAGTAACGAGAAGAGAGCATGTCCCCCTGGACCTTTCAGGACCCTCACTATCTGAGGACAACCCCTCTTCTTATTACTACCATCAAGATACAGGAGCCTGAAGACACACACTCAGCATTTTAGGAACAGCTTCTTCCCCTCTGCCATTAGATTTCTGAATCGTTCATGAACACTATCTTGTTATTCCTCTTTTACACTGTTTATGTGTTGCTGTGACTTAAGTAATTTTTTTGTCTTGCACTGTACTACTGCTGCAAAACAATAAATTTCACAACTGATGTCAGTGGTAATAAACCTGATTCTAGTTTGATTCTGAGAAACTAAGCCACTTCGTTGGAATACATATCTGGCATCTGTTAAAGAACCAAACGGACAAAAGCTTTTCCTGCCTTTTTCTGATGTACATCAAACTGACTGGAGCATAGTATTTCTGTTCCCAGGAAATGCTATATTTTTCCAATTGGAGCACATCCTTTGTCTAAGGACCAATATGTTCCCACAATACAAATTGTGAGTCTTTCTCTCAGCCAAAGGCAATTACTAATAGATCTTGTTTGATTGCCTTAAATTATATGTAACTTCATTTTCAGTCCTGTGGTGCCAGGATTGGCAAATAATGTTCACATGTGGGTTTACACTAGTTCTTCTCAATGATGGGAGTTGACCTTAAGGTAACCTCAGATGAATGGAATCACTTTGCATCAACTACTTGTTGGCAATGAGCACCAGAGAGGAAACAGAACAAAAATGCATTAAATCTACTTTTCCAAATTATAATCACTACCATCAAAGCCACTGTACCTGGGTACAAAAACAAAGTTTGATCTTTCAAATGAGACGTTAAAGTGAAGCTCTCAGCTTTTTTATTTTATTGGATATTAAAGATCCCATGGAAATATTTTGAAGAAGAGCATTGAAGTTCTCCCTAGTGACTTACAGAACATTTGTCTTCCAACTAAACAGCTTGACTGGGCACGTGCTGGGATTTGTGTGAGCTTGCTATGTACAAAGTGGCCGTTCCCTACATCACAACAGCAACTGTATTTCATTGGCTATGAAGCACTTCAAGACACAAAATCTATAACCTCAACAACAGATTGTAGCTAATCTACCAACTGAGGAGAAAGAACAGGCAATTGTAAAAATCAACACTTTCTGTGGAACCACTGTACTAACCTGCAGATCTTTATTGCTTAAAACATTCCACCTTGCTACACATACAAAATGCTGGATGAAATCAGCAGGTCATGTAGCAAATCATAAACACAAGAAATTCTGCAGATGCTGGAAATCCAAAGCAACACACACAAAATGCTGGAGGTACTCAGTAGGTCAGGCAGCATCTATGGAAATGAATAAACAGTCGGTGTTTCGAGCCAAGACCCTTCCTCAGGACTGGAAAGGAAGGGGGTAAGAAGTTGGTGGAGGGGGAGAGGGAAAGGAGTACAAGCTAGCAGGCGATAGGGAAGGTGGGTGGGTGGTTGGGGGAGGGGATGAAGTAAGAAGTTGGGAGGTGATAGGTGGAAGAGGTAAAGGGTCGAAGAAGAAGGGAGTGAAACCGCTGAGTTCCTGCAGTATTTGTGTGTATTGCTGTAGATTTTTAGCATCGGCAGAAACTCTTGTGTTTTTGATTCCACCTTACTAAATTGCTGAGGAGACCAATAGTGTTTCTGAGCATCTTGTGAGAGAACACCCAGGGTAAAGCATTATCACCTTCAGAGGAATAGCAGAGAAGTTGCAGCCTGCAAAGAGATATCAAGGAGTGAGGAAGTGTGCAGCCGTTATAAAACTGAATCCAACAAGTAGTCGGCACCTGCAGGGAGTGATGAGGAAAGGAAGGTAAACAGAAGAACCATGCTTCAGTGATCGGCATCTATGGGCTTGGCAGCAAGGTCAACTGTGGTCCTGTACATCTGCATAGTCAGCAACTAGTGGGCAGGAAATAAATTGTAGAAAAAGAAATGTTAAAATAATTATAAATTGCCTGCATACAATAAACTCCTGAAGGTGTTATCAGAATACTACTGTCCCAACGGATTCAGCTGCTGGAAGATTGAAGGTTTGTGAATTCTTTGCTTTACCAGCCCATTCAGGAAATGCATCAATGCCTTTGCAACGGAGTATTAACATAATTCTTTGGTTTTGTTTTGTCAGGAACAGTGGTTGGAATAAAAAGAGCACTCATATTCTGTGAGCACTCCCATTCCTTTTATTTTGGATCTGGCTCATCAATTTGCATCAAACACAGTCTACTTGCCATTCCAGTGTTGGTCACATGTGAGATGATAAGGAATGAGAGGAAATAGGAGAAAATGTTAATGATGAACCTGTGCAGGCATTTGAGTAGGAATATAAACCCAAAGCTGCAGACGCAGCTTTGATATCTTTTTAAAGGAGGGTGGTAAACATGACAGAATTTATGAGAAGAGATCTGGAAGGAAAGAGAATGTTGGCTAAACAATGGAGTGGAGGGACTGCAAGTCAAGGAGGTCAGTCTTAGAGGAGAGTTGAGTGCACATAGCAGGGTGGGCCTTTATGAATCCTTATCCCTCCATTCAACTTCTTATTACAGCCATAGTGTCATTGATGGAAGGTATTTAGTATTCTTGGCAAATTGTTAAATAAATCTTTCTGGTTCCTGTTGCAACCAGCCCCTGACTTATCCTTTTGAACTCTCTCCTGATTCTATTTGACACTATCAGGTTTCTGATCTTCCATTTATATTATTTCTGTCCTCTCCTTTGGCTGTTTCCTCAAATGAGAACATTTTTTTCCCTCAAAAAAAGTTACAAAGTTCTTTCAATACCTGTTCATATTTTTCAATCAATTTTTTTATCTGTACTCACATCTGGCTTGAGTGATATTGATATTCTTTATCAAATAACTATTCGAAAGTCTAATACAAATGCTCTAGAATTTATCTCAGCCACTCCAAGTACTCACTTCCTTCAATAAACGGAAGTTTTGGCTTTCCAAACTGGAGGTTGCAACCCCAAATGGGATTATAACATGTTCCACTGTTCACATTTGACCTGCCATATAGCCTCAGGAGTTAGATCCTCAAACCACTGGCTATAGAAAAACTGACCTACCCCACCCTTGCTTTGGATCCCATTGCCTCAACAACAGGTGTGTGAGTAATAGTCTATAGTTTATCTTCTTGGAAAAGTGGGAGATAGAAAATGGAGTAGAGAAGAGAGAGAATGAGTGGGAGTGAAGGGATATCTACTCATTCTGCTAGACAAACCTGCAGAGAAAGAGACAGAGTTGGATACAGGGAAAAGAGCGTGAGAAAGACAAGATGAAGAAGGAGTAAGAGAAAGAGGGACAAAAAGAGAAAGGGAGATAGAGATAGGGATAGGTGAGTGAAAGAACATAAGAAATAGAAGGAGAAGCAGAACTTCAGCTCTTTGATAAGATCATGTCAAATCATTTACCCCAATTCCATTTTCCTTCATTATCCTATGTCCTTGATTCTGTTAACATCTACATAATAATCTTTATTATACTCATTGATTTAGTTTTGGCAACCCTTCGGGGTAGAAAATACTAAAGATTCACTATCTCTTGTAGTTCTTCTTATCTCTGCCTTGAATGGCCCAGCCCTTATTTTGACACCATGGCTCCTCCTTCTAACTAACTCAGACAAGGAAAGCATCATCCCTGAAACTATCCTGTTAAGTCTTCTGTTTCTCAGTGAAATCATAGCTTGTGCTTCTAAACTTGATGGTGTAGGTCCATTCTGCTTAACCTCTCCTGCTGTGACAAAGATGCCATCCTAGAGTTACTCTTCTGAGCCTTTGCTGCACTCCTTCAACTGCAAGTATATCTTTCCCTCGGGAGACCAAATCCCTCAGTAACCTGTACACAGTATTACAGATGCAGTATCATCAAGGCTCTGTGTAATTTGTATTAGACTTCTCTACTCTCATATTCAAATTTTGCAATAAAGGCCAATATACCATTTGGCTTCTTATCTGCCTGCAGTACCGACTGATTAACTTTTGGTGATTGATGTATATTGATACACTGGTTCTTTTAAACACCAATATATTTCAGATGGCATCTTTCTTGCAATTTCTTCAACCAAAATAGATGACCTCATATTTTTCCATGTTATACTCTGTCTACTTTGTCCTTGCCTAAATCACTAAATATCTATATCACTGAAACCTCCTTGTGTTCTTCCAGTAGCTATTAGGGATTTGGGAGTCCCTGTGCAGGATGCCCTACACGTTGATTTGCAGGTTGTGTCTGTGGTGAGGAAGGCAAATACGATGTTAGCATTCATTTCAAGAGAGCTAGAATATAAAAGCAAGGATGTAAGGTTGAGACTTTATAAAGCACTGGCAAGGCCTCACTTGGAGTAATATGAGCAGTTTTGGCCCCCTTATCTTAGAAATGATGTGCTGGAACCTGGAGTGGGTTCAAAGGACATTCACAAAACTTACTTCATATGACTTAAACAGCTAGTCATATGAAGAACATTTGATGACTCTGGGCCTGCATTCACTGGAGTTTAGAAGAATGAGGAGTGACCTAATTGAAACCTATCAAACAATGAAAAGCTTTGATAGAGTGGATGTGGAGAGGATGTTTCCTATGGTGGGAGTGCCTAAGACCAGAGACGCAGCCTCAAAATAGAGGGGTGTCCTTTTAGAATGGAGATGAGGAGGAATTTCTTTAGTCAAAGAGTGATGAATCTGTAGAATTCATTGCCATAGGCAGCTGTGGAGACCAAGACTGTATGCATATTTTGGGCAGAGGCTGATAGATTCTTGATTGGTCAGGGCATGAAGGGATACAGGGGAGAAGGCGAGAGATTGGAGCTGAGAGAAAACATGGATCAGCCATGGTGAAGCAGATTCGATAGGCCAAATTGGCTAATTCTGCTCCAATATATTATGGTCTTATGGTCTTATATCACTACTACAGCATAATGCATTTGACACCTTTGCCCAAATCACTGATAAGGATTGTGAACATCTGGGACCTGGAGCACAAACTAATCACAGCCTCTGAAAATGACTGTTTTATTTATGCCCTGTTTTACATCTACAGAGAACTAGTTTGCTCTTATATGTTGTGCTAGTTTCAACCTCAAAAACCTCTAACATTTGTCAAACATGATTTCCCTTTCATAAACCCATGTTCTCTCTGCCCATTCCAATTATTATTTTCTCAGTGTCTTTTATCACTTGCTTATTAATAGATTCCAGCATTCTTCACCCTCTAGTGATTTATTGTTACTTGTTTTTTACTCTTTCTTTAAATAGTGATGTCACATTTGAAACCTTCTTATTTGTGGGAACCGTTTTGGAAGCTATGGAATTTTGGAAAATGATAACAAGTACATTCACAATCTCCATTGCTTCTCTCAGAACACAGGGTGTAGGTCAAAAGGCCTTGGTGATTTATTGCAGCCCAGTTCCATTAATTTCTCCAATACTGTTTTTTTATTTATGCCAATTTCATTTAAGAAATGTACTTCTCTGTGATTTCTGGCAGATATTCCTTGTCTTCTCCCATGAAGAGAGACAGAAAATATTTGTTTAATTTCTCTGCGGTTTCCTTATTTCTTAAACAAATTTCCCTTGTCTATGTCTACAAGGGAGTCACATTAAGTTAATCTTTTTCTATTTTCTTATCTACAGAAGCTTTTACAATACGTTTTCTCTCATACCAATCTTTTAGCTATCCATTCAATTTTCTGATCTTATTTTCCCAATGCCCATTTCCACAAACTCAGGTATTAACCAAGTGATAGTAACCTTTGTGGTTCTGTTTAGCTGCTCATATTCCCCTCAGAAAAGTGGTTTTTTGGATCCTATCTATGTCATTGTTTCTCACATAGGCCATCACAATGACAGAGCAAAAAGTTAACTGTTTGAGAACTCTGAGAGTCAAGTGGCATCTGTGGGGGTGAAAGGATGGGTGATATTTTGGGGTGAAGAAGAGAGGCAGCTAGCATAAAGATTAGAGGGAGGGGAGTGGCAGGGGCTAACAGGTGAGTAGCAAGATGATTGGCAGATGGAGCCAGGTAGGGGAGGAAATCAGGAAGCAGTGCCTGCTAAACGAGAAAACAGAGCAGCAGGAATGGAGGGATGTGAAGGAGTATGGCAAAGATGAGCGGGAGACTTAGGGGTTCAGAAAGGGAAGATCAGGAAAGGTGGTTCAGTGGAGACTGAAAATGGAGGTCAACAAAGCATCTCTGAGCTGCCTCCATCCACAGCTTATTAGATCATTTGATACTGCCAAAGGTTATTGACTTGAAACATTAGTTCAATTTCTCCTGTGATACTGCCTGACCTGCTGAGTACTCACAGAGTCTGCATTATTTTACTTTGCTAATAGAGCACAGATAGGGCCCTCAAATGTCTTTGAAATGGTGAAGCCAGTGGAATAAACTAAAATTGAGGCTGGCCGTCAGGAAGACTTCTACTGGAAACTGGATTTTCTGACTTCCTGGCTTTGAGGAGTGAATTAAATATGGTTGTTCTGGGGCTGCAGCTTGCTGTATTAATGTTATATTTCAAAATAAACCTTAGGCTTGCACACCAGGATCCAAGGGAACTAACACCAAAGTAAGAAGTAGCTTTAGGGTTAGGTAGCTCAGAAAAAGTACAGTGAGGCCAGGTTTGACATCCCTTTCCTAAAGAGCTTTGTGTCTGCTTTGAACCTGACCTGATACTGTAAGCAGCACTGGTTAGTTTACTTATGAACCAGCTTGATTGCATTTTTGTTACATGTTCAGACTTTCTCGTCTGTAATGCATTGATACAAAACACTAACAAGAGGAAGGCACTCCTTTATAAACTCACTTCTATTCCATCTACAATCCAAGCTAACGGTAGGTGGTGATATGATATGACCTTGCATTTCTTTGTCCTGTGATATTTCTCATTAATTATCCATTAACATCCCATTGTCACTTAACAAAAGCTTCTGAATACCTCCAGCATTCACTTTTGTACAGTATTACTCACACTTTCAGTTCTGAAAGATTTCTGGTACTATCACAGACATTTCATCTGGTGAGATTTACTACAGCCCTATAACTGCACTGACAGCTCTACCTTCTTCCAATTCTGCACTCTTTGTGAATTCCCCACTTCCTTTAAACAGCCTGAGGCAGCCAAGTGATCAGCTCTTTAGATGCTGAAGTCAAGAACTCCCTTCCTTATCCTTGACACCTTTATTTATACCTCCTTTCTAAAAAAAACTCCTAATACAAATTTTTGATTACTTACCCTAGTATTTTGTAACATAATTTGCTGACAGTTTGTGTTCAATAACGGTCCTGAGAAGTGCCTTGGCACATTTTACAAAATTAAACACATGTTGTCAGTTTTAAGTCAGTTTATAAGGATCTTGGAAGAATGGCAATAGCACAATAAAGACACTGCATCTACATCAGGTCTAGTAATGTCTCCTGGAATGTCAAAAATGCATACAGAACAACTATTTTATGACAATAAGCCAGCATTCAATAAGATAGAAGACAGACAATGTGAGTGCAGCAAACACTTGTGATGGATTCTCATTCCAGATAATCTTTTTAAATGGTACGGGCTGAAAACAAATTTTGGCTCATGAACTCCCAGGTTTCCCTTGAATAGTGCCATGGGATCTTTAAAATTCTTCAGAAACACTAAAAAAAGGCAGACGGTTTTTCACAGTAATAACCTACTTTAAACAGGGTACAGTTTCTGAAGAATGATCAAGTACTCTGCTGTGATAGAAGTAACTCTTTCATGATCCATTTTCTAACTGCTTCCTTTCATTTTACGAAATACATCAGTACTGTAAAGAAGCTAAGGGAGCCCAAACAATGCTTGTACTAGTTACTTGCCTGTTCTCGCATCATTCTCTGATGTCACCAAAGGCTTTCAAATGTCTATAGATATACATTGGAGGGCATTCTGAATGGTTGTATCACAGCCTGGTATGGACGCTCCAACATAAAGGATTGAAAGAGGCTGCAAAGGATGATAGAATTAACATGCTCCATTACGGGCACAGCACTCTATGCCATCAAGAACATCTTCAAGAGGCGGTGCCTCATGAAGCTGATATCCATCGCTGAAGACCGTCACCATCAGGGTATCTCTTCTCATTACTACCATCAGGGAGCAGGAATAGGAGCCTGATGGCCCACACTCAACACTTCCAAAATACCTTCTTCCTCTCTGCCATCAGATTTCTGTACAGTTCATGAACCCATGAATATTACTATGTTTTTTCTTTTTTTGCACTATTTATTTATTCTTGTAATTTACAGTTTTGGCACTGTCACAAAAATAACATATTTGATGTAGCAGACAGGGTAATTCAACCAATAATTTAGATTCTATATAGGAATAAGATTAAAATCCAAAATGACCATGACCAATCTGAGCCTAAACCAAGTCCAAGGATTTACAATTGATACGATATCCAGCCAACCCCAAACCTTACACAGGATTTGGTACCATTGTGCTTGGGTCATTTAGTGAAACTCCACATTAAATTTATACTTTGAATAACAAACAGCCTCCCTGTGCTATCTGACCTCTCCTGCCTATTTGAAGGCTGTCAACCATTATACACTCTTCAATTAAGAGACATAAATACATACCATTGCCCTGTTCCCAAGGTGGCAATATCTAAAATGAAAAAATGTACTTTAAGGTAATTGAAGGAAAGTATAGGGGGATGTCAGTGGTAGGTTTTTACACAGCGATAGGTGCATGAAACACACTGCTGGGTATGGTGGTAGAGGCAGATATGTTAGAGGCATTTAAGAAACTTGTAGATAGGCATATGGTTGAAAGAAAACTAAACAGCTATGTGGGAAGGAAGGGTTAGATTGATCTTGAAGTAGGTGAAAAGGTCGGCGCAACTTCATGGGTCAAATGCCGTACTGTGCTGCACGGCTCTATGTTCTATAATATTGATAATTAGTCCAATATTTATAAAGAATCTGGTCTGAGCAGAGCCTGAAGACTGATATTCTTTTTGATGTCTGAACCAGACATAGATAGTCAGGTTCTGTCTGAATCTGGTCTACAATAAGGACTACAGTGGCTAGTTACAGAGCTAGCACTTACATAAACCATACGGATAGACAGAGCATCAAATAGTAGACTCAGACTGAAAAGGCAGCTTGGTTCACTGATAGCATATATAAGTGTCATGCAGCAAAAAGGGAGATTAATCACCTTTAGATGCAGTAATCATTCTTTTGAAGAAGGTTACCCTTCAAATAACGTGGCTAAGGTAAAATACGCAACTTGAATATTCAGAGAGATTGAACTCTGTGATCTTTGTTTATGTCACCAGCAAGTCTTGTCCTTGCTGGATGCTGACTTAGTTTCAACTAGAATGCTAACTTTTCCAACAGTTCTGCAAAAATAAAAGCAAACTGCACTTTATAGAACATCTTAATAAAAGCAGTAACTAAATAGAAATTTGTGCTCATGTCAGATTTTATCAATGGCAGTGGAAATATAAATGACTAAACTTTACAGATGAAAAAAATAATTATTGCAAGCTGTCTTCGGTCATGGCACAGATCTGGACTCCATGCCTGATTATAAAATGATAAACATTGACCATTCTTAAGTGATAATTTTTAATAAGCAATGTACTAACACACTTTAGAGGTTGCAGTTTACCATATCTCTGCTTACCATGACCAATGCCTCATGAAATCTAGACTACATCTGATATGAAGCTCTTACATAGTTTGCCCTATTGAATGAGATGCATGCTATTGGCAAGGTTTTTGTCTAAATGTGACAGTGAGACTTCGTTGAGTAGTCAATAGACTATTTGGGTCTTGGTTTCAAGAAATCCATGGTTCTCTTGAGACCAGGATACACTGCTCACCTGCTCTTAGGAGGCACCAACTATATCTGACCTGGCAGATTTGGGAATCAGAATCAATATTTTTGGTAATACTGTATATGTTTTTCTTCCAATCATGTGTTGTTTTGAGATTGATTTAGTAACACTCCAAGTTCTTCATAAAAACCCATTCCTGGTAATATGCTGAGGTTGGCAGCTCTGTATATAGTCAGAAATCTGACAGCCAGCAATTTCTGTATACCTGATCTGCTTAAGAAACAGGAGCAGTCAGCTCCATAGTGCAGCAATAAAATTTAAATCACTCTTAAAACGGAAACGATTGGAATTAAATAATTACAGGAATCCAAACAGGATATGGTGTCGCTGAATTGGTTATGGGCTACAGCCTATAAAACACCCTCAGGGAAAGGAATGCTGGAAATGAATAAGGTCAAGTGACAAGGCAGAGATTTTTAAATAATTACATTTACGAGGCCAATAAATTACGATACATTTTCTCATTTTCAAATGACTGCATTAATCCTTTTATTCTTCAATGGATTTTTTCTCTCAAGGACTATTACCACCCTCAGTAGACAGGATGAGGTGATGACCTGCTCAAAGTCAATGGAGTTCTGTGCATCTATTCATATGTGTTAATTTCCTTCTTCTTGCTCGTTAGGAACTCTAGTACTGGGAGGTATTCCCCTATTTAAATTAGCAACTGATGATACAGAAGACACTTGAGTGTCACTGTTTTACTATTTTTGGGCATTAACATCAAATTTACTAATAATTCACATTATGGTCAACTTAGTTTTGATAATTCAGTTAAGCATCAAAAGGATTTTCCTGAATATTATTATTCTTCTGTATATCTTAATATAGAAAAAAGACAATCCAAATATAATCAAATTATTTTGGAACTGGCTAAGTGGTAATGAGAACCATTTGATGTTCTGAACTTGAACTGAGAGAATGAACAATGTAACTTACTTCAGACCCCACAAACCAGGGTCTTGTTCTGCTGAATTAAATGTCTAATCCCATGAATAATAAAGAAATATGCACACATCTCCACACAAAAGTTCATTCATTTGCTGATAATTCAGTCATACTTTATTATAGGCTAATCTATTTGAGGCAACTATTGTGTTGCTGATTGTTGGGGATAGCTTGCTCTTCAGCCTCTTTTTATTCCTCCCAACAAGCAAGCTGGTTAGAATATTCTATTATTAAAGCAAGATTCAAAATGTTTCCATTGTCTTAAACGCATAAACTCAGTAATCATATTTGCTAACCAATGATGATTTAAGCTAACTGCAGAATTACCATTACACGTTCCAATCCCAATTGGCTTGATGTTTGGTTTCTTCCTTATAATTGCAGCTTTGATGTTAAATATATGAAAGAAATTGAGATGTTTGTTAAATTTCTCTCTCTATTTTCAGTCTGATTTAAATGGAACCAAATTTACAGAGTGAGTACAACTGGCTCTCAATACTCATGTGTATTTAGTGCAGATGACCATGGATGAATTTAATCTCCTGTTCCACCTTATCAGTGAAATAATACATTGAGCATGACATGGTATACAATTCCTGTGTCCTTTGAGTTGACATTTGCTAGATTTATCATACTCAGTGCTACAGTATATCTGCTGCTGAAGCATGGGCTATACATGTTCACTATATCAAGGAACTGCAATCCTAGTCAATCTGCCACAGAGAAACTACTGTTATGTAAATTAGCTACAGGCAAGATGCCAACTTTAAAAAAAAATATTTTCAACCTGCTGAGTATTTCCAGCATCTTCTGTTTTTGGGTTAGGTTTTTGTGTGTCATGTGTGCAACAGTGTGTGATACTGTTATAATGTACATCAGCATCAGACACTCACATATCACTCACACATTACAGAAGAAAGAGGTTTCTGTTCTCCCCCAGCTTCAATAGTGTGGCTTTCTTTTATTGATCCAACAGAATCCACCCCCTATAAGCCTCTCTTTTCTTGTCAAATCTGTTCCAATTAATGCTGAATTACAGGCAATTTTGTATTGCGAGTGCATTCAAACTAGAAACTTGATTGATGTTGCCTGGATTTATATGAGGCACCATGCTGACAATTATTAATTAAAATTCAATTTCAAAAAAGAAAGATCTACAGTGGGAACAAACAATTTAACAATTTGTGTACATATCTTTCGACCCTTTGCTGGTCCTATACCCGAAGTTCTCTACCCTACCAGCACTGATCTACTATATTCCCTTATCTTCCATTTCATCACTGACGGCAAAGTCTGTAGATATCACAGTCCAGCACTCCATTTTTGTGGTGTCGTGACTAAGGAACTCTCCAGGTCTGAGCCAGAGTCCATCCATGATAATCCATGAAAATTCCTATGGTCTACAAGCCAAAAGGCCTGTAAGTATTACCACTCTCTGCTCCATCTTATTGTCCCCAGTCCCCAATGTCCTAGCTGTGAATGTAACAAAAAGCGTCTCAGACTGAAAGGTTTCAGGGTCGAGTAACTACTTAAACTTCCAGATTTGTGTCATGTTTCTAGATCAGCAATCCAGAGATCTAGACTAATGACCCAGAGATTTCAAGAGAAAGAAACACAGCACAACTTGTGGTCTGAAATCAAATCAGATACTGGTGTCAGTATTAATGATTTTGAAGTTTTACATTGTGGTTGTTAAAAACCCAGATGGTTCAATAAGTAAGGGAAATCTGATGGTCCTGTCCAACATAGACCTAAGTAAATTACTGACTCACTGAAGTTGCCCAGCTGGTTGTACTAAACCACAGCCACTGCCACCACCAGCCCAGGAGCAACTAAGGCTGAGCAGTAAATTTTCACCTTGCCAGTGGTGCCTCCAGTTCAGGAATACATTTTAACAATCTCTAACTATACGAAAAATCTCCAGAAAAACTTTCTTTTCCCCAGCAGGAACTACGCTAGTGTTAGGCCCCTCTTTTGAAAATAGTTTGTGGCATTTATTTTATTTTATGTAAGTGCAACTTTCTGTTGCTAATTAATGGTCCTTCAGGACCTTTCCCCACTATACTGTTGAGCCACATAATGACATGGCCTAAGTCATGCAGCAAATGGACTCAATATACTGAGTATAATTCACACACATTTATCCAAGTGTGTAAGTGTATGTATGTGAATATAATGAACTTGCTTTGAAAATTTTTGCTTTTTGCCACCTGCAATGGTACACTGCCGACACGGCAAGCTTTCCTACCTCTAATCCTGCACTCCTGGTGGGAGCAGCAGGAAATGATTAGTCAGTCATTTTGCTGCAAGCTCTTTCTCTCCTGTGGCCCTACTGTGCCAGGTCAGAGAAGGCAGACGAGAACATTGCGTGAGACTGTCTGGAAAACTGCCACATGGCGTTATGGAAAATGACAGGCTAACAGATGGCAGTCTCTCTCTCTCTCTGGGGAATTTATTATACTGCTCTAGAGGGTGACTGACTGTGTGACAGAGCCCTGTGTTTCATAATTCATTTTCCTTTTTTTTAAAGGCACACATCCCATTACCTCAGTAGGAAATTGTAAATCCTGGACTGTTTCACATAGGGAATAATAGAAACCCAGAGTACTGCTTATTTGACTGTTTCTGCATTGGAAATGTTGCTTGAACATTATCCCCTGCTGTTTTTTTCAGTTGTGTTTTCCATCTGATAATGCCTGAAAATAAGCATCCTTCCAATTGTAAAGGTTGGCATCACCATCCCAGTTATTTCTTCTGTTTTTTCTCTCCCCTTTTCAAAGGCTTTGCTACTTCGCCAAGGCAGTATGCCATGGGCCCATATCCCTTTAGAGAAGGACCCATGTAGCTATTCAGAATAAACATCTATTGCTTTTCCAAATCTCCTGACTCTGAGTCAGAAGGATGTGGGTTCGAGGCCTACTCTAAATATTTATACAAAGCATTTAGCCTGATAATTCAGTGCAAAATTGATGACGGCTGGAGGTGCCTGTCTTACGAATCAGACCTTTACCTACCTGTCTTCGGAGGTGTGTTTCCTCTGGGTGCTCCGGTTTCCTCCCACAGTCCAGAGATGTACTGGTTAGTAGGTTAATTGGTCATTGTAAAATTATCTGTGATTAGGCTGGTGTTAAATGGGTTGGTTGCTGGACAGAGTGGCTCATTAGGCCAGAAGGGCCTGTTCCGTGCCGCATTTCTAAATCAAATATAAATAAATATCACATAGCTGTTTATGCAACCAGACCAGTGGAGACTTGGCTGTGGCAGCTCCTACATTACAACTGTGTCGACCTTCTGTGCCACAAAAATTCTGTAATTCCATCAGTGTGTATAAAGTTCAATTTAGGAGAAAGGGTCCTGACTAATTTTCCTGACCTAATTCCAATAAAACTAAGGCCAACAGGCCTCCTAACTATCACCCAGCACGGACTGAACATTCATCTCAGTCCCCCATTCTCATGCTTAGCACCCTCTTTTGTGAAGAAAAAGAATTTCAGGATGTATATTGTATACATTTCTCTGACATTAAACATACCTATTTAAACCTCTCTACTCCCTACACACTCGTGACCATGTGCCCAAATTCTACTCTAACTCCATCTATAATTTTGCAGATGATACCAATGTAGTGGGTCATATTTCAAATAATGATGAGCTGGAGTACGAGGAATGAGATGGAGAACTTAGTGACATGATGTCATGACAATCACCTTTCCCTCAATGTCAGCAAAACAAAAGACTGGTCATTGACTTCAGGAAGAAGGTGCTGTGTACATGTTCCTGTTTATATCAACAGTGCTGAGATCAGGGGGGGTTGAGAATTTCAAGTTCCTCAGAGTTAACTTCACCCATAGCCTGCCCTGGTCTAACAATGCAGATGTCATGATTAAGAAATCGCAGCAGCACCTCAACTTCCTCGGGAGGCTAAAGAAATATAGCAGGTTTTCTTTAACCCTCACTATTTTTATTGATACATCATAGAAAGCATCCCATCTGAATGCATCACCGTAGCCTGCCCATGACCACAAGAAACTGCAGAGAGTTGTGGACACAGCTCAGCGCCTCACAGAAACCAGCCTTTTCTTCATGAACTTTGTCTACACTGCCTGTAGAGCAGCCAACATAATCAGAGACCTAATCCACTTTGGCATTCTCTTTTCTTCCCTCTCCCAGGCAGAAGATGCAAATGACTGAAAACATGTATCACCAGGCTCAAGGGCAGCTTCTATCCCACTGTTATAAGATTACTGAACGGCTCCCTAGTAAAATAAGATAATCTTGTGACCTCACAATCTACCTCGTAATGACTTTGCCACTTATTGTCTACTTGCACTGCACTTCCCCTCTAACTGTAACACTTTATTCTGCATTCTATTATTGTTTTACCTTGTACTACCTCAATGTACTCTTGTAATGAAATAACTTATATAAATGGTATGCAAGGCATGTTTTCACTGTACCTTGGTAGATAAGACAATAATACACCAATGTAACAATTTACTTACATTATTGAGACTATACATATTAGGAGAATGCTTTTATCTTTAAAATAACCATTAAAAAGGGAATTAAATTATTACCACAGTTATTCGTGATTTCATTCAGTTCCTAGCATTCATCACTATGTTAGAGATTGTGCCTTTAAGCCTTTCTCCAGGACCTAAGCATCTAATCTGGGCTGATACCTCAGCACAGAATTCAAGTTCAATACTTCTTAGAGGCACAATCTGTTAAATGAAATGTTAAACTGACACCTCGTCTTCCTGCATAGTTGGACAATGAAGATCTCAAAACAAGGCAAAGTCAACCAGGGTATCCTGGGTAACATTCCTGTTTGAAAAGAGTTCCCAAAAATTAATGACCCAATTATTTACCTCAGTTATTTGAGGAATCTTGATGGGGAGACTGTAGATGCTGGAATTGGGAGTTAAAAGCAAACTGCTGGAAGTTTTTGTTCCAGATTCCAACATCTGCAGTCTCTTGTGTCTCCATCCTACTACTTTACAAAAAAATGCTCTTCAAAGCTTGCCCACTGAAGAAGTTCTACTTCTCCCTTTGATGGAGTTCTGCGAATCATTCTCTCACTGTTCTCCTCTTGTTTCTACTGCTCTTCTGTTCTTCAACAACATGTTCACCAAGACTCCTTGTCATAGACTTCAGGATACCTCAGTACATGTACTTGCCACCATCTTGTCCCACACCGTTTCCAATTGCCCATCACCCTCCCTCACCTGGTTCCACATACAGTATCAGGTACAAACCTCTGTCTCATCTCTTCCTCTCACTTTTATACACCCACTGGCTATATTCTCAGTCCTAATGCAGGGTCTTGACCTGAAATGTCAACCATTCCTTTGTTTTCACAGATGCTGTTTGGCTTAGTGGGTTCTTTCACCAATTTGTTTGTTTCCTAAGTATTCGATGGCTGTAAAAGACATTCAGAGATTCTAAGGACATGAAATGAATTATGTAAATGCAGATTAAGCAACCGCTTTGCCAAGCACATGCACTCTGTCTGCCATGGCTCTCTGGAGCTTCTGGTTGGAAGCTATTTTAATTCTGCTTCCCATTCCTGCACCGACCTGTCTGTCCTTGGCCTCCTCCAAAGCCAGAGTGAGGCCAAATGCAAACTAGAGGAACAGGACCTCACATTTCATCTGGATAGTCTACAACTACAACTATTGAAGTCTTTATTTTCAGGTAACCTGCTCTCCCACTGTCCCTTTCTTTCACACACTCCCTTCTTTCCAACTCCTTTCCCCTCCTGCACTTACACCATCATCCACACTCTTTTACCAACGGGTCCACTACCTCTTGGTCCACTCTTCCTCTATGTCCACCTTCCCTTCCTTATTTGGTTCCATTCTCTCTTGCCAGAGTCCATTATCTTTGTTGTCTCCACATCATCTCTCAGCCTCTGTGATTACCTCCATCCTTCCTTCCCCTACCTGACTCCATCTGCCAATCTAACTCCACCTCACCTGGACCTACTTATTGCTCGCCAACTCTAGCCCCACCTATTCCCTCATCTCTTCTCATGGTTATCTCCTATACTCACTCAATTCAGATGAAGGGTCTCACCCTGAAACTTGGACTGACCATTTCTGTTCACAGATGCTGCCTGACCTGCTGAGTTCCACCCACTCAGTTTAAGCTAAGTAACTGCAAGCTACCTATTTCTATTGTGCACCAAGATGGTTTTTATAAAATCATCCCTGTGTGCATGGTATATGGTTTAGATGCTAGAAAAGAACTCTGCAATGAAAACATGAAAGAAAAGCTTTTATTCCAATAGCATCTTTCACAATCTCAATAATGTACCAAAGTGTCTTTCAGGCAACAAAGTATCTTTCTGTAGGGTAGACATAACGTAGTGCAGGAAATAGATCAAAATTCCACAAACAGAAGAGCATTAACGATCATTTTTTAGCAATGAAGACAGAGATAAATGTTGGGCAGGATCTCTGCTCTTTCTTGAAAGTGTGCCATCTTCTGCACCACCTGAGACAGCAAGCAGGGATCCTAAAGCTGTCGCTTCTGAAGCTTTGTCAGCCTGCATCAGAACACCAGCGTATGGTGTGTTGGCCTTCTTTAGTCGGGGGACTGAGTTCAAGAGCCGCAAGATAACGTTGAAGCTTTATAAAACACACCATGCATGGAGTATTGGATTCAGATTCAGATGTATTTATCACTTGTACAAACCCCATTTCCAGAAAAGTTGGGATATTTTCCAAAATGCAATAAAAACAAAAATCTGTGATATGTTAATTCACGTCACCCCTTATTTAACTGACAAAAGTACAAAGAAAAGATTTTCAATAGTTTTACTGACCAACTTAATTGTATTTTGTAAATATACACAAATTTAGAATTTGAGGGCTGTAACACACTCAACAAAAGTTGGGACAGAGTTAAAATAAGATTGAAAAGTGCACAGAATATTCAAGTAACACCGGTTTGGAAGACTCCACATTAAGCAGGCTAATTGGTAGCAGGTGAGGTATTATGACTGGGTATAAAAGTAGCGTCCATCAAAGGCTCAGTCTTTGCAAGCAAGGATGGGTCATGGCTCACCCCTTTGTGCCAAAATTCGTGAGAGAATTGTTAGTCAGTTCAAAAGGAACATTTCCCAACGCAAAATTGCAGAGAATTTAGTTCTTTCAACATCGACAGTACATAATATTGTGAAAAGATTCAGAGAATTCAGAGACATCTCAGTGCATAAAGGGCAAGGTCAGAAAACACTGTTGAATGTGCGTGATCTTCGAGCCCTCAGGCGCCACTGCCTAAGAAACCGTCATGCTACTGTGACGATTATAGCCACCTGGGCTTGCGAGTACTTCGGAAAACCATTGTCACTTAACACAGTCCATCGCTGCATCCAGAAATGCAACTTGAAACTGTATTACGTAAGGAGGAAGCCATACATCAACTCTATGCAGAAACGCCGGCGAGTTCTCTGGGCCCGAGCTCATCTCACATGGACCGAAAGACTGTGGAACCGTGTGCTGTGGTAAGATGAGTCCACATTTCAGCTAGTTTTCAGAAAAAACGGGCGTCGAGTTCTCCGTGCCAAAGATGAAAACGACCATCCTGATTGTTATCAGCGAAAGGTACAAAAGCCAGCATCTGTGATGGTATGGGGGTGCATCAGTGCCCACGGCATGAGTGAGTTGCATGTATGTGAAGGTACCATTGACTCTGAGGCGTATATTAGGATTTTAGAGAGACATATGTTGCCATCAAGGTGGCGTCTCTTCCATGCTTATTTCAGCAGGACAATGCCAGACCACATTCTGCACGGGCTACAACAGTGTGGCTTTGTAGACATAGAGTGCGTGTGCTTGACTGGCCTGCTGCCAGTCCAGATCTATCTCCTATTGAAAATGTATGGTGCATCATGAAGAGGAGAATCAGACAACAGAGACCACGGACTGTTGAGCAGCTGAAGTCTTATATCAAGCAAGAATGGACAAAATTTCCAATTGCAAATCTAATACAATTAGTATCCTCAGTTCCAAAACGATTAAAAAGTGTTATTAAAAGGAAAGGTAATGTAACACAATGGTAAACATGCCTCTGTCCCAACTTTTGTTGAGTGTGTTGCAGCCATCAAATTCTAAATTTGTGTATATTTACAAAATACAATTAAGTTGGTCAGTAAAACTATTGAAAATCTTTTCTTTGTACTTTTGTCAGTTAAATAAAGGTTCACGTGAATTAACATATCACAGATTTTTGTTTTTATTGCATTTTGGAAAATATCCCAACTTTTCTGGAAATGGGGTTTGTACATTGAAACACACAGTAAAATGCATCATTTGCTTTGACAGCCAACACACCCAAGGATGTGCTGGGTGCAGCCCACAAGTGTCACCACACATTCCAGTGCATATTATGTTCATTTCTGGTCACCACATTACAGGAAGGGGTGGAAGCTTTAGAAAGTGCAGAGGAGATTTAGCAGAATGTTGTCCGGATCAGAGAGGATGTCTTATGAGGACGGGTTGAGTGAGCTTTGGCTTTTCTCTTTGGAGCAAAGAGGGATAAGAGGTGTCTTTATAGTGGTGAGTAAGATGATGAGCGGCTTAGAGTGGACAGCCAGCACAGTATGAAAATTGCTAATACAAGAGGGCATTATTTTAAGGTGTTTGGAGGAAAGTGTAGTAGGATGTCAGAGATAAGCTTTTTATAAAGAGAATGGTAAGTGCATGAAATGCATTGCCAAGGGTGGTGATACAGTCGGATACATTAAGGACATTTAAGAGATCCTTAGATAGGCACATGGTATTTAAAATGTTGACAGGGATAGATAGAGTTGACGTGAATAGGCTGTTTCCATTGAGAGTAGGGGAGATTCAAACGAGAGGACATGATTTGAGAGTTAGGGGGCAAAAGTTTAAGGGAAACACGAGGGGGTATTTCTTTACTCAGAGAGTGATAGCTGTGTGGAATGAGCTTCCTGTAGAAGTAGTAGAGGCCAGTTCAGTTGTGTCATTTAAGGTAAAATTGGATAGGTATATGGACAGGAAAGGAGTGGAGGGTTATGGGCTGAGGGCGGGTAGGTGGGACTAGGTGAGATTAAGAGTTCGGCACAGACTAGGAGGGCCGGAATGGCCTGTTTCCGTGCTGTGATTGTTATATGGTTATATGTTATATATGGATGAAAGAAAAATGAACTGTTATGTCAGGGGGAAAGGTTAGATTGATCCTGGTGTTGATTAAAAGATCAGCACGACACTGTGGGCTGAACACCCTGTACTATGCTGTACTGTTCCGAAATGTCGACTGTACTTTTTCCATAGATGCTGCCTGGCCTGCTGAGTTCCTCCAGCATTTTGTGTGTGTTGCCTGTCCTGTTCTATGTTCTAATACCAGCCTGAATTTTTGTGCTCAAATGTGCTGCGAGACAAACTCACAGCCTTTAGGCTCAAGAAGTGAAAATTCCAACAATTGAAGAGAATGGGATTCTTTCTGTATTTGAATAAGAAGACAAGGGTAGGATGAGGGACTGCTTAATGCAGGAGCAGCAGAATCTGCCTCTTCCCTAGCACAAACAGCTGCATTATAGTCTCTGAACCTATGCCTTCAGTTAATGCGAGGCTTTAGGCTCTTAAAAGGACATTTCAGACATATTTCTGCGTAAGTCAGCAAAGCTGGTATCCTGTGTGCAGCGTGCAGAACTGCCAGATGCATTTTCAAGGGCAGAGCAGCTTTCAGGCCCAAGCTTTTGTAAAAGATGCTCAAGTTGATATTTGTTGGCGTTAGTCGAAGGATACAGCATTCATTTTCCCTCTGTGCCTCACACCCACGAGGCAAATGGAACACATTTTCTGCAGATAACCCATGGACAGGGTCAATGAAAACGGGAATCTCTGAGATATTTGAGTATAATCTACAGGGATTTTTTTCAGAAGAGTAAGCAATTCCATGGGAAATCTGTTACTCCTGAATCAGTCTATTTTACCCCTCCCCCTACCTCTGCAAATGAATGTATAGTCATTAGCAGTTACAAAGAAAGCTGTAACTACCATTTTTAATAAAACCACCTAAACTGAGGCCTGCATTTATCTGTCTAATTTAATTCTGCAGATTTAATTTCTTAAAGCAAGGCTGGCCTGGAATGTAATGTGTCATTTACATTCAAATGAATTAAGGTGGAATTAGTGCAGCATTTTACACGCCCTCAGGACAAGGTCATTCTTAAGAACACAATCTTTTGATCAGTGGTGATGTTACCAACTGTGAACCATTCTTTGCAACTTCGAGACAGGTCTCAATGTTAAACCTATTTTAGTTTTGAATCTACTTTCTGTTAATAACATAAAATGGAAGCCTGTCTTCTAGGCCAGGGGCACTCTGGAAGTGTCATGGCAAGCATTGATAAACAGCTCAATTGAAAATTATTTTCATTGTTATGTGTTTGACTTCAAGAGAGTGTCTTGTACATGTTCAAATTTCCAGAGTCTCATATTTTCCTTGTTTAGATGCTAGATGAAGAAAAAATACAAACAGAATGCATTTAGTTTTGTACCAACCCTATGGACAAGAGGTCTCAAACCACAATCTGTAATGGGCTAGGGTACATTTGCACCATCCTATAAACTTCAGTGGTGTCAGTTCATCCTAATAAGCAGACTAGAAAGCATTGCCTTCATTCTTCTACCAAGTCGCAATCCATGAGGTGGTATGGGTGATAGTTTGATTCAGAGAAACTGAGCCTAGATTTGAGAAGGGAATTTGTGGATGTATACAAAATTATAAGAGGCACAAATAGGGTAAATGGAGAGGAAACTTTTTCTCATAGTAGAGGTGTCAACAACCAAAGGGCAAAGTTTAAAGTTCAATCTACATTTATTATCAAAGTATGTATACAGTATTCATCCTTCCGCAAGCAGCCACGAAAGAAAGAAACACTATGGAACTCAATTAAAGAAACATCAAAGACCCAACACCCAAAAAAAATCACACAAACAGCACAAAGTAAGCAAATAACACAGAGAATATTAAACATCAAACTGCAGAGTCCCCGAAATAGTCCCAGACTGACAGCCATTGAGGCAATTCAGTTTAGTGCTGTGCCAGCAATTGCCGGCTTCAGCCACAGAGCCGGTTCCATGCCAAATTGCCTCGATCAAATCATGCAAATAGCAAAAAAGAGTAACCAGGAACGTATGGAACATTAACCGCAGAGTCCTCCAAAAACAATCCACAGATGTGGAGAGGGATCAGTGCTGAGGACGTTAAACATCAAACCGTGAAGTCCCCTGAAAAAAAGTTCCACAACCTTGAGCTGTGTGCTGAGTGAGGTTGATCAAGCTTGCATCCTCCTCTGGCAGAGAGTCCAGTCAAATGCAGGCAGACGGTGCTGAACACCCACTTGTCTTCTGCTCTCATCCTTGTCGATTTCAATCTTGCTCAACGCTTTAATTGGCAAGGTGCAGTCAACCATGGCATAGTTTCAAAATAAAGGACATGAGATTTAGTGGGGAACTTAAGCAGGAATTTTTTCACCCAGAGTGGGCTTGAAAGCTGGAACACGCTGCCTGAGGACTCGTGAGCCCTCACAACATTCAAGAAGTTTTGAGATGAGCAGACATTCTGTATTTGAGACTGAGTCTCCTTAAAGAGGTTATGGTTTTCCAATCATTCCTAGTCAATTTTGTCCTGGTGGTTAACTCTTTTGTAGTGTACTCATTACCCAAGATTAGGCATTGTCCATATCCTTATTCATATTTACATACTTTATGTTCCTGTTCCACAATTTCTTCCTCCTCGAGTCAAGATGGCACCAAACTGCGATGTATATCAATGTCATAGCTCAGAATTAGGCGTTTCTTTTCAGGTTTGTAGGGATGGTTTTTGGGATCATGCAGGGAATTATGGGCCATGTTATGGTTAGGGACAGGAATGAGGGAGAATGAAGAGTCAAGGGGTAGGAGTTGATGTCCAAAGTCTGAGTTGGAGCATTCTTTGTGGACCGACATTTGAAGGTCAGTGGTCCCGGAGGCCGTGTCAGCAGGTGCCAGGGAGACCAGCGATCCCGAGATCAGAAGATGCTGAGTAACAGGTCTGTATGGTGGGAGTCATGAGAACCAGGGGCCCCTCAGGTCACCGAGCTCAGAGGTCCGTGTGAGTCTGGATGTCGAGGCCAGAAGTTCACACCCATGATCGGTAGGTAGGGGCTCAATAATCCGAGGTTGATGAACTCTGGAGGGTAAAGCCTTGAAGTCCAGAGCTTGGTGGGTCTGGAAGTAGAACGCCCAAGAGTCAAAGACTGAAGTCAGCAAGTTCAGAGGTAAAGGCCGGGAAGGACAAGTCTGCAAGTTTGGGCCAAGGACTGGAGGTTGAAGGACTAATGTTGTGAGTCTGAGAATCAGGGACCAAGGACTTGAGGCCCGGAGGCAGCCTGTCCTAGGGTTGGAGGCCTGTCTGTATGTGTAGGGGATGGGTGAGTGGTAGGGTGGGGAAGGGGCTTGTCTTCTTGTTATCTTGCTTGTTCTGTTGTTGTTGCTGTTGTGTTGTTCTGCTGAACATTGTGGCATGCACTGTTGGCACTTGCAGGCTGCCCCAAACAATGTATTTCACTGTATGTTTTGATGTACATGTGATTAATAAATCTGAAAACTAAAACCTTAATCTTACTGCAATGTAAAATTCCCATAATTCCTGGTATGCAAACGCATTTCCTATCCTGTTAACGATGACTCTCCGACTCCATATCCCTGTGGTGCAAGGCATATCTTTAGTTTAGTTTATGCTACTCTCAGCTGTTTTCTTACTTTAGTAATCTACAGGGGACTGAGACAAACCTAGCTTCCTTCATCAATAATTCAGTAGAATTGAGGATGAAAGATGAGTGTTTCATTCACCACAAGGGCTTGGATATACACAGTGCCTTTAACTTGGTAATATATCCTAGATGCTGCACAAAGTGTTGATGAGTTGAAAATGGAGAAAGAAGGTATTAAGAATGGTGACCAAAAAGCTAAGTGAACAAGATGGGTTTTTAGGAAGGTCTTAAGAGTTGAAAAAGAGGCAAAGAAATAGAATTTCAGCAATGTTGAGAGTGATGATGCTAGGCTTGTGAGACTGGAAAACTCTGGAAAAGGGAGACAGAGCTACTTGTGGTTTAAGGTTTTGAGGGGTCAAGCCACAAAGGGCACTAGACAGCATAGATAACCCAACAGTCAAAGATATCCAGAGGTTTTAGATGCAGGAGCTCTGATGCAAAACCATCAGAATTTTAAAATGTTCTGAATAACATCAGATTGTGGTGACCATGAATAATTGAAAAGCTAACATTCGGGCGCATGGATTTAAGTTATGTCACCTGGGTAGCTTTGATTATATTCAGCTATCATTATATATTCTTTTGGTTATTTTATGGGGCATTTTTCCACATTCTTGCTTAAGGAAAGTTTTACAGGAGTCATTATAGTCTCCATCCTTTCAGAGACATCAGCTAACACCTGTGCAAAGCAACCTACTTGCTCGGACCTGCTGTTGTCTTACACAGTACAAGAAAGATCAGAGACATCACGTTACATTACCCAAAGATAATTGTCTACTCCTCTTAGTGTTGGGCACAAATCAACTTAAACCATTTTTAATAAAAGGGAAAACTTAATTCAATGTTGATGTCTGCCTCATTCTTCATGTTGGAGGTACAAACAAGGCAAGGCCATTCAAACAGACTAAGGGCAGAGTTAAACCTATGCATGTTAAGATGTTCTCTGACCCCACTCTTTTGTAAAATGAAAATGCTGGAAAAACTTAGCAAGTCAGGCAACATCTGTAGAAAGAAAAATAGCTAATGTTTCAGGTCTGAGCCATCAGAACCCTCTCTTTCTCAGTTCTGATTTTACCCCTTTCAGCTCTTGATGCCCTAAATCAGACTTGTTGTACAGCTGTGCAGTAGTAGGTGAACTGAGACACGGCTGGGAAGTAAGATAAGATGTAAGTGACTCTTCTATCAATTTCTCTATAACCTCCTTCAATGCATTTACCCTATATACTTTGGGTGTATATAATAAGAGACAGAGCAAGAGAGAGAGAGAGATAAATAAGGTAATTATGATGCAGGGACTTTTAATTAATGGTCTAAAAATACCTTCACAGTGGATAAAAAGGCATGTTAATGTGATGCTATCCAGGGGATATGAGCAGAAAAAAAATCATTTGTGCCTAGGCCCCTACACAGAGAGTTGTTTTCACTACTAGTTTGCAAATACATGTGCACCATAGACTCCTGTGGCAGAAACATAAGGGGGTGGGGCAAAAGGGCATCAAGAGAAAGGGGCATTTGGGAAATGGGAGAATTGTATATATGATCAGTGGGTGGTGGTGTGAATTTACTACACAATTGAATGCAGTGGCACGGGTAGAACAGAGATAGTTGCTGGGAGAAAACACCAGATAAGCACTTCATTGAGGACATGCCTATAAGACTATCAGCACCCTGGACTCTACTGTTACAGTTGGTGCCTCAATACTTCAGTTAGGCCTACTTCAGTGTCAGTGACGCATGCCAGTCAAGGACCTCAAATATGCAAATAGATTTTGTGCTGCATATTTTGTCTGACGTAACTGTCTGTCTCTGGAGGCCTCCCTTTTTTTGTGTCAAAGGTGAAGGAGATCCTTGCCAAATTTGGGGAAGTATGTGCACAACTGAGTTATAAATAAAATTCACTCATGTGGGACGCAAAATTTCTGAACCACAATGTTAAATTAATTCACAGCACTTTATCTTCTTACACTGGTATATTCTGCCAACAACTTATATTAATGTTTGAATGTTTGCTTCCTTGATTGTGATGTTCAAATGCTTCCTGTAAATTAAGCATCAGATGGCTAAATTGATCTTATTAGTAGGGTTAACCTGTGACATAAAGAACTAATTTGTACAAAAGTTTAAATAATTAACTTGCAAAACTATACTTGAAAATTCTTCCATCTCTCACCAAACAGGCTTACATATTGTCAATCTTATAAAACCTTTGATTAGATTTATGTACAAAGTAAAATTTAACTTGTTCGGGAAACAGGCTAAATGCAGTCCCTGTTAATCAGAAAGCTGTGCAAGGCATGATTTGAGTTGATCTGAGAAAGGCAACTATAAAGTTTTAACATCTACATAACAAAAACTGAAAATAGGTTTTGTTGTAATAACAGGTAGCTAACTAAAAAGACATTCCGTAGAAATTAAAATCTCTGTCCAGAAATTGGTTATAAAGAATGCTGAATTTACATTATAGCAATATCAGTTTGACAATGATATACGCAAATTGGAATTGTAAAGCAAAAGAAAAACTACAGATTTTGGAAATCTGAAATAAAAACAGAAAATGCCAGAGATACCCAGCAGGTCACAGCATCTGTGGAGAATGAGAAGAAGAGATAATGTTTCATGTTTAATACTATACTATTCTATATGCTATGTCAATGACCTTTCGTTAAAAGTGAAAAAAAAATTGTGGAAGAAGGGTCAGCAGAAGGGTTAATGAACTAAGTAGCTAACTTGTATTTTTCTATTTGAACTTTGTAACCCAATGTTCCAAGCTAAGACCTGCAGACAGCAGACAGTCTTTCATAATCAGGATGCAGCACTGAGTGCAGATGGCCAAAAAGAGGAACAAGCACTCATGTGATTTAGTCATTGTCTCTTTTATGATTAAAAATAACTTGTCCTAAGGATGTACTTACTTGTTCCTGGTTACGTTTATCAGCTTGTGTAACAGAATCATTTGCATGCCAATAGCCATGTATATTTGCCTGTTTAGAAGTATGAATATATGCCAAAATTGTTCTGTAACTCAGAGCTTTGCACTTGACTGCATGCTTTCCATGATATTATGCTGAATAAAGGTATCACCACTTAAGTTTGGTCTCTAAAGTCATTTTTTCTCCCACAAATGAGAAGGCAAATAGGCGCTAAGAAGTGTGGTGAAGGGGTAGACAAAGCAAAAATCTGTGATAGGTTAATTCAAAGATTACAAATCTTTCACAGAGTTCCTATCTGCTTTTACTTCCAATTGAATCTTATCTGACTCTTTCCTTTCCACTCTTGACTTTTCTATCTCCATTTCAGGGACAGGTTACTACCAATATCCATTACAAGCCCAAAAGGTGCTGCAGCAATTTTGACCATGTGGTCCTAATGTGTACAGTTGGGATTAGTGTGGATGCACAAAAAGGTTATCACAGATCTGGTGGATCGAATGGCCTGTTTTTGTATTGCATGATTCTATAACTCCTCCTGTCCTGTTTTCATTCCAGTTTTCCAGTTTCTCTGGCACCATTTTTTCTGTCATGATGACAAAACTTTCTAAACTAGTGCTTCTTGGATGTTTTCCTATAGTGTAATTTCCCCTTTGGCATAGTTAGCAGGGTTGTCAATGGCAGTTCCTCTCTTTCCCACATTACTACTCTCACTGAACCAAAGCAAATGTAGGGTTTCAACCATAAGATATAGGAGCAAAATTGACCCGAGTCTGCTCCACCATTAAATCATGGCTGACTTATTATCCCTCCCACCTATTCTCCTGTCTTCTTCCTGTCTTCTCCCCATAACCTTTAAAGCCCTTACTAATCAAGAACCAATCAACCCCTGCTTTAAATATACCTAATGACTTGGTCTCCACAGTGCATCTGTGGCAATGAATTACACACATTCACCACCCTTTGACTAAAGAAATTTCCCCTCAACTCTATTTCCCTTATTCTCACTTTCATCCCACCAGCCTCCACTTTCAACACTCTCCATCACCTTCAATGAACAGATATTTCTTCCCTTCTCCTCCCAGCAGACAAAATAACTGTTTCTGCCGTGACTTCTTGTTCTCTCTTCCACCTCCAGCAAACATTCCCCTTCTCACAACACCTTTCCTTGCAAGCAAAAGATATGTAACACTTGCCTTTTTCACTTCCCACCATGCAAGGATGCAAACACTCCTCCCAGATGAAGCAACAATTCAGCTGAACATTTCCAAATTTGTGAATCGTATTTAGCGATCACAATATGAAAACTTCTCCTTTCGAGAAACTAAATGTAAACTGGCTGACTGCTTTGCAGAATACATGCATTTAATCCTCAAAGGTGTTCCTGAATTCCAGTTGCCTCTTGCTTTAATTCTTCATCCCACTCCCACTCTGACTTCTCTGTTTTTAGCCTCCTATACTCTTCCAATGAAACTAAAGGTATAGGAACATCACCTCAACTTCTGACTAGGTACATGGTAATGCTTAGGACTCAGCAGTGCACTTAACAAATTCAGAAACTCTGTTCTTCCCATCTCTGTTAGAACAGGTTGACTCTGATACAAGGTGATTCATCAGATGAATAAACATGCATCAGCCCTCATTTTTCTTCCATTTGTCACTCTCCACAGCTGCTGCCAGGCCTGCTGAGTATTTCCAGTGTTCTCATTTACACTATATATACAGCAACAGCAGTTTTGCATTTTGCAGTTTCAGTAATTTTTTTTCCTCTCTATTTCCTGTTTTCATCTCCTTCTATTTAGGAATGAAACAGATTGGCTAGTTGAGTGGTATTGCAACCTTGCATTCAATGTCAGTAAGACCAAGGAATTGATTGTGGACTTCAGGAAATGGAAGTCAGAAGAAACACATCAGTACTCATCAAGGGATCTGCAGTGGACAGGGAAACCAGTTTTAATTTCTTGGATACCAACATTTCTGAAGATCAATCCTGGGCCCAATATATTGATGCAACTATGAAGAAGGCATGCCAGCAGCTATATTTCATTAAAAATTTGAGGAGATTTAGTATGTCACCAAAGACTCTAGCAAATTTTTACAGATGTACTATGGAGAGCATCCTGTCTGGTTGCATCACTGTCTGGAACGGATGATCGGAAAAAGCTGCAGGAGGTTGTATACTCAGCCAAGTCCATCAGAATCAGCATCAGGTTTAATATCACTGGCAGATGTCATTAAATTTGTTGTTTTGTGGCCGCAGTATATTACAATACATAATAATAAAAACTATAAATTACAATGTATATACAGTGGCATGAAAAAGTTTGGGCACCCCGGTCAAAATTTCTGTTACTGTGAATAGCTAAGTGAGTAAAAGATGACCTGATTTCCAAAAGGCATAAAGTTAAAGATGACACATTTCTTTAATATTTTAAGCAAGATTACTTTTTTATTTCCATCTTTTACAGTTTCAAAATAACAAAAAAGGAAAAGGGCCCGAAGCAAAAGTTTGGGCACCCTGCAAGGTCAGTACTTAGTAACACCCTCTTTTGGCAAGTATCATAGTTTGTAAATGTTTTCTGTAGCCAGCTAAGAGTCTTTCAATTTCTGTTTGGGGGATTTTCGCCCATTCTTCCTTCCAAAAGGCTTCTAGTTCTGTGAGATCCTTGGGCCGTCTTGCATGCACTGCTCTTTTGAGGTCTATCTACAGATTTTCGATAATGTTTTGGTCTGGGGACTGTGAGGGCCATGGCAAAACCTTCAGCTTGTGACCCTTGAGGTAGTCCATTGTGGATTTTGAGGTGTGTTTAGGATCATTATCCTGTTGTAGAAGCCATCCTCTTTTCATCTTTAGCTTTTTTACAGATGGTGTGATGTTTGCTTCCAGAATTTGCTGGTATTTAATTGAATTCATTCTTCCCTCTACCAGTGAAATGTTCCCCGTGCCACTGGCTGCATTACAAGCCCAAAGCATGATTGATCCAACCCCGTGCTTAACAGTTGGAGAGGTGTTCTTTTCATGAAATTCTGCACTCCTTTTTCTCCAAACATACCTTTGTTCATTGCAGCCAAAAAGTTCTATTTTAACTTCATCAGTCCATAGGACTTGTTTCCAAAATGCATCAGGCTTGTTTAGATGTTCCTTTTCAAACTTCTGATGCCGAATTTTGTGGTGAGGATGCAGGAAAGGTTTTCTTCTGATGACTCTTCCATGAAGGTCATACTTGTGCAGGTGTCGCTGCACAGTAGAACAGTGCACCACCACTCCAGAGTCTGCTAACTCTTTCTGAAGGTCTTTTGCAGTCAAACAGGGGTTTTGGTTTGCCTTTCTAGCAATCCTATGAGCAGTTCTCTCAGAAAGTTTTCTTGGTCTTTCAGACCTCAACTTGACCGCCACTGTTCCTATTAACTGCCATTTCTTAATTACATTATGAATTGAGGAAACAGCTACCTGAAAACGCTTTGCTATCTTCTTATAGCCTTCTCCTGTTTTGTGGACATTGTCTATTTTAATTTTCAGAGTGCTAGGCAGCTGCTTAGAGGAGCCCATGGCTGCTGATTGTTGGGACAAGGTTTGAGGAGTCAGGGTATTTATAAAGCTTTGAAATTTGTAGCACCTGGCCTTTGCTAATGATGACTGTGAACAAGCCATAGCCCTAACAAGCTAATTAAGGACTGAGACCTTGGTAAAAGTTATCTGAGAGCTCAAATCTCTTGGGGTGCCCAAACTTTTGCATGGTGCTCCTTTTCTTTTTTCCCTCTCTAAAATTGTACAAAACAAAAATAATACACGAATCTTGCTTAAAATGTTCAAAAGAATGTTTCATCTTTATGACTTTTGGAGATCAGTTCATCTTCTACTCACTTAACTATTCACAGTAACAGAAATTTTGACCGGGGTGCCCAAACTTTTGCATGCCATTGTATGTATATAAACATTAAATTAAATAAGTAGTGCCAAAAGAGAGGGAAAAATTCTAAGGTGGTGTTCATGGGTTCATTGTCCATTCAGAAATCTGATGGCGGAGTGGAAAAAGCTGTTCATGAAACATTGAGTGTGTGTCTTCAGGCTCCTGTACCTCCTCCTTGATGGTAGCAATGTGAAGAGGCATGTCCTGAGTGATGGATGCCACTTTTGTGAGATATCACCTCTTGAGGGCGTCCTCGATGCTGGGGAGTCCAGTGCCCATGATAGAGCTGACTGAGTTTACAACCTTCTGCAGCTTCTTACGATCCTGGTAGTGGCCCCTCCATACCAGAGAGTGATACAACTAGTTAGAACGTCTCTATGATTCATCTGTAGAAATTTGCGCATGTCTTTGATGACATACAAATTCTCCTCAAAATCTTAATGAAATATAGCTGCTGTAAATGCATCAATATGCTGGAACCAGGGTAGATTCTCAGAGATGTTGACACCCAGGAATTTGAAAATGCTCACTTTTGATCCCTCGATGAGTGTTCCCTCGACTTCCCCTTCCTGAAGTTCACAATCAATTCCTTGGTCTTACTAATGTTGAGTGCAAGGTTCTTGCTGTAACACCATTCAACCGTGATGTATCTCACTCCTGTATGCCTTCTCTAACAATCGTTGAGTTGTCCGCAAATTTATAAATGGTGCTTGAGCCATGGCTAAATAACAATTGTGGGTGTAGAGAAAGTAGAGCAGTGGGCTAAGAGTTCATCTTTGTAGTGTGCCAGTGTTGATTGTCAATGAGGTGGAGATGTTATTTATGATCCATACAGACTGCAGTTTCCCAGTGAGGAAGTAAAGAATCCATTTGCAGAGGGAGGAACAGAGGTCCAGTTTTGGAATTTGTTAAATAGAACTAATTAGAATGATTATGTTGATCGCTGAACTGTATTCAATAAACAGCAGCCTGATGTAGGTATTACTTTTGTTCAGGTTGTCCACGGCTAACTGGATTGCATCCACTACGAACCTACTGTAGCGACAGGCAAACAGGAGTGGGTACAGGTCCTTGCTTAAGTAGGTGTTGTTACAAGTCATGACCAACTTCTCAAAGCACTTCATCACAGAAGCTGTGAATGCCATGGGCGATAGTTGTTGAGGCAGCTCACCTTGATCTTCTTGGTATGATTATTGCCCGATTGAAGAAGGTGGGAACCTCTGACTACAGCAGAGAGAGATTGAAAATGTTCTTGAACACTCACACCAGTTGGTTGGCACAGGTTTTCAGACCCATTAGGGTCTGACGCTTTGTGAGGGTTCACCGTCTTGAAAGAAGTTCTGAGGTTGGCTTCTGAGATAGAGATCTCAGGGTCACCAGACGCTGCAGGGATTTGCACAAGTGTAGTTTTATTCTCCTTTTCAAAGCATGCATAAAAGGCATTGAGCTCATCTGGGAGTGAAGCATCACAGCTATTCACGCTGTTAGGTTTTGCTTTGTAGGAAGTACTGGTCTACAAACACTGCCAGAGCTGGTGTGCATCAGATTCTAATTCTAACCTCAACTGAAATAGTTTTATGCTCTTATAACAGTCTTCTGTAGGTTGTACTTAGAATTCTTGTATTGTTCTGGATCAATGGTCTTGCAAGGCACAGACAATGAATCTCCTGGTTCATCCATGGCTTTTGGTTGTGTATGTCCAGTATGTTCTTGAAAGCACACATTATTTCACACAGATCTTAATGAAGTTAGTGACAACTCTGGTGTAATCATTCAGGTTTGAAGATGAATCCCCGAATATTGTCCAATCCACTGATTCAAAGAAGTCCTGCCTCCCTTGACTATACCTTTTTGGTTCCCACCAGTGATGCTGCAGTCTTTAGTCTCTGCCTATACACATTCTGAATAGAAGTACAGCCAGGTGATCAGACTTTCCAAAGTGTGGTTGTGGAGTGGTGCAGTAAGTGTTCTTGATGGTGGTATAACAGTGATCAAGTGTGTTGCCTCCTCTGGTTCTACAGGTGATAAGATGGTGTTGGAAGACATCTTCAAATGGCAATGCCTCAAGAAGATGGCATTCATCATTTAGATTCTTATCACACAGGACATTTCTACTCATTTCTACCAATCAGGGAGGAGGGAGGAGGAACAGGAGCCTGAAGACACACACTCAATATTTCAGAACAGCTTATTCCCCTCCAGATTCAGATTTCTGAACAGTCCATGAGCCCATGAACTCTACCTCACTACTTTGCTTCCTTTTGTACTACTTATTTATTTATGGAAAAGAGTACAGTCAACATTTCGGGCTGTGGAGTACAGTAGAGGAGGCCATGGATAGACATATCAGAATGGGAATGGAAAGTGGAATTAAAATGGGTGGCCACTACTATCATGATGAAGCTATACTTAGGTTGGAGGAACAACACCTTGTAATCCAGCTGGGTAGCTTCCAACTTAATGGCATGGATATCAATTTCTTGAACTTCCAGTAATGACCCCCCTCCCCTCTGCCTTTACCATTCCTCATCCCCTTTTCCCTCCCTCACCTTGTCTCTTTGCCTGCCCATCACCTTCCTCTGTTGATCCTCCCCCTTTTTCTTTCTTCCATGGCCTTTTGTCCTTCCTATTATATTCATCCTTCTCCTGCCCTGTATCCCTTTCATCAATCTACTTGCCAGCTCTTTACTTCACCCCTCCTCCCCCCGGTTTCAACTATCACCTTGTGTTTCTCCTTCCTCTCCCCCTGTCTTTTAAATCTACTCCTCATCTTTTCCCTCCAGTCCTGTTGAAGGGTCTCAGCCCAAAATGTCAACTGTACTCTTTTCCATAGATGCTGCCTGGCCTGCTGAGTTCCTCCAGCATTTTGTGTGTGTTGCCTGGATTTCCACCATCTGCAGATTTTCTCTTGTTTATTTATTTTCTTTCTTCCTTATTGGAACTTGAGTTTTTTTAAAATGTAATACTCTGGACTGCTGCTGCAAAACAGCAATTTTCAAACATATGAAAAGAAACCTTAATCTGATTACTCAAAACAGATCAGCTATGACTTTAGAAGGATTCATCACTCCAGTTAGATGGCACCATTCCAGTCATTTGGACAAACTTGGTTTCCACCTGATCACAAACATTTCCTTGGCTATCTCCACCCCCTCCCTCCCTGCAACTTAAAACACCCTTTTTTCTCACTTTTCCTTTGACCTGAAACATTAATTCTGATTCTCTCTTCACAGATGCTGCCTGACCTGTTGAGACCCTTTAGCATTTTTATACTTGTATGTTACATGTATTTTGTTAAAGATAATTATTTCATCATAATGCTCCATGTAACCTTCCACTTCCACCTAATATCTTCCCAAAGTTCAAGTTCAAAGTAAAATTATTATCAAAGTATGTATAAGTCTTAGTCAGTGGTGTATCTAAGCTATGGCAGGTATGGCACGTGCTCTGGGCGCCACTTGAAGGTGGGCTCCACTGAGCAGCTTCTATTAGTGAAAATAGAATTTTCTTCTGATGTATGATCTGTCTTTGATTATCATGGGCGAGAAGCACTAGGATGGCCTTATTTCAGACCATTGTGTAAGAAGACCATGAAATGTTTCTTCACGAAGAAGGAAAGTGGAACTGAAGGACGGAAGAGACAAAAGTTGGAGGCGGAGAAAGCCAAGAAGTTGAGCAAGTTCTTCATGCCCTTCTTTGAAAAGCCCAGAACAAGTAGTTCAACACGTTCCATGGAGTCGCCTGCACCTGCTACGTTTGTTAGAATCCGAAGGTGGATCAAGCACAAAAGTGTCACAAGCTGTGGAAGTCAAGTCAGATAAATCCAAGTATGACAAGATTAAGAATGAGGCTGCCACAGAGAACATGGACATGACAGGAGGGGAAGACGATGATAGTGGTGGTGATGTTGAGTTTATTGACGAGATTTTACCTGACGAGATTGAACCTGACGACACTGAACCTAGTGAACTGGATGGTGTCAAAGAGCCTCCAGCAGTCATACCAGAAGTGATTGAACAGCATGACATTGGACTTCTGAAGTTCAACAAGATACTGGAAAAGCAATTCTGCCTGACGCGTTGAGAATGGAAATAATAAAGCTGGGTTCAAAGTATTTGCAGAACAGTGAGGGGCCTTTTCTACCAACAAATAACCTCTCAATGAACAAAACTTGGTTCAAGAGGAAACTAGGAAATGGTCGTGGTGAGGAAGTGACTCAGTCATGGCTGGTCTATTCCCCTTCTAAAAAGTCTGCATTTTGTATCTGTTGTCTTCTCTATTCCCGGTCAGACCATTAATCCTCATTGGAGCAGGAAAGTGGATTCAACCAGTGGAAAGCACCTGAAAGGATTAGTGTTCATGAAAATGCCAAGGATCATCGGGAATGCTTCACACAGTGGAAGGAAATGGAAAGAAATTTAGCTGGAAACAGAGGAGTTATTGACGTGGTATTTCAGTCACAGATTGAGAAGGAAAAGCAGATGTGGCTTGATATCTTGACGAGAATCCTTCACTGCATAAAATTTGTTATGATTCAGAACCTGCCTTTGTGAGGACACAGGGAGTCACTTCAGCTAGATGATGACTCCAATGTGGGAAATTTCCTTGGCTTACTGAAACTACTGGCCATCTTTGACCCTGTCATAAAAGAACACCTCACTCATTTGGAAAGTCATCCAGGATCCACGTCTTATCTTTCACCGGGTGTCCAGAAGGAATTCATCCACCTGATGGCATCCACTGTTCACTAGAATTTACTGAGAAGCATTTATAAAGCCAAGTACGAGCTCATGTTCGACTCGACCCCTGATCTGGCACACTGTGAGCAGATGTCAGAAGTAGTGAGGGATGTGGAAGTTAATTTTGAGAGGAAAACAGTCTGTGTTAGAGAATCCTTCCTTGGCTTTATCCAGTTAAGCCAGAAGGATGCTGAGAGCTTAGTTGAAGACATCTTGAAACAGCTAGAGAAGGACAAAATGGAGATACAAGATTGTCGGTCACAGTGCTATGACAATGCTGCTGTGATGGCTGGACACAGAAGTGGTGTTCATCAAAGAATAAGTGAGAAAAACAACCTGGCAGTGTTTGTGAATTGTGACAATCACTCACGCAACTTGGTGTGTGTACATGCAGCCAAGTAGGATACAATGATGGTCACGTTTTTTGGAACCATCGAAGCTCTCTACGTGTTTTTCTCTCGTTCAACACAGCGTGCCTGTGATTGTTAAGTCGGAGTCCAAAACCAGGTGAAGTGCACAGACAGAAGCAGTGAAGCCCGTCAACAAGTACCTTGAGGAGATACTTCAAGTTCTCCAAGACATGACAGACAATGAAAACAAGATCAGTGAAACAAGAAGTGACGCAAGGCAGCTGTACAACTGCATGTTGAGTTACAATTTTCTGATTTTGCTCGGATTTCGGAACAAATTACTCATTCGCAATGACTGTATTCAAAAGAGGCTGCAGGATCCTAGCATGAACTTCCACGATGCTGCCCTGGATTTGAAAGCCCTCCGAGATAATTTTTATGATGAAAGAGAAGTGTTGGTCAGTGAGTCACTCAAAGAAGGAGTCCGTCTCTGTCAAGAATGGAATATTAAAGTTGAAGGACGTCAGAGATGAAAGAAATGAAGGACTGATGAGAATTTGAGAGACGCTGGGTTAACAGCTAAGAAGGAAATGGAAAGAGTCATGAAGGGAACACTCGACAGTCTTCACAGAGAAATGGATGAAAGGTTCACTCGTTTGCATGACACTGACACCAAGTTTGGGTTCCTTCTTGATGTCGAGGGACTGTGTTATGGCACCGACAGTAACAACCTAAAGAAGAAGTATGAAAATTTGGGCGAATTGTACAGCTCTGATGCTGATGTCGATGGACAGCAACAATATGAAAAAATTTTGGATTGCAGAATGTTGCTATCAAGGTGGGTCAACTTGAAAATATCAAGACCTGAAGAGCTTCTTGAATTTATTGTTCAGTATGGAGATGAGAGCGTCTTCCCCAGTCTTCGCATTGCTATTCAGATAATGCTAACCATTGCAGTTTCTATCGCCAGCTGTGAGAGATCATTCAGCAAGTTAAAACTAATACTGTACTTTCGTATTTGAGAGCCTCCATGGGTCAAGGCAGACACTGTGATCTTGCGCTGCTGAGTGTAGAAACAGAAGAAACTGAAAAACCTGACTTTGATCACATCATAGACCAATTTGCATCAATGAAAGCAAGGAAGGTGCAGTTATAGTTTTCATCTAGTGCCATAATTTACTAATTAAAAGATTAACAAACTTGACTTGAATTTTTTGAGCTGATATTATGGTAAAGTTATCTAAAAGATGGGTATCAGATGTTTGGACAGGGGCGCAATTTCAGTGCTTGCCATAGGCGCTATTTTCTGTAGATACACCCCTGGTCTTAGTCAGCATATGCTACTATGAGATTCATTTTCTTGCAGTAAAACAAAGATATATAACAGAATCAATGAACAACTACACACAAAGACAGACAAAAAACTAATGTGTAAATACAAAATTAAAAAAGTAAATAAATAATACTGAGAACGTGAATTGTAGAGTTCTTCAAAGTGAGTCCGTAGGTTATGGAATCAATTCACTGCTGAGGTGAGTGAAGTTATCCATGCTGGTTCAGGAGCCTGACGGTTGAAGGGTAATAACTGTTCCTGAACCTGGTGATATGGGACCTAAAGCTCCTATACCTCCTTTCAAATAACAGAAGCGAGAAGAAAGCATGGTGGGGGTCCTTGATGATGGATGCTGCTTTCTTGTGGCAGCGTTCCTTGTAGATGTGCTCAAGAACACTACAACAAGAAAGCAGTATCAACCGACTTTTGTGCCAAATGTTGCCTTATAATCCAGCAGTAAAGTGCCTTGTAATTTTTGTTATGTCTGTGATAATATATGAATTAAATAGTAAATAATATAGCACATGCTTTGGCTATTCGCTTCTTGAGCCTTTTCTACCATGCAATTAGGTCAAGGTTGGTCTGTGCATTGGTTTCAGCTAACTGCCCTGGTTCTATATTCCTGCCTCACAAAGATCTATGAAACGGAGTTGAAATTTTCAATTGCCCACTGCCTTGTCAGCTTTTTAGGGCAAAATGGTCTATTTCCAACACCTTTTTCATGACTAAGTACTTCCAGACATTATCCATCAATGACCCAGCTCTGATTTTAAGGGTTTGCCTTCTCATTCTAGACTTCCTCATTATGGGAAATCCATCTTTTCTATCTACCCTATCAACTCCTTTAACATTTTAATCATCTCAAATACATTACCTAATAACTTTCAATATTCAATTGTTGTAATAGCTTCAATTTTGAAGATAATTTAATGAAAATTATAATAAATTACCTGGACAGGGCAGTTGTTATCTTTCAAGCTACACCTCTGAAGCGTGTGGAAAAAAGTTGGATCACAGTGAGAATACAATATTGAACCAACCCCTCATGCACTTCCAACAATTCACACTCGCCCCAAAAAAATCTATGTCTGCAGCCCACAATTAAAATGATTCCATTTCCTGCAGGTCTCTCACTGAAAATGTACTGCCAACACTTAAAACCATCTTGTGGAAAATTGACCTTTATTGCTGCTGGGAAACACAAGCCATTAATTATAAACTACAATGCCATTTCAATTATTGCCTCCTTTTGTCCTTAATAATAAAAAGGTACGTTGAGATTATCTAACCTTCTCATTTGGAGGGTGACACTGCAGCATTCTAATAATCTGAAATCCAATTAGCAGAGTCAGATTGCTGGGATGCATAAGACTGGTCTTGCCTTGCACATAACAATTGTGCAATTATCAGCACCTTGACTACAGCATGCTGGGGTAACAAAACACACAGACTTGTCACAGACCCCCTTAACTGGCACCAATTAAGTGAAATGAAGAGAATTGAAGTCAGCAGTAATGATCAAGAGGAGGATGAGACAGAGAGGGCAGTGGAAGTAAGCGACATTAAATTATAATTGTGAAGTAATGGCTCATTAAATTCTGTTATTCACACACTGCAGCAGACTTGCTGAATCTCCTTTAGTACCCTTAGTGGGAGGCTATCGGATTATAAGGTCAGATCATAGGACTAGATACAGCAGGGAAACTGTTAATCACTTAACGTCTGCAAAGGGATTTTCTTCTCATTTTTCATTCTTTATGGCTTTAAGATTGGAGCTAAGAGTCTTTAAAAAAAAAAGCCAGAATAGAAAATCTGGAAGATAATCTTTTCTGTCAGACAAATTACTGCCCAAATAGTGAACACAAAAGAGAAAGGAGAAAGACGGTACATTGACAGAGACCATTCAAAGTACATAGATCAGCAATAAATTGTGAGCCACGGGAAGAGTTGCTAACTTTGACACCGCTTCTGCATCTGCTGCAGATTCTTCAACCTGAAATAATGACCAGCCATGAAATAGGATTTATAGGTCACAATGTCATGAAGAAAAGATATATTGCACAGTATGATACCTAGCTTTCTCATCTTGTGTGTCCCAGATTTGATGCCTGGATGTTGGGACATTACAATTGTTTGCAATCCCTCCTCAGGTTGCTGCTGTTCAACCACCCTTAGTGTACACCCGATGCTACCTATTGCCAAATAGCTGATTTAGGTTAACTTTTTATTATGACATAGGAGGCTATTCAGCCCATTGAGTCTCTGACAGAATTCCCAATGGTTCTATTCTCTCTCTCAGCTCCCTGTAACCAATTTGTTCTAACATGCACAATTGTTTGCGTGTTTTTGTTTGTCTTTCTAGTTTGGAGATGCCCATCACTGGTTGCTTTGGTTTCAGCACTGACATGAATCAGCTCAATGTATGTTTTAAATCTCTGTGGAACACTAAATAGAAGATATCACTCTGGATTGAGGTAAGAGATAAGAGGTAAGAGATAAGAGATTAGTTTTATTTGCTACATGTACATTGAAACATTGAAGCATACAGTGAAATACATCATGTTCCTGTGTCAATGACCAACACAGTCTGAGGATGTGCTGGGGTAGCCTGCAAGTGCCACCACACTTCTGGCGCCGAAATAGCATGCCCACAATTTATTAATCCTAACTATTAGTCTTTGAAATGTGGGAGGAAACTGGAGCATCTAGAGGAAACCCACACAGTTACGGGGTGAATGTATAAATTCCTTACAGACAATAGTGAGAATTGAAGCCCAATTGGAGATTGTTAGTGAAAGATATAGCACTGATGTGAGATTCATGCTGCTTTCCTTCTGTGCCATCTCAGCAGTTATTCCCCACCCATAGTGTTGCTTTCGTCTTTATAAGATGGAAAAATCTCCTGTAATATTTACCCAAAACTCCAAATCAAAGTTTGATATTTTTCAAAGATAACTTGAAGAAATAGTTGAACTGTTTCTTCTGAACTTCCTGTGAGTGTTTTCTCCCTCTAAGTGCTCTTCAGAAGATTTTCTTTGACATCTATTAATTGACATCATAATGATATGCCTGCCTGTATCATTTGTGATCCAAACAGTAATACATGGATGTTTGGAGTCATTGTGCATTTGAAAGTCTTGTGTCTGCAAGGATGGATGAATAGTCTGCACTTGGCTGACATATGAAATGAAATGAAAGGAAAGTTGAAGTTTATGTTGGTTGACCATATTTCTGAGACCTTATCTTAATCAAGTTTCCGAAGACAGCCAAAATAGTTCACTTTTACAGCACATTGCTTGTATATCGTTTTGGTTTCATGTGCATACTTCAGGGTTGACAACACAAGGGCTTTGCAGACCTTCAAATTTGATAGTTGACTGATGCCCTTGGGCTCCCACACACTTGCACATGGTCCGCCAAAGGCCATATTTGCTTTGTCGACTCGTGTTGATTTCTCCCTGATATGAACAGTACAGGATAGTGAACAGATGAGACAGATAATCCTGCTCACTGCTTAGAGAGTTTGGTTATTAACGCTTTTGTGCTGCAGGCTGCTTCACACTTTAGCCTTGTGTCAATTATGATGATACCAAAATGTCAGACTCAGAAATGGGGTTTAATGATTAGACATCAATAAACAAAATCATGAATAGTCACTTCCCTTAAATTTAGCCTTGTCTTCAGACTGAGAAGTCTGTCATCAATACAATATCTGATGTTAATCCAGGTGTCATAATCATAAAATTCAAAGCAAAATCAGTAAACGTAGCAGACAACTGAAGAGCATTGGGGCCAATACACAGACCTACTTGAACCCATTGGTGACAGGGAATGATAGCAGATGATACAGTACTTTTATCTTAGTAAATATCCCAAAGCACTACATGGGATCATTATCAAGAATTCATGCCTGAATAAAGAACCAGACAGCTATTGGTGAGAGTGGAAAGATAATACAACAGGATTCATGCCTCCTAATTCCTTACTAATATGATATCAGCACAAATCATACAGTATTTATTCCTTTAATGCAGAAACATGGGGCCCAACTTTCTTAGCCACTGGCACCAATTCGCTAATTGGCAGTGATAGAAGGTAGCCAGCAGATCTGAAACCATTTAGTACGATGGGAGAACACAGGGAGAGTGGGCATCCTGATCTTTCAACTGTCTCCACTGCCTTGGTGGATGAAATTGAGGGAGGGGAGAGAGGTCCACTAGTTACAGGTCCAGGAAATTCTCCAAGCTCAGATTAAAGCTCAGATTAACGGAGATGGGAGTAGACTCTCACATGGTGGATTGGATAGTGGACTACTTGACAGATAGACCTCAGTATGTGCGGTTGGGAGACTGTAGGTCTGACACAGTGGTCAGCAGCACAGGAGCGCCACAGGGAACCGTACTCTCTCCGGTCCTGTTCACCCTGTACACATCTGACTTCCAATATAACTCGGAGTCCTGCCATGTGCAGAAGTTCGCTGATGACACGGCCATAGTGGGGTGTGTCAGGAATGGACAGGAGGAGGAGTATAGGAAACTGATACAGGACTTTGTGATATGGTGCAACTCAAACTACCTGCGTCTCAATGTCACCAAGACCAAGGAGATGGTGGTGGACTTTAGGAGATCTAGGCCTCATATGGAGCCAGTGATCATTAATGGAGAATGTGTGGAGCAGGTTAAGACCTACAAGTATCTGGGAGTACAGTTGGACGAGAAGCTAGACTGGACTGCCAACACAGATGCCTTGTGCAGGAAGGCACAGAGTCGACTGTACTTCCTTAGAAGGTTGGCGTCATTCAATGTCTGCAGTGAGATGCTGAAGATGTTCTATAGGTCAGTTGTTGAGAGCGCCCTCTTCTTTGTGGTGGCGTGTTGGGGAGGAAGCATTAAGAAGAAGGACGCCTCACGTCTTAATAAGCTGATAAGGAAGGCGGGCTCTGTCGTGGGCAAAGTACTGGAGAGTTTAACATCGGTAGCTGAGCGAAGGGCGCTGAGTAGGCTACGGTCAATTATGGAAAACCCTGAACATCCTCTACATAGCACCATCCAGAGACAGAGAAGCAGTTTCAGCGACAGGTTACTGTCGATGCAATGCTCCTCAGACAGGATGAAGAGGTCAATACTCCCCAATGCCATTAGGCTTTACAATTCAACTGCCAGGACTTAAGAACTTTTTTTTAAAGCTATTATTAATGCTTTTTGAGTTAGTGATTTAGATGCATATCATATTATTACTGAGTTAAGTATTGTATGTAATGAGTTTTTGCTACAACAAGTGTATGGGACATTGGAAAAAATGTTGAATTTCCCCATGGGGATGAATAAAGTATCTATCTATCTATCTATCTATGAAGTGAATGCAAGGTGTGGGAGCAGCACCTCTAGGAGATTTAATAACCTCACACACACAGGCAAGGTGAGTGAATATATTACTCACCTTGGAGTGGCACAGTAACGTAATGGTTAGCACAATGCTTTTACAGTGTCGGCAACCGGGTTCAATTCCTACCGCTGTCTGCAAGGAGTTTACAGGTTCGGCACATGACTGCATAGGTTTCCTAGGGATGCTCCAGTTTCCTCCCACATTCTAAAGACATACAGACAGGTTAGTAGATTAACTGGCCACCTACTAACTGGTGGAATTGGACGGTATGGGCTTATTGGGTTGGAAATGCCTGTTACCATGCTGTATCTCTAAATAAATAAGTAAAATATTGTCAAATTTTGAACCATTAGCCTCACACACTTTTCAACAGAATACATCCTTGTCATCCATTTACCAACAATGTTAATCATGTTTGGGATCTTATATAGAAACCAGACTCCCTTATAGTTTCCACTACATTTCAAATACTTTATACACAGCCAGGTTTTCAACCATGACACAAGTACATCATTTACCCAAATTACAGGATACAGAAAATGTTTTATCTGACTGATCAGCCAGAGGAGATGCCTCCTTCACTTCCACTTCCTCCTCCAGCTGCTCAACTGCTGAAAGGGCTAAGCAGTACTGATAGCTGGTGACCATAGTTTCAGGCACCCACTTTGCAATGTAGAACAAGGATCCTGTAAGCCATTCCAGGACACAGAAGAGTTGCTTCAGAACATGAGTGGGCTGCTTAATTAGGTTTTGGATGGCAAACTGGCTCCTCCGTGTGAATATTCTCCTCTTGTGCACAGCTTTTAAAATGAAAAATGGAGTCCAATGGTTTTTATTCTAGTAGCCACAGATTGATCTAGCTAAGTGACTTGACGGAAGTGGTGGAGGGAACTATAGCAATAAGACTGATTTATGATTACTTGCATGAGCATTTGGCACTGACAAACATGAACATCTGTACAGAGTCACAATCAAGAAAGGACATTCCTTATCATAGAGTCATAGAACACTACAGCACAGAAACAGGCCCTTTGGCCCATCTAGTCCGTGCCAAACTATTATTCTGCCTAGTCCCATTGACCTGCACCCAGACTTTAGCCCTCTATACCCCTCCCATCCATGTACTTATCCAAATTTCTCTTAAATGTTCAAATCAAACCTGCATCCACCACTTCTGCTGGCAGTTCGTTCCACACTCTTACCACGCTCTGAGTGAAGTTCACCATCATGATCCCCTTAAGCATTTTATCTTTCACTCTTAAAATGACCAGTTCTAATCTCATCCAACCTCAGTGGTAAAAAGCTTGCTTGCATTTACCCTCATAATTTTTTATACTTTTGTATAATTTTTTAGCTGCTGAACATCTTTATACTCCCTTAAAGTGTTGTTGCTGAAATCCTTTTCTAGCAGGATATTTTTCTAGCCCAAGCAGATGCCAAATGAACCTCTGCCTTGCCAGAGCTGGAGTCCCTAAAGCAATCCTACATTGAGTTCAACACTGACTGGCAACTTCTGCAACGCCACTGGTGCCAAACTGTATCAGTCTCTGCTGTTCCTTTGATTCATCAGCAGCATGTGGGGTGGGGGGGGATGGCTACGACATGGGCAATAGCTTGCTCTCCATCGCATACTGCCCTAGTTTGTGTATCATGTAGATAGCTGGCACAAATACCCATGGTCAACCCCGACCAATGGAGAGCATCAAAAGTTTACTTTAACTTATGCTTATCTTCGTTTTACAATGTATTGTGCTACTGCTGCAAAAAGCTAAATTTCATGGCATTATACCCTGTATATGTAGGCCCATGACAATAATAAACTTGCACATACATCTCCTCTTTGGTTTCTAAGCAGCCCCACCCTTCTTCTTGCTATTTATTTACTATTTATGTGCCAAAAGACTTTTGGATTCTATTTATGTTTGCAGTGAATCCACACACATGCTCTCTGCTTGACCCTTTTATTTCCTTTTTCACTTCCTCTCTAATCTTTCAATATGCAGCATAGATCTTACTTGTATTTTCCACTGTCAAACACTCACTTCATATGCATAATTTTATATGCTTTATCTGGTGCTTCTGGCTTAGGTCATGTGGACCTATACTCCTTGTGAGAACATGCCTAGACTGCACCTGAACTATTTTCTCACAGGCAGAGTAGGACATTCATCTTTCATCAAGATTATGGGGCTGATTTTATATCCTTGTTCTTCTTAATATCTTGTGATTCATGCATCTTTGCTTTGAATGAAAATGACTCTACAGTGCCCCAGGATAGAAGATTCCAAAGATGTACCATCCTCTGAGTAAAGAAACAAGGAACCAATCTAGTGAATCTTTACTGCATTCCTCTCTGCCAAATAAATTTACGTATGTTTTGGATAAGGAAATCAAAACTGTACTCTAAATTCCAGATGCGATCTCACCAAGGCACTATATTATCATTGTAAAACTGTATTATAGGCCGGTTAGCCTGACATCAGTGGTGGGAAAGATGCTGGAGTCAATTATAAAAGAGGAAATTATGACACATTTGGATAGCAGTAGAAGAATCAGTCTGAGTCAGCATGGATTTACGAAGGGAAAATCATGCCTGACTAATCTTCTGGAGTTTTTTGAGGATGTAACTATGAAAATGGACAAGGGAGAGCCAGTGGATGTAGTGCACCTGGACTTCCAGAAAGCTTTTGATAAAGTCCCACATAGGAGATTAGTGGGCAAAATTAGGCACATGGTATTGGGGGCAGAGTACTGACATGGATTGAAAATTGGCTGGCTGACAGGAAACAAAGAGTAGCGATTAACGGGTCCCTTTCGGAATGGCAGGCTGTGACCAGTGGGGTACCGCAAGGTTTGGTGCTGGGACCGCAGCTGTTTACAATATACATTAATGATTTAGGTGAAGGGATTAAAAGTAACATTAGCAAATTTGCGGATGACACAAAGCTGGGTGGCAGTGTGAAATGTCAGGAGGATGTTATGAGAATGCAGGGTGACTTGGACAGGCTAGGTGAGTGGGCGAATGTATGGCAGATGCAGTTTAATGTGGATAAATGTGAGGTTATCCACTTTGGTGGCAAGAACAGGAAGGCAGGTTACTATCTAAATGGAGTCAAGTTAGGAAAGGGAGAAGTACAACGAGATCTAGGTGTTCTTGTACATCAGTCAATGAAAGCAAGCATGCAGGTACAGCAGGCAGTGAAGAAAGCTAATGGCATGCTGGCCTTTATAACAAGAGGAATTGAGTATAGGAGTAAAGAGGTCCTGCTGCTGCTGTACAGGGCCCTGGTGAGACCGCACCTGGAGTATTGTGTGCAGTTTTGGTCTCCAAATTTGAGGAAGGACATTCTTGCTATTGAGGGAGTGCAGTGTAGGTTCACAAGGTTAATTCCCGGAATGGTAGGACTGTCATATGTTGAAAGATTGGAGCGACTGGGCTTGTATACACTGGAATTTAGAAGGATGAGAGGGGATCTAATTGCAACATATAAGATTATTAAGGGATTGGACATGCTGGAGGCAGGAAGCATGTTCCCGCTGATGGGTGACTCCAGAACGAGAGGCCACAGTTTAAGAATAAGGGGTAGGCCATTTAGAACAAAGATGCGGAAAAACTTTTTCACCCAGAGAGTGGTGGATATGTGGAATGCTCTACCCCAGAAGGCAGTTGGAGGCCAAGTCTCTGGATGCTTTCAAGAGAGAGTTAGATAGAGCTCTTATAGATAGCTGGGCCAAGGGGTATGGGGAGAGGGCAGGAACGGGGTACTGATTGTGTATGATCAGACATGATCACAGTAAATGGCGGTGCTGGCTAGAAGGGCCGAATGGCATACTCCTGCACTTACTGTCTATTGTCCATTGTATGAATAGTCAAATTCTCTTGCAATGAAGGTCAACATATTTGCCTTCATAACTGCTTGCTGCATCTGCATGCTAGCTTTGATTGATTTGTAGGCAAGTACATCCAAATCCATTGAACATTAACATTTCCCATTATTTCACCTTCTGTTTTTGAACCTAAATGGATGACCTCTCATTACTCTGCCCTATATTCTAGCTGCTTTGGCTTTGCTCACATACTTAGCATGTTCATGTCCGCTCAAAATCTCTTTTCCTTAGATGCTGCCTGACCTGCTGTATTCCTCTAGTGTTTTGTGTGTTGCTTTGGATTTCCAGCATCTGCAGTCTTTCTTGTGTTTGTGATTTACTTCTGCTCACTGCCTGGTAACTAATTCTCAGTCCATGCCAGTACATTAGCCCTGGTTCCATGTGCACTGACCTTAAAGTCCTACCTCCTTGGTAGGACCTTTTAAAAATCTAAAGAAGTTACATCCATTGATCTCTCTTGTCCATTGCATTAGTGATGTTCTCAAATAACTCCAATAAATTAGTGAAATATAATATTCCTCTCAGAAATCCATGCTGACTTTGTTCAATCTTATTATACTCTTCCAGTTGTTCCATTACTACATCCTTAATTGTAGACTTCAGTACTTTCCTTACTACTGAAACTAAGCTAACAGGTCAGTAGTTGGAGACACAATAGATTGTGGATGCTGGAGGGACTTAGGGGTTCGGGCAGCATCTGTGGAAGAAAATGAGTAATTAACATTTTGGTTAGTTCCCTGTTTTTCTCTCCCTCCTTTCTTCAATAGTGGGGTCACATTTTCTGCCATTCCGTCTGCAGGGACCATTCCAGGACCTATGGAATTCTGAAAAATTATGATCAATGTATGCACTGTCACTTTTGTACATCATTGGGCCCTTGTGATTTATCAGTCTCACCAACCTCCCCAGTACAGTGCTTTTACTAATTTACTTCAGTTATGTAATCTTGTTTAACTCTTGGTTCTTTGATATTTCTAGTGGATTTTCATGTTTGCTTCCATTAGGAATCCATCCTTCTTCATTGTCCTTTTAACTCTTATTAAACTAGGTTATATTAAGATACTTGAAATATCCCTAATTTCTTTCTCAGTTGTTCTTACACTTATCTATAATTGCCCTGCAAATGTTTTCCTTCACACATATTAGTTGGTGGCCGACAATATACTCATCATAGTGTAATGGCACCTCTGCTGTGACTTAACCCAAAGATTGAACTCTTGACTCATAAGGAATATCCTCTGTATCCAGCATTGTTATCCTCCATTATCAATACCATCTTTCTTTATTCTTTCCCAAACACCTCGCTTCCTGCAATATTTCGTAACCAACGTCCCTCTTTTGAGCCAAGTCTTCTTTAATGTCACAAGACCATTTTCTCTTGTGAGCATTTGAGCTTACAGATAACCAAAGTTATTTGTCACATTTATTATGTACATGTAATGCTAAATTATGGTAACTCTTATTCTAACTAATGCTCTACTAGTTCATGCTTTAATGCTATCCATCCTTTCAAAGCTCTCTGTGTCTTTTGTGCACCTTGTTTCTTCTTATAACCCTCCTCCATTGCCTAATTACAATCTCTCTATTCTCTTTCACCTACCTCCTAGCACCATGTGATGTTACTGATCCTGGCTCTATTAACCTATCCATTTCATACAGGCTTCTCTTTTCCCACAACTAGTCCAAATCCTTGGAATCTTCTGAGGAGTGCTGTATTTTCCCCCACTCATTCAATCTGCACTATCTTCCTGGATCCATATTTATTAATGCATGGCACATGTAATACTCACTTCCTAATCTTTTTTCTGAACCCAATCCCTCTTTCTAGCTACAGTATGTCAATGACACCATATAGATCATAGCTTCCCTCACAACTCAGAACATTCTGTAGTTGTTCAGTGACATTATTGACCTGACACCAGAAAGATATGTTTCAAATCCTTACTGCAGCCACAGCTGCCTGTTCCATAATATTAAATTCTCTACAACCTTTGCCTTCATGACGATCCCTCTCCTCTCCCTATTACAGGTGAGTTGTCCATAATGATATAGACAATTCTAACTGCATTCTGCAGAGAAACTATCACATGCATTGGGATTCAGAGCTTACTACTCATATGAGATTAAGATACACTCAAGGGGGTACTGCATCAGCAAGAATCAAGAGTTAATGGATCAGCACATTACTGCAATATGATACAAAGAATAATGTGGAGGATTTGTATCTAAATACTATTTGTAAAAGAAAAGAGGGTGGTAAACCCTTCTTTAAATGGCAAGATTGCTGTTATCCATTGGGAAAGGATTACGCCAACTATGACACTGCTAAGGTAATTGATTTATTTTTACATAAAGTCCCATCAAAGGTTGGGATGAACCTGTATATGACATTATTTAACAAAGGTTGAGCAGGAATAAACAATAAAAATTTTCAGACATTCTCTGCTAATCTACATCTCATGATCCCCTCAGTGCCTAAAAATGTACTGGGGTCAAGAATTCCAAATATCCACAGCCCTCTGAATGAAGAAATGTCTTCTCATCTCATTTGTAAATAGTCATGCTCTCGGCCTAAGATGATGATATCTACCTGCAGATTCTCCGGCCAAAGGTAGATATTGTCATCTTAGGCCGAGAGCATGACCAGTAGAGGCAACCCTTTAACTATGTGATACTGTTCTGAAGCTCGGAAGTTCAGCTTCCTGGTGTGTTGCTAGGAGATCTCAACTCCAACAAGATGGAGACGAGAGAGTATCACACTATCTGAAATATTGGTGCTTACGTGATAATGATAATCATATATTGGGTATAGCTCACAATATTAGTGTCTGTTTTGATACTTGAACAGAAAAAGTAGCTTGAAGGAAGACTGAAAAATTTCCTGGCATTCTTCGAGGTTTAAGGGTTAATGACACATGTTATGTGCACAAATACAGTGACGTCAAATAGCTACTGGGCTTATTTTACTCTATTCCGCCCCTTAATTATTGGTTTAATTGGTGATTTTCTACTTGGGTGGTAATGTTCTACAGCTGTGGTTTAGTCACAGCAGAAAACAATGCAAAAGTACAGTTAACAACCAAAATTTCACCAATAGAAACTAATTGTGTTAAAACACTACACTGAGATGGGTAGAATTAAAGCAGCCAGCATAAATACAACAGTCTCTGCTAAAATAAAATATAAACAAAATTTATTTTAAAAATTCTGTGTTAACTATATTGTATGAAAAAAATGTGTCATGGCAACTAGAGAAAGAAATAAAAACCTTGGAAACATAGAGCTGGAAAAAGCCTGGAGCCCAGGAAAAATACCCAGAACCAACATTATTTTCCCACTTTGTTACACACACAAGGGCAGCCTGATATTCAATCTAATTCTAGAATTACTGTCTGGAACATGTCAGTCTAACTTCTCCCTTCTGGGAAAGGTGGACAAAACAAGCAACTGTAGATAAGCACAATGTGATCTGTGCAGATTTTATTTTTTTTTTGTAAAATATCTGCTAATGAGTCATTTGGCAGTTCAGATTAACTAATGGGTACTGACAAAGAACAGGCACTAACCAGGCTTTCTAGTTTGCAGTGCTGTTCTGCCAACCCCAAGCATTCTCCACACCTACACTCAGTGGCAACTTTATTAGATGCCTCCTGTACCTAATAAACTGGCCACTGAATGTATGTTCGCAGTCTTCTGCCTCTGTAACCCATCGACTTCAAGATTCAACATCTTGTGCATTCAGAGAGGCTCTTCTGTACATCATCGTTGTAACGCATGGTTATTTGAGTTATTGTCGCCTTCCTGTCAGCTTGAACCAGTTTGGCCATTCTCCTCAGACCTCTCTCATTAACATGGCTGTTCATTGACTATATAGCTCAGCACTTAACACCATCATTCCTATAGTCCTGATGAAAAGCTGCAGAACCTGGGCCTCTGTACCTCTCTCTGCAACTGGATCCATGACTTCCTAACTGTAAGATAACAGTCTGTGCGGATTGGAAAAAAAATCTCCGCCTCGCTGACACCCCACAGGGATGTGTGCTTAGCCCACTGTTCTACTCTCTCTACACCCATGACTGCGAGGCTAGGCATAGCTCAAATGCCATCTATAAATTTGCTGACAATACAACCGTTACTGGCAGTATTTCAGATGGTGATGAAAGGGCATACATGAGCGAGATATACAAGTTAGTTGAGTGATGTTACAGCAACAATCTTGTATTCAACATCAGCAAGACCAAAGAACTGAAGGATCAGAAGTGGAGAGAGTGAGCTATTTCAAGTTCCTGGGTGTCAATATCTCCGAGGACCTAACCTGGACGCAACATATTGATGCAGCTATAAAAAAGGCAAGACAGTGGCTATATTTCATTTGGAATTTAAGGAGATTTGATTTGTCAACTAAAACACTTGTAAACTTCTACAAATGTACGAAGGAGAGCATTCTGACTGGCTGCATCACCGTCTGCTGTGGAGGGTTCTACTGCACAAGATCAAAATTTGCAGAAACTTGTAAAATTAGTCAGCTCCATCATGGGTATTAGCCAAGACACCTTCAAGGCGTGGTGCCTTAGGAAGGCAGAGTCCATCATTAAGGATCCCCACCACCCAGGCCATGCCCTCTTCACACTGTTACCTTTGGGACTGAGACACAAAAGCCTGAAGGCACACACTCAGCGATTCAGGAACAGCCTTTTCTCCTCTGCCATCCGATTTCTAAATGGATACTGAACCCATGAACACTACCTCACTACTTTTTAACTTCTTTGCACTACTTATTTTAACTAAAGTATTTAATAGACAGATATATACTTAATGCAACTCAGTTTTATTCTCTACATTTATCATGTATTTCATTGTACTGCTGCCGTAAAGCTAACAAATTTCATGACATATGCCGGTGATTCTGATTCTTATATTTGCCCACAGAATTACTACTCACTGGATTTTTGTTTTTTTCTTGCACCATTCTCTGTAAGCTCTAGAGAGCGTTGCAGATGAAAACCCAGGAGATCAGCAGTTTCTGAGATCCTTTCTGGCCCCAACAATCATTGCATGATGAAAGCCACTTTATCACATTTCTTCCCCAATCTGATGTTGGGTCTAAACAACAACTTAACTTCTTGACTATGTCTGCATGCTTTTATGCATTGAGTTGCTGCCACATGATTAGCTAATTAGATATTTGCAGATTGAAATTCTGGCTGAGTGGGCAAACAGCAATATCCCTGCTCTATTAGCTTTATATTTATGACTGTGAGGCTAAGCACAGCTCCAATACCTTTATTTAGTTTGCTGATGACACCATTGTTATTGGTTGAATCAAAGGTGGTACGAATCAGCATATAGGCCAGAGATTGAAAAGCTGGTTGAGTGGTGTCACAACAACACCCTCTCACCCAATGTCAGCAAGACTAAATAAACTCATCAGAAAGGATGAATCTGTCCTTGGCTGCAATCCGGACTCTTTTGAGTTAGTGGTGGAGAGGAGGTCACTAAACAAACTGTTATCCATTACGGACAATCTGGCACATCCTCTCCATGACCTACTGAATAAGCAGCAGAATACCTTTTGAACAGACTCATTCAGCGCCGCTGTCATAGGGATCATTACAGGAAATCTTTCCTACCAAATGTAATAAGCACATACAACAGTTCATCTCTGTGCGACAGAACACACATCATAGTACAACAGTCCTTGCTTTATTATTTCATACATTATTGCACATCATTGCACTTTGATACATCATTGTGCATATTATTATTTTGTGTGCTATTATTAGTTAAGTCTGCATACTGCTAAGTGTGTTTTTAAATGTGGCTGCTGTAACAAAAGAATTTCCCATCCAGGATCAATACAGTTCTTCTTCTTCTTATTATTATTATTATTAAGAGTAAGGAGCTGATTATTAACTTCAGGAAAAGGAAACCGGAGGGAGAATCAGAGAAGGGGGTTGGCAATTTTAAAATCCTCATTGTTATCATTTCAGTGGATCTGTCCTGAGTCCAGCACTTAAGTGGTATTACAATGAAAGCATGGCCATACCCCTCTACCTTCTTAAAAGTTTGCAAAGAGTAAGCATCATATTTAAAACTATGGCAAACTTTTATAGATGTGTGGTGGAGAGTATATTGACTGGCTGCATCATAGCCTGGTATGGAAACATCAATGCCCTTGAATGGAAAAGCTAACAAAAAGTAGTGGATATGGTCCAGTCCATCACAGATAAAGCCCTCCCCACCATTGAGCAGATCTACATGGAGCACCATCTCAGTAAAGCAACATTAGTCATCATGGCTATCCAAGGCCATGCTGTCTTCTCACTGTTACCATCAGGAAAAAGGTACAGGAGCCTCAGGATTCACACCACCAGGTTCAGGAACAGTTATTACCCTCAACCATCAGGCACTTGAACTATAGGGATATATTCACTTACTTTCAAGGACTCTTCATCTCATGGTCTCAATATTTATTATGTGTTTATTTATATACTTATTGTTATTTATTTTTAATTTTTGTATTTGCACAGTTTGCAGTCTTTTGCACATTGGTTGTCTGTCCTGTTGAATGCAGTCTTTCTTCAGTTCTATTGTGTTTCTTGTATTGACTGTGAATGTCTGCAAGAAAATGAATCTCAGGGTTGTATATGGTGACATATGTGTACTTTAATTATAAATTTACTTTGAATGAGGTGTACAGGTGTACCTAATAAAGTGGCCACTGGGCTAATTTTAAATGCATCAGGTAGTCGGTCTTAACACTTCATCATGAAGAACTTTTTAGTCAGGCTTGATAGGGTGCCTTGGCAGCACTATAGGGATTACTGGATAATTAGCTGACTGGTTTTACCTTTGCCCAAAAAACTATGGCCTCAGTCTTCTCAATGTTTTACTGGAGGGGACTGCAGTTCATATATTCCCAGAAGTTAAACAAATAGTCTGATAACATGAAGTTATTGGAGGAGTCAAGAGAGGTGAAGGGGAGATGACAATCATCAGCGTGTATGTGCAAAGGTGAGCCAACATCTGCAAAAGACGTTGCCAAGAGGAGCTCTTAGATTGGGGGAAAAGAGAGGGTTTCTGTGGGAGCAGTTCAGGATTGAGAAAAGAAGCCATTATTTGAAAGGATCTGGCTATAACTGAATAGGTAAAGATGGAATATACGGTGCATGATTCTACACTGTTTGAAACAGAATAATACAGTTTCATGCATTTGTCAAAGTAAAACCAATCGAGTTTCCTATTCCAATTCCCACCTGCTCTAACCAGAAAATGTCAGCCTATAGATGTCAGGTAGAAAAGTGTGCAGAAATGAAGGTTACACACTCCTACTCCAGGCCATGAGGGAAATGCTAAACTACATTCTTTCCACATACACATATTGAAATAAATGTCCCATAATAGCTTTATTTAATCTAGTCACCATCTACCCAATTCTCCTTGATATCAGATTTGCTATCGAATGCTACACATATATAATAATCATAATAGAGTGGATGCAGAATTACTGATATACATTAGAATGGTTTGTAACTTTTTTGTTAAAATAAAGAATGATTATGAGAGAAAAGCTTTCCTTCAATCTCCACCTGAGCTGACATTCATGACCTTGTTTCTCTATTACATTAATAGTGCAATTACTCCCCATTGTTCATAATTCTGTCAAACTAATCAAATGATTTTTCTCTTTTTATTCTTTATTGCTTCCACCTGCTCTGTTTGTTCTTGTAAGCATTATGGAAATAAAGTGTGATTTTTCAGTTTTAACCAATGAAACGTAAGAAAAAAATCCCCAAAGCCCTCCTTGAAAATTTTTTTTACTTCTGTCAATAAAACTCTGTACAGGCAATAAATCATGTAGAATTTACAGTATGCTACCAACTATTTGGCTTTAAGAATACCTCACATGGTTTACAAAATGTACACTTCACGACTATATATATCATTTGATTGTGGGATGTGCTGGTGAGAAAGGCCAGAGTCAAAACATGGACAGGAAAAGGTGTGAAACTAAAGGTGTTTGTGACTATATTGAAGAAGTCAAAGCCAAAGAAATAATTAAAGGAAAGCCTGAACAAGCCAGTAAATGGTACACAGATGCACTTCAATGGTTTCCAGCAAAACTGCCTACACCTACATAGTGGACCAAGCAAAGAAAGAAAAAAAAATACAGCCTCAAGTTCTAAAGCAATATAATTTCTCCAATGGAAAATGCCATTAAAATGAACATAAAACATGAGAAAGAGGCAGATGTTTCTTATGGCTATTAATTGGTTAACAGTGCAACTGTGAACCATGTTGAATCATGCAGATGGACCTATTATGGGTAGAAGCTTCATGTTATACATAATAGAGCAGAACAATGAACACCAGAAGGTGTTAGGCTGGAACCCTGCTCAGTGTTAAGTTGAATGACTGTAACAGGAAGGGGCTAGGTGTAACTGGAATTGTTACCTTTAATATGATTGGAGGAATCATATTAAAAGGGGTGGAATGTCAGAAGTAGTTGTTGTTTAACACAGAGTGGCAAGTCCATGGGGGGTGGTGGTAGAGACAGATATATTAGGGACACTTAAGAGGCTCTTGGGTAGGCACAGAGATGTAAGAAAAATGGAGGGCTATGTGGACGGAAGGGCTAGATTGATCTTAGAGTAGGTCAGGACAATATTGTAGACCAAAGGGCTTGTGCTGTACTATTCCATGTTCTGTGTTCTATGAACTCAGTGTTCACACACCGACTTCGGTTCTTTGCGGGAATGGGACCCGCTCTCGGGGTTTCATGACTGGCCACTTCTCAATAAACCAAGGACACGGCCTAGAAGACTTGCACAGCTTCAGGGTTTCCGGATTTTGTGGCTCTGGAGGTGGGCGGACTCGAGGTCAGTGCCACCTAGTGTGTGGTGGGAGTACACGGAAGACCGTAAGCAGCACGCTGGCTGCTGGCTGTGTGCCTAGAGACCCGAGTTCTTTGGGCACAGAAAAAGTGATGCAACAGACTTCAAACATTGTAAATCAGCGAGTTGTTTGTTATGTCTCCCCTCTTGCTGTGAAATGGGGACACCTCTTTTTCCCTTATTCGGGAGAGAGAGAGAGAGAGCCTGTGGTACGTCAAATTACTGGGTGAAAAAGTATTCTTTGGGGTATTTCAAGTCTGTGTCTTTATTGATACTTTGCTGCACGCTTGAGTGCTCGGTGGGGGGTGCTGATGATTTTTTTGCTGGTGGGGAGGGGGGTCGTGGCTTTGTTGCCGCTTACGCGTGGGAAGGGGGAGCTAGGGTGGGGCTTTGGGGTTCTAGCATTTAACTGTCATTCATTCTTTGGGGCACTCCTCTGTTTTCGTGAATGGTTGCGAAGGAAAAGAATTTCAGGATGTATATTTCTCTGACATTAAACGTATCTTTGAAACCTTTGAAACATATGGGGGTGGGGAGAAGATGCAGCAGGGGTTATGAAGGCTTCAACTCCTGGTCATCATTTAATGATCCAGTTTAAGGAATGCCAGCACACACCGAGAGAATGGGGGTCACGCTTAATCATTATGAACAAGTCTAACAATCTGGTCTCTGTTGTAAAAATATTACCTCCAAGGTTATAGGTTGGTTAACCATTACAGGGACCTGATCACAAAATTCCCCCTGGCACCCTAGTGTGGTAGAGATGGAATTCTACTCAGTCAAGGGGATGAAATATTAAACTAAGTTGCCTTATCAGGTGGACGATAAAGGACCCATTACCCCTTTCTGAAGAAGAGCAGGGATGATCTTCCCTTTACTTTCCCCTTAAACTTACATCATTATATTATCATAATGATATTTGTGGAAACTTAATATCCAGAAATAAGACCCAGTATTTCGTAAAGTATAAAATTGGCTATGCATCAACAATATAGTATAAAGCTTTATTAAGCTTTGAGGCGGATTAGGATCATGAAATATAAAACATAAAAGAAAATTCTTTTCCCTTCTCTTACTGGGGCTAATGGATTGTTCCGCTAGAAACTGGTGTTGACTTTGGATGAATGGCCTCAAACTCTTCCATAATAATTCTATAATTTTATAATTTTCTTCACTGCTTAATTTAGACTCACATAAGAATCGAGTTTCAGGTGAAGTCCTTCTCCAAAAGTCTCAGTTTTAAGAAGCAGAAGAGGAAAAAGAGAAATATATTGAGGCAGTAGGGCTGATGCTGGTGGACAGAATTAATAGAAAGATTAAATGATTTTTCTTGAAGAGATTAGATGCAACACTTGTCACTGCCACGATGATGAGTATCACAGCCAAACATCCAAACAGAGAGCAGAGGCACAAGAAGCTACCCAGAGCTTGTTTTTGTACCTTCACCCACCTTCGGAACAACGTGCCCAACAACCTGATTATGTAAGGGCTCTGTTTGGAACATGTCAAGCTAACCCAGTGCTTTGGTGAACTGTAAACAGGACAACATAAAATATGATCTGCATAGGATTAAAGAAAGGGATTTCAGCTGTACAGTTAATCTTCTATGTTCTGATAAACATTGGGTTGAAATGCTATCAATTTCTGTCACAACTAATACCAGGTTTTGTGCTGTGTAACCTGCCTAGTTCTATAGCCTATCTGTAAACCATTGTGCCCCGTGCCATTCAATCTGTGCTAGCAAATTAAACATATTTGGCAAATTGCAGCATTTTGTATTAGTGTGAGAGCTGAGAGGTTTCAGCAGAATCTTATTGACAATGTAATATTATTTATCTTCAACACAAAAGGCTGGCAGGAAGAGGCAAAAGATTATTTTTCATAAATCATCAAAAATATGCTATCTACTTAATCAATAAAAGAGTTACTGGCAGCTTCCTAGGCGGCTTCTTTCTTGAAGTGCCACTACATTCCCACTGTAGCATTGTGTCATTCAGACCAGACAGGGACCTAATACGATTCTTGCATTGACGGATACTTTACTCAGCCACTGCCACTGTAGGCGGTTGCACTTGGCTGGAGAGGGATGGGATGGTGAGGCAGATTAAAGCTCCCCCACTTTTTCTCAAGACTACTGTCAAGTAAACCCTTTTGAAAGACATACGTATATAGATGTCATGTGATGACATGAACAGGCTTACTTGTGCTTTTGCTATAAAAAAAATAGCCCGAGAGTACTTCTAATCCAACCACACATACAGCTACAGGACCCGACCAATGGAAATCTTCCACATCCACATTGCAGACATGGAGACTAAGGGAGGCACCAGCTGTTGAGAGGCAAGTAACTATAGAAAAGCAACAAGCTGTGAAACATGCACTGCCCCAGGGACAGCAGTGCACATGGATACTCCATCTCTATCCACACTGAAACCACAGATGTGTGACATGTATTTGTGTCTTATAAGTGTCGTCTATATTAACTCTTTCACGGTTATTAAACTCCTGGCATTGAGCATCTCACAGTAGATCATTCAGACACAGATAATGCCTGAACAACTTTCTGCCATGCAACAGATAGAATCAGTTCGTTTCACCAGAACTTTCTATCGTTTGATGTGAACAGACCTGATTTTGTAACCGACCCTGCTCTATTGGCTGATGTTGGGCAAAGTGGGAAGTTGGAAACAAAGAGGAAAGGTGGGAGAAATTTCTAATCCAAAGCAAATAGATCTGCTGAGCAAATCATTAGGGAAAGTCATTACAGTGAAGAATACACAAGGATTCACACACATTTAAATGCATTTCTGGAAAGAAATAGGGGTCTGGGCCACAAGTCCTGCGAGAGGTCCTAACCAGCTTTACTAATAATTTTATTTCTACTTTGCCTTTTGAATATTGTAAGGGTAGGGAAAGTGGTTTTCTAGGTGCTGTTGATTGAAATATTTTAAATCAGAAGATCAAAATCAATTAAACACCTGGAAATTAATGAGAATATAGACTTATACATTTATAGTTAGGCTCCTTGGTATATACCTTGAGGACTACATATACTTATGGTTTTGAAGCCCTTTGTAAGATAGGAATGAAGGAGAGTTTACTAATGACAAAGTGTCCTGCCCATCAGGTTTACTGCACTTTTCTTGTCTTCCTAAAAATAATTAGATTCTCCTGCTGCAGACAGAACTGGCTCATTGCCCAGGCTGGGTGTGGCCATTTTGCAGAAAAGACCCCAGGCCTCCAAATAACAAAGAAAGCAGGTGCAGGACATGGGCTCTGCCAATAAGATATAACGAGGTGCAATTACCGTAGAGAGCTCCTTCCTCCTGATGTTTTGTCCCTTTACCTTCATTGTCATATGAGGGGTCTGGTGTACCTGGGGAGAAATAAACAGCTTTCATTTAATGGTTTCATTTCTGTCAGTGCCATGCACTCTACACAAGCAGTTTGAGGGCCTGTATTTGTCAAAATCAAATGGATTTACTTAGATTAACCACTTATTCTTCGTATGGATAAACAGAAGTGACATGCTTATGTGAGGAGGAATGAAGCAGAAACGAGGAAAGCTTGTTGATAATATTTCCAATCAAATATCTATTGATTAGAATTTACAGTTTCTTTTAAATTGGTTTCTAGCACAGGGTGTAAACCAGTCCAACTCAAAGGTGGAAGAGATCAAATCACAAACAAGAGAAAATCTGCAGATGCTGGAAATCTGAGCAACACACACAAAATGCTGGAGGAGCTCAGCAGGCCAGGCAGCATCTATGGAAAAGTGTACGGTCAACATTTCTGCCTGAAATGTCGACTATACTTTTTCCCATAAATGTTGCCTGGCCTGCTGAGTTCCTCCAGCATTTTGTGTGTGGAGGAAGAGGACAGGCACTGATCCTCAAGGGAAAGAGTGAAGAGAGAGATCAAAGGCTGTCTGGAGAGAGGTGGAATTCAAGGATGCTCTTTAAGGTGAAAATAGTAATTCAGGGAGTTTCACACAATCGGGAAAATCAGGGCGAGAATATTTTCTAAACAATTTGCTGTGTAGAAGAAAAGGAACTCCGTCCATGTACAGGTGTAAAGTTATTGCACAATGCTTGTAATCAAAAAAGCATGTGGAATATTGTCTATTTCCTAAAGAGAACTGGACTGTATGTGGAGCATACAGTTCTGCTCCCCTAAACCTTGGGCAGATACCCATTTGACACTCATGAACCTCAAGAAGGATATACTGCCCTTAAAGAAGGGACTGTGTAGAACCAGAATGACTCCAGGGTTTAAAGGGTTAAATTAGAAAGACAGCATCCATAAACCTGGCTTGTATTTCCTTGAGCATGGAAGGTTGAAAGTTGATCTAATCGAGATGTCTAAAATGATAAAGAGATCCAATAATCTAGATACTGAGAAACTATTTCCTCTGCTCAGAGCATTCAGTACATGGGACATAATCTTAAAATTAGAGCCTGGTTTTTCAGGAGTGAAATCAGGAAATGGCTTTTCACACAAAGGACAATGGAAATCTGAATCTCTGTCCCAAAGGCTGTGGATGTTAGTGCCTAGCAAAACTTTTCAAAAGTTCAAAAGAGCACCACATGCTTTAATTGATGTTGGTAATAATAGAGAACAAATGCTGAACATGTACTTTTGACTTCCTTAAGTATTTTAATTGATGTCTTTAACTTACTTATTTTGATTTACTAAAGTCCATGCAAATACTTTCATTCTCACAATTTACAATAACAAACCACAAGGAACTATAGAATTTGGAACTACAGAAGAGGCCAAAAAAGTCTTCAAAAAGCCTTGGCCATATTTCCAATATTCTGTGTCAAAGCTTGATTTAATTTGTTGAGGAATATTTTAAAAGAGAACAGACAGTAGGAACGGATAGAAACTTTAGAAGTAAATTCCAAAGTTTTGGGCCTTAGCAGTTTGTAGACCATGAGTGTGATTGCTGAATGGAACATCTGTTGAGACAGTTTTTGATAAGCTCAAATTTTTCAGGCCCATAGGTTCACCAGTCACATCCTTGGTAATTTTTAAGTTCTTTTTTCTTTTTGTTAAGAGCACCAGTGCTTTGGATACTTTTTTCAGCATGATGAAAGAGATTAAAGGCTGAGTGTGTCTGCAGTTTAAGTAATAATGTGTCTGTGTTCCACTGTAACTACTCATTTTCACAGTTATATTTAAGCACTACTGTATATTTACACAGGCTGTTTTTTGTGAAACTGTATATTAACACACAGGAAATTTATCAGGGTATTGTGAAGGCTGGACAACTTTTAGCAATAAGATACACTGAGGTTGAATTCCATAGAGCAGAGAAGGCTGATAGAAATACAACTTAAGTATATGAAATTAATTAGGGGCCTAAATACATCAAATGGATATAGGCAACTTAGCAGATCTGTTGAATATAGGAGACACAAAGTTAAAACATTCCATGCAATTATTAGAAAAGTTGGAGATTTTTAGTTTAGCGTTGCCATCAAGCACCAGCTTTCTCCTGTTGGTTGTTACAACATGTTCAATAAGGTAGCACAATGCCATACTCTCTGAGTGACATCTTCAGACAATTTCCAGGACAAAAGTATTCCAGAAAGTATCCTAACTTGTATCAATCAGCACATGAAGAGTGAAAGGTGAGCATGACATCTTAAAATAATGTCAGAAATCTTCAACAATGGCTTTTACACAGTGTTCAGATGGTCATTAATTGAAGACTTAGCCAGCAAGATGGCATACAGTCTTTCTGCTGAGAGCTTGCAAAGGTAGTGACAAGTCAGTATTTAAGAGGGAGATTGAAAATCTGGCTGACTGGTACCACAAAACAGCAACCTCTCACTCAATTAAAGCAAGACCAAGGAACTGATTATTGACTTCAGGAGGAGGAAATCAGAGGCTCATGAATGAGCCAGTCCTCATCAGGGGATCAAAGGTAGAGAAGGTTAGCAAATTTGAATTCTTCAGAGTTATAATTTCAGTGGATCTGTCCAGCGCAAAATGCCATTCCGAAGAGAGCAGTGCCTCTACTTCCCTAGAAGTTAACAAAGATTTGGCCTGACATCTAAAACTATGACAAACTTCTATAGAGGTGTGGTGGTGAGCATATTGACCAGTTGTATCATGGCCTGGTATAAAAACACTAATGCCCTTGCACTGAAAATACTACAAAAAGTAGTGGGCACTGGCCAGTCCATCACAGGTAAAGACCTCCCCATTTTTGAGCACATTTACATAGACCGCTGTTACAGGAAAGGAGCATCCATCATCAAGGAACCCTACCTTCCAGGCCATGCTCTCTTCTCACTGCTGCTATCATAAAGAAGGTACAGGAACCTCAGATCCAACACCACCAGGTTCAAAAACAGTTATTACCCCTCAACCATCAGGCTCTTGAACCAGAGGGGATAACTTCACTCGCCCCATTACTGAACTATTCCCACAACTTATAGACTCACTTTTAAGGACTCTTTATCTCATACTCTTGATATTTATTGCTTATTTATTATTATTATATTTTTATATTATTTTGTAGTTGTACAGTTTGTTGTCTTGCACATTGGTTGTTTGTCTGTTCTGTTGGGTGCGGGCTTTCATTGATTCTATTGTGTTTCTTGGACTTACTGTATATGCCCGCAAGGAATTGAAACTCAGAGCTGTATATGGTGACATACCGGTATATGTTCTTTGATAATAAATTTACTTTGAACTTTATGTTGAGAACTTGCAGCAAAGTTAATGGTGATCAGACCTTTAACAACCCTCAGGCAGGCCATTTCCAGCACACACTTAAACTCCTTTAAAGGCAAGCTTAATGGAGCAAAGGTGCTCAAACCTCACCTTGGACTCCTCAGAGTTCTTCAGCACTCAAACTCTATCTCTATTTCTTTGCTTAAAAGAAATTCAACAGGCTAGCAAGGTTGCCCTCCTATTATTTCGAATTAATATAATTTATAAAGAAATAAATCATCATATATTTCACTCCTCCCCTGCTGTGTCCAAACTCTCTGTCCTAGCATTAGTAACACCTGAAGCCACATAACCTATCAGTATCACAGGATCAACATGCACACCCTGACATTTTCACAATCCTTTTGGGGGATTTTCACCAGGACAGCCTGAAAAGTTCATTAAATGATTACCATCAACAAATTACTTGTAGTATCAGGCGAAACAACACACTGGACCACTGTTACACCACTATCCTACTGTGCTATTCCACGCCCTCACTTTGAAAAGTCTGATCACCTGGCTGTATTTCTACTCCCAGAGTATAGGCAGAGACTGAAGATGGTAGCACCAGTAGTGAGGACCAAAAGGGTATGGACAAGGGAAGCAGAGGAGTGCTTACAGGACTGCTTTGAATCGGTGGACTGGACTGTATTCAGGGATTCATCTTTGAATCTAGATGAGTATGCGACAGTTGTTACCAACTTCATTAAAACCTATGTAAGATGAGATGAGTGTGTGCCTACAAAAACTTGCTGCACATTCCCAAACCAAAAAACCATGGATGAACCAGGAGGTATGGCATCTGCTGAGGGCTTAACCTGTGGCATTTAAGTCTGGTGACCCAGGTCTGTACAAAAAACAGTTATGACTTTCGGACGGCTATTTCAAGAGTGAGGAAACAATTCCAAGCAAGGTTGGAGGCAACATTGGATGCATGTCAACTTTGGCAGTGTTGGCGAGACATTGCTTCCTACAAAGCGAAACCCAGTAGAATGAATGACAGCAATGCTTCACTACCAGATGAGCTCAATACCTTCTATGCCCACTTTGCAAAGGAGAATATAATTACAGCTGTGAAGATACCTGGTGACCCTGTGATCTCTGTCTCGGATGTTAGGCTGTATTTAAAGAAGTTGAACCCTTGCAACTTCAAGGGTTGCAAGGGTTGCAGGCCCAAATGGAGTACCTGGTAAGGCTCCAAAAACATGCCAACCAACTGGCGGGAGTATTCAAGGATATTTTTAACCTCTCACTGCTGTGGTTGGAAGTTCCCACCTGCATCATAAAGGCAACAATTATACCAGTGCCTAAGAATAGTAGTGTGAACTGCCTTAATGACTATTGTTCAGTAGCACTCACATCTACAGCGATGAAATGCTTTGAGAGGTTGGTCATAGCTAGAATAAATTTCTGCCTCAACAAAGACCTGGACCCACTGTGTTTTGCCTATTGCCACAATAGGTCTACAGCAGATGCAATCTCAATGGCTCTTCACATGGCCTTAGATCATCTGGACAACACAAACACCTATCTCAGGATGCTGTTCATCGACTATAGCTCAGCATTTACCACCATCATTCCTACAGTCCTGATCGATAAGCTACAGAACCTAGGCCTCTGTATCTCCCTCCGCAATTGGATCCTTGGCTTCCTGACCAGAAGACCACAATCTATGTGGATTGCTGAGAATATCTCTTCCTCGCTGGCGATAAACACTGGTGCACCTCAGTGGTGTGCACTTAGTCCACTGCTCTACTCCCTCTATATCCATAACTATGTGGTTACTAGGCATAGCTCAAATGCCATCTATAAATTTGCTGATGATACAACCACTGTTGGTAGAATCTCAGATGGAGATGGGAGTGTGTACTAGAGCAAGGTATTCCAGTTAGTTGAGTGCTGACGCAGCAACAACCTTGCATTCAGTCTCAGTAAGATGAAAGGGCTGATTATGGACTTCAGGAAGGATTAGATGAAGGAACATGAATCAATCCTCATAGAGAGGTCAGAAGTGGAGAGAGTGAACAATTTCAAGTTCCTGGGTGTCAAGATCTCTAAGGATCTAACCTGGTCCCAACATATTGATGCAGCTATAAAGAAAGCAAGACAGCAGCTATATTTCATTAGGATTTTGAGGTGCTTTGTCACCTAAAACACTTGAAAACTTCAATGGATGAGCTGGGGAGAGTATTCTGACAGGCTACATCACTGCCTGGTATCAGTGGGGAGGGGGATGGTGGCTACTGCACAGGACCAAAAGAAGCTACAGAAAATTGTAAAATTAGTCAGCTCTATCTTAGGTACTGGCCTCTGTTGAATCCTAGACATCTTCAAGGAGCAGTGTTTCAGAAAGGCAATGTCCATTATTAAGGACCCCCATCACCCAGGGCATGCCCTCTTCTCATTATTACTGTCAGGAAGGAAGAATAGAAGCCTGAAGGCACACACTCAGTGATTCAGGAGTAGCTTCTTTCTCTCTGCCATACAATCTCTAAATGGATTGAACCCATGAACACTCCTTCACTTTTTTCCTTTTTTTAATATATTTCTGTTCTTGCACTATCTTAAATCTATTCAATATACATATATATATATACCTACTGTAATAGACTTATTTATTTTTCTTCTTTCTATATTATCATTGTACTACTGCTGCTAAGTTAATAAATTTCACCACACATGCCAGTGATTCTGAATGAACCTGGGGAATGAGTGTCAATGGTCTAATTCACAGAGAAGGGCATCACAAGTGAGTCTGATCTGCCATTGTCAACATTCATTCAAGCTTTCTGGTTAAAGCTACTGAATAGTGATCAGAAGTAGCTACTACAATATTGCTATGTTTTCCTCATTCCCATTGAGGGGAGCTGAGGCCAATTATACAGCTGGCATCAGCTGACCCAGCACTGATTGGAGGTTGATGCCAACTGAGCCATCAGGAGTGATTAGATTAAATTTTATGCAAATGTTTTAAAGATAAATTCCATTGATGGAAGGCGTGATGTCTGGCAAAATAATTTCTATTGGAAGTGCCCACATTTGTGGCAAATAAATTGGATTTGAATGTAAGCACCTCTAAACTGTGAACAGTTAATTATGTCATTATTCTTCCACACCATCTGGCTCATTCAGAGACATCAGCTCCAAAGATGTGATCTTTAGCTCCAAAGGCAATTCTATTGAATCTATTTACTTAAAAGCCTGCTTGTCGTTAGATCTGTTCTAGTTTGTATATCCTAGCCAAACTAAGTAGATCCTATGTTAAACAGTTCATTCAAAGAATGTGAGTCAAGCCTTTTGGACTACGGTAGTCTATGACTGAGTACAATATGTACCCATACTCAGGTATGGGATGGATGGGAAATTAACAATTCAGAAGGTTAATTTGTTGCCAAGATTCTCAGCAAAGAGAAAATGGCTAAAGTTAAAAAGACAATGATCAATTTAGATCTTTCAGCTTGTCATTGCCTTTCATAAAACATACTGATCTTTAAATATGACAGTAAGTCTCATTCACATGCAAGTGAGCATATATACGTAATTTATAAGGATCCATTTAGCAGCAGTTATAATTAAACAATTCTCCATTTCAATGAACAAAAATGTCAAAGATTTTGTAATAAATGTTACACATCAAAATAGCATATCTTTAGGGTGCCCCTTTGAAGTTGATTAGAACAGAAGTTGTCTCTTGTGGCTCATCGCCCAGGCAAGGCTATTTATGAATGAGCTCTCTGAAGCTCACTTTGCCTAAGGGCCAGTCCATGGATATCACTGAGAACGACCAGAGAAAGACTGACTTTGCCTTTCATCTCTTTGCCTCTTCTCTCCTGGCTTGCACAATCAATCTGTGAACATTCATGATGTCAGAGCAAAGGCACCAGATTTTCTCTTTTGGGAGATGGTACTGGGTTTCAAGCAGAATTCCTTCCACAAGCACCATCCCCCGCAAACTTCAACAGCTGCATAGATCTGCTACGGATAAGCTGAATGTGAGTCACTAACAGTCAAATCTATTTACTTATGGACAAATCTATTTATTTAAAGAAGAAAGCATATCAACTTAGTCAAGCAAGATGGTCCATAAAGTCTGCCAATTTGAGAAAAGTGCAACTGAGAGTGATCTCAGGACAATCTATAGATGCTGGAAATCCATAGCGCATACATGAAATTCTGGAGGTCAGACAGCATCTATGGAAAAGAGTAAACAGTTGTTTCAGGCCAAGACCCTTCATCAAGACTGGAAAGAAAGAAGTCAGAGTAAGAAGGTGGGTGAAGGGGAGGAAGAAATATAAGGTGGTAGGTGATAGGTGAAATCAGATGAGAGGGAAGGGGGTAAAGTAAAGAGCTGGTGAGTTGATTGTTGAAAGAGATAAAGGGCTGGAGAAGGGGAACCTGATAGGAGAGGACAGAAGACATGATGAAAGGTCTCAGCCCAAAACGTCGACTGTTTACTTTTTTCCACAGATGCTGCCTGACCTGCTGAGTTTCTCCAGCATTTTGTGTGGATGCTCAGGTCAATCCAAAATCAGATGAATGGGTAATGAAGTTAAGCAGTTCATTTTTTTTTTGGTTAAGTGACATTAGTGTACAAGGTCCAAAGATCAGTTTAATTTGGCATTGTGTTAGGCACAGATATCATGAACCAAAGGGCCCTGGTCCATAGTGCTGTCCTGTTCTATGTTCTATAAAACTAATGGCAGCACACCAACTAAGAACCATTTGATTGTTGCTGAAAGTTTTCCCACAGTGCTAGCATGGCTCTGGTGGTCATCCTTTGAGTAAGAAGACTGTGGCTTAAAGTCCACTCTCGGACCTGTACACATATTGAAATTCTACAGTTGCATTGCTGCTGTCTGATATAGACTCCTGCTGGCTTTGTGTGGTGAGTGGTTGCACTTTTTATATATAGAAAATTACTTTGGTACCAAAGCAGTGGTAATTGTACCCATGTGGATGGTGATTTATGCACTAATACTGTTCTAACTCTGAACTCCAAAAAATCCCTGAAGGCAGTTTGCAGGTCTGGATTCATAGTATTTGAGAGTTACCTTAATGCTCATGGTTTTGTTTATGCCAGACCTACTCCCAATCTATTATTAGTTAAGTTGCTATTGGTTCTGAATGGCATCAAATGTATAAATGCACAATTGTTATGAAAGAAATGCCAGACTGGTGAGAGCATTACTGCACGGACAGCTAAAGCCCAACACAAGTATGCAGAACTGGCAGGTTGTAATACCAGTCAATCAGCATGCAATACTGATTTGACATCAGTATTCTCATTTTAGAGTTCAGTGCCAACAAAATCCCTCTTAAAATCATATAGAGTTGCATATGCATTCAGCAGCACAGTGCTCCATTCCACAACCAAAAGTTATTTTTGAGGTTAATTGCTGATGGATTTCTTCTGGTTTGATGCTCTCTAGTAACTTTACACGACTGCCTGGCTAAACAAACTTTAGCTGCCTCCTCAGTGTTTTTTTTTCTTACTGACATCACAAATGGGAGAGTAAGATAATGTTTGCAGAATTCAGATCTATTTGCAACTTTTTCAGATAACAAACCATTAGTAGGCAACAAGATCTGGACAGTATTCAAGCTTGGGCAATCCAAGAGCCAGGTATAAACATAATCATCTTCCCTTCATATTCAGTGGCTTTATCATCACCAAATTTATCTGTGCCTGTAACAAGATAATTATTGGACCTGCCACTTAATTACTACGGCTACAGGGGTAAGTTCAAAGTTCATAGTAAATTTGTAATCAAAGTACATACATGTCACCATATACAACCCGAGATTCATTTTTTGCAGGTATTCTCAGTAAATACAGAGAAACACAATACAGAATCAATGAAAGCTGCATACAAGATGGACAAACAACAGAAGGCAACAGACTGTGCAAATACAAAAAGGGAAAAGAAACAAAATAATGAGAAAAAACAAATAAGCAATATATATCAAGAACATAAAATGAAGAGTCCTTGAAAGTGAGTCCATAAGTTGTGGGAGTAGTTCAGTGTTGGGGTGAGTGAAATTCAGTGAAATTATCCCCTCTGGTTACCGCCGGTACTAGATTAACTCCCGACAGCACTGACACCAATCATCATGAAATGTTTTGAATGGCTGGTAAAGGCACATATCAAAGCTCCACTCCTGCCACATTGGACACTCATCAATATATGTACTGACAGAACTGCTCTATGACAGATGCCAAAGCATCTGTCATGCACCTGGCCCTGATACACCTAGAAAAAAAGGACACACATGTCAGAATGCTGTTTCTGGATTTCAGTTTGACATTCGGCAGTATTATCCCACACAGTAAGACCACAGATCTTAGTCCTCAGTCTAACTACACCACTGTGCAACCGAGTGTTGGACTTCCTAACCAACAGATAATCAGGATGCACAACTGCTCCTCCCTCCCCATCATCCTCAACGTGGCTGGCCCTCAGGGTTGTGTGCTGAGCCCACTACTGTATACTCTACTCATACATGATTCCACGGCCAAACCCTGAGTAATCATATTGTCAAATTTGCTGATGACTTGATAATGGTGCGGTTCATCACTAAGATGAGATGGCCTACAGAGAGGAGATGGAAGAGCTTGAGGCCTGGTGTCAGGCAAATAACCTCTTCCTCAATGTCAGTAAGACAAAGGAACTAAGGAGGTGGTTATCGACTTTAGAAGAACTTGCACCATCCGCATTCCTTTTTACATCAGCCGCACAGCAGTGGAAAGTGCGAGCAGTTTCAAACTCTTGAGAGTGCACATCTCGCAAAACCTCTCATGGTCACAAAACGCATTCTGCACAATCAGAAAAACTCACCAACGCCTCTGCTTTCTGAAGAGCCTGAAGAGAATTGGACTATGCACATCCATACTCACGTCATTCTACAGATGTGTTGTAGAGACCATGCTAAAAAGCTACATCACTGCATGGTATGGAAACTGCACTGCGTCAAGCAGGAAGGCTCGACAATGAGTTGGGTAGTCAAAACCGCCAATGCATCACTGGCACTAGCTTACCTGCCATCAAGGGCATATATACAGAAAGGTGCTGGTAAAGGGCCAGTAACATTATGAATGATCCTACATACCCTGCTCATGGGCTGTTTGTCCCTCTCCCATTAGGGAGGAAGCTATGTAGTATCCATGCCAGGTCCACCAGACTCAAAACATCTACTTTCCCCAAGCAGTAAGGCTGATCAATACTTTCAGCTACTAACCTCCCCTCAACATCCCAACCACCACTACTTTATCATTTCCTGTCAGTCACTTTATGTACACAGACAAGAGAAAATCCACAGATGCTGGAAATCCAAGCAACACACACAAAATGCTGGAGGAACTCAGCAGGCCAGGCAGCATCTATTGCAAAGAGTAAACAGTTGACATTTTGGGCCGAGATCCTTCATTAGGACTATATGCACACTTTATATAGACACTCCTCTGCCTAGCATCACTTTATTAACATACAATCAATCAACATATATAACGTTTCATATGTATTTATATTTACTGCATTTCTTTTTTATTATTGTGTTCTTTATCTTATTGTGTTTTTTTGTTGTGCTGCATATGATCTGGAGTAACAATTGTTTTGTTCTTCTTTACATTTGTGTACTGGAAATGACACTAAACAATCTTGAATCTGAGTTCAAGAGGCTGGTGGTTGAGGGGTAATAACTGTTCCTGAACCTGGTGATGTGGGTGCTGAAGTTCCTGTACCTTCTTCCTGATGCCAGCAGTGAGAACAACACATGGCCTGAATGGTGGGGGTCCCTGATGATGGATGCTGCTTTCCATGTATGGAAGGTGAAAGACTGGGTATTAATGGAGAGAATACCATTTGGTTCCCAAATTCAGCACAGCTCTAACAATGCAATAAACAATAACATTATTATTTAGAATAAAGCAGCCTGTTTGACTTACTCTCTCAGTGGTTACAACATATACCATCTGAAAGATGCATCACAGCATCTTACTCAAATTTCTTTGACAACACTTCCCACATCTACAATATTTACTATGCAGAAGGCCATGGCAGCAAGTCCAACTCCCTTCAACGTCAGCCATTATCCATACTTGGACACATCTCACCATCGCTGGGTATAAATCCTGAAGTTCCTGTCTCAACAAAGTTATTGAAAGACTGCAGCAGAATGACTGAAGTAATTCAAGAAGGCAGCTCACCACCATCTTCTCGGTCAGGAATAAATGCTGGGGTTGGTTGTGATATACACATCCCCTCTGTGAACAGAATGAAAATACAGCTAGTTTAAAGTGGACCCAGTGTTTCACTGCTATGGGCTCCTGCTGAAATGACAAGCCACTCAAGCAATTACATTAATTAGCAAGCTGCTTGAAATTGATTTGGTTCAGATTAACTCTTCAATGCGGTCTCCACACCTTATTTCAGGAGCTATTGAATACATTTATTTATTTAGTGAGATACTGTACAGTTCTGAATAGGCCTTTCAAGCTACGCCACCTAACAACCCCCGATTTAACCCTAGCCTAATTATGGGACAATTTACAATGACCAATTAACCTACCAACTGGTACAACTTTGGACTGTGGGAAGAAACTGGAGCACCCAGAGAAAACCCATGGGGTCACAGGGAGAAAGTACAAACTACTTTCAGGTAGTGCCGGGATCCTCCTATATAACTAGATCTTCCTAATTTCTGCCATCCACACAGTTATCGTCAAAATCACAGAACTCTCTCAGCCTAGTGTTCTTCTTGGAAGTCAGTCACAGTACACTAGTAGCAATTTCACTCTTAGGCTGACAGTTCAGTGCTGCAGCTGCTGTCTTTTGAAGCCAACATTAAACTGAGACCTTACCTGCCCTTTCAGATGATATAAGTATTTTGAAGAGGAGCAGGTGAATTCTTCCCAGTGCCTTGCCAACATTTAACTGTTCAATTAAATCGCCAAAATCTTAACTATCGTTGATGTGATCTCTGTCAGCACGTTACATCTAATTTGATGATTGTGTGTATTGCTTTATAATGTCAAATACAGATAAAAGGTACTTTGAACTCATGATAAGTACTTTAAAAATCTTTCTTCATTCTATTTACTGTCAAAGTTGAAGTCCAAGTTTGACATCCTGCTTTTCTTGGTTTAGTGGACACAAAGTCTTCTGAACTGGACTGCAATACTGAACTGTTCCCACAACCTATGGACTCACTTTCAAGGATTCTTCATCTTATGTTCTTGATACTTATTGCTTGTTTATTTATAATAACTATTATTTTTTCTCTTTTTGTATTTATACAGCCTTTTGCACATTGGTTGTTTGTCCATTGTTATATACAAACTTTCAATGATTTTATTGTGTTTCTTTGTACTTACTGTGAATACCCACAAGAAAATGAATCTCAGGGAGGTATATGGTGAAATATATGTAATAATAAATTTACTTTGAACTTTGAAATAGTGATCAATATAATAATTTATCAAAACCAGCTTAATGCACCATGCATGTGCTACATTATTTTCAAGTGCAGTGGCTGCTTTTTTGTGTGACAACCTAAGAGTCATTTTATCCACAGTAGATAAATAGCTAGTATGTTGAAAAAAATTCCAATATTTCACTGACTAACACTTCCTGATTTTCACTATTCATCTGAGAAGACAAAGTAAAATTCAACTCAACATCTCCCCCTTCCAATGTTGATGCCGTCAATATTGCACTGGATTGTCAGTCTGGATTATGTGCTCAGGGTTTAGGAATGGTACTTCAGCTGTCTACCAATATTTAGATCAGTGTGTTATCCACTGAGCAAAGCAGACACCTGCAGGCCATTTGCATCAAAGCAATTGTGCTGCATAACCTTCTTGTCACCGTGGCAGGAATTGCTTGCAGCTCCTTTGACTGCATTGGTTCCTGAAACAGTCACATCACCATTTAAAGAGCTCCATTATTTTAAGTTACATAAAAGATTTATAAATCAGCCTTACGCTATAGATCCAAGTACAGGTTTGTGCCAGCATAGAAGATCGATAAGGTATGTTATGGCAGACTGGTGACACAGACAGCATCTCTTGTCTCCTTGTGAGGGTGTCAGTGGCTGCTGTCTGTGAGCTGCTGCTGTCTGGAGACAGAAGTACTGCCTTCAGTTTTCTTGCTTAAGCTCTTATCGTGTGTAATTCTGTTTAAACTCTCTTCATCAGCAGAGCAGTGTTCATTAAAAGCCATTTGAAAATTTTCATAATTTAGAATCAGAATCAGGTTTATTATCACCAGCATGTGTTGTGAAATTTGTTAACTTAGCAGCAGCAGTTCAGTGCAATACATGATAATAATAGAAAAATAAATAAATAACCAAGTAAATCAATTACAGTAAGTATATATGCATATTGAATAGATTAAAAATTGAGCAAGAACAGAAATAATACATATTTTAAAAAATGAGGTAGTGTTCAAGGGTTCAATGTTCATTTAGGATTCGCACAGCAGAGGGTAAGAAGCTGCTGAGTGTGACTCCAGGCTTCTGTACCTCCTTCCTGACAGTAACAATGAGAAGGGGGCACACCCTGGGTGATGGGGGTCCTTAATAATGGACGTCACCTTTCTGAGGCACTGTTCCTGGAAGATGACTTGGATACCGTAGAGGCCAGAACCCAAAATGAAGCTGACTAATTTTACAACTCCCTCTAGGTTCTTTCAGTCCTGTGCAATAGCAGCCACCCCAATACCAGAAAGTGATGCAACCTGTCAGAATGCACTCCACCGTACATCTAAGGGAGTTTTCAAGTGTTTTAGATGACAATCCAATTCTCTTCAAACTCCTAATGAAATACAGATAATGAAATATCTTGTCCTCTTTATAGCTGCATCAATATGTTGGGACCAGGTTAGATCCTGAGAGATCTTGACACCCAGGAACTTGATATTGCTCACTCTCTACTTCTGATCCCTCTGTGAGGATTGGTTTGTGTTCCTTCATCTTACCCTTCCTGTAGTCCACAATCAACTCTTTCGTCTTACTGAGATTGCACAAGGTTGTTGCTGCAAGACCACTCAACTAGCTCCTGCACACACTCTCATCTCCATCTGAGATTCTACCAACAATGGCTGTATCATCAGCAAATTGATAGATGGTATTTGAGCTATACTGAGCCATATAGTCATGGATATAGAGGGAGTAGAGCAGTGTGCTAAGCCCACCCCACCCCCCCAAGGTGCATCAGTGTTGGCCATTAGCAAGGAGGAGATATTATCACTAATCTGCACAGATTCATTGAGGACAAGCATACAAACAAAATTCAGACCAGATTCAAAGATCCTGAAATATGTTAATCGTCCAGAGGTTTTAAGGTAACAGACTCCTGTAAAAGAATCTGCTAGTGGCGCAGATCTAAATAGCTATGAAGTCCCAGACCTTTCCTTCTGAAATGCTGTCACTGAGGGGCAGAGTCTAATTTCTCTCCTCCTCCAAAGCCACCTCACTAGCACTGCCAACTCTCTAATATCCCCTCCAGAGTGATCATTCTGACTGAATCTCCGAAGTGAGGAACATCTGGTTATTCAGCAATAAAGTTTGTTGCATTCAAGCACAATGACCAATCACCCTAATTAAGAGCCCCCACATCAGTCCAGACTGGAATTCAAATCAGGTGTCTTTTGCTCCATGTGGCTCAAAGCTATAGAAATGCTTCAGGAAAAGAATAAAGTAAAATACTTAAATTCATATAGGACATTTTATGACCTCAGAATTCAAAAAGGCTTTTGAAAATTTGTTGTGAAACATTGCAGCTAATGTATTGTGGGAAATTGGTTGTCAATTGTGCGCAGCAAGGTCCTCAAAACAACATTAAGATATTGTTTTAGTAACTGACTCCGGGATAAAGGACAGCAGGAAGAAGGATCATATGAGTACTAGCGCTCCCCTGGGCTGTGCTCAGCTTGCCACTTATGCACAACTGTTCTGCTAGATCCAGTTGAAACCGAATCATCAAGTTTGCTGATGACACAACAGTGATTGGCCTCTTCAACAATGACAAGATGGTGTACAGAGAGGAGGTGGAGTGGCTGGTAGAATGATGTGAACACAACAACTTGAGTCTTACTGTGCACAAGACCGAAGAGATGATTATGGATTTAGGAAGGTGTAGGCCGACCACTCCTCACTGCACATACACAGTTCTTTAGTGGAGAGAGTTCGGAGCATCAAGTTTCTGGGAGTGAACATAATGGACAATCTCACCTGGTCCCTCAACACCACCTCTTTGGTCAGGAAAGCACAGCAGCATCTCCACTTCCTGAGAATGAGGTGAGTGAGGCCCCCTCCCCTCACTACATTCTAACTGATTTTTATAGTGTCCTGACCAGCTTCATCATCATCTGGTACGGGAACTGTGAGGCGTCTGACCACAAATCCCTATAAAGGATTGTGAGGACTGCTGAAAGGGGATCATCTGGGTCTCTCTTCAACCCATCAGAGATCTTTATCAGGAGCCCCATGTATGCAGAGCAATTAGCATTGTCAATGATCCCTCCCATCTGTCCAACAGTCTTTTTGACCTCCTACCATCAGGCAGGAGATACCGTAGCATTAGGACAAGAACTGTTAGGATGGGAAACTGCTTCTTTTCCCAGGCATAAGACTACTGAATTTTCTGCCACCACGCAGGTCTCGTCACATATGAAGCACCAGTATCATTATACTACTTACTTTTGACCTTGTGTCATAAATGCACTTTATTATTTGTTTTGCCTTGGATTTCCAGCATCTGCAGACTTTCTTGTGCTTATTATTTGTAAATTTACTAGTGGTAATATTACTCCATGTGTTATGTGTGTGAGTTATACATACTGTGTTGTGCACCTTGGTCCAGAGGAACATTGTTTCGTTTGGTGGTATACATGTGTACAGCTGAATTATAATAAATTTGAACTTGAAAACTTCTTCACATCCACCTGAGAAAGCAGGTAAGGCCTCGGTTTAATGTCCCACCCACTTTGAAAGTACAGCACTCCCACTGAAAATATCAGAGAGTCAGCTTGGAATTATGCTCAAGTCTTGGGTATGGGATTTGAGCTCTTTAACATTGTTGAGACAAATGAGAAAGTTAACACTGAATTACAGTTAATACAGGCTATATACAGAGGCTACAGAGCTGGTCGCTCATCAATAGGGAATGACTCTTAGCCTGTACTTAGCAAGCAGGACAACTAAAACAGGATAAAAAGTAGTACACAGGAAGAAATAAACTTGCTGGAAAAATACAAATCTCATTGCAATTCTCAAAGGATTTCTAAGTCACTGAGGAATTTACAAAATAAAGAGCAGTCCAAGTACTGAGAAATTAACTGCAATACGAAGAACTCGTACTTTGAAAATAAATTCTGCGTGGAACTGGCTGACACAATTATTATTTTTTTTCCCAGTGCCTGTGAACAATGTTTTACATTGCAAGCTCTCCCAGGATAGTTCACAATTGTGTGATTTTATTTTCCTTTATAAGTGCAGCTGCTTTCTACAGGCTCATAAAAAGATGCTCTGTCTACAATGCATGCTTGCTGTGTCTCAGAGAGATGGGTCTCCCATCCAAATGCATTATTCACATGTGCTTCCACTTCTATTTCTGGTGCACTTCAGAATGGTTAATACATCAAGTGCTGTTCCATAAGTGCACAAATCAATACTGGAGGAGCACTATGGCCGCAATATATAATAGTACTATCTATTTTGTCTAGTCAAGTTGCTGAATTTTTTTTAAAAAGTTGTCTATTTATTCACTTCAAATCTAGAACAATTAGAATGTTGTGGAAGATCCTTTGGAAAGCCTTTTAAAGTTGCAGCTTCCTCACAGGTTCCTCATAACTAATTGTGAGATTTACGTCTTCATGAAACTCAGTGAGCTAAACTTAAAATAATTGTTGCAGAACCTCGGGAGAAAAAGGGAAGCGATCACTGACTGCTGATCACGTGCCACATATTGAACTACAATTCTAATTTGCCCTAACTTTTTTAAGAACTATGGTTTGGCACAACTTTCCTGAAGGCACCAACCAAGGCTGATGCACATTCCTTGGGATGAGAGCATATTAAACTACAGTTTAAGATGGTGCTACCGAAAACGTGTGACGGCTTACTGGTAGTTTGAAGGCAAGAAATTTGACCAAAAGCATTACTAATAACAGTTTTTTAAAGTAAATTGTGGTAAACTATCACTGCAAACAATGAAGACGCAAGCAAAGGCAAAGTGAATTTGAGAGATGAGCCATACTGGTGTGCTGCAGATTGAGTTGGTGAGAGCGATTCGGAGAGGAGACATTGAGGCAGAGGAGTTTCGATGCCTGTCCAATTAACCAGGGTGTGAGGTTGGAATCACTTTAAGTGCTGAGCTGATTTGGAGAGGTCAAGAGCCGCTTCTTCGGCAGCGAAATCTACGCCTGAAGCAAATCACTGGGCAGCATCTTGTACAGCCAATTGGCACGGCAGAGCCTGGGTATGATCCACCATTTAGACAATTTAAATGCTGGCCCAAAGAGACTGGAAAGGCAAGGAGTCGAGAGTCAGGCTGATTCCGCTCACTCTCCCGCGATTTTCATTTCTGTCTCTGTGACACTGAGGCTGTGACCCTGCACCTGGCTTCTGTGCCTCGTGTCTGAGCTTTGTGGCGATTTGCTCCACTAATATGATGAACTGTTACCAAGGCTTTGGGTCTACTCTAGGCTGCTCCAGGGATTTGGATCTAAGGACTCAATTTGGTTCAGAATGCTGTTGTTGATACTCGCTTCTATTGTTTACATGATTTGTGTTTTTTTTCCCCTCTTTCTGTGTGCATTTGGGTTGATCTTTTTTTAAAAATTGGGTTATTTTTGGTTTCTTGCTTTGTGGCTGCCTGTAAGCAGATAAATCTCAAGGTTGGATAATTTATACTTTCTTTGATAATACGTGTACTTTGAATATCTCAAGTGCCTTACTCATACAGCTGCTCTTCGTGCAAAGCTATAGGGAGAAGAGAGAGCAAGAACCAAGCTTGCATCATTTTGGTCTTTACTGCTTGATATTACACCACGTAATGCCACTCTCATTTTACATTATAGGACCACATCACCAATTGTTTACTAATGGCAGTATCTATGCATTAAGAGTTTGTATTTGGACAAAATTAGTTTTTAAAATATTGGCTCAAAGTGAGAAAAAAATGTTTCAACTCAAAGTCTGTGCTATCCATCCAGAGGCTGTGTATAACGATCTTATTATTAACACAGCTCTTGACACAACCTGGTGAGCCCTTGACTGATTGTCAATGAAGTCCTTCCACTGGCATTTCAGGCCTGAAGAAACTCTATTTTCAGAGACAGCCAACATGAAATTCTTTAAAATACTTCCTCTGTGGAAGGGTGGTTGGGAAAAAAGATCAGAAGAAATAGGAGCAGAATTACACCATTTAGCTCTTGGTGTCCATTTCACCATTCAATCATGGCTGACTTTTTTCAATCTCATTCTCCCAACTTCATGTAACCTTTAACCCTCTTACCAATCAAGAACCTGTTAATCTTCTGCCTTAAATACACCCAATGACTGGGCGTCCTGTCCTCTGAGGCAACAAATCGCACCGATTCACCACCCTCTGGCTAAAGAAATTCCTAATTTTATCCCTTTATTCCTTTATTTTGGTGCTGGCCCTTGGTTCCTCGTCTGTCCTATTTATGGAAATATCTCTCTATGTCCATTCTAACCACGTTATCAGTATTTGGCATATTTCAATGAGATCCCTCTTCATCCTTCTGGACTCCAAGTACAAGCCTAGAGACAACAAATGCTCCCGATATCTCAAGTCTTTCATTCCTGGGATCATTTTGTGAATGTTCTCTGTCCTTACCAGGACTAACATTTCTTTCCTTACATAGGGAGCCCAAAATTGCTCACAGTATTCCAAATGCAATTCAACCAATGCTTCATGAAACTTCAGCAGTACACCCTAGCTCTTATGTACAAATCCTCTCAAAATGAATGCTAATATTGCATTTGCCTTCTTTACTACTGATTCAAGCTGAAGTCAACCCTAAAGGAATCCTGAACTGGGACTCTCATCCCCTTGCACCTCTGATTTCTGAATTCTCTCAACGTTTAGAAAACTGTTTACACTTTATTCTTCCGTGCAAAGTACATAGTCCCACATGTCCCTAAAATGAAGCAATGAGGATTTGAAATTAATGATAGTTGGGCAACCAGCTCAAATCATTCCAATTAGTTTAATTCCACTTGCACAAAAGCTGAAGAAACAGACATGAAATACCCATGTGGGAAAAGTAAAAATAAAATTATTTAAGTAAAGCAAGTTTGAGTCCAAACCAAGTAGAATTAGTTTTAACCAAGGGTTTCTTCAATTTGACTTCCTTCAATGCTTGCGTCAACCTGTTTCTCTCTGGGTCAACCTGCCCTCCATTAATGGTAACCTGTAAAATTCTGCAAAGTCAAGCTGGCCTAATCATTTTTATCAGAATTTTTCAGGGTGGCTAATGTCCATGAAAAGTTTTGCATTACTGTTAATAATTAAGCTTGAAATCGTAGGTGAAACACTAAGGTTGTGATACAGGACACTGTGATGAGTGATAAAAGCCTAGGAGAAAATGCGAGAAAGCAAATAACATGATGCTAAATCTGAAAATAGGTAGAATGCAGGGTGATGGAAGGAAGGAAGGAAGGAAGGGAAGTTCAAAAGGTGAGGGATGTCAGGAGAGAATATAATTAAGTGGTGTTCAGCATAGTATTTCAAAGATCTTAATTTTTCACTTGATCACAGACAATGGACAAAAAATCTACCCTTGTTTTCATGGTTGAGTGAATGACATCTTTATATAGTCCATATTTGTAGAATACAAACAAAAGGATGAACAAGTACAGTACTTCTAAGTTTATTGTAGAGGGGAAAATGGTCTATGATTCAGCTTGGGCAAAGCAGGTTAATAAATAAAACAATTTATAAAATGACCTATATAGACAAACAGAGATCCATAGAACATCTGTATTTTATCTAGTCCTGACGAAGGGTCTCGGCCCGAAACGTTGACAGTGCTTCTCCCTATAGATGCTGCCTGGCCTGCTGTGTTCCACCAGCATTTTGTGTGTGTTGTTTGAATTTCCAGCATCTGCAGATTTCCTCGTGTTTGATCTGTATTTTATGTTCAGATATTCGTTCTCAGTTATGGCCAATTTTAGTGACCTGTTTGGTTTTGAGTTAGGGAACGGAAAAATATGGCATAAATATTCCAGGTCCTTGGTCCTGACTTTTATTACGTGTATACATATCATCAGGTATGCAAATCATCCAGAGTCCTCATTGTCATCATTGGCAAGTCCTGGGTCAATACAGCCTTAAGATTGATCTGAATTCAAAAGTCAGGACTGCTGGGAAGTTGGATGCCAAAGACGGTCTGCCCTGGGGTCAGAGGGCTGTGCATGGGTTGGGGGGGCGGTGTGCGAATGGGTCTTGTTTGGTTGTTGTTTTGTCACTTGTTGTATTTTCTGTTGGTCTGCCAAGCATGGTTGGCATGCTATGTTGGAGAGGGAATGTGTGACGACAGTTGTGGGCTGTGCCCAACACTTCCTTGGGTGTGTTAGTTAGTGCAAATGATGAATTTCAGGGTATGTATGTTTCAAAGTACATGTGATAAGTAAATCTGAATTTGAGGATCCAACGGATTTAGTATATATCAATATCCCTTCATCTTGCCATCAACTCTTTACTATTAAAGAACAAGGGCAATAAGTTGCACAAATGCCAAGAATTCGAAACACACTTCTAAGTCAACCATCAAAAAGGACATAAAATAGTCAAAGCTGTAATACCCTGAAATTACTCACCCAATACCATTGGGTGGGCACCACCAACCTAAGGATTGAAGCAGAGAAAGAAGATCTTCCTTTGGTAAAATGAAGGAAATAAAATCAGTTTTGCAAGATTTACATGCAAAGTCAGTGAAGACCAAGATGCCAGTGAGGTTAAGAATAGGAGGATTTGGCAGATGAATGGTGAACTGGTGCAGCGGGGGAAGGTTTCAGATTTCTGGATCATTGGGATCACTTCTGGGGAAGGTATGATCTGTACAAAAAGGGCAGGTTACACCTGAACTTGAGGGGGACCAACCTTGTGGATATGTTTTCTCGAGCTAGACGAGAAGCTAGACTGGACTGCCAACACAGATGCCTTGTGCAGGAAGGCACAGAGTCGACTGTACTTCCTTAGAAGGTTGGCGTCATTCAATGTCTGTAGTGAGATGCTGAAGATGTTCTATAGGTTAGTTGTGGAGAGCGCCCTCTTCTTTGTGGTGGCGTGTTGGGGAGGAAGCATTAAGAAGAGGGACGCCTCACGTCTTAATAAGCTGGTAAGGAAGGCGGGCTCTGTCGTGGGCAAAGTACTGGAGAGTTTAACATCGGTAGCTGAGCGAAGGGCGCTGAGTAGGCTACGGTCAATTATGGAAAACTCTGAACATCCTCTACATAGCACCATCCAGAGACAGAGAAGCAGTTTCAGCGACAGGTTACTATCGATGCAATGCTCCTCAGACAGGATGAAGAGGTCAATACTCCCCAATGCCATTAGGCTTTACAATTCAACCGCCAGGACTTAAGAACTTTTTAAAAGCTATTATTAATGCTTTTTGAGATAGTGATTTAGATGCATATCATACTTTTTACTGAGTTAAGTATTGTATGTAATTAGTTTTGCTACAACAAGTGTATGGGACATTGGAAAAAAAGTTGAATTTCCCCATGGGGATGAATAAAGTATCTATCTATCTATCTATCTATCTATTGGGGAAGATTTAAACTAATTTGACAAGGGGATGACAACCAGGGTGATAGGGCTGAAAATGAGCCAGATGGTGTACAAGTCAATGCAGTGTGTAGTGAGACTGTGAGGAAGAACAGGTAGATGATAGGGCAAAATTACAGTCCTTTGTATGGGTTCAAGTGTGACATGGAGGCAAATCAAAATGGGTGATGAATACAGGACTGAAGGTGTTATATTTGAATGCACACAGTACACAGAATAAGGTTCACAGAATACTTGTGGCACAGTTAGAGATTGGCAACTATGACTTTGTGGAAATTACTCAGTTGTAGCTGAAAGATCATAGTTGGGAAATGAACATCCAAGCATACACCTTGTATCAAAAGGTTAGGCAGGAAGGCAGAGGGGGTGAGGTGGCTCTGTTGGTAAAAAATGAAATCAAATCCTTAGAAAGAGGTGACATAGGGAACAAAAAGATGTAGAATCATTGTGGGTAGAATTAAGAAACTGCAAGGGTAGAAAGACCCTGATGGTAGTTAATACAGTAGCCAGGATATGGGATACAAATTACAACTGGAGATAGAAAAGGCATGTAAAAAAGACAATGTTATGATAGTCAAAGGGGATTACAATATGCAGGTATAATGGGAAAACCAGGTAGGTGCTGGATCCCAAGAGAGGGAATTTGTAGAATGCCTATGAGATGGCTTTTTAGAACAGCTTGTGGTTGAGCTCACAGGGGAAAAGGCAATTTTGTATTGGGTTTGTGTAATGAACCAGATTTGATTAGGGAACTTAAGGTAAACGAACCCCTTGGAGGCAGTGATCACAATATGATAGAATTCACCCTCCAGTTTGAGAAGAAGCTGACATCAGATGTATCAGTATTACAGTGGAATAATGGGAATTGCAGAGGCATGAGAGAGGAATTGGTCAAAGTTGATTGGATAGATCTCAGCAGGGGTAATGGCAGAACAGCAATGGCAGGAGTTTCTGGAAGCAATTTGGAAAGTGTAGTATAGATACAGTACATCCCAAAGATGAAGAAATATTCTAATGGGAGGATAAAGCAACTGTGGCTAACAAGGGAAAACAAAGACAGTATAAAAGGAAAAGAGAACATATAATACAGCAAAAATTAGTAGATAGATAGATAGATAGATAGATAGATACTTTATTCATCCCCATGGGGAAATTCAACTTTTTTTTCCAATGTCCCATACACTTGTTGTAGCAAAACTAATTACATACAATACTTAACTCAGTAAAAAATATGATATGCATCTAAATCACTATCTCAAAAAGCATTAATAATAGCTTTTAAAAAAGTTATTAAGTCCTGGCGGTAGAATTGTAAAGCCTAATGGCATTGGGGAGTATTGACCTCTTCATCCTGTCTGAGGAGCATTGTATCGATAGTAACCTGTCGCTGAAACTGCTTCTCTGTCTCTGGATGGTGCTATGTAGAGGATGTTCAGAGTAGTAAGAAGTTAGAGGACTGGAAAGCTTTTAAAACCAACAGAAGGTGAATAAATAGCAATAAAGAGAAAAAAGATGAAATATGAAGTTAAGCTAGCCAATAATATCAAAGAGGATACCAAAAGTTCTTTCAGATATTAAGAGTAAAAAAGAGGCAAGAGTGGGATATTGGACCACTGGAAAATAACATTGGAGAGGTAGTAATGGGGGAATAAAGAAATAGCAGATGAACTGATTAAGTATTTTGCATCAGTCTTCACTGTGCAAGACACCAGAGGTATGTCAGAAATTCAGGAGTGTCAGTGGGCAGAAGAGAGTGTAGTTACTATTGCTAAGGAAAAGGTGCTTGAGAAGCTGAGAAGTCTGAAAGGAGGTAAGTCACCTGGGTCGGATGGACAACACCCCTGGGCTCTGGAAGAGGCAGCTGAAGAGATTGTGGGGGCATTAGTAATGGTCTTTCAGGAATCACTAGATTCTGGAGGACTGGAAATTTGTAAATGTAACTCCACTCTTTAAAAAGGGAGTGAAGCAGAAGAAAAGTAGATTTTCAGCCAGTTAGCTTAACCTCAGTGGTTGGGAAGATGTTGCAGTCAGTGAGTTTTTGGGATACTTGGAGATGCATGATAAAGGAAAATCTTGCCTGACAAATCTGTTGGAATACGTGAGGAAGTAACAGGCAGGATAGACAAAGAAGAGTCAGTGATGTTGTTTACTTGGATTTTCAGAAGGCCTTTGACAAGGTGTCACACATGAGGCTGCTAAAACAAGAGCCCATGGTATTACTGAAAATACACTTGCATAGACAAAAACAAATCATAAACACAAGGAAGTCTGTAGATGCTGGAACTCCAAAGTAACACGCAGAAAATGATGGAAGAAAGATCCTGAAGAAGGGTCTCAGCCCAAAACATTGACTGTTTATTCTTTTCTATAGATGTTGCCTGACCTGCTGAGTTCCTCTAGCATTTTGTGTGTTGTACAGATTGAAGATTGGCTGAATGACAGGAGGCAAAGTGTGTGAATAAAGTGGGCCTTTTCGCGCTGGTTGCGGTTACTAGTAGTGTTCTACAGGGGTCAGTGTTGGGATTGCTTCTTTTCATGTTAAATGCCAATGATTTGGATGGCAGGTTTGATGGCTTTGCAGCCAAGTTTACAGACAATACAAAGATAGATGGAGGGCCAAGTATTGTTGAAGAAGCAGGGAGTCTGTAGAAATAGAGGAATGGGCAAAGTGGCAGATGGAATATAGTGTTAGGAAGTGTATGGTCATACACTTCAGTAAAAGGAATAAAAGCGTAAACTATTTTTGAAGTAGGGAGAAAATACAGAAATCGGAGGTGCAAAGGTACTCGGAAGTCCTCGTGCAGGATTTCTAAAAGTTAACTTGAAGTTAAGTAAGGAAGGCAAATTTAATGTTGGCATTCATTTTCAGAGGACTAGACAATAAAAGCAAGAATGTAATGCTGAGGCTTTATAAGATATTGGTCAGACTGCACTTGGAGCAGTTTTGTACCCTTTATGTCTTATTCGAGTCCTTCCTCTACAGCCCTATATCTTTCCTACCCATCTGCCTTCACCTATCAGCTTCCAGCTAGCCTGCTGCCCCTCCCCCACCTTTTTATTCTTGAATCTTCCCCCTTCCTTCTCAGTCCTGAAGAAGGGTCTCAGCCTGAAATGTCAACTTTCTATTCATTTCCATAGATTCTGCCTGACTGTCTGCATTCCTCCAGCATTTTGTGCGTTGCTTTTCACATTTTATGTTAATGGTTTGGATGATGGATTTGATTCCTTTGTGGCTAAGTTTGTGGATGATACAAAATAGGTGGAGGGGAAGGTAGTGTTGAGGTGCAAAGGGAGTCCTAGTGCAGGATTTCCTAAAGGTTAACTTGAAATTAAGTCAGTGGTAAGAAAGGCAAATACAAGGCATCATTCATTTCCAGAGGACTAGAATATAAAAGCAAGCATGTAATGCTAAGACTTTCTTTATAAAACATTAGTCAAGCAGCATTAGGAATATTGAGAGTAGTTTTGGCCTCTATATCCAAGAAAAGATGTGCTAGTATTGGAGAGGGTCTAGAGAAGGTTTACAGAAATATAAGGGTTAATGTACAAGGAGAGTTTGATGGCTCTAGGCTTGTACTCACTGGAGTTTAGAAGAACGAGGGATCTCATTGAAACCTACTGACTATTGAAAGATGGAGTGGATGTGCAGAGTTTCCAGCAGTGGGATATTCTAGGACCAGAGGGCATAGACTCATGAATACAAGGATGTCCCTTTAGAACATGGAGAAATTTCTTTGGCCATAGGGTGGTGAATCTGTGGAATTCATTGCCAGAGATAGTTGTGACACACTGTTCCCTTTAAGCTACGTGAATGTGTGGCTGTACAGTAACTGAAGTGCTCCTACAGACATATCCTTTGGTGCTGCACAGCTAGAATAAAGACATATGAGAAAAAGTTTACGAAATGTGAAAGATTTTCTTTGTTGTACTGTATTTCATTACAACCTTCAATAAAATCAAAGGAATGCAATTCTTCAATTTTCATTCTAAATATTCATAGTATGTATATTACAAAAAAGTAATTTAAAGTGCTGCACAGTTTTCTAGATGTGTAAAAACTTCCTGCTCAGTGTAACGGTTGGTCCGATAGCTGTATATAAAAAAAAACAGGAAACATTTACTGTGCGGGCCAAGTCATTGTGTACATATAAAGGAGTGGTTTACAGGTACTTAATTAGTAAAGTGTGTCAAAGTTTATAGGGAGAAGGCAGGAGAATTGAGTCGAGGAGGGGAACAAAATCAGCCATGATCAAATGGCAAAATGACTAAATGGTCTGAACGACTTAATTACGCTCCTGACGACTTAATTACGCTCCTGAGTCTTATAGTGTAAAACTATTTATAAACAGTCAGTCATACCTTTTCATATTTTGGTTTCATGAGGGGCAAGGTATTGATAATGAATTGCTTTCCTTGATCTTGTCTTTAGTGTACATGTGATTGTAGCACAAACCTGTTGTGGATCTGATCCCTACTCTGTGCAGAGATAATTGATCAACCTGGGCTCAGCAGAGAACACTAGAATTAGCTTCATGTCACAAGGGGAAAGGAGTAACAAAGATTAAGATCCTACCCCCTAATTGATATTTGGCTGAGGCTTCCTATAATTGCCTAGGGGAGAATTTGAAGGGCTTGATAATATTACCAAGTTACTTGTTGTTGGTAGATGGATTCAGTGCATAACACAAGCACCAGATCTTAAGTGTCTATATTTTTCAGTTCATCTGTATTTGACTTAAAAAGAAACAATACACTTGCATTTATAATGTTACACAACAAAAGACAAACAATTAAACACTTTATTGTAAAGTGTTGTAATGTGGGAATCTAACTGGCACAGTGTTTTAGACCATGACACCATAAGACTTCGGAGCAGAATTAGGTCACTCGCCCCATTGACTCTGCTCTACCATTCCATCATGGTTAACTTATTATCCCTCTTAACCCCATTCTCCTGTCTTCTTCCTGAAAACCTTTGATGTCCTGATTAACCAAGAACCTATCATCCTTTGCTTTAAATACACTCAATGACTTGGACCTCATAGCTACCTGTGGCAATTAATTCTACAGATTCACCACCCTGTGGCTTACGAAATTCCTTCTCATGTCTGTTCTAAATGGTGTGTAAATGGTTTAGTGCTGTGTAGTACTCCCAGTGCAATAAAGGGGCTCTGCAGGATATACATAGTGAATGATAGGGACCTAGGAGTGTTGCACAACAGAAAGACCTGGGGAAACAATTAATAGCTCCTTGTAAGTGGCAAGGTGACAAAGAAGGGATATGGCACAATTGTCTTCATCATTAGGGGCAATGAGTTGGAACATTATGTTACAGCTGCACGAAACCTTGGCAAGGCTATACCTGGAAAATCATGTGCAGTTCTGGTCAGCATATTATAAGAAGGATGAGATTAAGCTAGAGGGTGCAGAAAAGGTTTACAAAGATGTTGTTGAGATGGGAGGCCTTAATTATAAAGGGTGACTGAATAGGGAAGGGCTTTTTTCCCTGGAATGGAAATTTCCTCCACACACAGAAGGTGGTGGGTATATGGAAATAGCTGCCAGAGGTGATAGAGACAGCTGCAATTACAAAGTTTAGAAGGCATTTGGACAGATACGTGAATAGGAAAGACTTACAGCAGGGGTTCCCAACCTTTTAAAGCCATGGATTAGCAAGGGGTCTTTAGAGGGTTATGGGCCAAAGACAAATGGTACCAGCTAAGGAAAACGGCTTGTTTGACATGGGTAGGTTGGCTCAAAGGGCACTTTTCCCTCTGTATAACGCTATGGCTCTTTGGAGACATACAGTATAGGATATCAAAACAAGGAGTGAGATAAGAATGGGGAAGGAAGGAGAGTCTGGAAGGGAGGCATTCCCTCTCCCACATGATCTCCCATAAAATTGTTACCACTGTTATCATTTGCACAGAGAGAAGGATGAGGACGTTGTGGAAAGAAACAGCTGTGTACGACTATAATGCCTTCAACTGTCAAATATCCTGCCAATGTTAATCAATGATCGCAAGTGGATTGCTAGTGTCTGTAGTCATCACCTTGCACAATGATGGGGGTGGGGGAGATGCATAAAATATCATATAAATAAAATAGTATTATATGACACCTTTAGCACCATAAAACATTCACAGTATTATCGGATAAAATTTAATATCACATCCATTAGAAGGACGAGGGGAGATGTAACATTTGGTCAGAGTGTTAGGTTTTAAGAAGTGCCTTAAAGGAGGAGAGGTCAACAAAGTCCTGACTTACCTGTCAAAGGCTATTATTTGCAGTGCTTTAGGCAATCTCAGAATATCTCAAAAAGCCCTTAAACATAGGCTCAGGCAGCTAAAGGTACAGTATAAATACTACATGGGAGTGATAAAAAGCAGAGATGTACATTGGAGGAGAATTGGAGTATAGAGATCCCAAAGGGTTGTCAGACTGGAACAGGTTACAAAGACAAAGACGCAAAGAGTAACTTGTATCAGTGGAGGGTGCTCAAGGAACAGAAACATATACTGTTCGATCCTCACAGTAACATTCTCTGTTTTGGCTCTATCTCTTTGGTGTCATCTGACTTTATCATGACAATCAGTGTCATGAAGATACGTAAAGTGCCAGGTGGATGCACGAGTCAACATCAAAGTCAAAAGGTAAATAATGCTCCTTTCACTGTCTTTTATTAAACATGTTTGTGACTCCTGACAAAGGTCAAGAACTGTAGATATCTGTAATGAAAATTATATGTTCTCAGACAAAGTGCACAAAACTAGTGCTGGAACACTGTCACATCTCATACCACCCACCCAGCCCCACACCACCTTGCGCTGTTTCTGAATCACCTTGGATAAAAATAGACTAATTGCTGTGGAGTGGCACAGCCTGCACTGTGTGTGTACTGCCCTCTACCTTCCCCAGATCTAATTACAACCCTCAGAATACTTCAGAATTGAGCAGGAGAAAGTACGAATGCAACTTCAGTTGGAACTGGTCACATTTTAGTTTGTGGCACTTGTTTGTTGCTGAGATGGTAACAAGCTGCTGCTTCACCCGTGCACGTGGCAAAAGTCCCATAAAGCTGGTGTAGCATAAACAAGTGTGGAAAAATAAAGTGTGGCTGTGCATGTGCAGTTGCTGATTGTATGTTTCTCGCTGAGGGAAAATGGAACAAGATGTGTTCACAAATTTTTTTATTTAATTACACTCTGGCTTTGTTTGTTTTAAAGGATGGTGTAGTGAAAAAAAATGACTCCAGCCTTCAACAGGGCTAATTACCAATTATTTTTCTCACTCACCGCTGTGATGCTAAACATCCCTACACTCTGGCATATGCTGGGACATGTTTAGTGCCACGTTTCACATTCAGTTTCCTATTAAAAATCCTCTAGGTTCTCACAACAGAGGACTGGGGCTGTTGTGGAAGGAGCCCGGAGGGAACAGAGGTAGGGCAGAATCAGGTAAGCTATTATAGCACCATTATGGCAGCTCAAATGGTAACTGTTAATTAGCCAGCTCATAAAAACCCTCTGGAATTAAATAATCCTGCTATGGGAAACATTGTGTGAAAATCTTCAGCAAAATATTTCAGACTACAAGATATGTTCGTACAATACAACAGTGACTAACCAGTTCAAAGACCCATTCATCCCAAGAATATGAAAGGTGTTATGCATTTGCAAATTCTTTCTATTTTATATGTGGCTATTTTGCCCTTTCATGTGGGCACGGGGCAAGTCATGGTGCCACAATGTTGAAACAAAATGAACTTGAGACAAACCCAAATACATTTGATCTCAACCTCTCCACTCACCAAATCTCCAGAAGGCCAGACACACAGACCCCAAGTAATCCTAGATGATGCAAACATACACAATTTCTAAACACACTCCAGCCACAGCATTCTACCTGTTCAAACCACTGGACTTCATAGTTCATAAATCTCCATGAGGTTAATATACAGAAGTGGCTAATGAAAAATAGGAACTTCGGAACAGAACCATCCAGCCTTTGAAGCCCGGTTAGGGTTGATTTGTTCTTCCAACTATTTGGTCAGAAAGTTGGAGTATTCCCCTTTATTAGTCGCTCTTACTCTGGTAATGAAATTGAAAGCAGCAGGATAAATTTTTCAAAGGTGCATTTAGTTTAAATGGTTCTGTAGGTGTGTGGACTAAATGCTGTTGTTCTGTCAGCAGTGAAAACCACGTTTCGTGTGTTCACCTCAGGTGCAAGTGTGCATGTCAATAACACTACATTAAATCTAGCATTTATAGCCATAATCAGCAATAAACCATCTTGTTACATGTTTTTACTTTTTTCTTATTGAGGTACAAGATTAAGTTCCTCTAAGGACTTCTGCTCTAAGTAATTAACAATCATCTGGGAGTAAGCTCAATATGTCTCCTGAGACCAGTGGATAGCAATTTTAAATAAACATGTGGTGAGGAAGATATGTGGCTGAAGTCACAGATGCACAGGGTATTATGGACATCCACAGTTTGCCAAAGGCTTGAGTTTGATTTTCCTATCATCCAGTTCCAGATAGCAGTAGGTAGCTGCAGTGGATGGGATGGTCCATCCACTGTGCTGAATGCACAGTTTGCACTCACTCCTTCCTCACAGGATTACCCACAAGAGATGGTAGACACAGAATACTTCCATCCAGATTTAGTATGGCATGTTTAAATTAGATGCTAATGATAGGAAAGCATTAACCAGCGAACCTTTAAACTATTTATCTTTGCAACCAATTTCAAAGCAGAGTTTGGAAATTAATGCAATAATTTCAAGACTAGCCCCTTTGGTTAACAATGATTTGTTTACAAATACTATTCTAATGTAGTACAAGGTTTCGGGTATCAAAATGAGATTGACCTAATGTTTGGTCAAAGGGATATGTTTTAAGTGGCATGATAAAGCACATTTTAAGTTTGCTGATGACACCGCTGTTGTGGGGCATATCAAAGGTGGTGATGAATTAGCATACTGGGGGAGATGGAAAATTTGGTTGAATGGTGTAATAACAACAACCTCTCACTCAATGTCAATAAGACATTGAACTGATTGTAGACTTCACAAGAGAGAAATCAGAGGTCCATGAACCACTGGTCATCAGAGGTGGAGAGAGTCAGTAACTTTAGATTCCTGTGTGTCAATATCTCAGAGGACCTGTCCTGGACCCATTATATAAATAAAATTGCAAACAGAGCAGAACAGTGCCTCTATTTCCTCAGGAGTCTACCAGAGATTCGGCATATCATCAAAAGCTTTGGCAAACTCCTATCGATGTGTGCTGGAAAGTGTGCTGACGGGCTGCATTATGGCTTGGAATGGAAACACTAACGCCTTTGAGCAGAAAATCCTGCAAAAGGTAGTGGAAGGTAAACCCTCCCAACCTTTGAGCACATCTACATGAAACACTGCCGCAGAAAAGCAGCATCGATCATCGAAGATCCTCACCACCCAGGCCGTGCTCTTTTCTTGCTGTTGCCAGCAGGTGGAAGGTACAGGAGCCTCAAGACTTGCACCACCAGGTTCAAGAACAGTTACTACCCCTCAATCATCAGGCTCTTGAACAAAAGGGGATAATTACACTCATTTAAGGACACTTTTATCTTGTTATTTCATGTTCATTATTTACTGCTATTTATCTGCATTGTATACAGTTCCTGCTTATAGTGACTGTTCTATAGATTAGCTAAGTATGCTCGCCTGAAAATAATCTCAGGGTTGTATGTAGTGGCATATATGTATTCTAATCACAAATTTTACTTTGAACTTTAATAAAGGTGCAGCAAGAAGCAGCATGTACAGGAGGAATTTTAGGGTTCAGGGTTATGAAATCTCAAGGCATCACAGTGGAACAATGAAAATCAGAATTGTGCAAAAGGTCAGAATTGAAGGATTGCAGGGAAATCAGAATCAGGTTTATTGTCACAGTTTCATATGCTGTGAAATTTGTTGTTTTGTAGCAGTGCAAAGATTAATTACAATTGCAAAATAAATAATTGCAAAAATAAAAATAAGAAATGGTGTTCATGTAGTGTTCAGAAATCTGATGACAGAGGGAAAGAAGTTGTTTCCTATATCACTGAGTGTGGATGTTTAGGCCCCTGAGGGTAGTAATGATAAGAGGGTAAGTCCAGAATGGTGAGGGTCCTCAATAATGGATGTTGCCTCCAAGGCACCACCTCTTCAAGATGTGCTAGATGGTGGGGAGTGTTGTGCCTGTGATGGAGACGGTTGAGTCTATAAGTCTCTGCAGCCTTTGATCGTCAATACCAGACTGTGATACAATCAGTGAGAATGGTCTCCTCCATATAACTATGGAAATATCCAAGTCTTTGGATACTAACTAATCTCCTCAGATTCCTATCACAATAGAGCCACTGGCATGCTTCCATTGTGACTGTATCAAATGTGATGGGTCCAGAGGAGATCCTCCGAGATATTGACACCCACGAACATAAAGCTACTCATCATTTCCACTACTGATCTCTCAATGAGTACTGTCGTGAGTTGTCCCAATTTCACCTTCGTGAAGTTCACAATTGATTCCTTGGTCTCGCTGATGTTGAATGCGAAGTTGTTGCGACACCATGCTTCCCTCATTGTCCCTTGAGAACTCACCGATACAAATGGCGTTTGAGCTTGCTTAGTCACACAGTTATGAGTTTAGAGAGAGTAGTGCAGTGGGCTAAGCATGCATTCTTGAAAACCTGTAAGTGGTTATGGCCAACAGGAATAACATGATTATAGAAGAATTTAAGCAAAATGAAGAAAACTAAACAAATCACTGATCTTTCAATTGCACTCAGTCAGGAAAGAAAACCAAGCATGCACCTTTTAATCTTTGGCTTATTTGGTGAAACTGTGATGGATGTTATTGTTTTATTTACCTGTGGCAGCAATAGCCAGAAATTCACAGCATCAACACAATGAGCCAGGCAGATGGAGAGCTCATTTTGCAGCTGCTATTGGAAAAATTGCCCCTTTGTTGCTGGATATTGGCATAATGGGATATAGAAAAATAAGTGAAACATCTGTACTTCAGAGATGCACAATGCTAAAGTTAAAACTTAATGCAGCAACTGGTGCATCTGAATCAAACAGTTTTAAAACAGACTTCGAAAAGATGTAAAAAGGCCAACTTGAAAATACTTAGAGCACTATTTAACGAGTAAAAAATTACATATGTAAATCTCCAACACTGTATCACAATAGAACATATTGAAGTGATTTAAAAAGTTTTAGGTATAATGACTTATTATGGGGTATTTTGAACACAGCAACATTTCCAAAATCCCAATAGGATGCAGTGTCATTTATCTATGTTTACATACATGCTAATCAAGACTGAAGTAAAAAATACCAAGCACACTATCAGTAACCCTAGCAATGCAAAACTTACAGCTGAAAATTAAAGAAAGCTATTCAAAATTAAGGATGGGAGAGGACAGACATCACAAATAGTTGCTATCTTTTGATCACCGAGTGTGATGTATTTATTTACATACAGACTGACATAGAATAAATAAAGCTCTTCCAGAATTGCACAGAAGATTAACATGCAAGATTTGACTCCTGGTGATCGTGAATTAAGGTGGCACATGATATCTTGGTTGCTCTTCACAGTGGGTTTGTCCACTCATCTTTCTACTATCGAGGGATACTCACCAGAGCTCTAACCAAAAACAGTATTGTACACAGTATACTGTAGCTCAAAGATAATGCTGAATTACAGCAGACATTCTCTGGAATCCCACCTGATCAATTGATATTTGCTGAATATAATGAAGGGACAAGCCCTAGAGCCAAGTTAGGTCTGCTACAGCTCTATGCGAATAATAATTAAAGATTGCCTTACCACAACTGTGTACGAGTTCAGCAATGGTCCTAGCTCCAGAGTGGGTGCCTGACAAGATTTCTTACATAGTCCAGTAAAGACCTCAGTGTAGATAATTGCACACCCCAACAAGGGCCTCCAACAAAGACCTGGTAATTGTTAAATCAGCTTTTACTGTGCAATGAGCTATGTAATTTCAGCTCTTACCATCCAATAAGCCACGAGGGCTTCCAGTTTCTGCAAGGAAGTCCAGTTTTGAACTGTTCACTTCGCTATCTTTAACATTCCACGAACTCACAGGAGTAATTTCAGATTCAGCTGAAGCAATAGTGCTAGAATCCAGCACATGTTCCACCAGGGGATAGGAGACAGCACTGTAACCACTGCATAAACAAAGAACAAGAGTTGAAGTTTTAGTCACAACCAATTCCAAGGTGAATCCCACTTTATGAATTCTACCACACTAATGTGGCAGCGATTCTCAGACTGAGTGTGGATGTGGCTGAGTAGAAAATAAATCTAAGCTGTTCTCTGCTTTCTATCACCTATTCAGCAATACAACAGATAATCTTCCACTGAGGTTGCAAAAGTAACTAAGTATCCAGTTACTTTTGCAAGTATCATCAAGAGCAAAGGCAAGTAAAGCTTATATTTAATGTAGTTTTTGGACATTAATCAGAAAGCACATTAAAATGAGCCAGTGTGGAATTCCTACTGAATGCCTTCCTCATTGTTGTTGCAAGATTAGTAAAGTTTAGTCCTAGGAACACAAGATAGGTACAAGGGTAAAGAAAGGGAAAGTGGGTTCGTTTAGTTAGTTCCAGAGTTCAAGAAAGTTCAAAATTCAAAGTAAATTTTCTATCAAAGTAAATATATGCCACCATATATAACACTAAAATTTATTTTCTTGTGGGCATATTCAATAAATCCAAGAACCATAATGGAATCAGTGAAAGACAGCACCCAACAAGGTGGACAAACAAACACTGTGCAAAAGACAAACCATGCAAATACAAAAGATAAAAGAAATAGTAATAATAAATAAATAAGCATTAAATATCAAGAACATGAGATGAAGAATCCTTGGTGTGGGAACTATTCAGTATTGCAGCCAGTGAAGTTATCCCCCACTGGTTCAAGAGCCTGATGGTTGACGGGTAATAACTGTTCCAGAACCTGGTGGTGTGGGTCCAGAGGCTCCTCCTTCTTTCTGAAGGTCACAGTGAGAAGAGAGCATGATCTTGGTGATGGATGCTGCTTTCCTGCGACATGTGCTTACTGACAGGGAGAGCTTTACCCGTGTTGGTTTGGGCCGTATCCACTACTTTTTGTAGGATTTTCCATTCAAAGACATTGGTGTTTCCATACCAGGCTGTGATGCTACCAGTCAATATACTCTCCACCAGACATATATAGAAGTTTGTTAAAGTTTTAGGTGTTACAAACTGTCAGGACAAGGCATCTGCCTTAGTGTTCTTGAAGCCAGTTGGTTGGAGATGGTGAAGTTGAATTGCTCAAAGAAGAGGGCACGGCAAGTCTGATGTGAGTTGAGTTGGAGGGTGTGTTGAATGGATATAAGGTTCTGGTGGTCAGTCCCGATCAGGAAGGGCTTGGTGCTTCCCATCAGCCAATGTTGTCTCCATTCATCCAAGGCCCATTTGATGGCAAGTAGTTCTCTATCTACTCCATAATGGCAATGTGCAGAGTTGAAACTGTGTGAGAAGGCTGCCATCGCTGGCAGAGGATGGCCTGGTGCCCACATCAGGTGCATCCACCTCTACCACGAAAAGCCTAGAAAGGTTCGAATGGTGGAGAATGGGACCGGTGGTGAAGTGCTTCTTGAGCTCCTCAAAAGTGTAGTCTGTGGCAGCAGACCAGGTTACCTGTGATGTAGGTGATTTGGTGAGGGAGGTGAGAACAGCAGCGACTTGGCTGTAGTTCCTGATGAACTGGCAGCAGAAGTTGCTGTAGCTGTTTGAGCACAGTCAGGGTCATTCAACAACAACATACACTTTCTCTGGGTCTATGGTCATGCCTTGGGGTGAAAGGATGTAACCAAGGAAGGAAATGGCTGGGGTGTAGCAATAGCATTACTTTAACACGCAATAGAGTTGGTTTTCAAGGAGATGCTGAAGGAATGAATGGATGCGACAGATGGAGTCTCAGAGGTCCTTGGAAAAGATGAGGATGTTGTCGAGGTAGACAAACACATATCTATGTAGCATGTCTCAGAAGATCTCATTGATGAAGGTTTGGACAACAGGTGGAATGTTAGAAGGCCTGAAGGCATCACCAGATATTCGTAGTGACTAGTGGGTGATATGAATGCTGTCTTACTCACATTCCCCTGGTAGATGTGGATCAGGTTCAATGTGCTCTGTAGATTCAGTTTGGTGAAGGTGTGGGTCCTGCAGTGTGCTTCAAATGAGCTACCATCAAGGGCAGAGGATGGAGATTTTATTGGGTCTTCTGCAGTCATTACAGCAACGGAGACTCCATCTTTCTTTTTGACTAAGAAGAATCCTGCACCGGCTGAGGACTGGGACAGTTGAGTGAAGCCGTGCTGGAGCACTTTGGCGATGGATCTCAGGACAGGAAGAACAGATTACCTTAGGGAGGGGTAGCATCTGGGAGGAGGTTGATCGTGCCGTCGTGTGGTCTGTGAGGCAGCAGGGTGTTCGTTTCCCTTTTACTGAAGGTGACGGTCAAGTCAGGAGTTTAGCTCCCTCCATCTCCACAGACACACAGGGTGAAGTCAGCTGAGGTTGTAGGCAGGTGGACCCTCAACTCAGCAGTGAACCTGATGACCAGGTGAAGTGAGGGTCGTAAGTGAAGATGCAGAAATAACCCCAGATGAGAGCAGTGCTGGGTGAGTTGGTAAGGAGGAATGGGATAGACTGGCATTACTCCCTGATGCTCATGTACACAGGCTATGCGCACACTCTAACCATTCCAGACCCCAAAGGACATCTGTCAGTGATCATGGTGCAGAAAGGGCGAGAGATAGGCTTGGTAGGGAGTCCATGCTGCAGGGTCTGGTCCAGAAAGTTGCCTGCTGCACCGAAATCCACCAGTGCCTCCTGTGCATACAGAGCTGTCAAGGTGTGAAGGAGGACAGAGAGGATGAATCAGGTAATGGACTGGAATGAGAGGACAGGGGGAACTTACCAGATAGAAGGCTCCTCACCTCTACCTGGTGCTGTCGTTTTCCTGGATGCACTGGGAATTTAGTGCATGGGTGATTGGCAGCTCCATAGTAAGCACACAAGTTATTTCTCCATCAATGCTCACGTGCCTGGGGGTTAAGGGAGCTCTTCCTACTTGTGTAGGTTCTAAAGGCACTCATGATGAGGGCACTGTAGCCTGAAATAATACTGGAAACAAAACTGAAGTTCTGGCAATTACTGGAAGTTCAAGAAATCAATGTTCATGACATCAGGTTGAAGGCTACCCAGACAGAATACAAGATGTTGTTCTTTCAACCCAAATGTGGCTTGAGGCTGATGGGGAGATATGTGAGGTCAAGAGGAATCCTATCCTTAGTACGGAGGCGGGTGGATGGGGTGAGAGCAGATGTGCATGAAATGGAAGAGATGCAGGTGAGGAAAGTGTTGATGGTAGAGGAAGGGAAGCCCCTTCCTGTGAAGAATGGGGACATTTCATTAGTTCTGAAATGAAAAGCCTCATCCTAAGAGCAGATGCGGCAGAGACAGAGGAATTGAGAGAAGGGGATGGTATTTTTACAAGTGACAGGGTGAGTAGAGTTATAATCCAGGTGGCTGTGAGAATCAGTGGGTTCAAAAAAGATATCTGTGGATAAACCATCTCCAGAGGTAGAGACAGAGAGATCAAGAAAGAGGGGGGGAAGTGTCAGAAATGGACCAGGCAAATTTGAGGGCAGGGTGGAAGTTGCAGGCAAAGTTGATGAAGTCTACGAGCTTGGCATGGGTGCAGGAAGCAGCACCAATGCAGCTGTTAATGTAGGATAGGAAAATTAAGGGGGTGACTGGTGTAGGCTTAGAACATAGACTGTTCCATGTAGCCAACAAAAAGGCAGGCTGCGCTGGGACCAATGCAAGTGCCCATGGCTACACCTTTTGCTTGAAGGAAGTGAGAGGAGTCAAAAGAGAAATTATTGAGAACGAGGACCAGTTCTGCCAGACGGAGGAGAGTGGTGGCGGAGGGGAACTGGTTGAGTCTGGTGTCCAGAAAGAAACAGAGGGCTTTGAGCCCTTCCTGATGGGGGATGAAGGTGTACAGAGACTGGACATCCACAGTGAAAATGAGATGACCAGAGCCAGGGAAATTGAGGTCAGTGGAAATATCAAGAGCAGGAACAAGCAGAAACAATGGGTCTACCTGGAGAGGTAGGTTCATGGATCTTGGGAAGGAGGTAAAGAAGGGAGGTGCGTTGTAAGGAAACCATGAGGTTGGTGACGGTGGATGGGAGATCCCGCAAGTTAATAATGTCAATAATGATGCGGGTGACAATGGCCTGGTGCTCCTATGTAGGGTCCTGATCAAGGGGCAAGTAACACCAGCATCTGTAGATTTTCTCTTGAAGGTAACAGAAGCCTAGGAGCAACTGACTGAAGGTGGCTGATTTGAATGAGTGAACAAGGATTGTGGATGAAAGATGGATTTAAATGGGCTGCAGGTGATGAGTTGGAAACAAATGGCATGTGACTTCTGTTAGCTGGGTGGAGACTGGAAGGTGCCTGCCTGTGCAGGCCTGATAATTAATCTGACTATCAAATTTAAATGAGGGACTCAAATTCATGAGGACCTCATCACTGTTGGGATTAGCAGTCAATCTATAGTGGCTCATCATCCAAAGATCAGAATCGATTTCATTTTTAAAAATACACACATGCACAGAGTAACCTCACCTGTCTTGTACAGGAGACATTTCATGTAATTTTTTTATTCAGGGAAAAATGCTATTAAATATTGAATTAGAAGTGGCAGTACTTCAAGTTAAAGGCTCTCCAGATGGCTTATTGAGTAAATGGACTTTGTTAACTAATATAGACTAGGGCAGAAGTCTATAGACCCCAGACCCACGAAGACTCTGGGCTAGGGGATGGAAAGAACTGCAACTTTGCCATAACTCATTGAGAATTGGTACTTTCATGACAAGAGGAAAGTAATTGAAAATCCACTGTAACTGAGTTAGAGTGAGGCACTTTTGAATAATATCATTACCCAGAGAACACTTACTATGGTGTTTCAACGAGTGGTTCTTCCAGATCCTCAGTGAGCTGCAGTGAAGTGGTGCTCAGAGCTGGGGAGAGTTGAATGTGCTTCACTCCTGCCCAAATCTGCAAAAGTCGACCATTTTCAGCTAAAAGGAGACAAAAATCTCATCAACTTTAAAAATACTATCTTCCTTTTCAGTCCTCTTCATTGCATGGGCAAATGCCAAATCTGCTTTAATTTGACTTCTTGATCAGATTGAATTTTGTGAAAATGGAGGCTTCTGGATAAAACCCTGACGAGAAAAGCAGGTTCTGAAGTATAAGTAATATCTAGTAATCTGGGAATTAATAGGGACATTGATTTAAACCTGATACATGGGCCCCAAGGCTCCATGCACTAAAGACAAAAAGTTTGGACGCTCCTGGTTTATGAGGTCATCCAAACATCTGAATCACATTACAATCTCAGAGAACTTTACAAAGCCATTTAATATCTCCTTCCAAGAAGCAATGTCAGTATTCAAAATCAGATCAGATACAATGAGCCACATTTAAAAAAATATTACAACAAAAAAAATTACCCAACTCTTCTCTATATATAACCCCATCACCCGACCTTAATAATTACTCTCTAACCTGTTCCAACAATCACTGCAATACTTAGTATCTGATCATTATAAGAAGTTACTTATGCCTATACATTGTAATTGTCAAATCTCAGACTTCACCTCTAATTTCATAAGTCTGTCAAGTGTTTTAACAGGCCTGTTAGTTGCTGGAGGTAGGTGGGAATGTAGATCAGGTTAGAAGGGTTGCAGCTGAGCCTTGTTTCATAGTCTGGTACGCAAACACGTATTAACTTTCCAACACGGGCCACAAGTAGAAACTCTGATATTTACCTCCCTAGAGCTGAGCCACAAAGGCCACTGTAACAACCCTACCTCTGCCTCCACCTAAGAACAACCAACTCAGTGCAGGGACACGACTCCACTGGGACTCCTCCATATCTGGTGGGCTCAGCTGCCACAATGTATCCAGCAAGAGTTTGGGGATGGGAGTTAGCAGGGGATGGGTGAGGTTAAAAAGCTTCAACAGGATGAAAACGTGTCTGAGAGACATACAGTATATTAGCCAGAAAACAAAGAAATCAAGTATTTTTCTTATAGATATTTTCGTTGGCATAGCAACAAGAAAGCAATAAATTATTATGCACAGCTGGAATATAACATCTGCGAACTTGCAAGATTCTTGGGGATTTTTCAGTTTGAAGCCATCAGTAAAGTGTTTCCAGGTATCTGTTGTCACAACAATAGTCTCAAGTTATTGCTGCTATTATATGGGCAACAGATGGGTTGGTCACCTGATCGTGAGCTGATTAACTAGGCATTTTATAACTTCCACGGTGAATGCTATAACATCAGAGACTTGTGCCTGCCAAAAGGAAATACAAGAAAACCTGGCTGCCTCTCTTCTTCCCAAAGATAGCTGTGAGGGGAATATAGCTTGAGCCACTTCCAAATATTTTGGCAAAAGGAGATCACTGGAGGGAGATTTTACTGCACTTTTGAGTAACTTTCTGGTTACCCAACTGAATGCTACAGAAACGTTTCGCCCAAACTACCCAACCTGATTCAAAGCTGCTAACACATATCATTGAAGCTGGAATGTTGCCCAGCACCTGGAAGTAAGCCACATTACTGAGGCATCAAATAAATCACGAAGAATTTGTTAAATTTGATTCTTTGCACTTCATTTACTCTTCTCCCACTTCTAAAAGTGTCAGCCCTTGACTACTCATTGTGCCAACACCTGCCAACTTACCCTTATATGTCAGATTGACATGACAAATTACCACAGAAAATGTGAATAGGATAAGCCAAGACCTGGTCTCACTAAATAGCCACATGGCATCATTTCCAAAATCAGGAAAGTCAGCACTAGCAGATTATTGCTCAATATCCCAAAGCTTACAATTCTCATTCTGCTGTTTCCTTCCTGGGTCATTGAGGCCTATTTATGCTTCTCCTGTCCTGGCTGCTGGGGCCAATTTTTATCTTCAGGCTAAGTCATTCTAAATGAATTAGAGATGATGCAAATCCCACCTGCTAGGTCAAAGGCTAATAACACTCAATTCTCCAATGTATACTCATTTGCATAATTATTAATTGCAGGCGGGATTCTCTGAATACAAGGAGGACTCTGGTGATAGGAGGGGAAAATTGAAAGTAAATTACATTTAAAGAAGTGAGAGCAACTTCACTACAGAATTAATGCCAAATAATAAAAATTAGTTCCTCTTATTTTAGATAAATATTTAGGTCTGCTGGTTGTAGTCAATCATACAGCTTCATGCCTCAAGGACAGCCTTTCATCACTTCACCCCACATTGCTCAAGTCAGTTTTGCATGTGGAAAATATCTTTGGAGACGACACTGCCTAGCATACCTTTATTACAAAGTATTGTTTCTTGTTTAAATCAACAGTAAAACTAAACTAAATGGGAGCATTATTTCCCTTCATTACAACTGGATGAGCAAAAGGCTGCAATGAACCTACTTTGAGAAGGCCCTATTTTCTTTTGTCTCCATCTATAAACAAAGCAGACTACAATCAGCCCATAGGGAGATCTGTCTCTGCAGGTTCCATTTGCAAGCTCTTTCTCTAACAAGCTGGATAAGTGCCAGTCTATAGTAAGCACTGTCTCTGCAGGCCCAGTTTATTGTCTCATCTCTATAATAAAGCTGAACAAGCAACAGTCTATAGCAGCCTGACTCTGACAATCCCACATATGCTCTCTCTGCAATTTTTTAAACTCTTAAGCCTCACTCCCTACCTTCACATTTTCGTCCTAGATTTTGAGCTTTGCCTAATCTATTACAATGCATTGTTTTTGATTTTTCTCTCAATTTTAAATTTACTGTCTCACATTCCATCTTTATCTGCTTCTCTCTTTAACTTTCTTTGGATTCTTATTTTTCCCTTTTGCTGGATGTCTCTTTCTAGTCTACAAGTTGGCAGCTCTAGTACAAATATCTTAGCTCTAATCTGTTGAATTTGGGGATCAATTTACTAATAAAATCACTGTACCTCATCATGTTCTTCGCACACATTGATTGGCTACAAAGTGCTATTTATTTTGCTACCCCAATTTATTCCCTCTTCTATGGTAACAGAGATTTTCAGTTAGAAATTCTATATTAAAAAAACAGGCCCTCCTCCTTCCCTTTATCCTATGGTCCATTCTCCTCTCCTATCTGATTCCTTCCTCTCCAGCCCTTTGCCTATCCTTCCCAATTGGCTTCACCTTTCAACTTCTAGCCATCCTTCTTCCCTCCCCACACCACCTTATTCTGTCATCTTCCCCCCTTCCTTTCCAGTCCTGAAGAAGGGTCTCAGCCCGAAACGTCGACTGTTTACTCATTTCCATAGATACTGCCTGGCCTCCTGAGTTCCTCCAGCATTTTGTGTGTATTGCTTTGGATTTCCTGCAACTGTAGAATTTCTCGTGTTTATTATTGCTGAACTGTCGCCATATTTGACACATGCAAGGACATACCTCTGTACTATATCCTTTAGGTACAATCGAGTTCGAGTGTCAGGTCTGTATGGTTCAGTTCAAAGTTCAAAATAATTTTATTACCAAAGTACATAAATATCACCATATACAATGCAGTGTCTCAAACGCTTGATTTTAGTTGGCTGTTGGTGGCATGTGAACTGTGATCAGGATTATGGAGGAGAACTCCTTAGGCAAAGAGTATGGACTACATCTGACCATTAGGTGTCCAAGGTTGTGGGAACATGAATTCAACAAAACTGGCATATTGGAGCACCACCAAGAATTTATCATGAAACACACACCACGCTAGATGGAGAAGGAGCCATGTTTTCTTACTCTGCGCCAGTTTGTGCATCAGGGCATTGTTTGTCTCATTTATCATGTACATAACATGGACATCATCCTCTCACATTTGCCTGATCTGTGGTCTTCACTACTGTGCCAAATTGAACACCAATTATAAATAAGATACTGGTGCAGTAACATGAAGCCCAATCAGCATCAAGTCCTTCCAGAGCTCATGAAAGCAAGCACTTGCAGGAAATGTTCACATAGTTTGACAGTTTGTTCCTCCCAAAAATTGGTCTTTTTGTTGCCAGCCAGCCAGCCTGTCAGTTTGGGTTTGGTTTGGATCAGTTTTGCTAGTGGGAAACCAATGTTGTTACTGACAGGTCCTAGCCATTAGCAAACATTTGCTGTCTGTGAAATAAATTAAATTGGAATCTTGCTCATTCAGGTACTTCTTGTGCACTTAAAAGATGTGAAATTGGGTCATCTGCTGCAGGGTGCTATGTATGACATCCAACTATGTAGAGCCCAATAACGGGACATGGCGCCTGTTTCATTCACACCTCTCAGCTTGACTAGCCTTTTCCTGATGAATTTTCCTGCATGGTTTAAGTATGTTGCTGCATTCTATTAAAGATTGATCACTTACTATTAAAGATTGAATACAGCCTAAGCAAAATATAAAATGATGATATCTTTGGTTCCAGTTTACTAAATAATAATACACTTTTTCTGAGGCCTGCTATAAGTTGTGCTCAAAAATACCATCCCTTCTAAACCACACATTTTCCTGCTCCTCTTCTGCACTTTATCTTGAGCTGGATAGGTTTATAGCAACCAGACAAGTTGAACATAGGATACCCACACCCAAGAAAGTGGCTTTTATTTCCTTTAAACCATAGAACTTTCTGTATTAATCTACTAAATAATCTAGTTCCTTTTAAACAAACTTGGTCACCCCGCTGTTTTTCCTCAAACTCTTTACTGAGGATGCTCAATCTGCTATGGTTTAGCTTCATGGATTGAGCAAGCCCGATACCTCACTCAATGAGCCATTCTTCTTATTAGTTCAGGTAGTGAGCGTCTGTAGTCTATTGATTTGGGAGCTGGTGGCAGGAAAGTCAAGGGGCATCACAGCTTGATGTTTCTGAGCATGTCAATTCTCCTTTAGTTCTGAAAGCATCCAAGTGATCAGCAATATCACACCCAAATGTATCAGTACATAATTGGATTAACTAACCAGAACTGGCCAGGGATCAAACCCAAAACTTCCCAGAACCTCCAAGTTCCTACAGATGCAATACAAAATATAATTCCAAAGTCTGCAAGTCTTGTAATTTATTTTTGAAGAAAATTTTATAATAGCTGCCTTACCTTCCATCACCTCTCCTTCATTATTCTGCAATTGAACTTCAATGGTAAAAGATGATCCTTGCACTAGTTCTTGTACTGGCTCACCAAGAATCACTAGCTTAGTGGCTTCACCTTTTCCCAAGACAAAATATTTGATTTAGAAGATGTTGTTTGGCATCCAGTGTCAGATATGCAACACAAATGCTTACATTGAAAACAACATAAAGGCGAAACTATAACAAGTCTTGTGTATTGGAAGAAATATGGATACAAAAGACTTTAGGATGAAGCAGTTGGGTCTAGGACTACTAATGAACTCATTCCATCCGCACAGAATACCAATCAACAAAGCAACAAAATAATGAACAGTAATGTTAAGGTTAAATAAAAAAAGTGATCTCATTAAACCCTACTTGGGATACCATGTCCACTCTTGGTAATGGAGATGTAACTGAGATCTTCAGAGAAGAAACAGCAGGCTGCAGCATCAGATGAAAAATATTAACCTTATCATTGGATTCATTATAAATAAAAGTCTTTCCCCTGGGTGATATTAACAGGAAACTGGATTAGTTCATATCATTTGGGTTTAAAATCAGACCAGATTGAGGGAAGCAAAGCCTCTTTCTAGGTGTCTTATATGCAACTAGTTTGGGCAGCATGTTTTAGTGGTATGTTCATCATCTTCTCCCATTAAGGCATTCACTTTTACTAACATATTGGCTCTAAAGAACCTGATTGGTTGTCATTTTGTATTTATAGTTATTGATCATATACAGTAACTAACCTTTCTATCACAGAATGAATGCAACAGAAATTGGTTGAAAACAATCAAACATTTTATCTACATTTCTGCACTTACTTCTATGGTCAATAATCAGGAATAGGATGATTTCCCTCTCTTTAAAACTTAAAGTCATCCTGCAGAATGTTTCACAAACATTTGGTAGCCTATTTAGAGTTGATATCAAGTACATGTATACACATGAAGGTGTGGATTATTGGACTAAACATGCGAGCTTGTGTGCACATCTCAACATGGCAACTTATGAATTTGATAAGTCTGGTAGCTTGGTGGTAATACCACTGAAGTCAGCTTAGTACCTTGATATGACAGCAGCTACAATTTACCATAATGCTTTCTGGATTGGCCTGGTAAGTCATCTGGCCGTATCATGTGCAGGTAATAATTGAGATCTTGCCATGCCCAAACACATTCTGAGGGAAGTTAATACTGAAGGGTTAAAAAAAAAGAGGATCTTTCCCTATTATTGAAATCTAAACATTGCAGCGTGGGATGTTTGCAAAGAATTTTGTTCTTAAACAATAAAAGGGGAAAATGGGCTTAAATAATGACTAAAGGCAATAGTAAAAAAAAAGAGAAAAATACACAAAGAGGCCAATCCTTTTACATTCACAATGATTCCTAATCAGAAAGTGCATTGTTCACATAACAAGTGCAACTGCCACTGGAATCCAAAACTTACGCACCAACGGGGTGTCCATTGATCCACATTCCATCATAAACCACGCCGCTGCAGTGAATTATGGAACCTTGCCCATTAAACAGGCCATTTCTCCACTGCCCCTGAAATTGAAATATTTAATCACTATTTTAGGTTGTCCATTATCAGCTGTTTTACCTCATTTGCCCTATGACTAAACTGTATTTCCCCCCACAGAACCACAATACACCTATACATGTCCATGTCCTTTATAGTGCAATAATCACCTGAAGCTAGTCTTCAAAGAACTATAATTTGCCATTACAAAATAACAGCCATTCTCCAACCAAATCCTCACTATGGAACCATACAGAGAATCACATCTGCTAATAAATTACCACACCTGCCACAGAAGCATATTCCACAATTACCAACAGCTTGCGTCTATTACAAAACCACATCTACAGAAACACAAGAGTCACTATAATACAATTTCTTCCATCTTAAACACATGGACTGAAAATTTGGAGGAATAGTAACATATTCTGCTTCAGCATTATGCAGCTAAAATTGTATTTTCTTCTGGAGTGGAACACAATGACAATCATTCAGTTTAGACCTCATCATATCAAAAATTCACAAAGGCACTCAGGCCATGAAACATCCTTGTGCACCTGATGGGATGACTGAGTCAGGATGTGGAGAATAATGTCAATCATTAAACAATGCTCCTTTCACCATTCTGTTATGCCAAGACTACTAGTCTTCACAAAGCAATGCTGAACCAGAACTCCACTGACATAAGCCCCATTGGACTCCTGCAGCTCCCAAACAAAATGATCTTCCTCCCAAACCCATCCTTAGATCCTGGCTCTAGCCCACTGATCTCCCTCCTGTTCCATTTATCTCAGCTCCACTCTTTTAATCTTATCCTCAGTCCACAATAATCCAAAAGGCACAATGAAAGCCTCAAACTCCATCTCCAACCATTCCCCAATACTGATTCCATGCACCTAAAACATTTGCTACACCCCATATGCTCCTCCCAACTACTCTTAACCTTGACCCTGCTTTCCAGCAAACCACAACCCTAACCCTCACTCTGAACTGATTATGCTTATGCCCTCAACCTCAGACCACAATCAGTGGACTCTCTCCCCACAACTCCTCCCATGACCTTGGGACAATACAGTAACCTTATTGCTGAACTCTGGGGCCTTGGTTGTTGACACACTTCAGTTATAACCATCTATTGCTCATAGCATGGCTGCACTAGAATTTCTAAAACAATATACCTGGCAGTATCTCTGATGCAGCACGTTAAACACATTATATCCTACCCAGTACCATAAACCTATATTAATACAGAATACAAAAATTCTGTAAAATATGACAACTCTGCACCGCGATTGGCACTGCTAAACACAAAATTCTCATTCAATTCCCTCATATTAATGGGTACAGATTTGACAAAGTTAGAAACTTACAAACTGCACAAAAAAATTCTTGAAAACTTCTAGCTAACAAATCTGCAACAGTTCAAGCTCATCCCTCCTTTATCACCCTTTCTCCTCTTTGAAGGAAATTGGTTCCTCCTGATGTGCCTCTCCCTGAGTGCCAGTAGTCTTACACTGCATTTGCCACTGTGCTCAAACTGCCTAATCTTCACGTGAGAAACTATATGACTGTGGAGATTACTCCATGCAAAGACTGTTAGAGTACTGTAAAGGGTCTAAGCAATTCCTTGTGCTGCTTCAATAATACACAGGCCCCTTTACTGTTCTAAAACCATTTGACCTAATTAGTCCCTCCTTAGATTTCCACTACCTTGGTGATTTCTCCATCAAGACAGAACACAAGCAACCTTCACTCAGTGGCCACTTTATTAGGTACACCTGCTTGTTAGTGCAAATATCTAATCAGCCAATCATGCGGCAGCAAGTCAATGCATAAAAGCATGCAGACATGGTCAAGAGGTTTCAGTTGTTGTTCGGACTAAACATTAGAATGGGGAAGAAATCTAATCTAAGTGACTTTGATTGTGGAATGATTGTTGGCGTCAGATGAGGTGGTTTGAGTATTTCAAAAACTGCTGATCCCCTGGAATTTTCATGCACAACACTTCTAAAGTTTACAAAGAATGGTGCGAGAAACAAAAAAACATGCAGTGAGCAGCAGTTCTGTGAGCAAAAATACCTTGTTAATGAAAGAGGTCAGAGGAAAATGACCAGACTGGTTCAAGCTTTCTGAAAGGTGATGGAATTCAAATAACCACATGTTACAACAGTGGTGTGCAGAAGAGCATCTCTGAATGCACATATTGAACATAGAAATGAATGGGCTACAACAGTAGAAACCATCAACGTACACTCGGGATGTACCTAATAAAGTGGCTACTGAGTGCAGAAACCATTTTATTCCAAACATTTGAAACATCAAATGCCTGCTTTAAAATCCTAGCCAATAATACCCTCTCAAAGGCAAATAGACGGTTCACATTGCTAGAAATTGATGTGTTTCACTGGTCATGCTTCATCTTACCTGACTTAGCTTGTTAGCCTTAAATTCATTGCCCAGGAGTGAAAGAGCAGTACCGGAATATATTGTGCCACCTGGCCCCCATGCACAACAGAAGTACTGGAGGTTTCCAAAGCAACTCTGGTAATGAATGGTATGTGGCCGGCAGCTGTTTGTGTTTCTTTCAACACATGCAGGATGTTTATGTACAGTCATGATTCAGCCTGTAAATAACGCTAGGCTGATTCTCAATTATATTGTGGGAATAAAGATCTAGTGAGATGAAATAAATGTACTTCTTTAGAGAGACTGGAATGTATAAAGAACACATTTTCTTCCAATTAATTCCCTAAAATTCACAGGTGAGAGGACCCAAAAATTCTTCATCTGCACTAAGCTGCCACAGCTGACTACCTAGGTGCAGACAAAAGCAAGGCTCCTCTGGGAAAAACAGCAGAACACAAGCAACCTTAAACCCCTCCATATTCTAAACATTTGGAACAAGCAACAAAACGTCTGCTTTGAAATTCTAACTAAAACTAGGTAGTACACTCCCAAAAACAAATATATTGTTCAGTAAGTTTATTTTGACTGAAGGTCCAGGTTGTAGTCCACCAAAGTCCTACAGCATAAATTTAGCAAGACATCCAGAGCACAAAACTGCACATTGCTTAAAACTATACACAGGAGACCCACTGTGGCTCTTCAGCAACTCATCTGTGTTGACAGTGAAGCCCAACTTCTGCTTCACAGGATGGGAATTTCATACTTAGTATGCACAAATGCACTTTCTTCATTAGCTTTGCCACTGAGAAAGTTAACACAATGAATTATGTAGTCTCTGGATCTCTAAGGGATAGGGGAGGCAGTCAGTGAGAATTGTGAGAAGGGATAAGGAGATAGGATGAAGACAAGCAAAGTGATATTTGCACCAAAGGGAGATGGGGATAAAGTCCACTTAACAAGTGACAAAAGACAATTGGAGGTTGGAGTTTAAGTTACAATCCCAAACCTCTACACTGGGAATCATTAAGAGTGAGATGTCAGGATTTTAGTTACATACTCTACTACAGGGTTTCTTAACACTGGGTGTGAGACAGACTGGATACCATTTAGCTCTTGTAAGAAGGGAAACTGAAGACTGTATGAATAGTACACTTAGAAACTGAGCTATCAGTACAGCGATATTTCAATATTCTCTCCATTCTCTGCTACATATTAAAATTCCCTTGTGTCCATGGAACAGCACACTAAGCAAAGCTAATGCACTCCCAGGAATATTTGTAATAACATAAATGCAAGGAAACAGATGTCTGAGAGGGAATGCTTTGAAAGGAATCCACTCCAAAATTTTAGAAGAATGAAGAGGAAAGCTTGAAGAATGTTTTCTTTTCCCCACACAGATGGTTATGAGAACATGGAATGCTTTGCCACAAGCAGCTATGAGATGAAGACTAAGATTATTTAAAGGGAAACTGGATAATTATTTTAAAAGAATATAAAAAGTTCAAGAAAAGTTCAGACTAATGGGTGTAGATAGATCCAGTTGAGTGCTAGTACTAATAAAGATACTTTTGCACATTACTCTAAACAAACATCTCCACCACTACAAGCACATTATGAGCAGTAAATGTACCTGCAAAATACACAATTGATTGCTAAGATTTTCAATAACTCCCAAATCCGTAACCTCTATTACTTGAGACAAGAGCAACAAGCACATAAAAAATCCAATGTAGGTTCCCCTCTGGGACAGTCGTTTGTTGTTCCTTCATCATTTCTGGGTTTAAATTCAGGGACTTCGATGCTTTGGATATACCAGATGGACTGCAGTAGTTCAAGAAGGCAGTTTGCCATCATGTTTGCATGGGCAATTAAGATAACTGCCCATGAGAAATGTTAATGTTAATAAATGTAGGCCTTGCCATCTCTTAATAAGAAACCCAAAAATTGCGTGTGAGAGTTGAATGATATTCAGTGATATATTATATCTCAGATTTGATCACTAAACCTCCAATTTATTCACGGAGCAATTAAAATGAATGCTTATCTTCAGGTATTAATATACAAAGAGGTAAAGTTAGGGATGGGAATGTGATAGAATGGACAACTTTTTGCCACAGTATGAATGCAGGCATAATAATGTGAACATCCAGGTTGGACATAAGAAAGGTTAGACGTAGAATTATATGCGCTGCCTTATCTACATATTATTTGATGACCGAGCAGACCACCCCTCTCAATCATTCTTATGGCCCCTTCATCATAGAATTCTCAGATGGGATGCCTTAAGATACCAGTTGCAAATTCACAGTGACTAACCATTCAATTAATTTATGTTGGACACATATGCATTACAGGGAACACATTCACTCAATTAATCTGAGTCTATAGAACAGGAAGCTAGCTCATAACACTATAAGATTAGTCACAGTTTGTGTGCATTACTCTGGATTTCCAAAATCTGCATGATCTCTAGAGTTTACTATGAGTTTGGAGATTATGTTTGGACATCTGACTAAATAACAATGGCATTATAAACACTACGCGATCCAAAACTAATTTGTGCCAATCATGAAATTGACTAGGAACATCTGGTTGCACTCCATATTAGTGCTCCTGACTGTTTCCTGGCATTAGGTGCAAATCTATTAGCATTACATTTTGTGAAATACACAATTTCACCAATAAATTGAAGGGCTGAGCTCCATACAATGATTGTTGTGGAATTGGCACAGCAGACTTGAAGAACATTGCACTGATCTCTTGCCTTTCTCGTTGTTCATCAAGAGATCTGACTGCATAGTTTCTCAGCTGGCTGCCCGGAAGTCCACAAAGTGTGTTTTAAACAATTGTTTTTTTTCGTTTGCATCATTTAGCTGTCGAGCTGTTCCATGAACGAGTGCTTCAGTAATGGCAGTAATGTTATTGAAGACTTCCAGATAGGTGAAGCAGGGTACTCAGGATGCGTAGGAGACCTTGTGAGTCTTCAGAAACACCACATCCTACCTGAATGTATGTGATGTATAATGCAATTGGTCACTCATGCTTTCTAAGCCATTCACTGCAGGGTTGTGTGTCTCCTGTAGGGTGACATTTGGCACTCTCAAATTTGGACTGCTTGCTCCATGAAGGCCAATGTTACAGTGACTCTCAATTTCCTGGGTCAGTTTAAGTGACAGCACCAGATCTTGTCTATTCTACAACTTACTGTTCACTATAGAATCAGATAAGTTACCTGGGCTCGCTCTGTATGAATTCATCTACTTTGACTTCAGAGAGGGGAAGATGCATCTTAAGCACTGAGATTTACCAGACCCATTGGTTTCCAGTAAATGCAAGCAGCATTGACTGCTCTCTTCTCAAAGGTTCCATCAATAAACCAAGCCTTTTCATCAATAGAAAGGGTTCCTCTCACTGGTTGTCAATCATAAATAGGATTTCTTGATTGTGAACATCTTGTTTTATGGCAGCGTCCATTAACTCCTTCTTCTCCTCTCACTCTGAACTCCAGACTTCTGACCATTATTCTCCAACCTGATTCTTGCATCATTCAATCCCTGACATCACAGGGGATCATAGAGAATGAGCATCAATATTTCATCTCCCCATGCCATCTCCCTCATTTTTCAGCCTCTATAGTCCCTTGCCAGGACTGCTTATCCAGTTGTGAAACACTGATCCTCCTTGTTTGAGGAGCTCTCAATTTGCCTCAGTTGTTTACCTGCATATTCCTCCTGAGATGGGGTTTGCGGAGATCCAAGCATGACCACAGAGCCGACCCAGGAACAGCATCTTCTGGATGTGGTTGCATCCCAAACAGTGCATGACCTACTGATCTATCCCAGACCACCAAAGATTCAAGCTAACACTTCCATTTTGACCATACCTAGATGATTGGAATGTAGCTCCTACAACACTCTTATCTCTCAGCTTGGATGGTACTTAACTCTCAATCATCATATAAGGCAATCCCTGTAAAGGGCAAGTTCATCCTGACACTGGTAAAAATGGGGACACTGAAATTTCTGCTGCATATTCCAGCCTTTTGGGTGGCCATATGGACTTAAGACAATGTGGAGTCTTTTATGTTTTCCCCTTGGATCAGCTCTGACATTTTGATTTGTATTACAGAGAATATGTCGAGGAATGTCCTTTTTGCAAACTTTTCAGATATTTCATTTTCCGAAGTTAACTAGGACAATCCATCAGAATTTCCACGATTCGTTGTCCTCTTCAATCTTGTAATTGTGGCCTCCAAGAAATAGAGTCCATCTCTGCATTTGTGCTGCTGCTGTTAGTGGAACACCCTTGTGCAGATTGAAAATGGACATTAATGGATGGTGATCAATAAAGAGGGTAAACTTTAACCCAATACAAGTACTGGTTGAAACACTTTACATCCCAAAGCAGACTCAAGGCCCATCAATCTGTGCATAAATTTTTTGTGCCGCGATAAGGGAATGTTATGCAAAGGCGCTTACTACCATCACTTATAAGATGTGACATAACTGCACCTATGTATCATAAGGTAAGGCAAGCTTTACTGGACAATGTAGATCATAATGTGTGAGTACAGTGTCTGACGTCACCACTTCTTTTGTCTTTAGCTTTGTGCACTGCTATTTCTTCATCATCTGCAATAATGAGTTCAAAGGGTGGAACCAGGTTTGGCAAATTATAGCGATTTATAAATCCTGAAAAGGATGCAACTGTGACATGTCCTTTGGCCTTGGGACATCAACAAATGCTTGAATTTTCTCGGCACACCAGTGTAAAATCTTGAGCATCAATGGTGTGACCATAGTAAGTGATGCATGTTGTATTATGCTCTGAGCCCATAATCTTCCAATCTTTTTAATATGGTGTTGAGATTTTGGAGATGATCCTTGTCATCCTCATAGATAACAATGATGTCATCCAGGTAACACTGAGTGCCTGGGCACCCTAGCAGCACCTGGTGCATAGCTTTCTGCGAGTGTGCAAGTGCAGATGCTACTCTGAAAATAAGCCTATTATAGCACTAAATGTGAGTGTTTATAGTGAGAAACACTATGGACTCTTCTTCCATCTCCATCTATAGGTTGACTTCTGCTAAGTCCACTTTGAAGCGCTTTCCTCCAGAAAGTTTTACAAAGATATCCTCTATCCTGGGCAGAGGGCATTGATCTACTTTCAGTACTGGGTTGATAGTGACATTAAAATTATAGATCCTGACTGACTCATCCTTCTTGGTTACTGGGACCATTGGCATTGCCCCTAGGCTCCATTTAACCTTGGAAAGCATAACTTCAGCCTCCATGCAATCTAGTTCACTGGCTACTTTACCATGGATGGTAGAAGGAACCAGACAAGTTTTCCTTTGATACTTGATATGTTTTATCCTTGATATGTATGAGTTTTCTAATGCCATCCTTGAACACTGCCATGGCATCATCCAGTACCTTGCTTAATTCCCTTTCAGTTGACTTGATTGTGGCATGCAAATAGTAGATGGATATCCAATTTAGTTATAGGTGTCTCAGCCAATCACATCCCCACAATGCTGGCCCTCTTGTTTTCTTAACCACATATAAGCCCAATGATGCTTGTTGATTGTTATGGATATTATTCCCACAGAAGTTATTGTTCCTTCAGTACAAGTTCTTTGTTGGATATCTTCAGGCTCAAGTTCAGTATCTTTGAAATGCTGTTCAAACTCTTTTTATGGAATGACTGAAACAGCTAAGCCAGTGTCCAATTTCATTTTAATTAATTTTTCATTCACTTCTGGTGTAAACCATATTGCTTGTCTATTGTTAGTTTTTACCATTAAATCTCAAGGCTACCCAGCCTTGTGTTACTGATTGTTATCAGATTTTTCATCAACAGCATGCAGATTAGTGCTCTTTTTGAAACGGCATCTTTACTTTTTTCCTTCTTCACTTTCCTGTGCCGTCCATTTATTTTTGTCTGCCCAACACACTATTTGTATGTGGCCTACTTTGTTGCATTTTCTGCAAGTTTTGCCTTTAAACCTGCATTGAATGGGTGTACATGAGCCCCTGCCACAACAGTAACACAATTTGTTCAGCCAGACAGGTTTCTACTTAGACACTGCAATTTTATTCTTGCTCACTTTCATTCCTGATCTGCAACTCAATTGCATCTTTGGCTGCTGTTTCCATTGATCCAGCAATTTCAACTGCTCTTTTAAATGTGAGTTGTGCTTCAGTTAGGAGCTGTTTTTGAAAGCTTTCTGGTAAGAATCCACAAACTAAACAACCTCGCAGTTCATCAATGAGCCCATCACTGAACAGACAATGCTCGGACAATTTCTTCAATACAGCCACATAAACTGAAAAGGACTCCCCTTCCTCTTAATACTATTTATGAAGTCTGAAGCAGTTTGCAATCAAAAATAGCTTTGGTTCTAAATGTTTTTGCATTTCATTATGATATCAGCAAAGCTCATTTCAGTTGGTTTGGTTGGAGCAGTTAAACTTCTAAGCAAACTTTTTGCTTTTCCTACCTGTTACACTCAGCAAAATTGGCACTCGCTTTTCTTTGGCCATTTAATTTGCTTTGAAATACTGCTCAATTCACTCAGTATACATTATCCATTATATGTTGTGCAATCGAACTTGTCTACCTTTCTGATATAGCCAGCTATTTCTGCTTTTCTTATAATTTACTATCACTCAGTAGTCACTGTTTATGAACCCATGAACTTTGTCCATTTTCCGCCTTTTTTTTCTTAAACTCTCCTCTTTGGAAGAAACACATGTTGTACTTTTTTAAAAAAAACTCAAATATCTTTCTCCCATTCCCGAAGAAAAATATGTTGTGCTTCAACGGGTAGGTAGTCATCTCATGCTTGCTTTAAAACATCTTTGTCACCACTGTTATATTTTGTAACTCAAGAAACTAAAGTAACTAAAGAAAAACACGGGAGCCCGGGAATACTTGTGTACATAATGTTTTACTTTTAATGAGATGTGCACATATGACATGGCAGTGTAATGATGTATGCCATTCACATACTTTTACATATAACCCACAATGAATTATGTAAACAAAGAATGCTTAATTAAACAACATATTTACAATATTACTCAAATATTATTGAACTAAATACCCTACACCCACAACTTTATACCCTTACTAATCAAGAATGCATCAACCTCCATCTTAAATATACCCAGTGACTCAGCCTCCACAGTGACTGCAGCACCAACAGGAGGGGCCAGCCCCCACTCAACATGGTCACCGTGCTTCACTGCCTATAGCATCGCTTCTTCTGGACTGCTGAAATAGGTAAGCTCACAGCTAGAGTTCTAGCCATTGCTATAACCAAGGCCACGCAGCTCCTCCATTGCCACTAAACAAGGGAAACAGGCTTGCAGCATTTTACATTATCAATATCCACCAGGGTCTTGCAAACACAAGCGAAACATTCAAGACAATCACTTGCAGTTAGACTGCACACCGCTTTCATGCACCTACTCCATTGCCTTCCTGTAGCAGGCAGTATAACATGGTCTGCACCGACTCTAAATCCTCCACAAAAGCAGCTCGTTGATGGGGTAGACCTGAAATACCTGAAGTTCTTAATGTCCAGCATTGTCCTGTGATCGTAAGAAAGATGTTTAAAAAGGCAAAAACATCTTTAGTTGGCTCCTGAGAGGCCACTGTGTCTGAATGTGCCACCATCTTACCAGAAGTATTAAAGAGAAATCCTTGTATCCTGAAGTTGTGTCCTCTAGTCCTAGAATCCCACATTACTGGAAACATCCACTCAATGTCCATTCTATCTAGGCTTTTCAATATAGGTTTCAATGATCCTGCTGGAAGCCTCTCAAGTTCCATATTAAAGCTTCATTCAGGTTGTGAACTACTCTAAAAGCTGTTTCAAAACTGCTTTTGACAAATTTCACAGAATTTCAGGTGTGACTGAATTTAGCAATTGCACTTTAGTGCACCAAATCTAGATCAAATCCAATTTTTAAGCAATAGAAATTTCCAAGTTTTTCTCCAAAAAATGTATTCTTTCCTTAGTGAAATAGCCCAATTAAAATCAACAATAGCCCGCTCTAAAGTTGTGAATGGAAGAAATTTATACTTCATTGCACCTTCACAACCTTGCAAGAAGTTTCACATCCAATGATTGAGATTAAGAGTGGCCAAATATCTCATCAACAATTCATATTCTCTGATTGTTCTTGGCCTGTTAATCTCTGGAGACCTGGGATAGACATCAACACTTTCAGTTTTGTCAGGAAGCCGATGGTTATAGAGAGGAGGAATATGAAGTTAATTCAAATATTAAAATCATGGCAAGAATGACAGTTATGCTTGCATAAATGGCAAGAGATGTAGATCAGTCCCCATTTCTTTGACCTTCAGAGGGAGGTGTGAAAAAAGCAGAAATTATTGCTAAAAATCTGAAGGCCAACTATCAGCATAAATTTGCATTGCACTCATACATTTGTCATAGTGCAGCCAAGAGTTTCCAAATGATTAAGTGCTGTTTGCACTAGTCTTCGGCAACCAACACAGAGACATATTTGCAGCAAATCCAAGCATTCATTCTCTTAGGCGGATAGCAATTCCCTATGCAAAACTTCACAGCACCAGCCGTTAGTATACGGGATGATTCATTACACAGTTGTTGGATTATTACAGAATTGTTTTGTTAAGTGCTTTGCAAAAAAAATTCCAAAGCCCACAGTCAGCAATGTAGACAAGCCTAGCATCTTAAAGTAAAGAGATGTAAAGTAAGACCAGATATAGGATTTGTGTGCTCTTTCCTCAGTGTCTCTCTTTTTGCTGATTTGTTTGAATTTTTTTCCACTGAGTAAACTATCAAGGGAATTGGCTGGGAGGAGTTGCTACATATTACAGTGCAAAGGAGCTGAAAGTCACACACACTGTTGAAATGACACAGTCACTGAAGCACAAGGCCTAATTGACTTTGAATTCCTAATGCTTATTCAGTTCTCTTCCATTGTCAGGCTACACAACTCCCTACTGAGCAAGCCAATACAAAATTTTACAGGTGCCTTTTATTTAGGCACAAGATTATCAAAATGCATGAAAGCACAATTGGAAGAACAATGATTTCTTAGTGTTGAGAAGCTGAAAGAGATTACAATAGTACAGGGTACACAGAAGTGAATAGAAATATTTGCTTGAAAATGTTAAATATGAGCCACTAATTTTCTGAGCACCTACTGAATTAGCAAGCACTGGGTCGGTGAGATCACTGAGACTCTGTGTGAAATAGAATATAGGAAGCTAAGTTCCAGATAAGCAAGGTCACAGACTTGCTCCACATTCTCTGCCAATTTAGTGGATGTTAATGAATTGAAATGTTAAGGAGCTGCAATTGATTTAAGGGTTCTTAGGGAAAGTCATCAGATTGGTCCCACTCTACCCATCTTTCCTCTAAAACACACAACTATTTTGTTTTTTAAATACTTATTTGGTTCCATTTTGAAAGTTATTATTAAATCTACTTTCACCACCCTTATAAAAATATTTTCAACAACATAAACACAAGAGATTCTGTAGACGCTGGAAATCTTGAGCAACACACACACAGAATGCTGGAGAAACTCAGAAAGTCAGACAGTCTGCATGGAGGAGTACAAACAGTCAATGGTTTGGACTGAGACCCTTCATCAAGAACTAGAAAGGAAGGAGGTAAAAACCAGAAAAACCCTCCTTTCCAATCCTGATGAAGGGTCTCAGCCTTCAACTGTTTATTCCTTTCCAAAGATCTGTCTGACTTGCTGAGTTCCTCTAGCATTTTGTGTCTATTGATATATATTTTCCTCACTTCCGTTATTTTGCTAATTACCTTTCGTATTTGGTCTTGATTTACTGGCTTTCCTGCAACTGTATATTACACTGTAATTATCTTTCTCCTACAACCTCTCTTCTCTATTCAAATGAAGGTCTGACTCATCTTGCACAGTCTAATAGGGCCTAAGTTCAATGGTCCAATCTACCCAGTGTAACAGCAGAGAAGTTGGTGTGAATTTGTCCTCCACTAGACTTTATCAGGAGTCCTGCAATGGACCTCAGCGGTAAATCACCAGTGACCGGCTATATGGAAGACTGATGCTTCTACATTTGTAAGGGGATCAAATTTCCATACAGTTATGAAGATAGATCTTCACAGTTCTACTAGGAGTTGCCAGTACATTAGTGCAGACAACATTAGGCCAACAGTGCAATGCTGTCTTTGCCCTAAGACTTTAAAAATGATGGAATGATGCAGATATTCAGAGTGATTTAATAATAAATTTTTCATTGTTGATCCTGTCAAGATAAACTATCACCTTACATATATTTTAATTGTTACTCTCTGCAAGAAATTGTACTTAATGCAAATTTTTAAAAAATTGGGAGAGAAATACTCAGGCTACATATAAATAATAACAGGGTGAATGGAGAGGACTACAGCAGGGTGCTGGGGAAGAATAATGGCGTAAGAAATCATTCTGTTTGAAGTGCTAAGAGATTTCAGGGTTCACCTAGACCAGAGGTTCCCAGCCTGGGGTTCACTGGTCCACTGATTAATGGTATTGGTCCATGGCATAAAAAAGGTTGTGTAACACCTGATTTAGAGTAAGAGGAGAGATGAAATACCAGTGTGAAGTTGGCCCCCACAGTCCTTTCTCCTCCTGAACTTCCTTTCCTCATAGGGTTGTTACGAATGGGATAGAGGTAAGACAGTTATAACCTAAAGGGAGATCTACTTCACAGCTAATGGAGAAGCCTTTTATCTGAGAGGGCACAAGCAGATCTATGCCTAACCCATACAGGAGTTAGGAGATGGATGATACTGAAGGTGCAGACAAAGTATATTAAAATGTGGAAGAGAAATAGTAAAGAACAATGAATTAGCAAAAAGCACTGGAGAGTAATGCCCAAAAGCTTAAAGATTGGCAGATGTGGAATGGAGGGCAAGTATGTGAACAGGAGGAGGAATACATTAGACAGCAGAGAAAAGGAAAGGCTCAACAAAAAATAGGAGTTTATTATGCTATCACACATTATGGCCCTAGACAAGTTTCAATTCATCAGCATTCCATAAATGCAGAACATTCAAAGATCTGCAAAACTAATACTTCACACCCTGTTCCATACTATCAACACCATCCACACCACATAAGCAGATACATACACAAACATACAGTTCTGATGAAGGGTGGGAAAAGAAAGTGATTACATTATGGGAAAGTGATATTATCAGGCATTGAATCTGAATTCATTCATTGAATACACACAGCCATGGTGAGGTAACGTGTTCCTGCCTGCATGCACTCTACACAGCTGCACTACTGACGTCTGGGGAGCCTGGAGCCTGCAATGGGCAATGACGCCAAAAGGCATCCACAGTCCTACAGGATTTAACTATTTATCTGCCAAAGTTCTAATTTCTGCCAAGTGTTTTGAATTACTGACTCTTTCCACCATAGAACATCACCATCTATGTGATGTTTCTGGCTACTATTCTTTTAAAAACTATTTTACAGCTAAAACTAAAAATAAAGCTAAAATGAAAGATAGCTAACAAAAATAGGGAGAGAAAAATCATATTTCCATATGACTCCTTATTTAAAGGCTGCACTTTTTCAACTAAAACACCTTTTTAAGACTGTGAGCTGGCCACTTGCTAATCCAGCTGAAGTACCCTAATAGAACAATCCAGCTCTCACTTTTCTCAGCAATTACAGTTTAGTCTGAAGAATTCACTCTACACATCATTCCGTGGGATTTCACATTACTCCCATGAATAATAACAAAGGATAAATCTCTTCCCCACAACATAACTACATATTTCCCTATGCACCTCCCTCCCCACTAAATATTTACCACTCAGGCCAGCTGGTGGCGTAGTGGCATCAGCGCTGGACTTCAAATCCAGAGTTCAAATCCAGCCGGCTCCCGTTAAAAGCTGGTGATCTCTTAAAAAAAACTCACCCGGCAGAAGGCAATGGCAAACCACTGCTGTAACTTGCCTAGCACATGATTTCCCAATACATCAGAGCGGCATGGAAGGAAATCGTCCACTACCTGGAAATAATTCTGGATGCGACATACCTGATTTACCAATCTATAACAGCAGAGTTCCCTCCACAATTTACTGCCACATAATCTGCCTCTCCATTTATCACCACAGCAGTCCAACTTACCTATTCATAGCTATGTAATAGGATAACCCCAAGGTCACAATGCTTCCATATTTACTTCTCTACAGGAGTGCAATGACTCCATTTACATCTATGTAACACAACAGCCCCACCCTTTTTACCACTCCAAAGCAGCATGATTGTCCTCAGTTACCACTCTATATCAGTGTGATTTATTGCACCACAGCATATAAACTCACTATGTACCACACTCCAACAGCACAAGCCCCTTCCCATTCATCACTGCACAACAACATCCCCATGCTAAACCCAATCTATCTCAGGATTCTCATCCTGCGTTCTCAGGATTAAAGTCATCATGCAATCAAATATTTAAAAATTTTAAAGAAGTCTATTACTAAATTTGTACTTTAGCTTGAAATACAGTACTTCTTCCTTGTTGAGGAAGACAGTTGACTTGATGGAGGTGTTCAAGATAGGAGATCAAGTGGACAGCAAAGACATTTTCCCCAGGTTGGAAATGGCTAATACAAAGGGGCATAACTTTAAGGTTTTGGGAGGAAAGTATACTGGGGGGGGGGGGGGGTCAGAAGTAAGCTTCTTTTAAAAATACACATAGTGGCAGATACTTGGAACACATTGTCAGGAATGATGGTAGAGGCAGATAAACTAGAGACATTTAAGAGACTTTTAGATAGGCACAGGAATGCAAGAAAAATGGAGAGCTATGTGAGAGGGAAGGGTTAGATTGACCTTAGAGTAGGTTAAAATGTCTGCACAGCATCATGGGCCAAAGGGCCTGTAGTGTGCTATACTGTTCTATGTCCTTGCTAGAAAGAGTTTTAATCAAGAGTGTCACATCTCTGATCAAAAGAGATAATTGAGGGAAATGAGTCATACTCTGGCACTGAAGCTGTCATCACCAATCCCCAGCATACACAGCATTAGTCTCACAATATGTCCTGACACCTCATCTGGAAGGGCACATCCACCTCAAGAATTTGAATTTGCTGGGCATGAATGTTTGAAATCTACTTATTTATTGAGATACAGCCTGGAATAAGCTCTTCAAACCACACCACCCAACAACCCCTGATTAACCCTAACCTATCACGAGACAATTTACAATGACCAATTAACCTGCTAATTGGTACATCTTTGGACTGTGGGTGGAAATGGGAGCAGCTGGAGAAAACCCACGCATTCCACAGAGAGGACGTACAGACTCCTTACAGATGATGTTGGAATTGAACTCCGAACCCTGACGCCCCGAGCTATATATAGCATCACACTAACTGCTACACTGCTGTGGCATTATCGGGTTGTGGTTTTATTGGTAGAAATTTGATTAGTTGGACTCCCTGAGCTCTGACAGCATTGGCAACTCGAGATTTGTTAGGAATTATTGGAAACATTTTTCCCAATTTTTTGTGGGAGCAACATGCCAAGTTTTGGTTGAGCCCTAGATTAGGGTCAGGCCATTGCTGCTCACTGTATAGCTCTCACATGAAAAATGCTTACTTGCTTGAGATATAGAAATCTGATAATATTGCTGGTAAGATAAACAGTGTCAGCACAGTCAATCAAGAACAAAATGATAATCAGTGTGTGGAGGAAAAGAACGAAAAATCCTGAGAACACCTTACCGTACGTGTTTCCCTAAACTTTATGACATAACATTGCAGTTTCAGATTGTTTCATTCTCTGAAAACTTGTGTTAAACCTCACTGGTGCCTTTTGGATGAAGAATATGCTCATGCTGACATCTACTGGCAAATGGGAATACCTCATATAGCGAACCATCTGCATACTGCATCACGCCATGGCCCTGATGCTGGTCCAGGACCCAATCCCCCTGATAATGATCACCATTCCTGTACAACAAGGAAAAAAACATAGGTTTTAAATTGCAAAAAGATCATAAATGTTTCCCCTCAACACACTGAATTAACAAGCACCTCTCCAAACAGATGCAAGAGCACTAAACAGTTTGTAACTCAGCTGTACAAAGATCTCATTTTTTTGTTGGCACTAGGTCTGGCTGACCTCTGGAGAAATAGTAAGAAAGGTTTTTTTTTACAATTAACCTTGGAAATCTTGGACTAGTGAATCAGAAGAGGGTTTATTATCACTGACATATTTTGTAAAATTTGTTTTGTGACAGCAACACAGAAAATAATTACAAGTTACATTAAGAAATAAAATAGTGTAAAAAAGAGAGCAAGAAGTGAGGTAGCATTCCTGGTCTTAAGAAATCTGATAGCAAAGAGGAAGAAGCTGTTCCTAAAATTGTACCTTCCCCCTAATGGTAGTAATGGGAAGTCAGCATATGAGAAATCTTAATGATGGAGAGATTGGGGAAGTTGAGAGATAGTAATGGACAGGATAAAGGCAGCTCGGTCTTTTGCTCCCAGTCATTGCATAATGACAACTGTTGAAAAAATTACACTGGATAAAAAGATGACTGAATTTTGCTGCAATTCTTCCTTGATGGACAAGCCAGCTAATATACTTTATCTCTCCTTGGGCAGGACACCAGAGAGTTGCAGTGCCCATAGAACCTCAAATCTGCATGAGTCAGCAACCTTTAAAAAAAAATAGAAAGGGCAATGAAACTGCTGCCTAAGTACTAGGGGCAGGCACAGGATAGAGTACATCAATTCTGCTTCAGCAGCAATGCTGCCAATTTACTATTGGAAAGTTTTCTGCTGTTGCTGTTGTTGGTATGCTCAAGCTCCAGAAAAATAAATAAATCTGCTCTCTCCAGGCTCCAGACGGTCTACTGGAGTTTCCTGAAGTGAAGTGAGACAGAGGAAGTACCATAAGATCTAGTGAACAGCCACAACTTCATGCTTAAATCTACAAGCACTGCAAAAGCCACACTTTACTGCCAGGTACAAGTTTCTTGTTAAAAACTCATTATTTAAAACTTCTTTTTAAATAACAATTATTCAAAGATATTGCTTAAAATCATTTTATTAAATTTTCATAAATAAGTTTTTATTCTGTTCAGGGAATTAGAGAATAGTCATTGGTCACCAATAAGCAAAGGTTTTGGAGAAACTGTGATGTCCAATACTTTTGGTAAACAAATCTAAGATGGCAGCAGCTCAGCTTTGCCTTGTTCACTGTTTAGCTGAATTATCCTGTAGTTCCTAAAATATTAACTCTGCTACTCTCAACACTGATGCTACTTGTCCTGAGCATTTGAAGAAATTTCTATTTTATATCTAAAAATGCTAAACAAGTTCCAAGTAAGTTAATAAAAAACCAAAAAGGAACTTCTAATTATAAAACATCATTCAAGATAATACGATATTCCAACACATAAGACCATAATAAGACATAGGGGCAGAAGTAGGCCATTGAGTCTGCTACACCATTCCATCATGGTTGACTTATTATCTCTCTCAATCTCATTCTCCTGTCTTCTCCCCATAACCTTTGATGTCTTGACTAATTAAGAACTTATCAACCTCTACTTTAAATATGCCAATGATTTGCTGTCTGTAGAAATGAATTCCACACACTCACTACCCTCTGGCCAAATAAATTCATTATTTGTTCTAAATGGGCATCCCTCTATTCTGAGGCCCTCTAGTTCCAGACTCTCCCACTATAGGAAACATCCTCTCCACATTCAGCCTATCTAGGCCTGTCAATATTTGATAGGTTTCAATAAGATTCCACCCCCCCCCCCCATTCTTCTAAACTCCATTAAGTACAGGGTAGAACCATCAAACATGCTTCATACATTAACCCTTTCATTCCTGGAATCATTCCCATGAACCTCCTCCAGATTCCTCTCCAATGCCAACACATCTTTTCTTAGGTAAGGGGCCCAAAACTACTCACAACATTCCAAGTGCAGTCTGACCAATGCCTTATAAAGCTGCAGCATTATGTCCTTGCTTTTATAGTACTGTGCAAAAATCTTCAGCACAAATATATAGCTAGGCTGCCCAAGACTTTTGCACAGTACTGTATTTGTCAATATGGAATGGAAACCAAGTTTGTAAATATGGTAAGAGCAAAGGGTGATGGGTGGAGTGCTCTGGGAGAAGTGTGGGACAGGTAGCAGAGAAGGAGTATTGGCACCTGCTCTAAGACACCAGGCAAGGTCATTTGATTCCCAAAAAAATGGTTTATTGAAATGTCTCTCTGGTATTTACCCCTCCCCATATGCCCAGCCATGATTGCCCTTTCCCTGCCCTCTTCTCACTCGCAGTCCACAATAGAGATCCATATCAGAATCAGGTTTATCATCACTCACATCATAAAATATGGTGATTTTTTTGCAGCAGTTCAGTGCAATACATAAAATTACTATAGAACTGCACAAAAGTCTTAGACACCCTAGCTATATATTTGTGCCTCACTTTTGCAGAGTATTGTATATTTTAGTCATCTTGCCTTCCCTTACTACCAAATCAAACTGCAAACTTACCTTTAGAGAACCCTGCACAAGGACTCCCAAGTCACTTTGTACCTCTGCTTTTGAATGTTCTCCCCATTTAGAAAATAATCTATGCTTTTATTCCTTCAACTAAAATGCATGACCATATACTTTCCTACATCTGCCACTTTTCTGCCTATTATCCCAATATGTCTAAGCCCTTATGCAGCCTCTCTGCTTCCTCCAACATTACCTGCCCTCCACCTTTGTTCACATTGTCTGCAAACCTGGCCACAAAGCCATCAATTCTATCATCCAAATCATTGGCACATAACATGGAAAGAAGCGCTGCTAAAACCAGCCGCTGCAGAAATGAAATGATTTCACTACTTCAAGTTACGAACTACAAAGAATTTGAAGATTTCAACAATCAACTTGAACGTTACAACTAAACTGAAGATTAGAAAAGCACCTAAATGGGCAACAAACGGAAGTATATGTACATTGTGTAGGCAGAATGGATCAGTTTAGTTGGGTGTTTGATTACTAATTTAATTAGTTTGAATTGACTTTATTTCTTACATCCTTTACATATATGAGTAGTAAAGATCTTTACATTACATCTCCGTCTAAATGAGCAAAGTGCAATTTATAGTAATTTGTAATAAATAGCATGTATAATTGGAGTCAATATAGCATAGAAATACAATTGTATCAGCATGAATTAATCAGTCTGGTGGCCTGGTGGAAGAAGCTGTCACGGAGCCTGTTGGTTCTGGCTTTAACATTGCAGTACCGTTTCCCAGATGGTAGCAGATGGAACAATTTGTGGTTGGGGTGACTCAGCCCCTCAATGATCCTTTGGGACCTTTTTATGCACCTGCCTCTGTAAATGTCCTGAATAGTGAGAAGTTCCCACCTACAGATGCGCTGTGCTGTCCACACCACTCTCTGCAGAGCCCTGTGATTGAGGGAATTGCTGTTCCCATACCAGGCAGTGATGCAGTCAGTCAGGATGCTCTCAATTGTGTCCCAGTGGAAAGTCGTTAGGATTTGGGGATTCATGCCAAACTTCTTCAACCGTCTGAGGTGAAAGAGGTGCTGTTGTGCTTTTGTCACCACCACAGCCAGTGTGTACAGATCACACAAGATCCTCGGTGACGTGTATGCCGAGGAACTTAAAGCTGTTCAACCTCTCAATACCAGATCCAATGATGTCAATGGGGTTAGTGCGAATCCATTGCACTTGTAGTCCACAACCAGCTCCTTTGTTTTTACAACGTTGAGGGAGAGGTTGTTTTCTTGTGTCAGGGTGATGACTTCCTCTCTGCAGGCCACCCCATTATTTGAGACAGGGCAAATCAATGTAGTGTCAGCAAATTTAATTTGCAACATTGTGGGGCAAAGGGTCTGTTCCTGTGTTGTACTATTCAATATTCTAAAGCAATCAAACACAGAATCAATGAATTGAAGAGAGACATTTTTTAATCCTTTCACAAGATGTGTGCATTACTGACAATGCAGATATTTATTGTCTAACACTAATTGCTCCTGAACTGAGCTGGATACAAGGGGAAGGAGGCAAGGGTATTTCATATTGTTCGGTAGCTCACCTTGTAATAGCAAACCCGATGGATTTTTACAACAATCCTGTAGTTTTACTAAAGTTAGCTTTATATTCCAGATCAATTTTAAACTCCCTCGCTGCTGTAGTGGAAATCTGCTTGTATCTCTGCATCAAAATCCACATTTCTAAATTCAAGTCCGGTTAGGCCTCTTCCAGGTTACCTATATCCTTTGGCTAAATGTTCTTGCTGCATCAGGAACTGAAAATATAGTATCTTGATGAATTAAGGAACTAAGTTTTCAAGCATTGTATTAAGTCATAACTATTTTTTATACTATGAAGCTGTCTGAAAAAATTCTAAAAGATGAATTATTTTTAATTTTTAAAGCTTATTTATGATATTTTAGCATCTACCTTGATACACTTGTACTCTGGGTCTTTACTCATTGTACATGGATAATAAAATTTGAAACAAATAGACCTTATAATTTTCTGATTTGCTGGCCTTCAAGCACTTCAATATGACATTCTTCACAATAACAAAACCTCTAAAGTCAAATAGAGATAATTGAAAAACATATAAAACACTTAGGAGTATCCTTAAATGGATGTGAAAGGCTCCAAATAGATGCAAATTGTTACTTTTGATTGGCTCCACAACTAGTTTGATGGACACACAGCTAGGGCTGGAGAGCCCATAAAACTATGGGTATACTAAATTACATTAGTGGTAAGTATAAACTCTGCCTTTGTCACTGAATGTAGAAGCTATCCCTTTAATTATTTAATTATTTCTGGTTTATTTTGCTGTATTTCTACTCTATCATTGGTTGGTGCAACTGTAACGAAACCCAATTTCCCTCGAGATCGATAAAATATGTCTGTCTGTCTGTTTTTATTTCTTGGCAGAGGCACACAGAACTCTCATTGGCTTACCAGTGCAGAAATCATTATTTTAGTTCTTAATTATTATGCAATACATTGCAAAAGTCATGTTAAAAAATTCTGTAAAGCAAAGATGCTTTCAAAATAATGAAATATATTACTATGAGCAGTAAACAGTAAAGAAAAACTAAATCAAATCAATACTTGGTGTGACCGCCCTTTGCCTTTAAAACTGTGTCAATTCTCTTAGGTACACTGTCACGCAGTTTTATAAGAAAATCCGCTGGTAAGTTGTTCCAAGTATCTTAGAGAAGTTGCCACAGTTCTTTGCTTAATCGTGCACTGGGCCATATACCTACAAATTAATCAAGTTTATACTTGAAAAGAGGTCTATTACTTAATATCCAGTCACAAACAAGAGAAAACCCAGCAGATTTGAAATCCAAGTATCACACACAAAATGCTGGAGGAACTCAGCAGGCCAGGCAGCATCTATGGGAAAGAGTACAGTTGATGTTTCAGGCCGAGACCCTTCAGCACGACTGGAGGAAAAAAGGCTGAGGAATAGATTTAAAAGGTGGGGGGAGGTGAAACCTGAAGGGGAAGGGATGAAGCAAAGAGCTGGGTAGTTGATGGGTGAAAGAGATACTGGGCTAGAGAAGGGGGAGTCTGATAGAAGAGGACAGAAAGCCATGGAAGAAAGAAAAGGGAGCAAGGGCACCAGAGGGAGGTTGTGGGCAGGCAAGGAGATAAGGTGAGAGTGGGAAAAGGGGATGGGATGGGGAATGGTGAAGTGGGGGGGGGGGGTTATTACCAGAATTTTGAGAAATAGATGTTCATGCCATCAGGTTGGAGGCTACCCAGACAGAATACAAGGTTTTGTTCCTCCAGCCCAGTTGTGGCCTCATCATGACAGTGGAGGAGATCACAGATAGACATATCGGAATGGGAATGGGAAATGGAATTAAAATAGGTGGCCACTAGGAAATTTCACTTTTTCCTGGCATAGGTGCTTGGCAAAAGCAGTCGCCCAATCTACAGCAGGTCTCACCAACACATAGGGGGCCACACCAGGAGCACCGGACATAGTACATGACACCAACAGACTCACAGGTAAGTGTCATCTCACTGTTTGGGGCCCTGAATGGTAGTAAGGGAGGAAGTGTAGGGGCACGTGTAGCACTTGGTCCTCTTGCAAGGATAAGTGCCAAGAGGGTGATCAGAGAGTTGCGTAGGGAGCAATTCCTGCAGAAAGCAGAAAGTGGGGGAGGGGAGGGAATGATGTGCTTGGTGGTGGGATCCCATTAGAGATGGCAGAAGAATTATGTGCCAGACGTGAAGGGGTGGTAGTTGAGGACAAGAGGAACCCTATCCCTGGTAGGGTGGTGGAGGATGGGATGACAGAAGACATGCATGAAATGGAAGAGATGCTGTTGAGGGCAGCGTTAATAGTGGAGGAAGGGAAGCCCCTTCCTTTGAAGGAGGAGGACAACTCCTCAGCTTTATTTCTCCAGTCCTGCCGAAGGGTCTTGGCCTGAAACATCGACTGTACTCTTTTCCACAGATGCTGCCTGGCCTGCAGAGATCCTCCAGCATTTTGTGTGTGTTGCTATTGCTTAATATGTTACTTGCCTTAACAGAATACAAAAATCTGACATTTAACTTTTTAGAAAATGAATGCTTGGAAACCTAGAATTTCCTCTTCTCAACAGACACACTAATGCAGAAGACAAGAAAAAAATAAAACAAAATGTATGTTAAAAAATCTAGGGTGCCTAAGACTTTTGCACAGCATTGTATTATTAAAATGATCCAGACAATACACCTTAGAGTCACAGAACACTGCAGCACAGAAACAGGCCCATCTAGTCCGAGCCAGACGGTTATTCTGCCTAGTCCCTTTGACCTGCCCCTAAACCACAGCCCTCCACACTCCTCCCATCCATGTATATTATCCACATTTCTCTTAAACGTTCAAATTGAACTCATATCCACCTCTTCTGCTGGAAGCTTGACCCACACTTGCACCATCCTCTAAGTGAAGAAATTCCCCCTCATGTTCCCCTTAGTATTTCAACTTATTTCACCTACTCCCAAAGACATTCAAAACTAAAAAATGTATTGTCTGAGAGAAGTATATTATCTCCAAATCATTGAAGTCGAATTGATCTTGGCAACTCTAATGCTGCTTACTTAGAAGTAATGGCCATTGTAGCAAACCTACATTGAGGTGAGAACTTGCTTAATCATTGGTTAGTGGCAGGATTGATATGTTGCTTGGCAATAAGAAGAAAATTTAATAATTGGCTTTAATGCCTGTGTTATAAAAAGTGGGAGATTGTGTTATAAAAAGTGGGAGATGAAGAAACCAAATGGAATTCTTGTTCCTAAACACCATCCTGTGCTCTTAGTTGGAAAGTGCAGGCATGTGGGCACAAGGAGTGGCCAAGACCAGCTTCCACTGTGGTTTACCAGGTTTAACATTAGCTAACCACATTTAGCCAAGTTCAAACCTAGAGACAAGTAAGAGAAAGTGTTAAACAATGATAATTACAATTATTGACAACTCTAACAATGTACAATAAATAATGCTCTTACATTTCAGTGAAAGTAAACTTCTTTATAAACAGAAGACTTTTGGCAGCAGATTTACATTTTCAGAATTTCCAGACGCCCACTGAAAATCTTTGACTCTTCAGTTCAAGACTAGCTGATCAACTTGCCAAAACACACAAACAGAGCAGCTGGGTGAAACACAGAAAAATGTACCCGTGCCTTATTCTCCACTGGCTGATCTATACTCCTGCATTACTTTATGCCTGTTGATTTGTGCCCCATCACTGAGCCCTGCACTATTCTGTGCCTATAGGACTCTTACCTCGTCTTAATTCATGTCTATAGAATTGCACCCTGTATTACTCAGTATTATTGTGCCTGTAGAACTGCACTTCTGCGTTACTAATCATATTCCTGCATTATGCAATCTTTGGAACAAAATCCCTCTTCTATTATTACCTTTATAAATATGCTGCAGGATTAATTAATGCCTTTAGAAAATTGTACAAAGAGAAAGAGTCAGAACCTACTAAGTGGAGATACAAAATATACACCATCTATCTGCTCACTAACACTGTTTTTGTAGTTCTATTCAGTCCTGCCTTAACCATAAAGCGTTAAATTCTAAAAGTGAGTCAACAATAATTAAAGTTTACCTGAAATCATAGCTAGCTCTGAAATCTTAAGAGTCACACAATGTTACCACAGGCCTTTCAGCCCACTATGTCAGTGTTAATCATTGAGTGCCCATCTTTACTAATCCTATTTTCTAGCTCTCAGCCATATCCTTCATTGCTAAGGCATTACAAGTGTTTATCTAAACATGATTTTGGTGTCTTTAACCAAAGGAAGATGTAGTTGCCTTAGAAAGATCACAACAAGGCCCATTAAATGATTGTGGGAAGAGGCTCAGTGGACAATGCCTGCTTCTCACAGTCAATTCAAGTACTAGAAGAATGTTTCCCATAGATAAATTACCTAGAATTAGGATAGCAAGGAATCAGAATCAGGTTTATTATCACCAGTATGTGATGTGAAATTTGTTAACTTAGCAGCAGCAGTTCAATGCAATACATAATATAGGAAAAAAAACAATAAAATAATAATAATAAATAAATTACAGTATACGTATATCGAGTAGATTAAAAATTGTGCAAAAAACAGAAATACTACATATTAAAAGAAGTGACGTAGAGTTCAAGGGTTCAATGTCCATTTAGGAATCGGATGGCAGAGGGGAAGAAGCTGTTCCTGAATTACTGAGTGTGTGCCTTCAGGCTTCTGTACCTCCTTCCTGATGGTAACAGTGAGAAAAGGGCATGCCCTGGGTGCTGGAGGTCCTAATAATGGATGCTGCCTTTCTGAGACACCGCTCCTTGAAGGTGTCCTAGGTACATTGTAGGCTAGTACCCAAGATGGAGCTCACTAAATTTACAACTCTCTGCAGCTTCTTTCGGTCCTGTGCAGTAGCCCCTCTATACCAGACAGTGATGGAGCAGGTCAGAATGCTCTCCACGGTACAACAATAGAAGTTTTTGAGTGCATTTGTTGACATCCCAAATCTCTTCAAACTCCTAATAAAGTATAGCTGCTGTCTTGCCTTCTTTACAGCTGCATTGTTATATTGGGACCAAGTTAGATCCTCTGAGATCTTGACACCCAGGAACTTGTAACTGCTCACTCTCTCCACTTCTGATCCCTCTATGAGGATTGGTATGTGTTCCTTCGTCTTACCCTTCCAGAAGTCCACAATCAGCTCTTTCGTCTTACTGACGTTGAGTACCAGGTTGTTGCTGTGGCACCATTCCACTAGTTAGCATATTCACTCCTTGTCAGCGAGGAGATGTTTCAAAGGTTTCAAAGATACAATTTAATGTCAGAAAAATGCATACAATATACATCCTGAAATTACCAATCTGATATTAGAGGAAGATTTTTCTAATAATAGAGGAGAGTGGTTGGTGCGTGGAATGCACTGCCTGAGTCAGTGGTGGAGGCAGATACACTTGTGAAGTTTAAGAGACTACTAGACAGGTATATGGAGGAATTTAAGGTGGGGGGTTATTTGGGCCTGTAATGTGTTGTACTATTTTATGTTATATGCACAAATTGTGGTCTTCCGATTAGGAAGTCAAGGATCCAATTGCAGGAGGTACAGAGGCCCAGGTTCTGCAACTTCTCAATCAGGATTATGGGAATGATGGTATTAAATGCTGAGCTATAGTTGCTGAATAGCATCCTGACATGGTTGTTTGTGTTATCTAGGTGGTCTAAAGCCATGTGGAGAGCCAATGAGATTGCGTCTGCCGTTGACCTATTTTGGCGATAGGCAGATTGCAGTGGGTCCATGTCCTTGCTAAGGCAGGAGTTCAGTCTAGTCATGCCCAACCTCTCAAAGCATTTCATCACTGTAGATATGAGTGCTACCGGGCGATAGTCATTAAGGCAGCTCACATTATTCTTCTTAGACACTGGTATAATTGTTGCCTTTTTGAAGCAAGTGGGAACTTCCGCCCATAGCAGTGAAAGTTGAAAGTGTCCTTGAATACTCCCGCCAGTTGGTTGGCACAGGTTTTCAGAGCCTTACCAGGTTCTCCATTGGGACCTTCTGCCTTGTGGGAGTTCACCCTCCTGAAAGACAGCCTGACATCGGCCTCGGAGACAGAGAACACAGGGTTATCAGGTGCAGCAGGGATCTTCACAGCTGTAGTTGTGTTCTCCCTTTCAAAGCAGGCATAAAAGGTATTGAGTTCACCTGGTAGTGAAGCATCGCTGCCATTCATGCTATTAGGTTTCAAGTAACATCTTACAAACCCTGCCAGAGTTGTTGTGTATCCAATGTCGTCTCTAGCCTCATTCAAAATTGTCTTTTCGCCCTTGAAATAGCCCTCCGCAAATCATATCTAGTTTTCTGGTACAGGCCTGGGTCGCCAGACTTGAATGCCACAGATCTAGCCTTCACCAGATGACGTACCTCCTGGTTCTGGTTTGGAAATGTACAGTAAGTCTTTGTTGGCACACACTCATCCACTCAGGTTTTAATGAAGTCAGTAACAACTGCAGCATACTCATCCAGGTTTGAAGATGAATCCCTGAATACAGTCCAGTCCACTGATTCAAAGCAGTCCTGTAGGCACTCCTGTACTTCCTTTGCCCATACCTTCTCACTACTATTGCTGCAGTCTTCAGTCTCTGTCTATACTCAGGGAGTAGAAGTACAGCCAGGTGATCAGACTTCCCAAAGTGAGGGTGTGGAATAGCACGGTAGGCATTCTTGATGGTGGTGTAGCAATGGTCCAGTGGCTTGTTTTCTCTAGTATTGCAAGTTGATGGTAATTGCTTAGTAATTTTTTTCAGACTGGCCTGGTTAAAATCTCCCAAAACAAATCCTGAGTTAGAATATTATCCAATTAAGATAGGAATAATAAAAATATTGTTGAAAGGACTGAAAATTTGTGGAATTCTCTTCTCAAGAAGGCTGGAACCAGTTATATTTAAGATAGAGATTGAGAGCTCTTTGGACATCAAACAAATGAAGGACTATGGGGATAGCATAGGGGTGGAATTGAAGTAAAATACATCATAAACACAAGGACAGTCTCAGAAGATAAAGGGCCAAAACTCTATGTTGTTTATGTTATGCTCTTATTAAGACAACATTTGATTAACTGTGGCTTCAAGTAGCCTAGTAAACAACATTCCCTCTATTTTGTTCCTCACAGCTGTGCAGACCAACCATTGTTCTGAGCAGAAATCTTTACATGGCCTGAAAACTATGCAGCATTTTAATAAAACTTTTTATAAAAGAAAATTCCAGTTGCACAGCAACAATAAGTATGCACATGGGAGCATTTCAGTTCCTGCCCGGCTGCGCATGTGTGTAGCTTAAAGAGAACTGTGCTGGTAAAACTGGTCAAACAGAATCTAGGTAAATCTCTCTAATATTGGAGTCATATCTACCACCCAAGATGATGGTTAAAACTGTTGTAAGCCAATCATCTCAGACTCAGGACATAACTGCAGGGCAGTGCCCTAGGCTCAGTCCTCCTTTGTTACTTTATCAAACTTAGCTCCTCCATCCTAAAGTCAGAAGTGAGGATGTTGGTTGATTGTTGCAGTGTTCAGTTCTAGATTTTCCTGATGACAAGCACTCCAAATCTGCATGGAACAAGACCTGGAAAATGCTAATAGGGAATAGTATTGTAATGAAATCCACATTTATACTATGATGTGGAGAAGAGAGATGATCAAGGGCAAGTCAAGGATATTTCTCTTTATTTGCACAAATAACAGGAGGTCATCCTAAAACTGCATAAAACACAAATACAGACTGAGTATATTCTGTTAGGAAGGGAACGTGATGGCATGACAAAGAATGACAAGAGGATTTTAAGACCATAAGATATATGGGCCATTCGGCCCATTGAGTCGCTCTGCCATTCAATCATGGGCTGATCCAATTATTCCCATCATCCCCACTCCCCTGCCTTCTTCCCATAGCTTTTGATGCCCTGGCTAATCAAGAACTTACCTATCTCTGCCTTAAATACACCCAATGTCTTGGTCTTCACAGCCACTCATGGCAGCAAATTCTACAGATTTACCACCCTCTGACTTAAAGTAATTTCTTCGCATCTCTGTTCTAAATGGATGTCCTTCAATCCCTGTTGTCCTAGACTTCCCTACCATGGGAAATAACATTGCCATATCTAATCTGTTCAGGCCTTATAACATTTGGAATGTTTCTACGAGATCCCCCTTCATTCTCCTGAACTCCAGGGAATACAGCCCAAGAGCTGCCAGACGTTCCTCATACGGTAACCCTTTCATTCCTGAAATCATTCTCGTGAATCTTCTGTGAACCCTCTCCAATGTCAGTATATCCTTTCTAAAATAAGGGGCCCAAAACTACACACAATACTCCAAGTGTGGTCTCACGAGTGTCTTACAGAGCCTCAACATCACATCCCTGCTCTTATATTCTATACCTTTTGCTGTGCCTGGAGAAAATAGGTTATGTGGAGAATTAATGTCAACATTCTGTGAGTTACTAATGGGGATGGCATGGTGGCACAGCAGTTAACACAACGCTTTAGAGCACCAGCTGTCATGAGTTATGACTTGCTATGTTGGCTCTGGATGCATGGCAACAATTGTGCACAATCTTCACTGGTTTGATTTGATGTAAACTATGTATTTCACTGTATGTTCCAAATGTGACAAATAAAGCTATTCTTAATATGACCAAATTTTTAAGCAGACCTGTAAAATTAATACAATGGCTGCAAGTGGTCAAAGATTGGGAATCCTATAGCTAGTGACTCAAAACCTAACTCACCAAACCTGTTCAGTATTATTAAAGGAGCGCTATGGAATATGCTACAGTTGGAGACACCTTGCATTCCGACAAGATTGAAAAAGCTTGACACCATCAAGGACAAAGCAGCCTGGCTGATCATTAACCTATCAGTCACTTAATTCACTCCACATGGGCATAGGAGTGAATGGCAGAGGCACCAACAGGCACCATCGACAAAATATACTGCAGCAAATTGCAAAGGTTTCAAGAGCAACTACAATCCACAACCTTCATCATTCAAAAGAACAAAGGCAAATACTTCAAACCATCTCAGTTCTCTGCAAAGTAGGTGACAGCCTACCATGAAAAGATGGTATTTATTCTCATTGCTGGATCAAAACCCCAGAACCCTTTATGAACATGTAAACATACAAATTAGCATCAGAAATATGTCTCCCAGAGCTTGGTCCAACATTTAATAATTTCTGGTTGCAACCTTAACTCCATGTTCTTCTCTATCTGTAGTAATCTTTCACTCCTTTGCATATCAAAATCTTCCTACTTTTACTCTAAGAATTTTCAAAGTCTTTGTTTCCACTGGCTTTCAAAGAGTGTTCTCAGAACTCATACATATTTTGCCTCAGTTCTGCTTAAAAGGCGACCCCTAGTTCTAGATTCTACAACAGTCAGAAACATTGTCTCCTTATCCACTAAGTCAAAATCCCACGAATGTTGTTGCAATCAAATAGTACGGTGGAGTAACTTAATGATACAGATTACTGAAGTTCATAATCACTGCAAATATTTCAAGAGAAATTAGTAATGAATGATAACTGCTTTCCTTGCCTGTGATACTCGTATTCCATGAATAAAGTAAAATAAAGCAGTTAGAGATAGGGTCAAGCTTTTCTACTCTCTCAATATAATCTATATTTTATTGCTCCACCCCATTACTTTGAAGTTCAAAATATATTCTATTATCATAGTATGTATACTACATACAACCTTGAAATTCATCCTTTCTTGTCAAGATCTCTTTGTATTCTGTAAAAACAAATTGATCTCTGCAGCAAGAAAACCCAACCAATGAATAGCTGCAATTGATTTAACTGTAGAGGGCGTCTCAATTCAGCTTTTTGCTTTCCTCACCTAATATTCGCAAACACAATATTGGAAAGAATGGAGTAGGAACTCTAGTTGATTTACTTCTCCCTGGACTAGTTCCCCAGCCTCCTTAAGCCAAGTCAGCAAATATCGTCAAATGAAGATTATTATAAGAACAAAGTCAGATAATCAATACCAGAAAAAATAGGAATAGAGAACTATGAGAAAAATTATGAGAAAGCTGCTTGAGAGAAGATAGGCAATGGCTTTGAGGAATGCAATGTCATGAAACAATGACACAAGATCATTAAAATGTGCCTATGTGCGAATGAGTAACTATATTAAAAAAATTCTTCACAGAAGAATACATTCCAGATTCTACTAGCTAGAATTTGTATTGATGGAGCAACAAAGACTTCATAAACCAGCAATATTGAAATCATTAGTTCTAGCTGATAATGACATTTTCATCCATAACCACTTTAAAAAGTTCATTGTCTATAGAATGCTCTGTTCTGTATATTGTACAAAAAACAGGAGCAGGGACTATATATTCAAGCAATATTTATTCTCTAACAGTTTAGTTCCCTTCAGTCTTTTTCTGAAGACACACAGAATCACCTAAAAGTTGGTTCATGAAACCTATCATGCCCAAATGCCATGATTCAGGTTAGATTGATCTACAGGCTGGAGGTGTGGGGAGAATTCCTTTTAACAATAACAATCAAATTCCCTTGTCTCATTTATCAGACGAAGGGCTCTGTATTCTAAGATTGGAGAAGGGCAAGGTAGACAAAAGTAGACAAGGAAAAGGCTTTATGAAAATCCGGATAATAACAAATATGTGCATCTAACTTGTGTTTACTCTACAGCACCATTTCACCTGCATGTGTGTTTCTGTGTCTGTGTTTTTCTGACATGTGGATTATTCATCGAGAATGCCAGGACTGGTCAAGAAAGTGGTCAAAAAAGGATCCCGAGCTTAGCAAAGCCTAGAGAACAAGAGCAAGGAAATAATACAAACATTCTAAAAACACTACTTTGGCTACGATTGGGCTATGGTGTTCTGTTCTGTAAAAAAAAAGATGTAAAGTGAAGAGAAGTGTATTAGAATGTCTCTGAGAATGTAGGACTGGATAAACTGGAGAAGCAGAGGTTCTTCCTTGTGACAGAAAAAGTTCCAAGAGGTTCTGACTGAACGGAGCTGGGTAAGTATCTGGAAAGAAAGAATTTCCAGGTCTATGGGATCAGGGTAGGGAAATTACACTAACTGGATTGCTCTAATGTAGACAAGTATGGATTAGATGGGCCAAATGTTCTATCATACTGTAACCATTCAGTGAATTCTGTTTGTCAGCAACAGAAGACGTGTCACACGTGTAGCATGTGGTATATGTGTATTTGTACATGAACTCCTTTGGATTTTTTTGTGTGCATCTACCTGCATTTATGTCAATTACATATCTATGTCTGTGTGCATGTGTATGATGAGCTCCTTATATAAACTAGAGCTCCTCATAACTGCTCTTCACTTACTTGTAGAACATCTCTCCTTCTCCATGTTTCATATGGTTATGGAAGGAGCCTCGATAGATCTGACCTCCTTTATCAGTCAGTACTCCATGTCCTAGATAGAGGAATAAAGTCAAGCTATATTTCTACTAGCAAGAAGCAGAGATTAATCTTTTAATTATATTAGAAAGTAATACACTAATCTGCAAAGTTAGGCTGCAGATTGGAGTCAAAAATCAGACAAACAAAAATTATTCACCTGCTCGGAAACCATAATAGAATTCACCCTCATACAGGGCACCATCAGAGTACTTCATTACTCCATGTCCGTGGACCTCTCCCTGGCTGAACTGCCCGCAATATTCATTTCCTGTAAAAATGTAGAAGTATCCTCTCTTATTCTTTTTCTAAACTTTACTAAACAGTTTTCACTGTTCAAACTAAGTTGAGGCACATGGCTCAGCCAGCTCTCAAAGATATAGGACCAATATAGATATCAATGAGAGTAGATGTAAGACCACTACAAAATGAGGCAAGAAAAATAATAACGGGGAACAAGGAGATGGCTGATGAACTAAATGAGTATTTTCCATTAGTCTTTACTCTAGAAATCTCTAGCAGTGATGTTGTAATGTGTGAAGGAAGAGAAGTGGGTGCAGTTACTATTACAAGAGAGAAGCTGAAAGACCTAAAGGTACATAAGTCACTTGGACCAAATGAATTGCACCCTAGAGTTCCGAAGTAGGTAGCGTTAGAGATTGTGGTGGCATTTGAACTGATCTTTCAAAAAGCAATGGACACTGGCGTGGTGTCAGAGGACTGGGAAATTGCAAATGTCACTCCACTCTTTAAGAAAGGAGGAAGGCAGCAGAAAGAAAATTATAGACCAGTTAGCCTGACCTCAGTGGTTGGGAAGATGTTAGAGTCGATTGTTAAGGAAGAGGTGATGAAGTACTTGGTGACATAGGACAAGATAGGACAAAGTCAACATGGTTTCTTTCAGGGAAAATCCTGCCTGACAAACCTGATGGAATACTTTGAGGAGATTACAAGTAGGATAGATTAAGGGGATGAAGTGGATGTTGTATATTTGGACTTTCAGAAGGCCTTTGACAAGGTGCCACACATGAGGCTGCTTACCAAGTTAAGAGCCCATGGTATTACAGCAAAGTTACTAAGATAGTTAGAGCATTGACTGATTGGTAGGAGACAGCAAATGGGAATAAAAGAATCATTTTCTGGTTGGCTGCCAGTGACAAGTGGTGTTCTGCAGGGATTGGTGTTGGGACCACTTCTTTTTATGCTGTATATAAATGATTTAGATGATGGAATAGATGGCTTTATCACCAAGTTTGCAGATGATACAAAGATTGGTGGAGGGGCAGGTGGTGTTGAGGAAAAAGGTAGGATGCAAAAGGACAGACAGATTTGGAGAATGAGCAAGAAAGTGGCAAATGAAATACAATGTTGGAAGATACATGGTCATACACTTTGGCAGTTGAAATAAGTGTGCAGACTATTTTATAAACAGGGAGAAAATCCAAAAATCTGAGATGTAAAGGGACTTAGGAGCCCTTGTGCAGAACACCCTAAAGGTTAACTTTCAGGTCGAGTCAGTGGTGAGGAAGGCAAATGCCATGTTAGCATTCATTTCAAGAGGTCTCGAATACAAGAGCAAGGATGTGATGCTGAGGCTTTATAAGGCACTGGTGAGGCCCTACTTTGTATATCGTGAACAGTTTTGGGCCCCTCATCTTAGAAAAGATGTGCTGGCATTGGAGAGGGTCCAGAGGAAGTTCACAAGGATGATTCCAGGAATGAAAGGGTTATCATACGAGGAACGTTTGATGGCCCTGGGTCTGTACTCGCTGGAATTCAGAAGGATGAGGGGGATCTCATCAAAACCTTTCGAATGTTGAAAGGACTAGACAGAGTAGATGTGGAAAAGGAAGTTTCCCATAGTGGGAGAGTCCAGGACAAGAGGTCACAGCCTCAGGATAGAGGGGTGCCCTTTCAAAACAGAGATGCAGAGAAATTTCTTTAGCCAAAGAGTGGTGGATTTGTGGAGCTTGTTGCCACATGCAGCTGTAGAGGCCAGGTCGTTGGGTGTATTTAAGGCAGAGGTTGATAGGTTCTTGGTTGGACATGGCATCAAACATTACAGGGAGAAGGCCGGGAACTGGGGTTGAGAAGGGGAAGAAAAAAGGATCAGCCATGATTGAATGGCGGAGCAGACTCGATGGGCCAGATGGCCTAATCCTGCTCCTTTGTCTTATGATATTTTCCACATTTTAAGTAGGTGGAACTTGAGCACATACTCCCCACCCCATTTGATCCTATCACATTTCAGAAGACCCAGCTGAAGCACAGGCCTCACTGTAAGGGATTAAATCAGATCTGGGTTGCATTTCCTCTGGGAAGTCTCACCAACTATGTGTGTGGGGAAACTATTCTGGGCACTTCAACTTCATCCCTCATCCATGAAAATATGGCAAGGAACTGGAGAAAGCGTCAGAGACTTGTCGAACCACATAAGAAAAAGAGCTGGTGAAAGCACAGGTACTAATTTGATAGAATGAATGACCTCATGCACTATTCTGTTGTATTTATGTCCGATACTCCCTCAGCATGTTGGAACTTTACAATAAAATGTTTCAAAGGGCTCAGGTGATGAACTGTCTTTGCCTACAACTCTTCATTTACTTCACCACGCTACTACAAATTATGCTTCAATAAGAAAATAAACCAAATGGACATTGTGGTCTGTCATCACATTTACATACAGGTACTCACTTTAAAGCCCACTGGACCACTCACAAAATCCACTTTCACCTCCTTATTATTTCACATTATCTATTCCACACAACCATCACTCCCCCGACATCATTTAGTCCATTAAAACCTCCAACTGCACTTTTACTATTTTTAATCCCAGCTATTGCTGGTTGCCTTCCACTTCTCACCTTTCACAAACAAAAACTTAAATCATTCTATTTACAAATTATTGTCTTGGTCTTGTTTTCATACTCTTCTACCAGGCACCCCTCTCTGCCCTCACAAATTCCTTCAACCCTCCAAGACCTCCAAGTTCCATCAGATCTGGCCTTTTGTACAAGTCCAGTTTTAATCACCCCTCCATTACCGGGTATGCTCTCAGCTGCTCTCTACATTAAGATAGAGTCATAGCGACATAAAAAGTACAGTCTGCCCTCCTGATCCACGGATTCAACCATCTGCGGATTGGGAAAACCCGGAAGTTCTCTCTCCAGCACTCGTTGCTTGAGCATGTACAGACTATTTTTTCTTGTCATTATTCCCTAAACAATTCAGTATAACAACTATTTACATAACATTTACATTGTATTAGGTATTATAAGTAATCTAGAAATGACTTAAAAGTACAGGCAGTCCCCGGGTTATGAATGAGTTCCATTCCTGAGTCTGTCTTTAAGTCGGATTTGAAGTTGGAACAGGTACATCCGGTATTATTTAGCGTCAGTTAATCAAACGGTTTTCTTAGAATAAAGTACATATTTTACCTTTCTATGCATACAAAACACTTCAGAAACATACGTATTTCAATAATTTAACCACTGCATTGCTTAGTAATAATTGTAGTTTTCATCAGGGCAGGGCCTTTCACATTCTCCATTAAAATTGTTCCAATCATTGACCGACTGTAGCCTGACGCTTTTCCAATGACCAATGGCGTTTCACCTCTTTCCAATCGCTTTATTACTTACACCTTATTTTCAATCGCGATTATTTTTTGTGAACAGAAACACTGCGGATTCAGAGCTGCGCCGCCAGGTCCTAATGTCCACCACACGGAGACATGTTAAATAAAGTCCGGGGTTCCACTGGGTCCTAAAGATCACCGCACTGATACATGTAAAAATAAGGGACTTGAGCATCTGCAAATTTTGGTATCCGCGGGGGGGGGGTCCTGCAACCAATCCCCCACGGATAAGGAGGGCCGACTGTATTATAGCGCAGGAACAGCCCCTTCAGCCTATCTAGCCAAATTATTATTCTGCATAGTCCCATCAACCTGCACCCAGAACATAGCCATCCACTCCCCTCTCATCCATGTACCCAACTAAATTTCTCTTAAATGTCGCAATCGAACCCACAACCACCATTTGCGCTGTCATTTTGTTCCAAACACTCATCACCGAGTGAAGCTCCCCCTCATGTTCCCTTTTCACCCTTAACCCATGACCTCTAGCTCAACTCACCCTACCCAGTGGAAAAATCCTGCTTGCACTTATCCTATCTATACCCTTATAATTTTGTATACCTCTATCAAATCTCTCCTCATTCTCCTACACTATATGGAATAAAGCCTAACATATTCATCTTTCCCTATAACACAGGTCCTTAAATTCTGGCAACATCCTTCTAAATTTTCTCTGCACTCTTTCAATCTTATTGATATCTTTCCTGTAGGTAGGTGAGCAGAACTGCACACAATACTCCAAATTAGCCTTCACCGACACCTTATACAACTTCAAATATAACATTCAAACTCCTGCATTCAATACATTGATTTATAAAGATGAATGTGTCAAAGTTCTCTTTACAACCCTATCTACCTGTGACACCACTTTCAAGGATTTATGGATCTGTAATCCCAGATACCTCTGTTCTACCATACTCCACTGTGTCCTACCGCTCACCATGCATTTCCTACCCTGGTTTGTCCTCCCAAAGTGCAACACATCACAATTGTCTACATTAAGTTCCATCTGCCAGTTTTTTTAACCCATTTTTCCACTAGTCCAGATCCCACTTCAAGCTTTGATAACCTTCCTTGTTGTCCACTATGCCCCAATCATCTAGATGACAAAGAACAGACCCAGCACCAATCCCTGAAGCACACCCCTAGTCACAGTCCTCCAGTCTGAGAGGCACCATCTACAACCAATCTCAGGCTTCTCCCGCAAACCCAATGTCTAATCCAATTTACTACCTCATCCTGAATGCCAAACCACTGAACCTTCTTGGCAAACCTCCTGTGCAGGATCTTATCAAAGGTCTTGCTAAAGTCCACGTAGACAACATCCACCGGCTTTCCTTCATCAATTTTCTGGGTAACTTCCTCAGAAATCTCCATAAATTTAGAAACAAAGAAACAACCTACCATGCACAAAGCTATGTTGACTATTCCTAATAAGTCCATCAACTGGAATACTTACATTTTTAATCCCTTAGAATATCCACTACCTGTTACAAGATGCTCTTATAGTATTATACCTAATATCAGGTTTCTTAAGAAGAAGCCAAGACCCTTCATCAGGACTGAAGGAGGGGGCAGGGGCCCTATAAAGAAGGTGGGGGAGGGGAAGCAGGGAGGGGATAGGCAGGAAAGATGAAGGAGGAATGTAAGGGGAAAGCACTATGGGTAGTAGAAGAAGGCAGAATCATGAGAGAGGTGATAGGCAACTGGAAGAGGAGGCAGAGTGAAAGTGGGATGGGGGAAAGGGAGAGGGAAGGAATTACCGGAAGTTGGAGAATTCGATGTTCATACCAAGGGGCTGGAGACTACCCAGACGGTATATGAAGTGTTGCTCCTCCAACCTGAGCTTGGCCTCATCATGGCAGTAGAGGAGGCCATGTATGGACATATCCGAATGGGAGTGTGAAGCAGAGTTGAAGTGGGTGGCAACCGGGAGATCGTGTCTGTTGTGGTGGACGGAGCGGAGGTGCTCGACGAAGTGCTCCCCCAATCTGCGTCGGGTCTCGCTGATGTAGACGAGGCCGCACCGGGAACACTGGATGCAGTAGATTACCCCAACAGACTCACAAGTGAAGTATTGCCTCACCTAAAAAGACTGTTTGGGGCCCTGAATGGTGGTAAGAGAGGAGGTGTAGGAACAGGTGTAATACTTACATCTGCAGGGATAAGTACCAGGTGGGAGATCTGTGGGGAGGGACGTGTGAACCAGGCAGTCGTGGAGGAAACAATCCCTACGAAAAGCAGAGAGGGGTAGAGAGGGAAAGATGTGCTTAGTGGTGGGGTCCTGTTGAAGGTGTCGGAAGTTGTGGAGAATAACATGCTGGATCCAGAAGTTGGTGGGGTGGTAGGTGAGGACAAGGGGAACACGGTCCCTGTTGTGGTGACAGGAGGATGGGGTGAGGGCTGAAGTGTGGAAAATGGAGGAGATGTGGCTGAGGGCATCATTGATGACGGCAGAAAGGAAACCACGATTCTTAAAGAAAGAGGACATTTGAGATGTCCTGGAACGGAAAACCTCATCCTGGGAGCAGGTGTGGCAGAGACAGAGGAATAGGGAATAGCATTTTTACATTTGGCAGGGTGGAAAGAGGTATAGTCAAGGTAGTTATGAGAGTTAGTGGGTTTATAGAAGATGTCAGTGGACAGTCTATCTTCAGAGATGGAGACCGAGAGATCGAGAAAGGGGAGAAGTGTCCGAGATGGACCAAGTGAATTTGAGAACTGGGTGAAAGTTAGAGGCAAAGTTGATGAAGTTGATGAGCTCAGCATGGGAGCAGGAAGCAGCACCAATGTGGTCATCAATGTAGCGGAGGAAAAGTTGGGAAGTGGTGCCAGTATAGATTTGGAGCATGGACTGTTCCACATAACCCACGAAGAGGCAAGCATAGCTGGGGCCCACGCGAGTGCCTATAGCTACACCCTTGGTCTGAAGAAAGTGGGAAGAGCCAAAAGAGAAGTTATTAAGTGTGTGTACCAGTTCTGCCAACCGAAGGAGTGTGGTGGTGTTGGGGAACTGGTGAGGTCTATTGTCAAGAAAGTAGCGGAAGGCTTTGAGGCCTTTTAGATGCGGAATGGAAGTGTATAAGGATTGGACATCCATAGTGAAAATGAAGCGGTCAGGACCGGGGAACTGGAAGTTATTGAAGAGGTGGAGAGCATGGGATGTACCCTGGATATAGGTGGGGAGAGACTGAACTATGGGTGACAAAATGGAGTCCAGGTAGGCAGATACAAGTTCGATGGGGCAGGAGCAGGCCGAAACTATAGGCCTACCAGGACAGTCAGGCTTGTGGATCTTGGGGAGGTGGTAAAACCAAGCAGTGCGGGGTGTGGGAATTATGAGTTTTTTGGCTGAAGACGGAAGGTCTCTGGAGTTGATAAGGGCAGTGATGGTACGGGAGACAATGGTTTGATGATTTTTGGTGGGGTCCTGTTCCAGGGGTAAGTAAGAGGAGGTGTCAGAGAGCTGCCATTTGGCCTCAGTGAGGTAGAGGTCCATCTGCTAGGCTACTACGGCACCACCTTTGTCTGTGGGTTTGATGGTGAGGTTAGGATTAGTGCGGAGAGAGTGGAGGACAGTGCATTCAGAGGGAGTGAGGTTGGAACAGGAGAGAGGAGTGGTGAAGTTGAGATGGTTGCTGTCTCGGCGACAGGTGGAGATGAAAAGATCGAGTGCAGGTAGAAGGCCCGGTGGGGGGGTCCAGGAGGAGGAGGGTTGAAGACAGGAGAAGGGGTCATTAATAGGGGGAGGGGAATCCTTGTTAAAGTAGTAGGATGCAAGAGATGACCCCAACGAACTCACAAGTGAAGTGTTGCCTCACCTAGAAGGACTATTTGGAGCCCTGAATGGAGCTAAGAGAGGAGGTGTAGGGACAGGTGTAGCACTTACGCTTGCAGGGATAGGTACCAGGTGGGAGATCTGTGGGGAGGGACGTGTGGACCAGGCAGTCATGGAGAGAACAATCCCTGCGAAAAGCGAAGAGTGGTAGAGAGGGAAAGATGTGCTTAGTGGTGGGGTCCTGTTGAAGGTGGCGGAAGTTGCGGAGGATAATATCCTGGAGTCTGTTGGGGTCATCCAACACTTCACTTGTGAGTCTGTTGGGGTAATCTATTACATCTGGTGCTCCCAGTGCAGCCTCCTCTACATCAGACAGACCCGACGCAGATTGGGGGACCGCTTCGTCGAGTACCTCAGCTCCATCCACCACAACAGACAGGATCTCCCGGTTGCCACCCACTTCAACTCTGCTTCACATTACCATTCAGATATGTCCATACATGGCCTCCTCTACTGCCATGATGAGGCCAAACTCAGGTTGGAGGAGCAACACTTCGTATACCGTCTGGGTAGTCTCCAGCCCCTTGGTATAAACATCGAATTCTCCAACTTCCAGTAATTCCCTCCTTCTCCCTTCCCCCATCCCACTTTCACTCTGCCTCCTCTTCCAGCTGCCTATCACCTCTCTCATGATTCTGCCTTCTTCTACTACCCATAGTGCTTTCCCCTTACATTCCTTCTTCACCTTTCCTTCCTATCCACCTCCCTGCTTCCCCTCCCCCACCCCTTGATCTTTCCTCTGATTGGATTTTCACCTGGCACCTTCCACCCTCCCCCCACCTTCTTTATAGGGCCCCTGCCCCCTCCTTCTTCAGTCCTAACGAAGGGTCTCGGCCCGAAATGTTGACTGCTCGTTTTCACGGATGCTGCTCGACCTGCTGAGTTCCTCCAGCTTGTTTGTACGTGTTGATTTGACCACAGCATCTGCAGTGTACTTTGTGTTCCTTAAGATTGTTATTGCCAGGGGTGGTAGTGGGGATAAGTTCACACTAGTTATTAAATGCTCCCAATGGCATATGTCTCAAATAGCCTCTGACAACCAAGTCCAACTTCTGGTCTTCACGTGTGGCTTAGCTACTAAGCCTGGTGGAACAGTTACTACTGACAGAAGGGTCAAAAGTGGGTTACTGGTGCTTTAGAACCAGTCACTTCAAGCAGATGGAGTTCATCAGCATATTGACAGCTTACCCTGACCAACGCAGGGCCTCATTATAAGAGCATCTACAGCATTAGTTCAGTCTCAAATCTATACAATAATTCTTCCATAAAGTGCCTCAGGATGTATTATCATATTAAAATAGGTGTTCAAAGGTACGTTGCAATTCATCAACCAGATTAATTTGTAGCCACCCATTTTAATAGACAATGGACATTATAGGATTAGCAGGTGAAGGCCCAAGATTAAAGAACAAAAAAAACCAAAGTCAAACTGTACTTTCTGCAGCCCATACAAAACAATAGTGTAATATCATTGAGGTATAAATAGCTCAAAGTTAGCTCTCTTGCTCAGACTCCTTTCCCGTTAAAATTCTTGTTTAGTTATAACAGGTAGCAGTGATCAGAGTGACTATACCTGAGGAGGCCCAATACCGGAACCCATTCCCTTCTATTTCTCCATTCACAAACTCTCCCTCGTAGTAGCTGCCATCCTTCATTAGAAACTTCCCGTGACCTGACGTGGGCAAATGTACAAGTACATACACAACGTCAATATTCAATAAAACTACAAAGAAATACAACCTTGTGTGTCTTACAAAGCCAGATCAAATTTGAACTATATAGGTTGAGGATAAATTACAAAACGTTGCCAGAAAGCAATGGCAAAACTTAACAGCTTTGTTTGTGAAAGTTTGTTTAGAAACAGATGTTAACCAGGTGAGATATAAAGACAGAAATAGAAATCTAAGCTTTCAAAGAGCAACTGGAAAGAGAGCTGGACATATGCATTCATTCATTAGACCTATCAAAAATGCAAGATGAAAGTTATTTAAATATACTTCTGGTTATTGGGTGAAGCTTTGTGGTAGCACCTTCATTTCAGAATCAGACGGTGATGATTTCAAATACTCAAGATGGAGAGGACCAAAAGAATCTAAGCTGACAAAATGACAGTTCAATACCAAAGAGTGTGCAGTTTTGAAGGTGCGGCCTTTCATAATAGGCATTATACTGTTTCAATTGGACATTAAAGACGGCAAAGCATTGTGTGGGGATGTTCTTCTTGATCGATCTTTATCTCCCAACCCACATAAGACAGTTTGTCAATATCAGGTAATATTTTGTGGGATCTTGCTGTGCACACATTGGATGCTGTGTTTCCTATATTAAACAACAATCACACTTCAAATGGATCACACTGACTCCAGAGCATTCTGAGACATCTAGAACACATGAAATTAGTTATTTATTTTACAGCTTTGAATGCAAGAGTCCTTCAAAACATGCTAAACCTAAGCAAGCAACACGTGGAAATCTTACCATGCTTTTTACCATCTTTCCACTCTCCTTCATATTGAAAGAAACTGTTTGGATAAACATATCGACCAAAGCCTGGAGAAATAAAATTGAAATGTCCTGATTAGCTGCAGTAGCCACTGTGGTTACTCGGTGTGCACACTCACAGCTTTTGCTCTCTGTCTGTGTCTGTCAAATTTAATACAAATGCAAAACAATCTGAGAGTAAACACTCCAAGCTGCAGCTTGAAATGCATGAGCAATTTCCTGATCTTTACAAAGGTACGATGTGAATTTACCCACGAAACCCTGGGGGTATGAAATAGCAACTTTGAGAAGACAAATCAAGATCTACGACAACAGAAGATGAGAGGCTGCAGCTCCACATCTAACACAGGAACAGGCCACACTTCCATTTCACAATCCTGCTGGGGGGCATCAGACCACTACATCTGCTCCAGATGTTTAATCCCTTTAAATTTATAACAAATTTGTTCACTGCTATTGTTTTTTGCTGGAACCAATCAAGATAGGTAGGTTTATTCACATGGATCTGCTACCATTGCCTGCCTGCACAAGTGGCTGCAAGATCTGATATTTGAGGTTCAAAAGAGAGAGACAACTCCCATCTCTCTGAAGGTTTTCCCACCACAACTCTAAAAAGACAGCAAAGACATCCTTAGTGCCAGCCTCCTCCTCAGAGAAAGATGGTACAATGCCAATAACAAACCATTCATTATCCAAATAATTGGAAAATGTAGTAAAATGTCTCATTTGAAGTTCTAATAAAGTCAGGCAGATATTACAGCACTGTGCAAAGTCTTAGGCGCGCACACACACACACAAACACATATATATGGTGCCCAGGACCTTTGCACAGCACTGTAGGAATTTTATATATTGCACTGCACTGCTAGAGCAAAAAAAATCATGACACTCGTGATTGATGATAAACCTGATTCCAATACAGGTCTCCATTATGGACTGAGAGTGAGAAGGGAGCAGGAAACACCAGAGAGACGTTCTGTAATGATCAATAAACCAATTGTTTGGAATTAGATGACCTTACCTGGTGTCTCTGGGCTGGTTGTCTCTGTACGCAAGCCAACCCCTGCCCCGACAGTCCTTTTCTGCCACCTGTCCCACACATCTCCTGCAGCACTCCACCCTAATCATTCCCAGCATCCTTTGCTCCCTCCAGATTTACAAATTCATACTCCGATCCACGTTAGGCTCCCAGCTATATTTGTGCCTAAGACTTTTGCACAGTACTGTGAATTGACTTAAAGAAGTCATGTGAACTGTTGACCTTATTTATCATTTAATATTGCAGCTGATCTCCTGCCTTTAACTCCACCTTACCAATCTACCCACGGATCCTTAATTTCCTTCGTGTCCAATACCATATCAAACTGATCTCAGGATAAAAGGTGATTGATTTAAGGCTGAGGTGAAAAGGAATTTCTTTAGTTTAGATTTCAACGGCTCTGGCTACTGGATTGATATGTTCAGAGCTGATACAAAAGAAGTATAAGATTGAGGATATTAGGGAAAGTGGAGTCGAGGCTAAATTCAGATCAACCATGATTTTATTATCATACTTCTGTTCCCATTTCTCTGTCCTAATATCAGTCCATTTCTAGGTGTCCACAGGCCTCTGCAACAGAGAATTCCATTGATTTGGAAATCCAAGCAAAGAAATTTCTCTATCTTCATCCTAAATATTCAACCTGTTGCTGCAACATTTTACTCTCAGGATTCAATATCTACTGCGTTAAGCCCTTGCGATATTATCTGTTTAAATAGCTAAATTTTAGAAGAGTGATTTGGACACTCCAACTTAAATAGAGTCATTCCAACCACCTAGCCACGCAGTCATAACAAAACCCACTGACAGCAAATCAAACAGGATGTTGAGTTCATTCCTGGTTTGTGGCATCTGAGGGCAAACAGAGCGATTGCTACGTTTGCAAGTTACACACAAAGAACTTTATGAAGGTGGGTTTCTCAGAACTAGTGGATCAGCCCACACTACCACCACCTCCATGTCCGCTCCCACACCACAAAGACTTCTTCTACAATGACCTCCATCCTGCACCTCACGGCTTCCAACCTTCACATTCACCGCTACCCCCTCCCTCTACTCTCCATAGTCACCTCTTCCATTTCCACCTCCCTCTCCCATTTACCACTCTACTTCTCTCCCTCCAATCTCCACAAACTCCTCCCTCTCCCACACTCAACCCTAACCCCAAACCCCCACTCCTCTTCCCCCCCACCACCCTTACCTCCCCTCCTCCTCCCCTCATCCTCCTTTCCCCTACCCCTCCTACTCCCCAACCCCACCCTCCCTTCCCCATCCCGCTCTCCACCACCCTCCCTTCTCCCTACCCCTCCCTTCCACACCCTCCCTCCCACTAGCCCCACCCTTCCTCCTCCCTCCCCTACCCGACCCCCATCCCCCACCCATCCTTCCCCCTCCCCCACCCACTACCTTCCCTCCCACTCCCCCACCCAACACCATCCCCTCCCTCTACCTAACACCATTCCATCCCCTTACCCCCACCCTCCCCCTTACCTCCCACCCTCCCCTCCGAGGCCCTTACCCCGCCACCCTCCCTTCCCCATCCCACTCTCCACTACCATCCCTTCTCTACTCACCATCCTCCCTTCTCCCTCCCACTAGCCCCACCCTTCCTCCTCCCTCCCCTACTCCCTCTACCTACCACCATCCCATCCCCTTACCCCCCACCCTTCCTTCCCCACACCCTCCCCTCCCCTCTCCACCACCAGCCCCTCCCTTTTCTGCCTACGCCCCACCTCCTCCTCTCCTCACTCCTCCCCACCCTCTCCTCCACTCCCACTTCCTCTACCTCCACTCCCTGACCCCACCCTCCTTCTCCCCCACACTCCCCTCTACCCACTTTCCCTCCCTCCCTCCCTCTCTCCCACACCCTTGTCTCACCGTTCCGCAGTTGATGCTTCACCTCCCCAATGTAAGAGCCAGTAGCAGCTGGTGCCGCCATCACGTTGAGGCCCTGGCATCAACAACGCTATCAGTCATTGGACAGGGTGCTATGACCGTTGCTAAGGCGAACTCACCAACCGCGGTTCGTATGTTCCGCTGGTGCCGCAGCACAAACGACAGCGAACGAGGAGCGAGGTCAGGATGGTCTCAGTTCTGTCCTTCAGTGTTCGGCGCCACCCAGCGGTCACGGCGGCCATTGCTTAGGCTCGGAGTCGGCAATGCTGGGTGCACCACCTTACAATGGAAGAGGAAGTCAGAACCAACGTACCTTGAGAGTTTGCCAGTTCTGAGTAAAGATCTTAGATTGAAACGTTAACACCTATTTCTTATAGTATAAATCTTGCTTGATCTGTGGAGTGGTTCTAGCATTTTCTATTTATATCTCAGAAAAAATATATTCTGAGATGTGGGCCCCATTTCTCAGAAAGGATGTGCTGTCACTGGAGAGAGTTCTGAGGAAGTTCACAAAGATGATTCCCGGAATAAAGGGGTTAACATTTGAGGAGTGTTTGACAGCTTTGGGCCTGTACTCACTGAAATTTAGAGGAATGCGATGGGATGTCATTGAAACCTACCGAATGTTGAAAGGACTAGATGGGGTGGACGTGGAGGAGTGACTCTTTAGAACAGAGCTAAGGAGGAATTTTTTTAGCCAGAGAATATTGAAACCGTGGAACCCTCTGCCATAAACAGCTGTGGAGGCCAAGACCGTGGGGTATACTTAAAGCAAAAATTTAGTCAGGGTATCAAAGGTTATGGTGAGAAGGCAGGTGTACGGGGTTGAGTGGGATCCAGGATCAGCCATGATGGAATGGTGGAGCAGACTTGATGTGTGGATGGCCTAATTCTGCTCCTGTGTCTTACGGTCTTAAAAAGAAAGGTGAGCCTTTATGTAGCATATAAACATCAGTAAAAACGCAGATGCTAACATTCTGAAATATACACACAATTCTGGAAATGTTCAGCGAGGATGCATTTGGGCTTTTCCTCGGGTTTTAATTGCAATTATATAGTGCCTTTCAAAATCAGGTTGCCTGAATCATTTGCCCCCAAAGATGTACGTTTGTAATCCCCGTTCTATTGCAAACAAAGCACAGTGAGCTCCCACAAATAGCAATTGATTTTGACTAGGCAATCTCTTAATGCAGATGATTTGGGAATGAATATCTGCCCAGGATACAGGGATAACTCTGCTGCTTCTCATCCAGAGGCTGTCATGGGCTATTGAGAGGGTATTGAGAGGCTATTGAGAGGGTAGAGAGGGTCTCCCTTAAAATCTCAACCAAAAGGCAGTGAGGCATTCTCTCAGCACAACTCTGTAAAACTAGCCTAGCTTTCTGGAATAGGACTTAAACCCACAAACATATGAGTCAGAAATTACTGAGCGTGTCAACAAATAAGCGTAATTACCTTTCCTGTTGGTAAAAGGCCTCCACCAACCTCAGATGTATTGTCTTCTGACAGTATTGAATATCTATCTCTATGGCAATGTAATTGGACCACAGAGCAAGGTTGCCAACCAGCCCAGATTATCCAGGAATGGAACAGTAAGTAGATAGGGTAGATACTTTATTGATCCAAAAGGCAATTACAGAGTCACAATAGCAATAAAAGTGCACAAATAATAGAAGGAAAGTAAGAAAGAAAAAAAAAAGTTACCTCAAACAGTCTAACAGGAGAGGGTCATCACTACTCGAGTTATAGGTTGACTCACTGTAGAGCATAAAAGGCCGAGCGCAAGAATGACCTCATATAGCGCTCTTTGGAGCAGCGCAGTTGTCTTAGTCTATTACTGAAAGCGTCCCTCTGTTGGATTTTTGGATACTGGAGAGATTCAGGAGAAAATTCTCTAGAGCATTTACAAAATTCTCCTTCAGTTTTGATAAATAATGTAATTATTAAAATATTGGAAATGAGGGTGACATCATTTTGTCTGACTGTGAGTAGGAAATATCTAGTAACGTTAATTTGGTTTACTGGAGAATAATGTTTAAATTACCCTAGAATGGTCTCCGGAGATATAAATTAAAAGTTCACCATAGCAACTGTAGAATTTAGATTCAAGTAATAAAATAAATTTGGAATTAATAAAAATACAAGGAATCATAATATTGTTACTAACAATAATAATAACACTAAAACTTGGCAAATAGTTATAAAGATGTAGAACTGACATGAAAGAAAGGACTCAGACATGAAGGAGAATGAGGCATCTTCTGTTGCAGTCTGGAATATATGAAGTACAAGTGGAACTGATGATCACGGCAGCTTTCAGACAGAATGAATCAGCACTGTAGCTGCTGCTGACTCAGAACGTTAAGCCTGTTTCTCAGGATGTGATAACGACACTGTCTCTACAAACACCGGATTGTTTCAACACGCCCGTGTTCCTGGATAAATCCAAACTTAGAAGTGTGGAATTTCAGTCAGAACCATGTGGAATTTGCTGATGAAAAAGGAGTGTCTATGGAAGCATTTTTTGATCAACCACCTTTTCACAGGCAAGAAGGGAAACAGAAACCAGAGAGGGCAAAGAAAGCAAAATTGGGCAGACACCTCACCAGAGAGGGGCAGAACATCTTCAAGATTCACATTCTTCAGGATTTAGTGGAAGGCTGCAATTTTTTCCCCTCAAAATAACACCCCAGCATCTCTTGATGGCTGTGGAGGCCAAGTCATTGGGCACATTTAAAGTGCAGGTTGATAGGTCTTGTTAGTAAGTGTGTCAAAGGTTATAGGAAGAAATAAGGAAAATGGGGTTGAGAGGGATGATTGAATAGAGCCATGACTGAATAGCAGTGTAGACTTGATGGGCTGAATAGCCTAATTCTGCTCCTGTGTCTTACAGTCTTAAAGAGTAGATGGGAACTTAGTTTGAATTTGTATTCTTGATGTATTGATTGTCAGAATTTGAATCTTTCTCCATATTACACACTAAAGAAAGCCTTGCATTTCTGTAGCGCTTTCAAACGGTAATGTACTCTGAGGCGTACTCACTGTTGGATTACAGGAAGCATTGTAGGCATTTTATGCAAAGTATCAAAACCAGATAAACTCTCTATTTGCACAGCCTTGCAGCTTGCAACTTTAATGTCCCTTTGTTCATGTTATTTATTTATAGAAATGTGGCACGGAATAGGCTCGTCCAGCCCTACGAGCTGTGCCGCCCAGCACTGACTTAGTCCTAGCCTAGTCACAGGACAATTTACAATGACCAATTAACTGAACAACCAGTATGACTTTGGACTGTGGGAGGAAACCTGAGCACCCGGACGAAACCCTTGCAGTCACGGGGAGAACGTACAAACCCCTTGCAGCCAGCATTGGGAATGGAACCCGGGTTGCCGGTACTGTAAACCGGCGGTACTATGCTGACCACTATGCTACCATGCCACGCCAGTGATCTCATTGATCTGTTGATTGGATGAGCTCGATCTCAGAGATATTCCTTTTGTCCCATTTATCCCTCTCCCACTCTCTCTAAAAGCAACTTGTTTCCCTTTTTCCCTCCTGGTTCCAATGAGGTACTTTTAACCTGAAATCACAGGTGTTGCCTGGCCTGCTGAGTATTTCCAGCATTTTGATTTTTATTTCAGATTTCCATCACTTGCAGTGTTTTGATCTTTGTATAAACTATATGTTATTATATTATGTAGATACCATGGCCAAGAAAGCATACTAGCATCTCTACTTCCTCAGGAGGCTAAATAAATGTAGCATGTCCCATCAATCCTTACCAATCTTTATCCAAGCACCATAGAAAGCATCCTGTTTAGATGCATAACGGCTTGGTATGGCAACTGTAATCAGCCCTTTGGGTTTTTACAGCACCTGAACTGGTTAATTGGTGTTTAACCAGATTCATTAATCATTTAGAGTTGTTTCTCAGGCGAATGCTCTTAGTGATGCACTGTCCTGCTGCTTTCTGTTTCAGCTTGTTAAGTTTATTTTCACAGGCTCAGGGATTCCGTGTTACTTGTGTTACGTAAGCGGACTCCTGATTAGCGCTAATTGCGGGGTCCTAGTTTTGAGAATGGTGTCGCTTGGCCGAGCCACTGAAGTTCTTTTGGAATTATTATGAATAAACTCTGGTTGCCATCGCTATATCAAAGTTTGTCTTCCCTCTGCACTCAGGTTCTGATATTGCCAACGCACAGCATGACAGCAAGTACTTTGCACATGACCAGAAAACCTGCAGCGAGTTGTGGATGCAGCTCAACACAGCCTCCCCTGTAAGAACTTTGTCTGTACTTTTCTCTGCCCCAGTAAATCAGCCAACGTAATTAACAATCCCACCCACCCTGGACATCCTCTCTTCTCCCCTCTCCCACCCAGAAGATACAAAAGCCACCAGGCTCAAGGACAGCTTCTACCCTGCTGATATAAGACTATTAAAGTAACACACACAAAGTGCCGGAGAAACTCTGGCAGGCCAGGCAGCATCTATGGAGAAATGCACAATTAGAAACATAGAAAGTAGGTGCAGGAGTAGGCCCTTTGAGCCTGCACCGCCATTCAGTATGATCATGGCTGATCATCCAACTCAGAACCCTGTACCTGCTTTCTCTCCATACCCCTGATCCCTTTAGCCACAAGGGCCATATCTAACTTCCTCTTAAATATAGCCAATGAACCGGCCTCAGCTGTTTCCTGTGGCAGAGAATTCCACAGATTCACCACTCTCTGTGTGAAGAAGTTTTTCCTCATCTCGGTCCTAAAAGGCTTCCCCTTTATCCTTAAACTGTGACCCCTTGTTCTGGACTTCCCCAACATCGTAAACAATCTTCCTGCATCTAGCCTGTCCAATCCCTTTAGAATGTTATACGTTTCAATAAGATCCCCCCTCAATCTTCTAAATTCCAGTGAGTATAAGCCTAGTCGATCCAGTCTTTCTTCATATGAAAGTCCTGCCGTCCCAGGAATCAATCTGGTGAACCTTCTCTGTACTCCCTCTATGGCAAGCATGTCTTTGCTCAGATTAGGGGACCAAAACTGCACACAATATTCTAGGTGCGGTCTCACCAAGGCCTTGTACAACTGCAGTAGAACCTCCCTGCTCCTGTACTCAAATCCTTTTGCTATGAATGCCAATTGCTTTTTTCTGACAGACGGAGTGTAGGTACTCCAAACTGATGGCATGAACATCGATTTCTCGAACTTCTGGTAAAGGCTGGATCTCTCAGTGGCCACCCATTTTAATTCCACTTCCCATTCCGACACATCAGTGCATGGCCACAGTCAGGATAGAGGAGCAACACCTTATATTACATCCGGGTAGCCTCCAAACTGATGGCATGAATGTCAATTTCCTGAACTTCCACTAATGGTCCCCTTCACCATTCCCCTCTCTCACCTTATCTCCTTACCTGCCCATCACCTCCCTCTGGTGCTCCTCTCCCTTCCCTTTCTTCCATGGTCTTCTGTCCTCTTCTATCAGATTCCCCCTTCTCCAGCCTTTACTTCACCTCTCCCCCTCCCAGATTCACCCATCACCTTGTGGTTCTTCCTCCCCTTTCCTATTCTGACTCCTCAACTTTCCTGCAGTCCTGATGAAGGGTCTTGGCCAGAAATGTCATCTGTACTCTTTCCCATAGATGCTGCCAGGCCTGCTGAGTTCCTCCAGCATTTTGTGTGTGTTGCTTGGGTATGCAACATCTGCAGATTTTCTCTTGTTTGTTATTAGACTGTTAAAGTGTCCCCTGGTATGGTAAGGAGGACTATTGACCTCACAATCTATCTTATCTACCTGCATTGCACTTTCTCTGTAGTTGTTACACTTTATTCTGCAATCTGTTGTTGTTTACTTTGTTCTAGCTCAATGCACTATTTATGAATTGAACAGTATGCAAGACAAGATTTTCACTTATTTTGATACCTATAATTCCGATTTCTCTTACACTGTTTCACAGAGATGAATCATCAACCTGAAGAAAAGGACCTCGGGTCCAGTCTGCACAAATAACAGCATTTGGGACAATTTACCTATGTATTGAGTAAGACGAACAGGATGCCAGAGGAACTCAGCAGGTCAGGCAACATCTATGGAAGGGAGTAAACTGATGAAGGGTCTCAGCTCAAAACATTGACTGTTCATTCCCCTTCATAGATGCTGTCTGACTTGCTGAGGTCCTTCAGTATTTCATGTGGGTTGCTCAAGCATCAGCAGAATCTCTTGTTTAGAGGTAAGATACTCGACCTGTAATGTTAGTTTGGGTTTCCTCTCTTTGCAGCTGCTGCTTGGCATGCTGAATACCTCCAGCAATCTGTTTTATTTGCGATTTCCAGCCGCTGTGGTGTTGCCGTTCAGTTCCAGCATTTGGTTAATCTCTCCTCATTCATCATGTTGTGTTTACATCTCCTCCAGGCAGCTCAGCTGTAACTAACATACTTTCAGCAGCCTGGCTCGGCCAGGCACACCACATTTCATGGCACTCAGTCCCTCTTGGCTTCCATCCCATTTCCGACATTCCCTTTCCATTCCTCCCTCTCCCTCTTCACTGCAGTTTAATGCAACCCTGTTTTCCAACATTACTAGTTCTGATGAAAAGTCTTCGACCTGCTTTTTATTTCTGTTCTAAGCTCAGATTTTGTTTTCTATTAACAGTTATGTGAAATGCCTGGGAGATTTTCAGATTCAGATTAGTTTATTGTTATATACACCTTGATTGTGTGAAGCTCACAGAGTGAACATTATACCTGGTAATCATGCACAATCAACACAGTGATGAGCACAAACTAGAGGATGGTGCAATACCTTATCATATCCAAGAACTTGTCCTAGGACTTGCGTGTGCAAGTGCAAATGACATCACGAAGACAGCATGACAGTGCCTCTACTTTCCTAGACTTTTGTGTAGTTTTGGCATGTTATCTGAAACTTTATTAAACTTCTATTGATCCACAGTGGAGAATATCCTGATTGGTTGCATCATGGCCTGGTATGGAAACACCAATGCCCAGGAATGAAAATATCTACAGTAAATGGTGGGTACATCATGGATAAAGCCCAGTCTAGATAGCTATCTGGAGAAGACAAATATCAGTTGTATTGTACATGACAGTAAAATGAACCTTTGAGTTTATCTACAGGGAGTGCTGCCAAGAGAAAGCAGCATCCACCATCAAGGACTCCCACCATCCAGGCCAAGCTCTCTTCTCACTACTTCCTTCAGGCAAGAGGTACTGAAGCCTTGGGTACCTCACCACCAGGTTCATGAACAATTATTACCCTTCAACCATCAGGATCCTGAACTGGCGTGGATAACTTCACTCACCTGATCTCTGAATTGATTCCATGACCTACAGATTCACTTTCAAAGTCTCTACAACTTGTTGTCAGTATTGTTTATTTTTTATTTGCATAATTTATTTTCTGTTTGTCAGTCTTGGTTAATGTATATGTTTTTGTAATTTTATTTTATCCTTTGGTAACATTTGATAATAAATTGACTTTGAAAGAATATAACTGTTATAAGAACGCAGGTGGTTGTTGAATGGCAAGAGTCAGCGGCTCTGGGAGCGGAGTTGTGTCTGAAAGGAAAACAGTAGTGTAGATCCCAGAGGAAGACATAGTACCATGTCTTTGGGAGGCATGGTAGTGCAGTGGTTAGCATAATGCTATTACAGGACCAGCGACTGGGGTTCAAATCCCACCACTGCCTGTAAGGAGTTTGTACGTTCTCCCCATGACCATGTAGCTTTCATCTACGCCCTCTGGTTTCCTCCCAGATTCCAAACACATAAGGGTTAGTACGTTAATCGCTCACTTCGATGTAATTGGGTGAGGCAGACTTGTTACCGAGCTGTACCTCTAAAGAGAAAAGGCTGAGCGTGTTACTCACTATACTCGTTAGGATCAGTGTAGCAGAGTAGGTTGGCAGTCAGCCAGCTAAAGGGGCGTGACTGGGAACTCACAGCTCGGGTTAAATCCTGGATGCTGCTGTCAGTGACCAAGGGTACAAAGTATACCCACTCTACAGTGTGCTACAGAGATAAGCACATAATAGACTTGTACGTTTTTTAAATTTTCCTGCGTGAACCAGGCCAATTAAATTATGGTTGAGCACACCAATGAAAAATGAAACCACATACTTTGCTTGATAAACATTTCACTGTTTTTTTAACAGGGTTCCTCCATCATTTTAAGCAGGCCATGGGGCTGCTTACTCTCCAGCAGCTCGAGCAGAAACCTTTCATTCCAGTGTGGTGCCTTCGCTCCCTGCTCCTCGACCCTCAGTTTGGGAAGGGGGCCATCTTGTGGTCAGTTAAAGCAAGAAGTTCTTGTTTCGCAAGAAATTAAACTCTTTCTTCCCCTTAGGCAGCCAGGATGTTTCCATCGAGTTTCTGTTTTAAAAAAACAGGCAAGATATGCTCTGAGTTTCCCAAATAGAGCATGCAGTTGCTTTTATACCTTGTTCTTGTAACTTGCTTTGTGACATTTCTTAAGTTTGCTTTGGGGTTGCAGCTTGTTCTATTGCTGGTGACGGTGACCAAACACTTTGTGGTGTGTGCTGCTTAAAGAGGAAATGAATGTGGTATTTATTTTTCTTTATAGTATTTAGAGATACAGTACGATAACAGGTCTTTCCAACCTAATGAGCCTGCATTGCCCAATTATACCCACGTGAGCAATTAACCTACTAACACACACATCTTTGGATCCTAGGAGGAAACCAGAGCACCCAGCAGTAAGGTACATGATCAGAAGAATGTACAAACTCCTTACATACAGCAGTGGGAATTGAACCAGGGTTTCTGCTGCTATAATGTTACACTATGCTACTGCGCTTCCCAAAATTGATGCAATGTAAATAGGTCATATTGATTTTAGGGCATAATGAAATGAAAGAGAGGTATGTATTGATTGTCATGTAGTCCAGGATATACAGTTATTTTTATGAATAAAGCACTGTATTTTTTTAAATAAAATTGTATGTGACTGATAAAAAGGAGTTTCCCTTTACCCTTCCTAATCACATGTAAGCATGTTGGGGTCATTACAATTAACCAAACTGGAAACCTTTGAAACTTTAGAAATTAAAATAAAAATCCAAGCGACTACTAGTAATCCATGGAACTGGTAAATAATGCACTCAAACCCTGGCTAGACGAAAGTTCATAGTTGAGAGGTGAACAAGTTATGTGACTCCAAAATCCCGTCTAGATATGGACAGACAACACAAGTGTTAATGCAAACAGCCTCTGATGTCCTTGTCTTTTTGTAAACGAGTAAACTGCTTTGAACCTTGGATTCCCAATCTTCCCAAATTGCACTAAAGTCATCAGAAATTAATCTCCAAGACGCAGCTGCAAGAGGATGATGGGAGAAAGTTCATAACTAAAGAATTGAGATGGGAAAGGCTGTCTGATCTAGTGTCAGTTTAAAAGATCTGCTTTTCTTTTAACTGGCTACAGGGAGGCAGAGCACTACAACGGTGGACATGACTGTGGACTGGTGGCGGGTCTGCAAGGTTTTAAAATTCACTTTATTTATCAAGCGTACGTCAAAAGATGCGGTGGTTTGCGTCAACGACCAACGCAGTTCGAATACGCGCTGGAGGCAGCCCGCAAGTGTTGCCATGCCCCCAGCACCAATGTAATATACCCGCAACTTACTAAACCCTACCTAAATGCCACTGGAATGCTGCAGGAAATTGGAGCACGTGGAGGAAGCTCATGCGGTCACGGGGAGAACGTACAAACCCCTCACAGACAGCGGCAGGAACTGCACCCTAACCTTCCCATCACTGGCACTGCAAGGCATTTCGCTAATCACAAAGTACCTATCGCTACAAGGGAAGAGGTCATTGGAGTTTGTGTGATAACACCACAAGAGCATATTCAGGTACAGGTCGCTACCTCACTGAATAACAGGTACCCATGCGCGAGGCAACTGAACACAAATCTGAGCCCACACCACTCTGCACAGAATTTATTCCTGGGACAGTGGCACTATCAGAAAGGTCAGTGAGCATTCCCCATCCCTGGTTGTCTTTTAAGCACGGCCGCTTTAAAATGGTCAAACTTTAATGATATGCATTCATGGTAGTTTGGGAGCTGCAAGTTTAAACTATTAAAATACTGTACGGCTGCCAGTGAAAACACCATAAAGATCTTGATCCTTAATTCTGAGGTTTACAGTTGTAGAGGCTCTGAGGATCAATTTTCAATCCTCTCTGGTAACAGGATTGATGCCAAAGGAATGGAGAAATGCTAACACTGTGCCATTGTTTGAAAAAAAGAGGAAGGGATAAAATAATTAATTACAGGCCAGCTTACTTAGTTTCACTAGTGAGAAAATTACTGGAATCCATTCTAAGGAACAGTATAAATTTCAGTTAGACAGAGACAATGTAACAAAGAGTTAGCATGGGTATAATTATAAAGGGTAGGTATTATCTGAACTAAGGAGGTGTTGTAAACACAAGAAAATCTGCAGATGCTGGAAATCCACAGCAACACACAAAATACTGGAGGACTCAGCAGGTCAGGCAGCATTCATGTATGTGTGGCATCTGTTAGTCTCACGGGACCATGGATCTGTGCCTAGAAAGTCTTCTCCAGGGTGCAGGCCTGGGCAGGGTTGTATGGAAGACCAGCAGTTGCCCATGCAGCGAGTCTCCCCTCTCCACACCACCGATGTTGTCCAAGGGAAGGCAAGGGCCGATACAGCTCGGCACCAGTGTCATCGTAGGAGTTGCCAGAGCGAGGTTGAAAGCAATGTCGGACTGCCTTAGGGACTCCAGCTCCGGATTTGTCCTCAGGGTTTACTCCTGAAGCCTTTCCCATGAGTGGGTATGGCCGCAAGGCAGCGGAGGTTTGAAATCAGTTTTCTCTCTCTTAAATAGACTGCCTTCCCAGGGTGACGAGCTCCATCTACCCGAAAGGCAGCATTCATAGAAATGAATAAACAGTTGATGTTTCGGGGTCAGACCTTTCTTCAGGACTGGAAAGGAAAGGGGAAGATGTCTCTAGAAAAAGGGATGGAGAGGAAGGAGAGGAGAGTGGGCCATAGAAGAAAGGGAAGGAGGAGAGGACAGAGGGGCAGGTGAGAAGAGGTAAGATGCCAGAGTGAGGAATAGAAGGGCAGAGGGGGATGGAAACTTTTTCTACTGGAACGAGAAGTCACTCTTCATGCCATCAGGTTGGAGGCTACCCAAACAAAATACAAGGTGCTGCCCTTCCACCCTCGGGGGGCCTCATCGTGGCACAAGGGGTGGCCATGAACCAACATGTTGAACGGGAATGGGAATGAGAATTGAAATGTTTGGCCATGGGAAAGTTCCTCTTTTGATGGATGGAGCGGAGGTGTTACGGAATATTTAAGGATTATGTGAATAGAGCAAATACTAATTCAAGCAAGAACTAACCAGTTTTTATTGTAAATTGCAAGCAGTAAATTGAAGCTAAAAGCACAGGCTGGTCCACAGACTATGAGATTTCATATGCATCAGCCAAACATCAATACAACGGCGTTGAGTTACCGTAATTGGCTTGCAGACCCTGGTCAGTTTGAATTGGCAACAACTTCTCCTCCACAATCTCCATCAGCACAGGTGCACCACAAGGCTGTGTGCTCAGCCCCCTGCTCTACTCGCTTTACACATGACTATGTGGCTACGCACAGTTCCAATGCCATATTTAAGCTTGCTGAACCAAAAGTGGTGATGAATCAGAATATAGGAGCAAGGCTGAACATCAGGCAGAGTGGTGCCACAGCAACAACTTCTTGCCCAGTGTCAGCAACACCAAGGAGACGATTATTGACCAGAAGAAAACCACAGACCCGTGAACCAGTCGTCTTTGGAGAATCAGTGGTGGAGATGGTCAGCAACTTAAAATTCCTTGGTGTTATCATTTCAGAGGACTTGTCCTGTGCCCAGCACAAAAGTGCAATAATGAAGAAAGTATGGCATCTAAAACTTAAAATTCCTTACGAGTTTGCAAAGATAGAGCATGGCATCTAAAACTGTGACAAACTTATACAGATATGCGGTGGAGAGTATATTGACTGGCTGCACCACAGCCTGGTATAGAGACACCAATGCCCTTGAACAGAAAATCCTACAAAAAGTAGCGGATACTGCCCTGTCCATCACGTGTACAGCTTCCCCCACCTTTGGGCACATCTACACAAAGCACTGTGGCAGGAAAGCAGCATCCATCATCAGAGACCCCCACCACCCAGGCCATGCTCACTTCTCGCTGCTGCCATCAGGAAGAAAGTACAGGAGCGTCAGGACTCACATCACCAGGTTCAGTAATGGTTACTACCCCTCAACCATCAGGCTCTCGAACCAAAGAGGATAACTACACTCAATTTCACTCGCCCATCGTCAAAATGTCCCCACAACCTATGGACTCACTTTCAAAAACTCTTCCTTTCATGTTCTCAATATTTATTTATTATTATTATTATTATTATTTCTTTTTGTATTTGTAGCTTGCTGTCTCTCGCACACTGGTTCAGCTTGGTGCTTTCTCCCCACCCCCCCACTTTCTGCAAGGATCGCTCCCTGTGCGACTCCCTTCTCTATTTGTCCCTCCCCACCAATCTCCCTCCTGGCACTTATCCTTGCAACCAGAACAAGAGCTACACCTCCTCCCTCACTACCATTCAGGGCCCCAAACAGTTCCTCCAGATGGAGTGACACTTCACATGGGAATCTGTTAGGGTCATACTGTATCTGGTGCTCCTGCTGTGGCTCCCTAGATGGCAGGGAGACCCAATGCAGACTGGGAGATTGCTTCATCGAGCACCTACACTCCATCCACCAGAAAAAGTGGGATCTCCCAGTGGCCACCCATTTTAATTCCGCTTCCCATTCCGATTCCGACATGTCAGTCCATGGCCTCCTCCACTGTCGCAATGAGGCTACACTCAGGTTGGAGGAGCAATACCTTATATTAAGTCTGGGCAGCCTCCAACCCGATGACATTAACATTGATTTCTCAAACTTCTGGTAATGCCCCTCACTTCATTATTCCCCATTCCCATTTCCCTCTCTCATCACCTGCCCATCATCTCCCTCTTGAGCTTCTCCCCCTTCCCTTTCTTCCATGGCCTTCTGTCCTCTCCTATCAGATTCCCCCTTCTCCAGCCCTTTATGTCTTTCGCCACTCGCCTTCCCAGCTCTTCTCCCGGTTTCACCTACTGCCCTCCTCCCCTCCCCCGCACCACCTTCTCACTTCTTTTTTCTTCAGTCCCGATAATGGGTCTGGGCCGCAATGTCAACTATTTATTGGTTTCAAATATTGCTGCCAGACCTGCTGAGTTCCTCCCGCATTTTGTGTGTGTTACCAGTGTAGGAGGGGAAACAATGAGGCCAAAGAAAAGTGAGTCTCAGGATTGAGGAAGTACTGCTTCCTGTGGAGTTTTGCATACACCTAAACAATGAGAGCCTGTCCTGGGGAGAGACACACAGGTCATTACAGATTCAGAAAAAGGAGGAATAACGTGGACAAAACAGGGACAGTGAACATGTGGGACCCGCAGAGCAGCTAACATGGTCCACAGAGAGTGAGCAGGCCCAAGCTCGAAGGACAGACAGGACAATGATCGTGAATCATATCAGCAAGTCCCAAGGGTAGGGGCCGAACAGTCAAGAGGCAGTGCAGCTGCCTGCAGGGGTAGCGAGATGACATAAATTTAAAGTGTATAGAAAGAATCTACAAATAGCAATTTAGTATGATGGAGCATTGTAACCAAGGTAACACACTGAGGGACGGAGCAAAACAACAGCAACACGCTGCTAATCAGAGAGGGCCAGAGCGAGAGAAGATAATCCTCTCAGGTGACCAAGTCTCGATAAGGTATCTGCCTGAAAAGGCAGGGTTCGATCTCAGGTGGATGGTACCACAAACATAACCTGTGTTTGTGTACAGACCCGGCAAGGCAGCCAGCAGCAACACCGGACTCAGACTCTTGTTGCCCTCACAGGCAGAACAGGGGACCATGTCCACCTTGTAACCGTGTCACTGCGGAGAATTACGTGGTGAACACTAGCCTGTTGCTTCAGATCTGGACACTCCTAATGAAAGCAGACACATGGATGAAAGCGAACAGAAACACAGATGCAGAAGACATAAGAGAGCGTGTCAGCAAGCCGTGAATGAAGCGTTAAACTATAACAGTAACGGTTCTTTGTGATGAAGGCTGGTTCTGGAAGGTAGATCAGAATAGAATATTGGGAAAATAGATGCAAAGGGATCAGAATTACAGCAGGGACATCAAGTTCCACAACTTGGATGGCAAGGAGACTGAGAAACAAACTGCACACAGCATCTGAAGGCAGCCATCCCAGCCTGGAGTGGGAGTGGACCCAAACGAGCTGGGCTCTTTCAGCGGCTGGGCCAGCGACCAAAGGGACAGCCCCTGCAGCCATTCCAATAAAGACCTGCAGATCGATCAAAGGGTCAAAGACTTGCTGTCAGATTATTCTGACAATCCACTGTCATGGCATAGAATGTGAACTGCTGCCTGTGAACCTGAAACAAAGTTACCTTGCTGTGCCCGTGGCCACACAGCAACTACCATCAACCACTGCTGAGTTTTAATTATCAGGCATTGAAGGGGCGGAGACAAGGGTATGTAAACTGCAATGGGCCAGCAAGGAAGGAGACAAGAAGCACATGAACGACAAAGTTCCTTTTTTATAGACTGGTTGACATTGAATGGACAGAAGTATCCAAGAAGAGGATGTGATCAAATTTCTGTAATGTTTTATTTGCCTTCTCTGCTTTGTCTTGTAAACCATATAACAATTACAGCACGGAAACAGGCCATCTCAGCCCTTCTAGTCCGTGCCGAATGCTTACTCTCACCTAGTCCCACTGACCCACACTCAGCCCATAACCCTCCATTCCTTTCCTGTCCATATACCTATCCAATTTTTTTTTAAATGACAAAATTGAACCTGCCTCTATCACTTCTACCGGAAGCTCATTCCACACAGCTACCACTCTCTGAGTAAAGAAATTCCCCCTCGTGTTACCCTTAAACTTTTGCCCTCTAACTCTCAACTCATGTCCTCTTGTTTGAATCTCCCCAACTCTCAATGGAAAAAGCCCATCCACGTCAACTCTATCTATCCCCCTCATAATTTTAAATACCTCTATCAAGTTCCTCCCCCCAACCTTCTACACTCCAAAGAATAAAGACCTAACATGTTCAACCTTTCTCTGTAACTTAGGTGCTGAAACCCAGGTAACATTCTAGTAAATCTCCTCTGTACTCTCTCTATTTTGTTGACATCTTTCCTATAATTTGGTAACCAGAACTGTACACAATACAGATAACCAGTTAGGGATGATGGTGTAGATATCGATGCATGGGACACAATAGGTTAGTAATTGGGGAAAGGATCCCCGACCCCCCTCTCCACCATTCCCCATTCCCTTTTCCTACTCTCACCTTATCTCCTTGCCAGCCTGTCACCTCCCTCTGGCGCTCCTCCTCCCCTTACTCCTTCTTCCATGGCCTTCTGTCTCTTTCACCGGATCAACTTTCTAGCCCTTTGCTTCATCCCTCCCCCTCCAGATTTCACCCATCACACTTCATTTCTAATCTACGCATATCTAAAACTATTCCTTGATGAGAGGGGTATGGGGAGGATCTTACACTTTCCACTGAACTTGTCTCACTTGTTACTGAAAATCCTATCATGCCAAGACTTTGCCAACTAAAATGGACAAGGTTCTCAGTTTCTTCTCAACCGCTCTTCCTCTGCTTTGGGCAGCCTCAGACCAGGAATTCCCATGCTGTTGTGCCAATCTAAAGAAAGCTACTCCACGATCAAGCTAACTCTTCCCTCTCACATAGCCCTCCATTTTTCTTATATCCATTTACCTATCTAAGAATCTCTTAAATGCCCCTAATAAAAACACAAAATGCTGGCAGAACTCAGCAGGCCAGACAGCATCAATGGGAGGAGGTAGTGATGACGTTTCGGGCCGAAACCTTTCATCAGGAGTGAAGTAACATCGGATGGTCGAGGGGGGAAGGATGAAGTAGAGAGCTGGGAAGTGATAGGCTGGAGGGAAATGGGCTAGGGGGAAGGTGGAGAATTATGGGAAATAAAAGAGAAAGAAAGGTAGGGCTGGGGTGAGATTATAGTGAGGGGGGAAAAAAGAGAAAGAGAACCAGACTAAAATTATAGATAGGGTCCTCCATTGATACCCCTGCCCACTCCCTTACGCCATCCCTATCTATAATTTTAGTCTGGTTCTCTTTCTCTCTCTTTTCCCCCCCTCACTATAATCTCCCCCCAGCCCTACCTTTCTTTCTCTTTTATTTCCCATAATTCTCCACCTTCCCCCCTAGCCCATTTCCCTCCAGCCTATCACTTCCCAGCTCTCTACTTCATCCCTCCCCCCACTTCTTATCCCTCCTCGACCATCCCATGTTATTTTACTCCTGATGAAGGGTTTCGGCCCGAAACGTCGTCACTACCTCCTCCCATTGATGCTGTCTGGCCTGTTGAGTTCTGCCAGCATTTTGTGTTTTTATTTATTTCCAGCATCTGCAGATTCACTCGTGTTGTCTTAAATGCCCCTATTGTATCACTCTCTACCACCACCCCTGGCAGTGTATTCCAGCAACCCACCACTGTGTAGAAAAACCTAACTCTGACATCTCCTCTAAACTTTCCACCACTCGGCTCAAATGAATATCCTCAGGTTTTGATCATTGATGCCTTCGAAAGAAGGTGTTGTCTACCTTATTTATGCCTCAAATAATCTTATATACCTTTATTGAGTTGCCTTTCATCCTCAGTTGCTCTAAAGAGAGAAGGCCTAGTTCGCTCAACCTTTCCTCATATGACATGTTCTCTAATCCTGGCAAATCTCCTCTGCACCCTCTCTAAAGCTTACACATCCTTCCTTTAATGAGGTAACTAGAAATGAACACAATATTTCAAGTGTTATCTAACCAGGGTTTTACAGAGCTGCAACATTAGTTTTCAGCTCTGGAACTCAATCCCCTGAACTAATCTATCAACTTGCGTGGCAACTTTGAGGGATCTATGGACTTGAACCTCAAAATTTTTCTATTCCTCCACAATGCCAGTGATCCTGTCAATACACCTTACCCTGCCTTCATATTTAATCTTCCAAAGTATAAAACTTCACACTTTTCCGGACTGAACTCCATTTGCCATTTCTCTGCCCAGCTCTGCATCCTATCAATGTTCAAAGTACATTTATTATCAAGCCATGTATACATTATACAACCTACAGGCAGCCACAAAACAAGAACCCCCCCCCACCAAAAATTCTAAAAAAAGACTGACGAACACCCAACGTGCAGAGAGGAAAAACAAAATCATGCAAGCAAATAGCTTTTAGAATGAGAGCGAGTCCTCAGACACAAAACCCAGAGCAGGCCCACAGCCTCAGCACAGCAAAGAGTGGAGAAAATGTCGCAGAACCAGCCTGGCCTTCTCTTCTTGTCCTGACGTCCTGGGTCCAACGTTTAAAAAGTCCAAATGTTGGGTCGTTCCTCTCTCTGAGACCCAGGCCCTGTCGCATCGATACGCTCTGTGCCTGGACCCTGCCACCACATTTGGCCCGTTCCTGACCTTTCCAAATCAGCCCGGCACTTGGATCAATCAAACCTCGCTCGCGATTTAGGTGCATGTGCCCCAAAACTGTTTGTCCTCTGCTCTGACTTACTCTGCTTGTCCCGACTTTGCCCCACACCGGCATATTTTAACCCTTGACTCAACCTTGCCTCTTTACGGTGATTATTTGCCATAATTCTTTTCAGAAAAATGTCCTGAAGTAACCTGCAAAAATCTTCTACACGACCCACAACCTCTGTGTCATTTGCACACTTACTAACCCACCCTTTCTGGATGAGCCTACCAAACACCTTACAAAAATCCATATACACCACTCTACCTTAGTCTATTTGTTTTGTCACCTCCTAGAAAAACTCAATCAGGCCTGTGAAGCACAACCTGCCCCTCACAAAGCCATGATGACTATCCCCAATATGCTTCTCCAAATGCCCATAAATCCTTTCCATTAGTTTGTCCACTGTTGACTCACTGGTCTAAAGTTCCCAGGATTACCCCCATCACCTTTCTCAAGCAATGAAACGTTTACCATCCTCCAATGCTCCGACACTTCTCCTGTGGTGTGGCCAGGGAAATGCAAAGTTCTTTGTCAATGCTCCAGCAATATCCCTTTTCGCTTCCCATATTAACCTGGTGTATATTTCGTCTGTTCGCGGGGACTTATAAATGTTTGTTGTAAGCTCTAAAACAGACTCCTTCTTAACCTCGACGTGCTCCAATTAGCCTGTTCAATGCTGACCTCACATCCAAGTCCATCACCCTGGTGAACATTCACCAAGGACCTCCTCTGCCTCCTTCTGTCTGGGTTGGCTTCCTACCATAGTAATTCTTCAGTTCCACCCATCGGCCCCTTTTCCACAGCCTTACAAATTTCAAGTATTAATTCACGTTACTCTCTTAAAGGCGGTAATGATATCTGACCCATCGATTCCCCAGGCATGCATTACAGATTTCAAACTCACACTGCAGGAACAGCTTTTTTTCCAAAATTTTATATCTGTGACTATTTCTTGAATTTCTATCCACTCTGTTGAGATCACTCATCATTTTATTTACTTCTTTCAGACTGGTTCTCAGTTTTCTGTTTAAAATAGAGTTGCCCTCCCAATCTATTTTTGTAACTGCACATCTTCTTTTCTGAAACTTCTCTAATGCCTTCATATCTTTCCTACAATGAAGTAACCAAAAATACTGTAGTTGAAGCTGGACCGGTATTTTATAAGGATTCAGTATTACTTACTTGCTTTTCTATTCAAGTCTTTTATTGATAAAGTCAAGAATTTTGATTGCCTTATTAACTGCTTTCTAAACCTGCTCTGCCATTTTCAATAAATATGGAACCACTGAACTCCTCCAGCAGATTGTTCTCCAGATTCAAAAAACTACAATTTGTCATTCTACAGATGTACCGTGGGGAGCATTCTGACTGGCTGCATCACTGTTTGGTGTGGTGGTGGGGTTACTGCACAGGATTGTAGCAAGATGCAGAGAGTTGTAAACTTAGTCAGCTCCATCATGGGCACTAGCCTCTGTAGTATCCAAGACATCTTCAAGGAGCTGTGCCTCAGAAAAGCGGTTTCCATCATTAAGGACCCCCCACCACCCAGGATATGCCTTCTTCGCATTATTACCATCAGGAAGGAGGTACAGAAGTCTGAGACACACACTCAGCAATTCAGGAACAGCTTCTTCCCCTCTCCCATCCAATTTCTAAATGGACATTTTTCCTTTACAAAAAACTCCTTTATTTTATTCTGCAATCCCTCACTCTTCCTGCCAAAAATGTACCTCCTCAGACTTCTCTGCATTAAACTTAATCAACAATGCACCCCCACATTCCAAGAGTCTGGTTAATATCTTGCCACAATCCATCACTATTCTCTTAATAGTTCACAATACTATGAAGTTTTTGCCATCTATAAATGTAGAGATTGTGGATTGCACCCCAAATTTAGATTATTAATACAGATGTTAAAAAAAATAGTATGGAGGCTAACTAAATGGATTCCTTTGCCTCTAGATCTATAAAGGTGTAAAGGTGTATTCGCTGCACCAAATAACCACAGCACAAAAAGATCGTTACTTATCTTTTCACCAGTTTATTTCTTTGAGCTCAGCTGGCGAGGGAACTTGGTCCCGACATCAGGGGGAGAAGCGTTCTCATCCCTCTGGTGGTTCAAACAAGTTCACTGCTCGACTTCCAGAATTGTTACAATTTATAAGGCCACCAATACAAAAGAACAAGTTCCAGCAACTCAAACAGAGAAAACCTTAATAACTTAGGTAAGAGACTCCACCAAATTTAAGCTTTAATTAAGAAAGGAATGTTCAATACCCAGAGCCTGGACTGACACCTTACTGCCCTATTGTCTTGTTTATTTATTGTAATGCCTGCACTGTTTTGTGCACTTTATGCAGTCCTGGGTAGGTCTGTAATCTAGTGTAGTTGTTTTTCTGTGTTTTTTTTTTACGTAGTTCAGTCTAGTTTTTGTACTGTCATGTAACACCATAGTCCTGAAAAAACATTGTCTCATTTTTACTATGTACTGTTCCAGCAGTTATGGTTGAAATGCCAATAAAAAGTGACTTTACTTGACTTGAGTGTCCTGTCTTATCTCCATCAGCACCCGTCTTTTGTCGAAAGCAAAAGGTGTGAAAAATCAGGAGCAAACACGAGGAAATCTGCAGATGCTGGAAATTCAAACAACAACACACACAAAATGCTGGTGGAACACAGCAGGCCAGGCAGCATCTATAGGGAGAAGCGCTGTCGACGTTTCCGGCCGAGACCCTTCGACAGGACTAACCGAAAGGAAAGATGGTAAAAGATTTGAAAGTAGTGGGGTGAGGGGGAAATGCGAAATGATAGGAGAAGACCGGGGGGGGGGATGAAGCTAAGAGCTGGAAAGGTGATTGGCGAAAGTGACACAGAGCTGGAGAAGGGAAAGGATCATGGGACGGGAGGCCTCAGGAGAAAGAAGGGGTGGGGGGAGCACCAGAGGGAGATGGAGAACAGGCAAACAACTAAATATGTCTGGGATGGGGTAAGAATGGGAGGAGGGGCATTAACGGAAGTTAGAGAAGTCAATGTTCATGCCATCAGGTTGGAGGCTACCCAGCCGGTATATAAGGTGTTGTTCCTCCAACCTGAGTTTGGATTCATTTTGACAATAGAGGAGGCCATGGATAGACATATCAGAATGGGAATGGGATGTGGAATTAAAATGTGTGGCCACTGGGAGATCCTGCTTTTTCTGGCGGACCGAGCGTAGGTGTTCAGCGAAACGGTCTCCCAGTCTGCGTCGGGTCTCACCAATATATAAAAGGCCACACCGGGAGCACCGGACGCAGTATACCACACCAGCCGACTCACAGGTGAAGTGTCGCCTCACCTGGAAGGACTGTCTGGGGCCCTGATTGGTGGTGAGGGAGGAAGTGTAAGGGCAGGTGTAGCACTTGTTCCGTTTACAAGGATAAGTGCCAGGAGGGAGATCGGTGGGAAGGGATGGAGGGGACACGAGTGGACAAGGGAGTCATGTAGGGAGCGATCCCTGCGAAAAGCAGAAAGGGGGGGGGAGGGAAAAATGTGTTTGGTAGTGGGATCCCGTTGGAGGTGGCGGAAGTTACGGAGAATTATACGTTGGACCTGGAGGCTGGTGGGGTGGCAGGTAAGGACAAGGGGAACCCTATCCCGAGTGGGGTGGCGGGTGGATGGGGTGAGGGCAGATGTGCGGGAAATGGGAGAGATGAGTTTGAGAGCAGAGTTGATGGTGGATGAAGGGAAGCCCCTTTGTTTAAAAAAGGAAGACATCTCCTTCGTCCTGGAATGAAAAGCCTCATCCTGAGAGCAGATGCGGTGGAGACGGAGGAATGGTGAGAAGGGGATAGCCTTTTTGCAAGAGACAGGGTGGGAAGAGGAATAGTCCAGGTAGCTGTGAGAGTCTGTAGGCTTATAGTAGATATCAGTAGATAGGCCGTCTCCAGAGATGGAGACAGAAAGATCAAGAAAGGGGAGGGAGGTGTCGGAAATGGACCAGGTAAATTTGAGGGCAGGGTGAAAGTTGGAGGCAAAGTTAATGAAGGTGACGAGCTCAGCACGTGTGCAAGAGGCAGCGCCAATGCAGTCGTCGATGTAGCGAAGGAAAAGAGAGGGATGGATACCGGTATAGACTTGGAACATGGACTGTTCCACAAAGCCAACGAAAAGGCAGGCATAACTGGGACCCATACGGGTGCCCATGGCTACACCCTTGGTTTGGAGGAAGTGGGAGGAGCCAAAGGAGAAATTATTGAGAGTAAGAACTAATTCCGCTAACTTCTCTAACCCGTTAATGCCCCTCCTCCCCTTCTTACTCCATCCCTGACATATTTAGTTGTTTGCCTGTTCTCCATCTCCCTCTGGTGTTCCCCCCCTCCTTTCTTTCTCCTGATGCCTCCCGTCCCATGATCCTTTCCCTTCTCCAGCTCTGTATCACTTTCGCCAATCACCTTTCCAGCTCTTAGCTTCATCCCACCCCCTCCGGTCTTCTCCTATCATTTCGCATTTCCCCCTCCCCCCCCACTACTTTCAAATCTCTTACTATCTTTCCCTTCAGTTAGTCCCGACGAAGGGTCTCGGCCCGAAACGTCGACAGTGCTTCTCCTTATAGATGCTGCCTGGCCTGCTGTGTTCCACCAGCATTTTGTGTGAAAAATCAGGAGACGTCTTTTGTGGATCTGTGTGAGCTTAACCCTTATCGCGCTCCAAAGAAGCAGCTGTGAGACATCATCTTAAACATACTAACACGAGGAAATCTGTAGATGCTGATAATTCAAGCAATACACACAAAAGAAGCGCTGTCGACGTTTTGGGCCGAGACCCTTCGTCAGAACTAACATGCTGTAGCCATTCACAAACTAGAATGCACAGACACAGTCGGTACTCAACCTTAACCCATTATTTACAGGAATCTGAGAATCCCCCGATTCCCTTAAAACTTTATCAAAGAGATCAATTTTTAAAAAAAGATTTTCCTCACCAATGGGACTAAACTCTCTTTCTGAAAGAGAGCCTTGCTGGCCACTCTCCGGTGCTCTGGGACTTCTGACAGAACACCAAAAACTATAGTCAGTAAACCCCCCCCCCCCACACACACACACACCAAACGTCTGCAAAATCGTAAGATGCATAAAAGCCATTCATGATGACTTGCCTACTGGAACTTCAGCCAACCTTTCTAACGCCTCTCCTCCATAAATTTCTAAGGAGTCTCCTTCAGAACGACTTGGTGACAAAGCCCATATATGCATGCTCTTATTTTGCCATGAATGGGGCCCACTCTTCTTTGTACCACCCTTTTACTACACGTTGCTTTCAGTAAGCTTCTGGATTCACCTCCGGGTCGGACTGGATCCACGCTCCCGCAACCCCGAGTAGTTTGGTTGGCAAGAGAAGCCGCCGCCGGAGCCTCGCACAATGGATATATCGATCGACGTTTGCTGGCAGCAGCTGGGTCAGTCTGGTCGGCTGCGGGAACGAGGCCGTAGTGACGTGTTCAGTTGGGGAGTGGAGGCCGTGGCGAGCGAGCCGTAACTCAGGTAAGAGTGGTTAGGGGCGTGGGCGCAGAACGGGCTAGGTTACTTCAGTCAGAGAACGTGATTGAAAAACAGGTTGCTCTTTTGAGAGTGCTCGGTCTCTTTTCCTTTCGTCCTCTCACCGCGCGTGTTTTTCTTGCCTCTGAGAAAGACCACGGCCTTTGACGGATCGAAAGATCGGAAACTGCCGGCGTGTGCGCAATGCATACTGGTAGGTGTAGTTCAATGGGCCGCTGTCTATCGGCACTGTACGTGCTGACGTCAAGTTGGAACACCAAGTCCCAGTTTGCTTTGGAGTGCCTGCAGGGCGAACAGATTAATTACCTTCAGCATTAGCTTGCCAACATCAAGGAATGAAAGTTGAGTTTTAGTGTTGCAGCTTTGTACCAGTTTTTCAGATTTAGGCATCGTACCGGTTTTAAGAACCGGTAGGAGTTAAAGGAAAGTGAGAATAAATTCTTGAACGATGCATTGTGGTGTTGTAGTTCCTGTATGTGAAAATACTTATTGAAGTAATGTCGTGAAGACTACAATTACCACAATGCACCGCAAGCCGTGACTGGGTTTTCTCTTACCTGTCTTCCGAAGGCTGTAAGTCGAACTACATCATTTCCAGTGAGTACCTCAGTATACATTTATCTCAGTAAACTTTCATCTTAGGAGATAAAGACCTCAGGACTATGCGATATATTTGCAAATGGCAGGTGTTTCCTTTCGCGGTCTAATGACTCTTGGGTTTCAGTATCGAAGAAAGCCATGTCTGTTGCAACGTGGTATTTAAATGTAAAGCCGCATAAATTTGAAACAGCATTGTCTCTTAACTATCCCACTTTATGAGAGAAGGTACACTAATCACTAATTACTCAGCATAATGGAAACTGTTGACAATGAAGTGTAAACCCCTTTCTTTTGATATCAGAATAGTTTCAGTGAGCTTAGGTGACAATTATGCTGTAGTAATGTTTAGGATTAATATGTTAATTATTTTGTTATTTAATTTAACTTCAATAGAAACATAAATTTGTCCTGAAAACATTTTAAGTAACTGATGTTTTACTTATATATACTTCTAATGTTTGAGCACGTTGTTTCCTGTCGTCTTGTGAATACTTGATAGTGTGTTGCAGTCCTTTGTCTTTTCTTTGGTGTGAAACTGTTGTGCACGGACAGAGTACATCTGTTGGTGACTATAAGGTCATAAGTCACAGGATCAGAAATAGGCCATTTGGCCCGCCAAACCTGCTCCGCCAATCGATCTTGGCTGATTTATTTTCCCTCTTAATCCCATTCTTCTGCCTTCTTTCTGTAACCTTTGACACCTTTACCAATCAATCTCTACTTTAAATAATACCTCATGACTTGGCATCCAAAGCCATCTATGGCGATGAATTCCACAAATTCACTAGATTCTGGCTAAAGAAATTCCGCCTTATCTTGTTTTAAAGGGACACCCTTCTGTTTCTGAGAATGAGCCTTCCAGTCATTGACTGTCCCACTACTGGCAATATCCTTTCCATGTCCATTCTATCTAGGGCGTTCAGTGTGATGTCAGGAATTTCTGGCAATCTGCAGCATCTTGAAGATTAAAACTACTTAAACCTGGAGTGGATGGGTTATGTAGCTTTGAGTTGTAATAATCCATTGTTTTATGTTGGAATCATTCACAAGCCAGTACCTTCAGCAAAGTGGGGGTCAAATTTTTTAAAAAAATACACGTATGGCTTAAATTTGTACTAAGGAATTTTTAAATTCTTTACCCCTTTGACAGTGTTGAACTCCTAGTTGGTCTTTTTGTGGTCTTTTAACAGCTTTGAGTGGTAAACAAGTAGGAGCAATCTGGGCAGCTGACAGAACTGACATTTAAAGTGTATGGTTCAGTGTAGAAAACCGTAAGATCATTGTCATATCTTGCATGCAGTAGGGTTTTGCAGTGGAATCCTGGACCATTAGAAATATCTTGTCTTGCTGCATTAGTTAATTTAAGATGTTTTAAAGGGAATTTCATTTTCTTGTCCACTGTCTAAATTATTACAGCTAAATTATATCTTTCGTTCTGATTTTTTTCCTCTTTAATTACAATTACTTATGTTGAAGGAATCTGGAACAGAATATGATTATATGTAATTATGTAAGAAATAACATGAAAACAGACCATATTTGCCCTACCCAGCCTCTGTTGGCTTTTATCCTCCATATGAACAGCACTTCTAATCTTAAGTACTTGTTCTTTTCCCATTGCCCTTGTCTCCTAATCTTCTGCTGTCTTGCTATTCATTTGTTAAATGTTAATATGTTTGCCATTATCACTAATGTATTCTGAAGAATCATAATTTTTGCTGCTCTATTCTTAAATTCTAAAGATTTTCTAAACTTTTTGCAGTGCAATTTTATTTAGATATCCAGTGCTGGAATTAGAAGAAGGGAAGGAAATTTTCCTGGTGTTGTGCCTAGTGAAATATGCCCATAACAGATCAACTGGTCACATGCCATTTGCTCCTTTTTGGATCACTATGCATAAATCAATTGCTGCAGCTATTTAGATTGTGTTTCTGAGTTTCTGTATTGAAAGTTGTGAGAATATTACAATAGTTCATGTGAGGATTAATTTTGTACTTTAATCTCCTAAAAGGGAAATATTTGCCATCAAGATTGAACTGGCAGTACCAGCAGTATCTTGGGTGGAAACTATCACTGAGAGGCATTCAATAGACAATAGGTGCTGGAGTAGGCCATTCGGCCCTTCTAGCCAGCACCGCCATTCACTGTGATCATGGCTGATCATACACAATCAGTACCCCGTTCCTGCCCTCTCCCCATATCCCTTGACCCCGCTATCTATAAGAGCTCTATCTAACTCGCTTGAATGCATCCAGAGACTTGGCCTCCACTGCCTTCTGGGGCAGAGCATTCCACATATCCGCCACTCTCTGGGTGAAAAAGTTTTTCCGCATCTCTGTTCTAAATGGCCTACCCCTTATTCTTAAACTGTGGCCTCTAGTTCTGGATTCACCCATCAGCGGGAACATGCTTCCTGCCTCCAGTGTGTCCAATCCCTTAATAATCTTATATGTTTCAATCAGATCCCCTCTCATCCTTCTAAATTCCAGTGTATACAAGCCCAGTCGCTCCAATCTTTCAACATATGACAGTCCCACCATTCCGGGAATTAACCTTGTGAACCTACGCTGCACTCCCTCAATAACAAGAATGTCCTTCCTCAAATTTGGAGACCAAAACTGCACACAATACTCCAGGTGGGGTCTCACCAGGGCCCTGTACAGCTACAGAAGGACCTCTTTACTCTTATACTCAATTCCTCTTGTTATAAAAGCCAGCATGCCATTAGCTTTCTTCACTGCCTGCTGTACCTGCATGCTTGCTTTCATTGACTGATGTACAAGAACACCTAGATCTCGTACTTCTCCCTTTCCTAACTTGACTCCATTTAGATAGTAAACTTAAGTGGCTAGTACAAAATTATCCTGGGTAAGGAGTTTGACTGGAAAGGTGCTGAATGCTGATTACGAGTGATTTCTAGTTGCCTTAAATTTTACTTGATCTTTTTGTCTGAACTCAGTGTTATGTGGGTGAAATATGTCAGTAAGGTTAGAATGTTGTTGGACTGTGAGAGAACGTGCTCCTTGCTGCATTGTGCTCATTAGAAAGGGAGTTGTTGTCATCTGTTAATAATTTGCTGACATGATTGTTGATGTGCAATATTAATATACAGGTCAATTATGAATGACAGATCAGAATTGATGGCAGTACTGTCCTTCTCTTTCACAGCCATCTTCCAATTGTCCAGTGGTGATTTAGCCTAGTTTGTGGATCAAGTGTGTCATCGCATGAGGTTCTACAGACCCCTCTCTCATATGTAGCCTCAAGGTTGGTCATTGTTCTCCTGCTTGGAGACCTGGGGCTAATGGACAGCACAGTGATTCAAAAGTCAGTATTGCTGTCTCATTGTTCCAGGTATCCCTGATCTTGGTGCTGTCCATGTGGAAGTTGTACGTTATTCCTGTGAACTGCATAAGGTTCTGCTGAGTTTAACAGTTTCTTTCCACACCTTGGAGGTGGACTGATGGGTTACTTGGCCATTGTAAATTGCCCACTGTAAATTGCCCCTTAGAGTGGGTAAGTGTTAGAAGTATCCATGGAGAGTTGATGAAAATGAGAGAGCTGCATAGCTAGCTGAAAATGAGGAATGGAACTGATGAGAAGACATTAATGGTGTTGAATGATCCTTCTTACCATAGTAAATAACGATGATTCTTTCAGCTAGAGCTCATTTATTTATTTATTGAGATACAGCGCAGAATGGACCCTGTTGGCCTTTTGAATTGCAGTGCATACTCAGTTGACGAACCATTCTCAGTTGAGAGCTCTCCTTAAGACATAATACATAAACTACAAACAGAATAAGTTTTGTGTAACATGTTTTCCCTGTTTTCATGTGAAATATTGTTTTATGTTATTGATTGAGTAAATCCTGAATAATTGAATGGATCTGTATGAATTTCCAGTAGCGCCGAGAGACACCAGTAATCAAAATCTCAAAAACACAAACCTGACTTGAACGTGAATAAGAAATGGGAGGGTGGGTTCCACAGTCAATTTCACTGTTGAATGAGTTTATTTGAAGCCAAGGAAGCAGGAGACAAGATGACTTGAACCTTAAAGTACTGTATGCAGATACAGTGGGTCAGATCTTGATCTAGACCACCTCTACTAGAATCCAGCCTATATCTGTATATTTAGATGTAGAGAGGGAAATGCCTCTGGCTTATGGTGTTCCATTGGTATTGCCTGGATGGCAGAGGGTGTTGCTGGGATGTTGAGGAAGCCCCACCCTTGAAACTACAGCGGTACCGCACTTGGGACCACCTAACAGACTGCTAATTGGTTGACATGCATTTGGTCTTGGAGACTGACACTCCCAGGTGTGCACCCATTGCACTTATGTTAAATGAAAGGACTTCTGCTCAATCAGTGCGCTGTTGTCCTGGCAGGAAGTTCTTCTTGGTGTCCCTCCCAACCAATATTGTATTAGGTTATCTGGTTATTTACCTCATTACTATTTGTGAGACATGATTGTGCATAAAGTGAAAATCTGAAACATTACTGCACGACAGAGAGAAAACCTGTTCATTCAAAGTTGCAGAGAAATCAGGGGGAAGGATGGATAGAACAAAGGGAATATTTCTGATTAAGAAGTCAAGGTTGCTGTAGAGATGATCTGGTCAACAGATTAATGGAAACAGAGTGAGAAAACAATTCAAAGCTTTGACAGATCACAAAAGAATAAGAAACACAAACCCAATATCAAAGATGATATTGGGACAGCACAGTGTCGTAACGGTTAGCGCGCCGCTCCTACAGTGCCAGCAACCTGTGTTAAATTCCACCGCTGCTTGTACATTCTCCATGTGACCTCTGGATGTTCCAGATTCCTACAATCCAAAGATGTAGGAACAAAGTCAGTAGGTTAGTTGGTCACATGGGTATGATTGGGCAGCATGGGTCCGGAGTGGCCTGTTATCATGCTGTATCTCTAAATAAAATTAAATAAAAATGAATGACTTGGAAAGAAAATAAGTTACATGAAGTTCAGAATTTGATATAGAATCCAGGTGACTGTAAAGTGCTTGGCCTTGTTATAACACCACAAGAGGCCACAGGCAGATGGGTGGGAGTGGGATGGAGGAAACTACAAGTAGCACATGCAGATTGTATGCGAGTGCTTCGCAGATAGGTCACCTAAGTTTCTCTGGTGTAGAAGAGAGCACTGATTGGGATAGTGCAAGTAAATGGCTGCTTCACTCAGAACAACTGTTAGGGTATCTGGATGATGGGAAGGAGGAGGTAAAAGAAACAGTGCAGGAAATGCTGTTAAAGTAAGTGGCTGATAAGGGAGGAAAAGCGGTCCAGGAATTGTGAAGGGAATGGTGTATTGTACGTAAAATTGTTAGATTTTTGTGTTACAGCAGAGAATGTTATAGTTTATTGAGAGTTGATGACTCCATAGGAGTATATTCTTTTCGTTGTGAGAAGTTACATGTCAATACAGTAACATGTTTATTTTTCTTTTAATTAGTAGTTTGCATATACCAAAACATTTCAGCATGTCTTGCAAAGTTTCTAACAGATTTTAAAAGAATAATTAGCAATGAGGTTGATAATAAGTCATTTTGGTAAAGATGCTTGTCAAATATTCCTCTTTTTGGAATGGGTGGATCTCAACAGGATCTAAATAGCTGTTTTCCTTGTCCAGGTTGTTATTTTGTCTCACAAAGTTGCTCTCATTTTCTCGGCATCTACAAACCCCATTTCCAGAAAAGTTGGGATATTTTCCAAAGTGCAATAAAAACAAAAATCGCTGATATGTTAATTCACGTGAACCCCTATTTAACTGACAAAAGTACAAAGAAAAGATTTTCAATAGTTTTACTGACCAACTTAATTGTATTTTGTAAATATACACAAATTTAGAATTTGTTGGCTGCAATACACTCAACAAAAGTTGGGACAGAGGCATGTTTACCATTGTGTTACATCACCTTTCCTTTTAATAACACTTTTTAATCGTTTTGGAACTGAGGATACTAATTGTAGTAGATTTGCAATTGGAAATTTTGTCCATTCTTGCTTGATAGAAGACTTCAGCTGCTCAACAGTCCGTGGTCTCAGTTGTCTGATTCTCCTCTTCATGATGCGCCATACATTTTCAATAGGAGATAGATCTGGACTGGCAGCAGGCCAGTCAAGCACACGCACTCTGTGTCTACAAAGCCATGCTGTTGTAGCCCGTGCAGAATGTGGTCTGGCATTGTCCTGCTGAAATAAGCATGGACATCCCGAAAAGTGACGTCACCTTGATGGCAACATATGTCTCTCTAAAATCCTAATATATGCCCCAGAGTCAATGATACCTTCACATATATGCAACTCACCCATGCCGTGGGCACTGATGCACCCCCATACCATCACAGATGCTGGCTTTTGCACCTTTCTCTGATAACAATCAGGATGGTCGTTTTCATCTTTGGCACGGAGAAGTCGATGCCCGTTTTTTCCAAAAACTAGCTAAAATGTGGACTCATCTGACCACAGCACACGGGTCCACAGTCTTTCGGTCCATCTGAGATGAGCTTGGGCCCAGAGAACTCGCCGACGTTTCTGCATAGAGTTGATGTATGGCTTTCTCCTTGCGTAATACAGTTTCAAGTTGCATTTCTGGATGCAGCGACGGACTGTGTTAACTGACAATGGTTTTCCGAAGTACTTCCGAGCCCAGGTGGCTACAGTTGTCACAGTAGCATGACGGTTTCTTAGGCAGTGCCGCCTGAGGGTTCGAAGATCACGCGCATTCAACAGTGGTTTCCGACCTTGCCCTTTACGCACTGAAATGTCTCTGAATTCTCTGAATCTTTTCACAATATTATTACCTGTAGATGTTGAAAGACCTAAATTCTCTGCAATCTTGCGTTGGGAAATGTTCCTTTTGAACTGACTAACAATTCTCTAACAAATTTTGGCACAAAGGGGTGAGCCACGACCCATCCTTGCTTGCAAAGACTGAGCCTTTGATGGACGCTACTTTTATACCCAGTCATGATACCTCGCCTGCTACCAATTAGCCTGCTTAATGTGGAGTCTTCCAAACCGGTGTTACTTGAATATTCTGTGCACTTTTCAATCTTATTTTAACTCTGTCCCAATTTATGTTGAGTGTGTTGCAGCCATCAAATTCTAAATTTGTGTATATTTTCAAAATAGAATTAAGTTGGTCAGTAAAACTATTGAAAATCTTTTCTTTGTACTTTTGTCAGTTAAATAAAGGTTCACGTGAATTAACGTATCAGAGATTTTTGTTTTTATTGCATTTTGGAAAATATCCCAACTTTTCTGGAAATGGGGTTTGTACTAGCCTCCAAGGTACTTCAAAAGAAAGTGCTGAAAATATCCAGCAATAAGGGAGGAAATTTGCAGTAAAGGAGCTGAATACTAAATTTCTGTATGTGAACAGGAAGGTATATCCATAATTGGAAAAAGAGCTGAAGGTGGGGAGCTGTTCAGGACTGGAACAAGGGCTCTTCCATGTATCACACAAAAGGACCCGTACAGCATATACCCATGCCTGTTTCCATTTCTACATCTTTGGCTTTAAGGAAATGAGTGGATTTAAAGGAATAATTATTGAAGAATAGTTGGGGGGGGGGGAATTAGTTGATTGAAGAAACTATTAAAATTGCAGTGGATAACAATGGTGTCAAGTGGATGAGACCGGACAAAGGTATAAAAAAAGTTGAAGTAGAAGCAGGGTGTGTTTAGTTGGGAAATTGAGATGGGGATGCTATTGTGGGAAGATCTGAGGAATTTGGGTCAGTGATTTTCTGTGACACAAAGGACTGATGTTAATATGTTAGTTCATTGTGCAAAGTGACTGAAGAAGTGTCAGATGTTACGAACCCCGTAACTGGGTCACTTACCAGCAAAGATAGAGAGGTCCGTTGAAGTCTGATGGTACTATCTTTAACAGTATTTATTGGTAAAAATACACAAAAATAATATCAATGCAAACATACAGATAATATACGTCGTCAATATTAGATCTAAAAGTGCGGGTATAATAATAATCAATAAGAAATAGCTCTATCGTTGTCTAGGGGATAATGTATTGTCCGATGGAAATATAAAAGTCACTCAGTTCATTCAGGCTGCAGCTGTTTGGTTGGAGAGAGAGACAGATTTTTGAAACTTGCCAGCTTTCCTTTATCCGATCTTGATCCATATTCGTCCTTTAGCGAGGCTGTTCCGTGGAAGACTTGTCATCCGGGCAAGGATGGACACACACAAGCCCCCACCGGTCTCATACGTTTCTCCTGTTGCGTCTAAAGGGGTTGTTCCCCAGACCCTCTTTTATCCTTACTCACGGGGTCTCAGATGTCAATCAGGTTGGGATGATGCAATCCCTCAACCAGCCCACTCTGGTCATTCCCTGAGGGCTTCAATGAATAGTACAGTACTCAATACACAATTCCGTCTCCAAGAGACAATAGTCGTTATCAATGGTTCTGCCTTTCTGGGGGCCAGGACACATTCCAAACCCTTGTGGATTCTGCGTGTCTCTCTCTCATTTCCTGGGTCCCAGACCTGAATTAATAGCGATCTTGCGATTCTCAAGAAGGAGGGGGCTACTTTGTACCCTTCGGCCCCTCAGAGTTGTGGCACATTCGTAACACAGAAAACTGACTTTCCAACTCTGACGTACAGATCAGCTTGTCCATTAATAGTGCTGTCACTCTTTCTGCAAACTTGATGACAGCATTGAGATTTACCCTTAGCAAATGAACAGTTTTCATTGAATAGATACAGAGATGTAGTGAGATCTAGATGGATTGGAAATTGTCTCTATGAGAGAAAGAGTCTTCAGTCTAGGATTGAAGACTCCTTACCACAGAACTGGGGTTTGTGAAAGAAAAGCTCATTGTCGTGCTGAACTTAGACTCCACAGAGATGAGGACACGGGGGCGCGAAGCTGAGAGCTAATCATTTGGGATCAGAAAGGGACAGTAACAAACAAACGGAAAAAGGGAGGGATGGTGAGAAAGATGTAGAGAAGTATTAGAATTTGAGATTTCTTGAAGTCAAGAAATCTAATAGATTGGTCAGTACTCTGTATTTGACTGGTTAGCAGGTAAGTGTGAAGAGTACGTTTAATAAATGTAGAATTCACAATCCATTTGTTGTCAGTAATGTTGGTCAAAATCAAAAGGCCTGCCTTCTAGGTAGTATCCTAAACATGGAGTTTGACTATGTTGCCCCAATATCAACTTTCTAACACTGATGCTAGTTCTTCAGTTGAACAGAATTATCTTGAACAAATACAAGTGCTGTCTGGATTAGAAAGGATGTGTTATAATGATAGGTTGAGTGAGCTAGAGCTTTTCTCTGGCACGAAGAGGATGTAACAACTCATTGCAATAAAAATCAGGAGCCCAAGAGGACTGGTCTAACTTTGTGGTTTTTACCTTGAGCGAGGCCCACACGTATCACATGGTAGTGTAATGACATATACAATTCGAGTATTTTTATGTATATAACCATAATGAATTATATAAACAACAAATAATGTTTAATCAAACAATATATTTACAAGATTATTCAAATATTACAGAAATATCAAATGTATAACACTCCTCCCTCCTTGGCTATAAACTCCCAACTCAATATAGAATGTATTTCAACTTATTAGCAATATACTATATGATACAACTACTAGAAGACATTTACAGCATAGGAAATTTTTAAATGGTCCAGTTCAGATCTAAAGATTTAATCATTCTGCAGGTTTTCTTACTCCTGTGGGATAAGGTTTTTCCTGACAAGGAGATCACCCTGCTTGGCAGCTGAAACAGTTTCGGGTTCTCAGGCCTCCTCCGTGGTTGTTGTAGGAATTGACTCTTGACACCACAGGAAGTGGTTCTGACTGCTCTGGACTCCTTTCTTCTCCTTTTCTCGGATTTTCTCTCATCATCAACTTTGATCTTGTTCTCTCCCAGTCCCGCTTTCTTTCTCTCTTTATCCTGCTTCTTTTCTTTTTCTTCTTTCTAGGATGTGCATCTTGATCTTGAGAAGGTGCAGTTAGTTAGTTGGAGTATTGTCTTATTAATCCTTCTATTGCTTCCTTTACAATCTGATCTCTTCTCTTGGTTTCCTCATCCGCAACATCATCTGATGAATCCCCTCTGTTCGTATCTCCATTGACTTCTTTCTTTTTGGCCTTCCGTTTATCTAGCTGGGCTTTGGACTTTGCATCTACTTTTACAAGCAGCTTTTTGACTCCCACTTGATGTTTATGTAATATCCTTAATGCACACAGAGTAGATTCTGGTTCTTTATACTCACAAAACCCAAATGCTTGCAACTCTCCTGCAGTTCTTGAGCCAACTCAAAACCAAGTCAAATTTCACAAGTAACTGCATGATTAAAGTATCAGAAGCTTTCTCAGGTATGTTGCCTACAAAAACTATTGTAGTCGGACTACTGCTTTTGTCACTTTCACAGTTTCTCTGAGCAGCATGGTCCTTCTTGATCTAATAGGCTTTCTGACCAGAGGCACAAAAGTACAAAGGTGCCATCTAATGGGTCGTGGTTCATGGTGTATAGCATGAAAATGGTTGTAGTGTCATCCAGTACTTTTCTTAATTTGCTTTCAGTTGACTCTTTTGCAGAGGATATGGCATGCAAATGATGGATGGATCTCCAGTCAAGTTGCAATTGTCTCAGCCACTCGCGTCCCCACAATACTGCCCCTCCTGTTTTTACAACAGTATGTGGTAATAACACAATGTGGCTTGTTGATTGTTGTATTTCACTGTTATGAATATCATTCCCACAGGATTTATCTTTTCTCCAGTATAAGTTCTTAGTTGGATATCTGCAGGCTTTAGTTCACTATCTTTGAAATGCCATTCAAACTTATTTTGTGGAATGATTGAAACAGCCGAGCCAGTGTCCAATTCCATTTTAATTAATTTTCTGTTCACTTTTGATGTAAGCCGTATTGCTCATCTATTATTTTCATATTGTAAATCTCAAGGCGAGCCACTTCTGTCACTCATCATTATCAGATTTTTCATCAACAGCATGCAGATTAGTGCTCTTCTTGAAACTGTAACATGACTTTTTATCTTTTTCTTTCCTGTGCAGACCACATACTTCTGTCTGACCAACATGCTCTTTGTATGTGTCCTACTTTGTTGCATTTTCTGCAAGTTTCATCTTTAAACCTGCATTGGCCTGGTGTATGTGAGTCACTGCCATAAAAGTAACAGTTTGTTTGGCCAGGTCAGTTTCTCTTTAGACATTGCAATTTTGTTTATGCTCACTTTCATTCCTGACTGCAACTCAATTGCTTCTCCATTGAAATGGCATTTCAACTGCTCTTTTCAATGTAAGCTGTGCTTCAGTTAGGAGCCATTTTTGAATGCTTTCTTGTAAGATTCCACAAACTAAATGATCTCCCATTGCATCATTAAGCTTATTACGGAATTGACAATGCTCAGACAAATTCTTCAATTTAGCTATGTATACTGAAATGGACTCCCCTTCCTTTTAATTCCACTTATGAAACCTAAAGTGTTCCAAAATCAACAATGGTTTCAGTTCTAAATGTTACAGTTTTACTTTCATAATATCAGCAAAACTCATTTCAGCTGGTTAGGTTGGAGCAGTTGAACTTCAAAGCAAACTGTATACCTTTAAATCCAATGCACTCAGCAAAATTGGTACTTGTTTCTCATTGGCTATTCCATTTGCTTTAAAATACTACTCAATCTGTTCCATATACACAATCCAGTTATCTGCTGTATAATCAAATGCATCAATCCTTCTGATTGTTTATGAACCTGTGAATTCTTCTGTTTTCTGTCTTTCTTTTCAACTTGCACGTACTGCACTCTTTTTTTCTTTACTCAGCTGTTTCTTACTGGCTCTTTTAAACTTGAATGTCTTGCTGCACTTCAACCAGTATGTAGACATCTCGGGTTTATTTTAAAAATACCTTGTTGACATTGTTATGTTTTGTAACTTCAAAATATATTTTTTTAAAAGATGGGAACTCAAGAAAATGGGTCTAATTTTGTGTTTTTTTTACTTTACCTGTTTTTTACCTGTATCACATGGTAATGTCATGATGTATACAATTCACATATTTTACATATAACCATATTAAATTATATAAACAACAAAGAATGCTTAATCTAATGATGATGAGAGGCATTGATTGTGTAGATAGTCAGAGGCTTTTCCCAGGGCTAAAATGGCTAGCCGAGAGGGCACAGTTTTAAGGTGCTTGGAAGTAGGTACAGAGGAGATGTCAGCAATAAGTATTTTACGCAGAGAGTAGTGAGTGTGTGGAATGGGCTGCTGGCGACGGTGGTGAAGGCGGATACGATAAGGTCTTTTAAGAGACTCCTGGACAGGTACATGGAGCTCAAAAAAATAGAGGGCTGTGGTTAACCCTAGGTAATTTCTAAGGTAAGGACATGTTTGGCACAGCTTTGTGGGCCAAAGGGTCTGTATTGTGCTGTAGGTTTTCTATGTTTCTAGTAATATATTAACAAGATTACTCAAATATTAATGAAATATTAAATATACAACAGATGGCATGTGACTTGATAAAGGTGTACAAGATGTCAAGAAACATAGATTGAGTGAACAGCCAAAGACTTTTTCCCATGGCGGAAATGGATAATATAAGGGGGCATAATTTTAATGTGATTAGAGGAAAATATGGAGAGGATGTCAAAGGTATCTTCCTTACACAGATTTGTGGATGGGTGGAACACCCTGCCAGGGTTGGAGGTAGAGGCAGATACATTAGGAACATAAAAGCACAAGGACGATACAAAAATGGAGGGTTGTTAGAAGGGAAGGATTAGATTGATCTGAAAGTAGGTTAAAAGGTTGGCACAACATCATGGGCCGAAGGGTTTGTACTGTATTGTTTTATTTTCTACGTATGTTTTAGAAACCCCTTGGAAGATGTGATTGAGGGGCACAATTTTGAAAATAGCTGACCATTTAACAAAAAAGTGCGCATCATTATTTGTATATTCAACAGGAACAGATAATTTACCACAGTCAGTTGAGGGGTTGAATGGCCTACGGTTCCTAAACTAAAATACCGTAGATGTCGGATTATAAGCCGCTACTTTTTTCCCATGCTTTGAACAGCATTGAACACTGCGGCTTTTAATACGGTGCGGCTAATAAATGGGTTTTTTTCATGCCGCCAAAACATTTTACCTCGTAACAGTAGACCAATAAAATTGATGAGTAGTTCACAGAGGTCCAATGAAATTGTACGATAAATCAAGCGCACTTCACAAATTATTGTAAATCAGCCATTTGTACTCACCCTCATCAACATGGAAAACACTCGAAGAAAAGCATATGATGCAGCTTTTAAGTTAAAGGCAATCAATCTGGCGGTTGAAGAAGGAAATCGAGCTGCTGCGAGTAATCTTGGCATAAATGAATCGATGGTGAGAAGGTGGAGACGCCAGCGCGAAGAACTGAATCAATGCAAAAAGACGACAAAAGCTTTCAGAGGTAATCACAGCAGATGGCCCGAACTTGAAAACTTTCTTGAAGACTGGGTTAACACACAGAGAGCAGGCGGCCGCGGTGTTTCCACCGTGCAGATCAGACTGAAGGCTAAAGCAATCGCCACCAAAATGAAAATCGAAGATTTTAGAGGTGGGCCATCGTGGTGTTTTAGATTTATGAGACGAAAAGGCCTGTCCATCAGGGTACGCACGACTCTCTGTCAGCAGCTCCCTCCCGACCATGAGGAAAAACTTGCTAACTTCCGCACATTCACTCAAACAAAGATAGCGGAGAATTCCATCGGGCCAGATGAAATCATAAATATGGATGAAGTACCTTTGACGTTTGACCTGCCTCTCACTCAGACTGTTAATAAAAAAGGTGACTCGTCCATCATACTGAAAACAAGTGGCCATGAGAGAACGCATTTTACTTGTGTTCTGAGCTGCACAGCATCCGGACTAAAGCTTCCACCGATGGTGATTTTTAAGCGGCTGACAATGCCAAAGGAAAAATTCCCAAAAGAAATCATGGTGAAAGTCAATAAGAAAGGTTGGATGATGGAGAGTCTAATGAAGGATTGGCTCAGAGAGTGCTACGCCAAGCGACCGGGGGGATTTTTTCACATAAAAAAAGCGTTGCTCGTTATGGACAGCATGAGGGCTCATATAACAGATTCAGTGAAAGCTGCCATCAAGAGTACAAACTCAATTCCAGCTGTGATTCCTGGGGGCACCACGAAGTATTTGCAGCCACTGGACATCAGCGTGAACCGGGCATTTAAAGTGGCACTACGCATTGAGTGGGAGACTTGGATGACGAGCGGCGAGAAATCCTTTACCAAAACAGGCCACATGCGAAGAGCATCTTTAACTCAAGTCTGCCAGTGGATCCTAAATGCTTGGAGCCATGTCACAACATCCACCATCACCAACGGGTTTCGAAAGGCTGGACTGCTGCGTGATGAAGAGGATCGCGTGCGCTCAAGTGAGAGCGACAACGAAGAGACTGAAGTGAGTGATGAGATCCTGAGGTTGTTCAATTCGGACACTGAAGAAGAGGACTTTGATGGTTTTAGTGCGCAGGAGGAAGATGAAGAAGGCGATCAATAACTTTTCCTGGTAGGCTGCAGTATATATATTTTTTTTAACCAGTCGTTAGGAGATGTTGGAATGTTGTTCATGCACTGTTCAGTAAAAAAGTATACCCAACGTAATTTGTGTGTTACCGATAGGTATGTATTTTAAAAGTAGCCGTGTTACAGGCACGGTTCGAAAAAAAGCATTTGCAATATGTATTTGTTTATGTTACCATACGGATTTAATTAAAAGTTTAAAAAATCCTCACGTGTGTTAGGATTAATTTGGGACTGCCGCTTCAGGTCAGGAGTGGCTCACGTGATATTAGACAGCAGTACAAGGGAGGGAGGGAGCGAAACTGAGGATTCCGCTGCACCGAAACTGCTAGCGATTCAGTAAACAAAAAAACAGGAAAACTCGTGAGTGAATGGTATCGGGCCAATAAGGACACAAGTGTCCGATGTTACCAAATAGGTATAACAAAGTTTAGCCTTACCAAATATGTGTAGCGAGGGTTTGGTTTGGGGGAAAAAGGGGTATAAATAAGAGCAGAATGTAAGGGGAAGGCAGAACGCGTTCTGCAATAAAGCTACGCTGCACTATAATCCGGTGTTCGTTGTCTCTCTTCCAAAACAAACACAGGGCAGAATTTGAAGCCCAACACGTGTAATATCTTTCTGTGTAAATATCTCATATTACAACGTGGGACACCTGCGGCCGAAAATCCGGTGCGGCCGAAAATCCGGTGGGGCCTGTACAATTAAAAAATTGATTTTATTTCTAAAATTAGAGCCAGCGGCTTTTAATCAGGTGCGCTCTGTAGTCCGGAATCTACGGTAGCTTTCATTCAGTATTATACTTAAGCTTCCCACTATTTGTATCACTGTAGTAGAAATCTACAGTTCCTTCCAGTAAGGAGGGTTTGTTTGAAGTAAAACAAGACATTTTGTTGGATTACAACTGATTCTTGCCAGCCACTTATTTATTTTGATCAGAAAAGTAAGAGTGGAATTTGCATTTATTTAGATCCATTTCCCAAATATGATCATACAGAAACAGATAATCTGATGGAGGAACTGGGTTGAGCAGCATCTGTGGGGATGAAGTACATTTGGGTGGAAACCCTGCATAAGCACTGAGTGTGGAGATGGAAGGTGGTTATTATTAAAAGGAGAGGAGGAGGGATGAGACGAACCAATAGGTGATTGGTAGACCAAGGAGAGGGGAAGGATGATGGGTATATTATGCCAGGAAAGTGAAATATTAAATTAACAACTATTAGTGGGGGAAACTTGCATTGCTTGGCTTGTTAACTTCTTGAAACTGTACCAAAATATTTATCAACTTTATAGATGTGTTAAATTATCCAAGTTTATACTTGAAAAGCTCCTAGTTTTAGAATTTGTAACTTCATGAGCTGAGCTGGCTATTGTGGTGAAACTTCACTATGCAGCATTATCTCTGGCATCTGAGAGTACCTGAAAGGTTAACAAGAGTTTGAAGGTCCAGAATTGAAACTCATTGTTGAAAAAAGTTTCAGAAACATTTTAAAATATAACGGATTAATTCTGGTATATTTTTGCATGTCTATTAAGGGTTTACAATCATTTGAAAGGAAAGAAGTTGGTGTCATGAACCAGGTCCTTTTCACTAGTGTGGCATTTAGAAAAGAGAATCTCAGAAATGTTGGCATAAAGGAGCCCTTTGAATTTACTCTTCATGTACAGGTGTATTCTACATTTTACTGAGATTTGTCACTGAAGGAAATGTTGTGTTTCTGAAGAAAACTGTGTGAGGAATTTTTGTGGTCAGTCCCTGCTGATTTCAGTGGTGGTGCTTCAAGTCTTCAGATCATCTGCACATCCACTTAGAGGGTGGAAAATAATTTGTGTTCTTGATGACTTAGACACTAATCTCTGCTATAGAAGTTTGTTTGCCTGCTAACATTTTGATCTTTTGTAGCTGTAATTCCTTGCATTGCAAATAACTGAACAGTATTAACTCTTTAGCTTTACTTGAAGAATGGTTGTTCAGAGACCAGGGAGTTGACAGGAAGTAAAGTGCAAGTGTAGCTGTAGCTCAGTAACAGAGGCATCAAAAGGAAAGCATGGATATTAGAGGGACAAATAAAGGCAAGTGAGTTGTCAGATTTAAAGTTTAATGCTCCAAATTTGATGCTTCCCAGGACAGTCAAACGGTGCACATATATTTATTGTCTTCATTCCCTTCCACATATTTAAAGATCAATTTGTTTAGCAACTATTTCCCTAGTGCACACAATAGGAACGTTTGATGAGATGGAATCTGTAGAATAAATTCTTTAAGTTTTTTTTGTAGATTTTTCAGCCATGCCATTTGTATTTTATTTTTCCTGTGTTCCTGTAGTCAATGCTTTTTGTCCTTGTAACTTGAATGCTACTGGTTTCAGTTTATTTCTCATGTAATAAAAATCTTCCTGGTGAAGGATGTACATGAAAAAATGTCTTTATGCTTTACAGATTTTTTTAGTCTCTAGTTTTATTAAAAGAAATCACTAGTTATCTTCCTTTGCTTTCTTAATGTGATTGTAATGTGAGTTAAAATGGATGGAATGTATCTTACAGCCATCTACACATAACTATTTAAGTTTTTTCCTCTGTCATTTCTTTATTGACCTGTTCCTCCATGCATTTAGATCATGACTGCTCTGTGAATTAACTTTTACTCACCTTGGCCCTGACTTTAAAAATCTTCATCAAGGTATCGATTTTCACTTCCTCCTCTCAAGTGGTTTTGGTTTTGTGGTGGGGTGAGGCCTAGAGTTTTGCTTCCCATTGTGCAAGAAATGCTCCTGATTTCTTCCTGAATGAATTTCTTCCGATTTATATAATTAATCTCCATCTACCCTGCTAAATCATTTTTGTCTTGTAGCTAATAAAGTGGGCATTCAGTGTATGTTTGTAGTCTTCTGATGTTTAGCCCACCACTGTTGTAACACTTCGTTATTTGAGTTACTGTCACCTTCCTGTCAGTTTGAACCAGTTTGGCCATTCTCCTCTGACCTCTCTAATTAACAAGGAGGTTTTGCTCACAGAACTTCTGCTCACTGGATGTTCTGATTTGATTAGAGTGTTATGATACCAGCCCCCTCCTTTGTGAGAATTGCAAGAGCCCTAGTGAAAGGGGGGTCAATGACCCGAGAGAGAGCAAGAGAGAGAGAGAGACAGGCCGAATGGACACAGGAAATGGAAAGACAGCGACGTGCTGGATACCGCATTCCACTGGGACAAAAGCTGGCGACTGTGGCATTGTTCTCAGGAGACACCTGGGAACTGCAGACGTGCCAACTCGCAGGGACATTGTAAAGCCCTCGGGCAAAGTGGGCTGGTTGAGAGAGATTGCATCACCTGCAACCTGATTGACACCTGAGATCCCGTGAGGCAGTATAAAGAAGGGTCTGAAAGAGGACGACCCTCAGACGCACCAAGGAGACACCAAGAAGCACGATAACGCTTCCCGTGGGAACGGGAAGCCATTTTGAAATAAGCCACGTGCGTTAAATTCCGAATGCGGGGTTTGTGGCTGGAACCAACGGAAGATCGCTTTTAACTAACAACGGGGAAGATCGCTCCCCTGATTCCACGGATGTTTTTGGGCAAGTTTTTCCGTTTATCTCTCTCTCTCTCTCCAACACGTGAAACCAAAAGAGAAAAGCCTGCAGACTTCAGAGTGACTCTTTATATTTCCAATTGGACTCAGTATTATATACCCTAGACAACGAAAGAGCTTATTTCTGAGTGATTATTAATGTACCTGCGTTTTAGATTGAGAATTGACGCATGTTATCTGAATGTTTGTATTAACCTTAATTTTTGTGCCCCTTTATTAATAAAACTTTTGAAAATAGTACCATTGGACTTCAACTGACATATCTATCTTTGCTGGTAAGTGAAACCAGTTACTGGTTTCATAACAAGAGTCACAGAAAAGTATAGCACAAAAACAAGGCCTTCGACCCATGTAAATTGCTTACACTCATCAGCTTGCACTGGGACTATAGTTCTCTATATCCCTATCATCCATGTACCTATCCAAACTGATCTTAAGTGTTGAAATCAAGCTTGCAAGCACACTTGCCGTGGCAGCTCATTCCACACTTTCATGAACCTCTGAGTGAAGAAGTTTCCCTCTCATATCCCCTTAAACTTTTCACCCTTAACCTATGACCTCTAGTTGAAGTCCAACCCAACCTCAGTGAAAAAAGCAATTACCTTATCCGGACCCCTCATAGTTTTGTATACCTCTATCAAATCTCCTCTCAAACTTCTGCATTCCACGGAATAAATTCCTAACGCATTCAATCTTTCCATATAACTGGGCCCTCCATACCTGGCAACATCCTTGTAAATTTGTCTGTACTCTTTCCTGTAGGTAGGTGACCAAAACTGCATAAATACTCCGAATTGGGTCTCACCACTGTCTTGTACAACTTCAACACAGTGTCCCATCTGCTGTACTCAGTACTTTGATTTATGAAGGCCGATGTGCCAAGAGCTTTCTTTATGACACTATTGACCTGTGATGAATTATGGACCTGTATTCCCGGATCTTTGTTTTTGGCATCTTTCTCTGTAAACTCCAGAGACTGTTGTGCATGAAAATCTCAGGAGATCAGCAGTTTCTGAAGAAAAAACATTTCAGGATGTATATTGTATATTAAATTGGACCTTTGAACCTTTGAAACCTTTGAGTTTCTGAGATACTCAAACCACTCAATCTGGTACCAGCAATTATTCCACAGTCAAGGTCACTTTGATCGCGTTTCTTTCCCATTCAATTGTTTGGTCTGAACAACTACTGAACCTCTTGACCATGTCTGCATGCTTTTATGATTGGCTGATTAGATATTTGCTTTAATGAACAGGTGTACTTAATAAAGTGCCCCGAGTGTATGATGCCTAATTTTTTTTATTGTTGGGAATACATAATTACAACTTAACCCCTATAACTGGTGTCAGTGAGTCTGAGGATGCATAATGCAGTTTACTTGCAGATATTATGCTGTGACTTGGATGAGCTTTGTAAAAATATTGCCAATGTTGGCAATAATTCTATGCAAAATGCTTTTTAATCACAGTTAATTTAGCAGCTTGGGTAAAATCTGATTCTCAGGTTTTCAGAGTAAGTGTTCCATCTGCTGTGTTGCTTTGATATACTGTATACATTTTTTAAAAATTATCTAAGACTTACCCAAAGTTATTCAGTCAGAATCGTAGCTGGTACAGTACTTCTTTAGCATCCGTTCTCTATAGCACTTAATCCTTTCCCATTTACTGATCATGTGCCCTGTCTCCTTTGCTCAATTTATGTGCAGAAATTTCATTCTGAAGTAATGAAATACTACTTACATGGTTTAAAAATATTATGTACTTGCATATCTTTTCTTCTTTCTAGTTTCTTTGCACCCTCTCCACTTTATTCCTTGCTTCTCTTTTCCTCCCGTACAAAGCCATTCTACTTTACTAAATCCTTCTCATTAGATCAGAACAGTCTGATGTTTCTTGCCGAGTGGTCTTTCTCCATTCTCTACTCTTCACCTTCTGGATTTTGTTCTGTATTCTCGGTTGAGTGCTAATACAGAGTCTAATCTGCTTTTTGGTGCCACTTTGTTTGTCATGTGATCATGTTTATTTCAGTTTCTGTTTTTAGTTCTTCTCTCACCACTGGAGTATTTAATTCTGATCCTCAGTTACTGTATTTAATTCCCACCTCCCTGTGGTCCATCTTTCGTATCATGTATTTATAATGTCTATTACACTTATCTCATGTCACTTCTGGTTCTTCACAGTGACTGGAAAAAGACATTTAATTAGATTTTTTAACCATATAGTGCAGTTACACAGGATGTGAAGCTTACAGATAATAAGATTGGAAGGCAGGGAAATTGAAAACATTGAAGATATGAGGGCTTCAAGGAGGTAATTGAACGTGGAGGATAGGCATAACATGAATAACTTTGGAGAAGGATTTTAACACTAAAGAAATAATAGGTGTAGATTTCATCCCTGATGGGAGATTCTAGGGAGGGAAGGGTAGCCAGAGGAAATTGTAAAGATTCAGGAGAGATTGAAGGTATGTTGTCTAATCTGCTCTGAAAAGCTGTGTCCAGACTCTCTAGAACTATCTTTCTGCTTAAAAACAGTATGTCAGAAGGGGACAGCAGTGGAGATGCCATTCATGGGAAACCATCAGCAGTTAGCCGTTTCTTCACGCAGGTTGGACAGGTAAGAGAATGTTATACATATCCTTATTCCTCCCTCCTATCCCTGCCACCAACTAGATTTGTCAAAGTTCAGTTAATCTCCCACATTGAAGTTTTGCTCTCAAAACTTTTGTTTGTTTCATTGCTATTTATTTTGGGAAATCATGGTTGATTATCAGTTGAGGGAAAACCATGTTTATAGTTTCTAGGCTGTGCCCATATGGAGCTTATGTTTGCAGATATTTTATGTTGTCGGGGAGAAGTGAATAGTGATTTAAAAGAAAACTGCGATCTGTCAATCGTGACATGACATCCAAATAGGCAGCTTGCAGCAGCACATCCAGAGGAGCACACTCAGACCCTACATAGCACTGATTCGTTACAATGCAGTTATTCAATTCTTAATTGAAATTTTTAGTAATGACAAAAATTCATTCTAAACAACGCTTAAAACTGCTGAAGAGTGGCCACCATTACTGCAAACGTTCAATCAGCCAATGGGAATGCTTTACATACACTCTGAGCCACTCACAACCAATCACGTATTAGTTCACACTCTGCCTCCCCTGCACGTGTAAACGATCTTGCTTCCTCGCCAATTAATTCCATTTTTTCCGCCTATAATGTCTGAAAAACGGTCTGCAACTTCCAGTGAAGGTAGTACATCTAAAATGTCTAGGAAGAGCATTAGTGTGGATGTGAAACTGCAAATGATACAGCGTTTGGAAGCTGGTGAGCGTCAGGTTAATGTTGGCACCTCTTAGAAATTTGTAATGTTCATCGATAATGACCCTGACTAGAAGTAATAAGGGAGAGGTGTTTTTGACATGATTTCCTGGTTCTTGAGAGGAAACTTAAGAAAAGGCAGTCAAATCCTGACCCTACTTTGAAGAAGAAGCCAAAATTGGATAAGGACCCATCCTCTAAGACGTAACCAACACCCGCTTCCCTCCACTGTTGCTCCACTGATGTACAAGTTAGGCCTTATTGCATGTTTGTTACTCCATGTTTACTGTGTACACATAAAGCAATATGTCATATATCTAAAAAAACCACGAAATGCTGGCAGAACTCAGCAGGCCAGACAGCATCTATGGGAGGAGGTAATAACAACGTTTCAGGCCGTGATGATAACCCTTCATCAGGAGTGAAGTAACATGGGATGGTCGAGGGGGGATAAGAAGTGGGGGGAGGGATAAAGTAGAGAGCTGGGAAGTGATAGGCTGGAGGGAAATGGGCTAGGGGGAAGGTGGAGAATTATGGGAAATAAAAGAGAAAGAAAGGTAGGGCTGGGGGAAGAGATTATAGTGAGGGGGGAAAAAGAGAGAGAAAGAGAACCAGACTAAAATAATAGATAGGGATGGGGGTAAGGGTGGCGGGGGCAGGGGTATCAACGGAGGTCAGTGAGTTGGATGTTCATGCCGGCAGGAAGGAGGTTACCTAGGTGGGAGATAAGGTATTGCTCCATCGACCTGCGCGCGGCCTCATCTTGACGGTAGAGGAGGCCATGGACAGACATGTTGGAGTGGGAGTGGTCTGTGGAATTGAAGTGTGTGGCCACAGGGAGATCCCGCCACTGCTGGAGGACCGAGCGCCTGTGTTCGGCGAAACGGTCTCCCAGTCTGCGGCGGGTCTCGAGTTTTTTTAAAATCAGGCACACATGTCCATTTACCTAATATTATAATGATCTTGGATAGCGGTGATTTACATAGCGCTTCACGTCCGAGGAACGCATCCTCAGCGTTAAGCGGGGTCTGAGTGTATTCACAATGCATTGTGCTTGCTGCAGTTAATTCAGCAATCCACTGATCAGTTGAAACATGTCAGGAACAGCTCTTAGTTGAGATCAAATAATTCCAGATCTTGATTTAAATTTCTCCCCGAAGGGGTAGTGCATTAATTTGAAGATGACCTAAACTGTTAAAGGAAAGAACAACTTGTAAATAATACTTAAATCTTAAATATCTTCTTTTTAGATCTACCAGTCCCTTTTAGACAAGTCCACGCCATATAGCATTATGCGGTGGATTGTAACGTTTGTCTTTGGTGCAATCTACATGATTAGAGTTTATATCCTGCAGGTAAGTTATTTTGTGTATTCTGTATCAGTACATTGACACCCATTAGTCCCATTGTAAAAGTAAGAGAGCTGTGGAATAGTGTGTTGGATGTAGTTGTTCACCCTGTGACCTGAATTCAAGTACTTGCCAGATTTGATGGGATAAGTTCCACATCCTGCTATACAGTACATACATTTGTTGAACTGAGTGCATCATTAACAGAAGCAATGGTGGGAGAGCCATTGGAAACCAACCATTTACTCTTGCCAGTTTAATAGAAAGCTTTGCGTTCTTAAATGTTAAATAAAAGTTGTGAAAGTAATGGAGGTGGAAGCTAATTACGTGGCTGGCATGCATTCGGATTGCTCCTTCCTTTCCTACGTGGAGTCCCTAATAAACTGTATTTTAGACCCTTTCTGAGTGTCACATTTCACGAGCCTGCAAACAGTTTGACTACCAGTAGTGCCATGATGAAACTCACATGAAGCCCATCTGTAGCAAACAGTCTGTGGATAGTGTTCAACATCAAAACTTCTGTATTTGATTTTCACTAATCCTCATGGTCAACATGTTGCATCCTGATTGTCATCATAGGATGCAACAACAATGGACAGCCTACCTCTTGAGTTAATATCTGTCTCAGGATTGGATCAGATCATGAGAAGGCTATTGACCATCTTCATCCTGTTTAGTACTTAAGCCGCTGGCACTTGCAGGTTGGAGGAGCAGCACCTCATATTTCGTTTGAGTAGCCTCCAGATTGACAGTAAGAACATTGATATCTCCAGTTTCTGGTGTTTTCTCCATTCTCCTCCTCTCCTTTTCCATTTCCCATTCTGCTTCCCTCTTGCCCCTTCTCACCTGCCAACCATCCCTCTTGTGTGCCCCTCCTCCCCTTTCTCCCATGGTCCAGTCTCCTGTTCTATCAGATTCCTACATCTGCAGCCCTTTACCTTTCCCACCTATCACCTCCAAGCTTCTCACTTTACCCTCCCTACCCCATTCACCTATCTTCCCCCTCATCTGGCTTCTCCTATCACATTCCAACTTGTACTCCTTCCCCTCCCTCCACCTTCTTATTCTGCTTCTTTCCACTTTCTTTCCAGTTCTAATGAAGGATCTCTGTCTGAAATGTCGACTGTTTATTCCTCTCCAAGGATGCTGCCTGATCTGCTGAGTTCCTCCAAAATTTTGTGTGTGTTACTCTGGATTTTCAGCATCTGCCTTTATCTCATAATCTTAATATCCATGTTTAATAAGTCAGTCAAAATAAATTTAATATACCTAGCAACAATTGCAGGTTTATTTTTCCAATTTTCCATGTAAATAGTTTTCTAACTTCACCCCTAAAAGATGAGTTTCCAATTTTGAAGAATTGTCTCCTTTTACTAGACGCCTAACCAGAAGAAATTTTAGTTTGTTCTCTTCACAGTATCAAATATTGATTAACTCACCATTTGAACCTTTTTAAGTTCCAGAGAGTACAATTTGTGTAATCTCTCTTTAACTTAATGTCAATGTATCCTTCCCCAGGTTTGCCCAGAAATGAACACACAAGTTATTGGTTCACTAGGACTTTGCACCTGTAATATTGTAGGTGTGACAGAATAGGTTGGCAATGCTAATTCCCCTGCTAAACTTGTCCCTTTGCCTGGTTAGTCACTCCTCCTCTTTCTGTCTGTGGCCTACTTTCCCAGTAGTTCACACACTTTGACCTCTCGTTTTACAATTCTTGGGAGTTCACCATTCACACACCCTAACAGTAAAACAATCGCTAGCTTGGCTAATCAAAACAATCCCTTCAGTTAATGTGCTCTACTGGTTTTAACTCATAACAATGAGGATTCTAGACACAGGCATTCCAAACAGTTTCATTTGTTTTCACTCATACTGTTACATCAGTTTTTAGACAGCAAAACGGCCTCAAAAGACCCGAGGGACAGTTTGGGCGTTCTAAAATGCCTGGGTTAGTGGGAGCAGGCGCACTACACCCTACGCAGGCAGTTTTAAACCCTCAGTTCAGCTTTGCTGAGAGATGTGGAGGTTGGATTTGACGACTGGTGAATAGTTATATAGGAAGGTTAATGACAAAGTGTGTCGTGGAGAAAGCCTCTGTATATTTGTAAATTTTTGCACGTTTGATTTCATTTGTGTATTTGTAAACACTTTTCTTCACAACTTTTGCTTTTTTTTCACTTGTCACTAAGTACAACCCATTACACTAAGGTACCATTTTTTTTCCAACTGGTGACCCTCGTCAGATATGCTTACCCACACCTGCAAATAAAAACAACAGAGGTGCTTTAATTTTAAGAAAAACCATAACAACTCAATTATTGTACTCCAAAACCTGAAAACAAACCATGGTAAAACATACTTTACATAATTACATCATCACATCAGACCAGCCTGTTAAAGTGAACGCCAATTCAATGTTGAATTATGTACTTCCAGCAATTACATTACCCTAAAATATAAAGTCTGGACTTTTGTGATTTAGATATAAAGCCCTGGACAATTTTATGTACCTTTTCGTAACATTTACTGACATTTGCACTTGCAAGCCTAAGTCTCTCGGGATGCTAATGTGATATTTTTCTTGTTCAGGGATGGTACATTGTGACATATGCATTGGGGATTTACCACCTGAACCTCTTCATTGCTTTCCTGTCTCCGAAGGTTGACCCTTCTCTAATGGAAGATTCAGGTACTGAGACATCAGTGGATTTATAAGAGTGAGGATTGAATATATATATCAGTAATTTTCAGAATGGCATGCTCATGTAAAAAAAAAGGTTTACTTTGTGGAAAGAAAATAAATTACATGACAGACTTCTGGAGTCTCCAAGCTTTTTATAAGTTGATTGCCAAGACTGTACACAGTGCTCCATGTGCATTCCAACCAGTGTCCTATTTCTTACTGGAGTGCAAAGTATTTCACTGGCTTCCTTTACGAGTGTGTTTGTTTTTGTTCTAGTTGCATACTTTCTTTTAAAATGTGTACAATTTGTGTTTAATTTGTTTTTCATGTGAATGCTGCTCATATGATGCTTTCTGCCAGGTAAGTTTTCGTTGCATTTATTAAGTGGACGGTGAGTAGCTGAGTTTGTCATTTGCACAAGTATGGTGAAGCACAGGTACTGTTGCAAGAAAAAGTTCGTGAACTCTTTGCATTTACCTTGTTTTCTGCATTAATTACTCATAAAGTGTGGTCTGATCTTCATCTAAGTCACAATAATAGACAAACACAATCTGCCTAAACTAATAATACACAAACAATTGTACTTTTCATGTCTTTATTGAACACATTTAATCATTCACAGTCCAGGCTGGAAAGAGTACGTGGACCCTTGTATTTAATAATTGCTGGAACCTCCTTTAGCAGCAATAACCTCCACCAAACATTTCCTGTAGCTACTGATCAGACTTGCACAATGGCAAGGCTGAATTTTAGACCATTCCTCCATACAAATTTTCATTTAATCAATACTTCTGGGATACCTTGCATGAACAGCATAGCAATTGGGTTAAGGGCTGGACTCTGACTTGGCCATTCCAAAACACAAATTTTCTTTTTAAACCATTCTGTTTTTGATTTACTCTTGTGTTTTGGATCATTGCCTTGTTGCATCTTCCAACTTCTATTAAGCCTCCAGTGATGGACCCTCTATCCTGACATTCTCCTGTAAAGTGGCTTGATACGATTTTGAATTCATTGTTCCCTCAACGATTGCAAGCTATCCTGAGGCAGCAAAGCAGTCCAAACCATGATGCTTCTTCCACCGTGCTTCACAGTTGGGATGAGGTTTTGGTGTTGGTGTACAGTGCCCTTTCTCCTCCAAACATAGCAGTGTGCATTTCTGCCAAGAAGTTCAACTTTTGTCTTATCTGTCTCCAGAACATTGGCTCAGAAGCGGTGTGGAACATCCAGGTGGTCTTTTGCAAACTTCAGATGTGCAGTAATGTTTTTATTTTGGAGAGTAGTATTTCCTCCATGGTGGCTTTCCTTGAATATCATTCTTGTTCAGTGTTTTTCTTATAGTGGACATTTGACCAGAGACCTTAGCAAGTTCTAGAGATTTCTGCAGGTCCTTTGCTGTTACCCTTCGGTTCTTTTTCACCTCCTTCAGCATTGCAGGTTGTGCTCTTGGTGTGATCTTTGCAATACACCCACTCCTAAGGAGAGTAGCAACAGTACTGAATTTCCTCCATTTGTAAACAATTTCTCTTACTATGATGAACACTCAGGTCTTTAGAAATACTTTTGTGGCCTTTTCCACCTTTATGCATGTCTACAATTTTCTAAGGTCCTCTGAAAGTTGTTTTGCTCAAGGCATGGTGCACATAAACATCTTTCTTGAGAAGAGTAGGCTCTGACTTTGTGTCTTTTTTTTAATAGGGCAAGCCACCTCTACAACCCACACCTCCAATCTTACCTCATTGATTGGAACACCTGACTCCAAATAGCTTTTGTAGAAGGCATTACTTCAGAGGTTAACATACTTGTTTAAACCCAGACTGTGATTGTTTAAATGGTGTACTCAGTATTGATGAGAAGAAATACAATTGTTTGTGTGCAATTAGTTTAGTCAGATTGTGTTTGTCTATTAATGTGACTTAGATGAAGATCAGACCACATTTTATGAGTGAGTAATGCAGAAAATCAGGTAATTGCAAAGGGTTCTCAAACTTTTTCTTGCAACTGTACAGTGATAAAAGATGCAGCAGCAGCATCAGAGGGAAAACAATATAAATGATACAAGACTGTAAAGGGAAACGAACGACTGTATTACAAGAATTTAATTGCAAGGAAAGTCAGAGACTAGTCGATGATAGAGGTGTAACTTTGCTGAGGAAGGCGTAGGTTTTTGAGGTTCGTTCAAGAACCTGGTGATTGTGGGAGTAGTAAACAAAAGTAACAAACCTGAGTAATTTGAAGATTGGAAGTATTTAATCCTGCCTCAAAATTGAAGATATACAAAGTATGACCTTAGAGAAAGTCCCTCCATGCTGGACAATTTTTTGCATACCTTTTGTATTGTATTCAAGCCATATTGCTCAGGCACAATGTTAGCATATTGCATTGTTCAGTAGTGTTCTGGGTTCTTTCAACCACCGGCATTACAAATTTATCTGCGGTGTTGCTTTTGGGTGTATCTAGGCAAGAAGCTACACCTGTCACAGATACAGCAACAGGATAATAGATGTTCTTTTTTTAAAAAAATAGCAAAATTAGAGTAGGAGCTTTAAAACTAAATGGAGAGGTGACATACCCGAGATGTCTCATCCATAGATAAGTATAAAGGAAAGAAAAGTCCAAGACACAAAAATAAAATTAGGTCAGTATCGTGGAGAGTTCTTTTGACTTTTGAAAAGACAGATTATAATGCCTTCATAGTGCATTTCTCAGGACAGTATTACAAAGATTGGTGAGTTTCATTATATGTGTCAACAGAACAGGTTTAATGAACTGAAGAGATGTAGCAAGTCCATCTGCCTTAGAAAAATGGAGGAAATATCCATTTGCAGAAATAAAAACACTAAGTTGAGGTTATTGTCAAACATGCACAAGTGCAATGGAAAAACCTACTGCAGTAGCATTCTCAAGAAGTGATCACTGATTACAGCCTTGCCAAGGGCTCACCTTGCACCGTTGAATTCCATCCAGCAACGGCTACAGGACAGTGATAAATGGACACTCAAGTGCTATCAAAAAATCTACTCAGTCAGATACAACCTACCGTTGCAAATACATGCTGTCTTTGATGAGCTCACTCTAGTGCAAATGCTCAGTCCCTGTCTCTGATGATAGATTCATCAATAACATCAGCTGGAGACTTTATTCACTGAACAGTTGCCACTTGAAGACAACTGTCATGAGTTGGCGTGCAAGTGAGAATAAAATGTTGTTTACATCAGATTTTTTTTCTTGTATCGTAGAAACTACAAAACTATCAGATTATCATTGAAAGGGAAAATATGCTGAGGATTATAAAAAGAATATTTCCTGCAGTTTGATTTGATAAACTTTACTCATGATTTCACAGGGCTGGTTTCAGGGTTGCTATTAAACCACCTGATATTCCTAAAGTAGTTCTGAAAACATTTGATCTCAAAAGATATTGTGCTTGGTATATCTAAAATAGTGGTTACAGTGATTTCAGAATATAAAACCCACAACAGAGTTTTCTCTTGTAAAAAGACACAGTAGCATACTGGTTAGCGTAGTGGTTCAGTTCTGCTGCTGTCCGTACGAGGTTTGTACCACCTTTCTGTGACCACATGGATTTCCTCCAGGCACTTTGGTTTCCTCCCACATTCCAAGACATATACCAGTTAGTAGGCCATATGGGTTTAATTAGGTGGCGTGGGCTTGTTGGGCCAGAAGGGTATGTAACTAAATAAATAAAAAGAAAATAAGCGAGGATGGAACTACTGGTTATAAGGCAGCACTGCACTGTCAGCTATAAATTTATGCAGAACAGGAGTGTCACAAAGATATAGTTGGTAAAAGTGTCGTTACCAGGGTCCCTCCTGTTGCTTCAGGTGGACGTAGTATTCCATGGTGCTACACTGAGAAGTACAAGGGAGGACTGTATATCCTAGTGTCCTGACCAGTAATTATCTATAAGCAAAACCACAATGGGCATATTTGGCCAGCCATTGTAGTCCTTGCCTCTTACCTGGTCAGGATGACTCACTGCAACTGTCCATCTCAGTATTAGCAGCAAATGTACTTCATGTGATCTTTAGAATATCACAGCCTTTGACAGAGGACAATGTCAAGGAGGAGTTTTGTCTTTTACAAAGTCTTTTGAATAGTTTTAAAATGTTACTGGTGTTTTTTTATTTAAATCGTTTTTTAAATGCCTTACTATTTTTATCCTCTGCTCCAAGCTATGATATGTAGTCAAATGTATGTGGAGTGCAATTGTCTACAAGGTCCAGATTGTCAAGGCAGATTTGGCTACCTGAGGGATCCCAAAGTGTCTGGATTCTTGTGATGTGCCAAAATCTAAACATGAAAGTCTGCAGATGCTGGAAGAGCAAAGCATCACACCAAAATGTTGGAGGAAATCCAAACCCACCTGGCTTCACCTATCACCTTCAAGTTATTCTCCTTCCCCTCCCCCTACCTCTCTATTCTAGCTCTTCTACCTTCCTTTTCAGTCCTGAAGAAGGGTCTTGACCCAGAAGGTTGACTGTTTATTCATTTCCACAGATGCTGCCTGACCTGATGAGTTGCCCCAGCATTTTGTGTGTGGTGTGCCAAAATCTATCACTCTGAGTGGCCTGACTTTTCAGATCACCTGCATAAATTTGGGACTTTCTTTCCTAAAACTAGTGGAACATGGGTTGTTTCCTTAAGAACTACTGTCCATATGCAGCATGACTTGGCCCAATGAAGGCAGATGTTCTGGTCATTACCATTATGCTTTTTACAGGACCTAGCTGTGTGCATTTTGACTGTTGAGATTCCTGAATGCATTACCATTCAAAAGTATCTAGTTGCTGTAAAGCAGAAGTTCCCAACCATTTTTATGCCATGAAACCCTACCATTAACCAAGGGGTCAGTGGACCCCAGGTTGGGAACCCCTGCTGTTAAGGGTTTTGTGATGCAGTGAAGTCATAGGAGGCTTTATGTACATGTTGGTTTGTTTTATTTTGAAGTTCTAGCTTCACAGCTGCTAGTAAATATTTCTTTTTCTTTCTTCTCCAGATGATGGACCTGCACTACCGACGAAGCAGAATGAAGAGTTTAGACCTTTTATAAGAAGGCTACCAGAATTCAAGTTCTGGTAAGCGATTTGTAGGCAAAAATAATGTTCCTCTACAGTGACGTTGGTACCAAACCCAAGAAATTGCTTTTCCCTGCTTCATGCTATCTGTAATCTGGATTATCTCTTCCAGTGATCTAGTAGGAGAATAGAGGCACAAAATAATTGAGGACTTCTAAAGCTGAAGTGGATCTGGTAGTCAAGTTAGTCTGGGTTAGCCATCATACTTTACATTATGAGTTGAGGTTATTAATGTATTAAACTGCTTCTGATTTGATAATGGCTAGGAAGGAAGAAGTGCTAGGACATTTCCATATTTCAGGAAAAGCATTGTGATAACTTTCGACAGCGAAAAAAATAGTACCTTGCAGATTAATATAATTACCAGCAGTAGGGCAGGTCAATGGATACATTTTGCAACTTGGAACAGGGCATTGGTCCAAAATATTACTTGTTGGTAAGATATGAGATGACAAAGAGGAGGTGTACAGGAGTGAGATGCATTGGCTGGTTGAATGGTGTTGCAGTAACAACTTCGTACTCAACTCTAGAAAGACCAAGGAATGGATTATGAACTTCAGGAAGGGGAAGTTGGGTGAACATGTACCAGTCCTCATTCAGGTTGGCAGTGGAAAGGGTGAGTTCCTGGATTTCTGTTTCTCCATGTGCTTATTTAATTTTCCTTGAGTGCAGGCATCCAAGCTATCTGCCTTGAGCACTCTAGGTTACACATTGGAATAAGGACAAAAGGTTCAGGGGAACCAAGGGACAGTGGCAAATTAGATCCCAGATTGCTTTGGTGGAAGTAATAGGTAATGGTTGCTGTGTGCATTGGAGACAAGGCAGCTGTTACCCATTGGGTTCAGCAGGATGAGTACATCATGTCCCAATATTTGTAATGTCCATTAATGATTTAGATCTGAATATTGGGGGTATTATAAAGAAATGTGTAAATAATGTGAAAATTGGCTCTGGGATTGATAAGGAGGAAAGCTTTAGATTGCTAGAAGGTTTGGGTGGTCTGGTTTGTTAATTGATCAGAAATATGGCAAATAGAATTTATTGCAGTGAAGTAATGGACAATAATTGGAAGGATGTTGAATGATGCAAAAAGAAGAATGAGATTAAGCCATGTGCACAGACCCTTAAAAGGGTCAGTGCAGTTTAATAATAAGCTCCAGAAGGCAAAATGATACTACCCTTTATTAATCATGGCATAGAGCACAAGAGCAGGGATGTTATACCAGACCTATATGTAACTCCGTTTGGGCTACAGCTTACAGTGATGATGTTACCAGGAATGTAGGGATGGAAAAGATAAGGACAGGAAATGGAAGTACACGAGGGAAATCTTTTACATACGTGCTCTCTTCTAGGTCAGATATCTTGACGTGGAAAAGCATTGTCATTCCTTTATCATCTGAACATTGGACCTCTTTCACCCATCACCTCTGTGGGTGCTACCTTCACAAGAAGGTCTGCAATTGTTCAAGATCAGCTTCTTTAGTAATTAATAGGAATCAGCAATAATATGCTGATCTTGGTTAAGCTTACATCCTGTAAAATAAAAATGTAGGAAAAGTAAATAAATTGCTAAGGAGAATTTTATTACCCTGAGTATGATTTGGGTCATTAAATTTATGCACGAGAGATCTTAGCACGAACTGTCTCTTCCAGTTTATAAAGGAACAACTGCCTGATATAATTTTGCCTTCTAATGTAGGTATTTAGCTCAACAGATCATGGCTCTTATATTACTTACTCATCCAAATACTGTTTAAGTGTAATTGTTTCTGTTACTACAACCCTTCCGGGCAGTAAGTTCCAGATCCCTATACTTCCTTGGGTCCTTATCTCTCTTCTAATCCTTCTACCAGTTACTTTAAATTTGTGCTATTTGTTCTACTGACTCTAAGGGATATGGGTTCTTCCTGTTCACTCTTTCTAAGCTCCTTATAATGCTATACTATTCAATATATCCCCTCCAAGTAAATATCTCCCCTCCTTTGTCCCAAAAAAAGTATCCTAGCCTACTTGATCTTTCCTCATAGCTAAAGGTCACGAGTTTGTAAGATACTATCAAAGTAACCTTTGGAAAATAATTGCAGTGCATTTTGTGAATGGTACTTCAGGCATCATTCACCAGTTATGGGGGGAAGTAATATTTTAATTACTGATAAAGCAAGCAGCTTTGCTCTTATCAACTTTCTTGGCTCATATTGAAGCTGCATATATTTGGGCAAATGGAAAGTATTCTGTCACTCTCCTGATTCAAGGTCGGTGGTTGCTAAATGAACTTGGGGAAGTCAGCATTTCAGTCAATTAGTGTGCAGTACCTGACTCTAACATGCTCTTTTACTTTATTTTACATTATTTTTACATTTATTTTGCATGGTTGGCGAGAAGTGAGCTACAGAATGTTGATCATGGTGGGTTTGACACATTGAGAGGAAATGCTTAATTTTCTAAGGAGGTATAATGGAATTTAAATGTTGAGCATTCAGTGAATAACCACTCGTTTAAGCTTGCGAAAGGAAGGTCATTAAGAAAGTAAGTGAATATAGTTGGGGCAAGGACACTGCTGGGAAAATTCTCGTGATAAATCCTGGGCAGAAATGGCTATCCTCCATCAGCTGTGTCCACCATTGTGTGAGTGATGGTAACCAATGGAGCTATCTTGTTGATTCCGCTGACTTTACCTTTACCAAGGTTTGGTCAAATTCTGCTCTCATATCAAGAGAGGTTAGAATAGTACATCACATTACAGGCCCTTCGGCCCACAATGTTGTGCCAACCCTCAAACCCTGCCTCCCATATAACCCCCCCCCCATCTTAAATTCCTCCATATACCTGTCTAGTAGTCTCTTAAATTTCACTAGTGTATCTGCCTCCACCACTGACTCAGGCAGTACATTCCACGCACCAACCACTCTCTGAGTGAAAAACCTTCCTCTAATATCCCCCTTGAACTTCCCTCCCCTTACCTTAAAGCCATGTCCTCTTGTACTGAGCAGTGGTGCCCTGAGGAAGAGGCACTGGCTGTCCACTGTGTCTATTCCTCTTAATATCTTGTACACCTCTATCATGTCTCACTATTCTGTATGTTTTCACTATTTTGTATGTTTGAACTATGACTTTGAGATCTGAATGAGTAGTCTAAGCGAAACAAAGTAAGAATTAATGAGCAGGTTATTGGTTAGTGTAATGGATGTTACAGTGCCTATAAGAAGTATTCACCCCTCTTGGAAGTTTTCATGTTTTATTGCTTTACAATGTTGAATCACAGTAGATTTATTTTGGCTTTTTTTGATACTGATCAACAGAAGAAGACTCATGCCAATGTGAAAACAGATCCCTACTAAGTGATCTAAATTAATTACAAATATAAAACACAAAATAATTGCTTGCATAAGTATTCACCCCTTTTAATACGACACACCAAATCATCACTGGTGTAGCCAATTGGTTTTAGAAGTCATGTGATTAGTTAAGTAGAGATCACCGTGTGCAGTCAAGGTGTATTTATTGATTATAGTAAAAATACACCTGTATCTGAAAGGTCCAACTGCTGGTGAGTCAGTAGCCTGGCAAAAACTACACCATGAAGACAAAAGAACACTCCAAGCAAATCCATGAAAAGGTTATTGAAAGGTACAAGTCAGGAGACGGATGCAAGAAAATTTCCAAGTCACTGAATATCCCTTGGAGTACAGTTAAATCAATTATCAAGAAATGCAAAGAACATGGCACAGCTGTAAATCTGCCTAGAACAGGCCAATCCCAAAAACTGAGTGACACTGCAAGAAGGGGTCTAGTGACAGAGGAATTACAGGCTTTCAGTGGCTGAAATGGGAGAGACTGTACATACGGCAACTGTTGCTCAGGTGCTTTACCAATCACAGCTTTATGGGAGAGTGACAAAGAGAGAGCCACTGTTGAAAAAACTCATATGAAATCTCCGCTAGAGTTTACCAGAAGGCATGTGGGAGACTCTGAAGTCAGCTGGAAGATGGTTCTATGGTCCGATGAACACAAAATTGAGGTTTTTTGGTCATCAGACTAAATGCTAAGCCAAACACTCCACGTCATCAAACACGCACTATCCCTACTGTGAAGCATGGGATGTTTCACTGCAGCAGACCCTGGAAGGCTTGTGAGGGCAAAGGGTAAAATGAATGCAGCAAAATACAGAGAAATCCTGATGCAGTCCGCAGGAGAAAATTTGGGAGAAGATTTGTTTTTGAGCAAGACAATGATCCCAGGCATAAAGCCAAAGTTACACAGGAATGGCCTAAAACCAACAAAGTCAATGTCCTGGAGTGGCCAAGTCAGAGTCCAGGCCTTAATCCAACTGAGAATTTGTGGTTGGACTTGGAAAGGGCTGTTCACTCATGATCCCCATGCAATCTGACAGAGCTTGAGTGGTTTTGTAAAGAATAATGGGGGGAAATTGTGGTGTCCAGGTGTACAAGGCTGATAGAGACCTATCCACACAGACTTAAGGCTGTAATTTCTGCCAACGGTGCATCTACTAAATATTGACTTCAAGGGGGTGAATACTTATGCAATCAATTATTTTGTGCTTTATATTTGTAATTAGATCAGTCTGTAGAGATATGTTTTTACTTTGATACAAAAAAAGTTTTTTTTTTCTGTTGATCTGTGTCAAAAAAGGCCAAATTAAATCCACTGTGATTCAATGTTGTAAAAAATACTGTAAAACATGAAAACTTAAAAAGGGGGGTGAATACTTTTTATAGGCATTGTACTATCATTATTAATAATGCCAACCATCAAGTAACTAATGATTGTGAGTAGTCTATCAGGTGGTCATTTGATGAGATTGGATTCTTGCATTTGTTTTTGTGAGCTCCTCATGCCTGAGCAGTTTACTGCATTATCAGCTTATTCTCTATCCCATAAAATAATGGTAGAGACTTAAGGAGGCCAGGATGGATTATCCACACAACAGTTTTGGCTGAAATTGAATGTTTAAGCCTTGTATTTTGTACTTAAGTTCTTAATTTTGCCGTCAGTACCCACTACCATTCACAACTGTATGTGACAGAACTTCATTCGATCAATTGAATAGGTCATCTTGTTCTTGTTGTTTGCTGTTTTAAGCAGTCCTATGATATAATTTTGCATGCTGTTTTTGCATGAAACTGCTGCAAGTAGCAGTTATGGAATTTAAACTCTTAATAAATTTGGAATTTAAAAACCAGTTTCAGCAGTTCTGGTCACAGAACTAAGTGTTATAAAAAACATACCTGGTCCACATATTTGTTATGCAGGCTAACCTACCTAGTCAGGTTAATATGTGACTATAAACCCATTTCAACTGCCTCGTAGAAACCATTCAGTCAAAGGATAAAACTGGACAGACCACCCACCATTCGGCTGTTATCTGACATGGCGTCGTTGCTCTCAGCCCAATTAATGTTGTAAAATCCTCCTCACAGACATCTGAGTAATGACAAGTTTAGGAGTGCTCTCTAACAAGTTGAACACCAGCCTGACATGGGTGAGTGTGACTTTTATACTTTGATCATAATCATTGATAAGACAGACCCACTTACAAGAGGTACAATAGTGTACAGGTCAGGAGGTGTAGTTCAGGAAGCCTTCAACTCCAAAACCCTGAGGTCTCATGGCATCAGGTTATTCTCCCTCAGCTAATGAGTAGTACATCTCCACTTCCTGTAAAACTTGGATGAATCACTTATAAGAACAAAAGTAGTTTGATTGGGGGCACCAGTTTCCATACTCCTGTGGCTTGGTAGCATTATTGTTGATTGAGCTGCCCAATTTCTGAAGGATACAGCTGTACAATCAGGTCTGCACAGATTCTAAATGAGTCAGCATAAATCAAATGGATGTCATTCTCATCGTCTACCTTTGGCAAATGAATCAGTCCAAGATGCGTTTGTGGAGACAAAGTCTTGTCTGGTAAAAACCTCCACATACAGTGTGATACTGCCATTGTGCTAAATGGAACAGATCTGGCAGCTCTAACTGGGCATCTGTGTGGCACTGTGCACCATCAGCTGCAACAGAAGAGTATTCCATCATAATCTGCATATCTGAAACTTAAAGTGCCAGTGTAGTGAAGCTACAACACAGGAGTACATATGTGTTAAACAGAATGTGATAGGCAGAACAAAGCAATATCACAGTCAACAAATCAAAGCTCTGAAATCCTGTCAATCTATGTCAGCTTCCTCCTGAAAACCTACCTCACATGAATTAGTCTACAGTAATTTAGATTCATCTGATAAATCCTGGTATTTTTGTTTTTGTTTTCAGGCACTCTGCTACAAAAGGAATAATAGTAGCCATGGTTTGCACATTCTTTGATGCCTTCAATGTGCCCGTTTTCTGGCCAATTCTGGTCATGTACTTCATTATGCTCTTCTGTATTACCATGAAGAGGCAAATTAAGGTAAATCAATTATTTCTAATTCATCATTATAAACACATTGCATACCTCCAGAACCAAGCTAGCAACAAAATCACTGCTGTTTACTCAGTCCTGTGGGGCTAAGGATGAGATCTTTATTTTGTGGAGGTTCTCAGTGGCTTTGACTGCATACCTTCACATTTATAGTGCAGGGTGAGTTCTGGGAGCAAACTTGCTGCTTAGTTGTATAGCCTGTAGGGATATGTGTCATAAATCTGCATGATGGGCAATTAAAATTTTCATGTACGGGAGTCCTAAACTACAGCTGTAAGACAATAAACAAATTCTAGCAGAACAATTAAGTCAAGGTAGCACTGGACTTACTAGAACATTCTGCCTAAAAAAAATTGCTTTTCTGAATGTTGTATGTTTTAGTGCTTTGTGACTTGTAGAGAATTAAGAGCCAGTTTCTTCACAAAGAAATTGGTTTCAGTTCCACCTCATCAAATGATCTGACAACCCTGCAGCAGTGCAGATACTAACAGCACCTGTACGCCTGCGTTGGCAACTTAAGACTGCCGACTTGGGTCAGCTGGGACCAAGCCACATTGTTGGGTTAGATGGGGGATGTCAACTCAGTCCCATTGGTCACAGCCTTGGTCTGTGCTAAGCTGATTCTACAGTCTGAGCGTCTGGTACTGTAGACTTGTATAGAGAAGGTTGGAAATCAAAAATGAAAACAACCATTTGGGAGTATTGCTCTGGGACTGATGATGAAAATGTGCACATGGCATGACAAATTCTGGAATTATTCAGAAGATTAGATATCATCTACAGGGAGAAAATGATTCAGGTCTGATGCATCTTTAAAGTAGATTTTCACAGTCTTCACTAGCTTGTCTTTGAAAAGCTTTGTGAAAATCACAAAATTGACCTTTGATAACGTTGGAAGGGACTGGTCTGAAGAGGTTTTGAATGGTATTTGATTATCATGTGACCATTGTCTCTGGAATGGATGGGGTTCTGTGTGAAAAATTGTTCTGAGATGCCAGTCTTGTCTTAATTTCTCTTCTGTCCTTTTAAACAGCACATGATCAAGTACAGATATCTACCATTCACGCATGGGAAAAGGATATACAAGGGGAAGGAGGAACCCTCAAAAGCATTTGCCAGTTAGAGAACATGCTACTTGGCACTCCAGGATTATTTTCTCCCGCCTCTTTACATATAAATATTGGACAATAATCGCAAGTCACGTGACTATTATTATCATGTTTGGTCCAACCTCTCTGAAGGGTACATTTTAGAAGGTGATTTAGTTTTGAGATTATCTTTTGGCGCTGAGACTTTGTCTTTATAAAATACAAACACTTTTTCCTGACCATTTTGATTTAATTTATAGGTGACTTCATTGAAATCTCTCTTTTGATTGTATACTGTATATGCCAGTTGCTTCAAATGTACTTTCACTTGTGTCATTTGGGGGGAAAAATTAAAATATCAACCCCCCCTCCTCTTTACTAAAATAGATTTTATTTCAAAAATACGAATACCCAAATTATAGAAGCTTTTGGCAAGATACTGTTGCAGTATTATGATACAATGTTGAATAGTTGGATAAGGCACAGCTCTCTGCTTCATTTACAGGTCCTAACAAGGTATTGAAAGCTTTCATTATTGAGGTTGGGGTTAGGATCAGAGGGTGATGGGATTGGTGAATCTGAGATTTTGAGTATCCAAGTTGCAAGAAGAGTGAGGTAAACTTCGCAGCCTTTGAAAGCTGAATTGTAGGAATCAAGCAATATGAGATCCCTTTCTCCTACCATTTTAAATCCAAAATTTTAAAGAAATTGACATTTAGATACTATCATTGAACTTTAAATCTATCAGGCCAGATATTGGTAATGGACAATAAATCAAATGTTATTAAAGTTTTATAATATGCACTCAAGATTCTGAGCTTTGAACTTGGATCTGTAACAACTTCCAAGATCCTTGTTCCTGGGAAGTGACTTTGTTCTGTTCCTTAAGCTACTAAAGCTATCAGCTTTCACATATACCAGCAGGAGGTGGTTTAAGCTTCATCAAAGTTCCAATATTGTACTTGGAGACAGCTGTGCTCACAACAACTCACAAGCTCACTGTCAGGAAACGAGTGGATTGCAACATGAATGCATGCTCCTAAGGGGTTAGAAGACTGAAATAACAAACTATCAATGTTCTTGAACTTTTGGCATTTAATTGGCCTAATCACTGGGACTCTGAGGTAGAAGTTGAGTAAGATGGTGGAATAGGGCAATAGTATATATAAATAGGTTGTGAATGAGCAGTAAATCAGGACCATTATTGGATTAAGCATTTGAAATGAAACTCCAGCTCTCTTTGGGAGTCTGTTGCTGCACTGTTGGTTGAAAAAGCACTAGGGGGTGCTCCTGGTCTACACAACAGCCAGAAATGCCGCCTGTAATCTGGTGATTGCCGAATGGAAAGTACATACCCATGAGTTTGTGCTGTTTTTGGCCAGATGAGGCATGTGTGTGATGCCTGGCAACTTGAGTTGATCCATTTGATCATTGGTGATCTAGTAGACCAACATCTTCAGTTCAACATATTCAGGAAAATCAGAGTTTAAAACGCAGCTGATTGTTCTATCACCTTGTATGATTTTTGAGCTCATGACCCAGGATCAATGAGTTTTCCTAATTTATACCTTACTGAACAAATAGGTGTGTGCGTCTATGTATGTGTAGGGTGGTATGCATGTTATTCCCTCCTCAGTGTGTAATTTGATTTAAAGCAGGGTTAAGATCCCAGAATATTTCTGGAGTTTATATTTAAAAGTATGAAAAACAGTTCAATGCATACCCTTTCAGAATTCTCATTGTCTATGTTAACTATATAAAATGTGCATGTTGAACCTTGCTTATCACCTGTGAAACATGTCAAAGTCACCCACAACCTAAAATTTTCAGATTTTATTTACCATATTTGAAGGAAGGTTCAGTATGTTGCACAGATCTAAGATGTGCTAGTCTAAAGGGTGTACTGCAAAGTTGTGAGAGCAAAATAATACAATGTGCCCAGAGTGTTTATACAGAAGTTGCAAAGTTACAATTAAACTTGACTTCATATTAAAATGTCGAATCTCGTTTGTCACCAATGGATTTGGATTGTTTTTAACGTTGTGTTGTTGTATTTAAAGGACAACAATCTTTTGGGAGATTTAAAATCCCACCATTAAATTTTTCCACATTCTCATTTTTGCCTGGCATTCCTTTCCTCGCCTCCACACCTCACATTTTAGGATTTGGTGCTATAAAGTTTGTATCTAAAAGTTGATGACTCCTAACCTAGATGGACCGTCCTGTTTTGAACAAGTTATTTATTGTTCCCCTGGGATTCACTTATGTATTTTTTTAAAGCTTGAAAGTGTGCCAGAAATTAATGGATGAGGAATGTGGTCGAGCATCTCTGCTAAAAGATATTTCAGGACATTGATTCCTCCTCTGTCTCTAACATCCCACTACAGCGAGAAGATTGAACCACCTATGGGCGACAGGTAACCAGTATAAAGGACACACATCAGAAATGTTTTACCCTGTGCCACGTCAGTAACTATTTATGTCCCATATGTATTCAAACTGCACAAACTTCAGAACTTGAAATAAGACTCAGAATGAGAGAATAAGCTCAGCATTGCAGTGGAAGTGTGCTTGGAAACACCTTGCATTCCTTCGTGATGAAGCAGCTTCAACGATGCTGAACAGGAACTGGAATTGAGATTCACTTTTGGTACAGGTTACTTGCTGCATCACCCAAAATGCCCGTTTTCTTCTATTTCAGTAGCAAGACCCTGAAGCATTTTAGTTAGACTTGAGTCTTGGATCCTGTTTTTTAGTAAAGTTTCTGAACACCGTTTGAACTTTGGACTCACATCGATTATGCGGTGGTTACAAATCCAAAAATGTACAGGAAATGTATTGAGGTGTTTATTCCTGTAGAAATGTAATCCCTACGTGATGATCTAGGTGCGGTTAATGCTTTAAAATTAAGAGAAAGGAGTCATTGCAATGGTGCATTTGTACAATTTTATATGAAACCAAATCACCAGGCATTGTGCAAATAGGACACCTGCTGCATTCCATCAAATATGTTAGCATCGATCCTGAGCACCATTCATGGAGAAATACCTTTCTTCAATTAAAGCGGCACCTTGTGTTAGGGTTTACAAACTCATGATTTAGTATCACACATTAATGTTACATTTGTTTTTACTTGTAATAAAAGTGAATAAAATAATTTGTAATGCTGTTTCTTCAGCCCTCTTCACACTGAGAAAACAGGTGAAAATTAAATGAATTAAATAAAAGAACTGGCCTGATAACTCAACTGTGTTTATTTATTTACATCACTACATTTTCCTAAAGGAATAGGAAATAGGCGAACATTTAAAAATATTTTTCTCATCCATTCTCATAACCTACTAGATCAGAAAGGTCAGTTTGTACACACCCAAATGCTCATCAGTTCTTAGGCCTAAAGCAGATGAGGGTAATGAGATGAGATTAAGAGTTCGGCACGGACTAGGAGGGCCGGAATGGCCAGTTTCCGTGCTGTGATTGTTATATGGTTATATGGTTATATGCTGTATTCAATGAGACAGAATAGCACAATTTCAAATATGTGGCCTTTTTTCCCCCATTGCTTCCTGAGAAACAAATCTCCTAGGTTACAGATAAGGGAATAAAGGTGCATTAGATCATTTACAGATGATATTCTTTCTCCAAGACTTAGCCATGAACTAGAGTGTTCTTGGTATGGCTACCAAGAGATATAATTATTAGGTCCATTTGTTCAAGTGGATTTACTATTTCATGTGATTTGAGTGGGTATTACCCAGACTAATTCTATTCAGGTAAAATGTCATAAAGAGAATCAGCATCACTTCAATGGAAGTGCTGACAGAAAATATTGTATTATGGAAATTCCATGACTGGAAAGTAATAGCTACTTCCATCAATTGGCATATAAATGCAGGTTCTTTCCTCCTAAATGTAATGACGCAAGTAGATTAGTTTGTGCGGCTGGAACATCTCCCGGCAGAGAGGACATTCTGCCTGTAAATTAAAAGCAAAATGTTAAAATGACCATGAAATAATGTTGCTTTGTAATAATGACAGATGAAGGAATCATTGGATAATAAGGATACAAACCAGACCCAAATAATACACAATACAAATCATAGGCTATAAATAATATACAACGCTATTTTCCCCGCGTCTGTGCTCCAAACCCTGAGACATCTTAAAATTGTGGCTCAATGATTGAGCTGGAGTCCGAGGTGAACTTGGATTCAGTAGGAAACTAAGTGCTGGCACACGAGATGAAAGATGGAGCAAATATTGCTGGAAGAACTCAGCATCTGAGGGAAAGGGATAGTCAATATTTCAGGCTGAGACCCTGCATCAGGAGACAAAACATTATGTGGAGCCGAGAGAGGGAGAGTCAGTCAGTGTTGTTTGATCCCTACTGTGGGTGACCAAAGGTAATCCTTTAGGTTTGGTCCATTGGAGGGCATGCTTGAGAGTCAATAGCAACAGGGGCTAGCATGTGTTCAAAATGAATTTATTATCAAAGTACATATATGTCACCATATACAACCACGAGATTCATTTTCTTGTGGGCATACTCAATAAGTTCATTAGTATTGATCTTCAGCAAGTACAGACAGCAGAATATTCAACCAGATCATGGTGCAAATAGCTATTCATTGGGGATGGATGGGGGGGGGGGGGTGGAAGAGGGAGAGCTTAAAATGAAGCCATATGCAAATTTACATGAGTATAGTCAGTTCTAGAGTTAAATATGTGGCTCAGTGGTGTAGAGGATAGGGATTGGTGATTCTTGGGACATTGGCACCAATATTAACAAAAGTAATTGATATATTGGGACAGGACCTACTTAAACTAGGCTGTAACCTGTGTACTGATATGCATCACGTAACCTGGACATTGAGGGGAGGGGTGTAGAGTTGTGGGGATAATTATGAATTCAAAATACTAGAATGAGGCAAAAGAATAATGCAGAGACATGGGGTATGGGATTTTCATATTTAAGGACCAAATGTTTAACAGTATGAAAACAAACCAAAAAAATGGTCAAACAATTTAAATGCAATTTAGACATGTGGCGTTAATGGAAATATATGGTCAAGTCACTTGCCAATACAGTAAAATAACCCCTCCAAGATTGGGAAATATGAACTCCCACATATCATTTAAGAGTACGGAAAACAACTGGAGTAGCCCTATAGTATAGGATCAAGTGGCATAGGAACGATCTACTCCTAGAGGATTAGGAGATAATAAATGACAAGGGAAAAGAATGCAATAATTGTGGTATAAACAGGTCAAGTTGACAAGCGTAATCTTGGAAATGAGTTTATAAAATGGATTTAAGACAGTATGTAGGGGAATGAGCCAGAGTAGAGACAATTTTAGATCTTATACAAGAGTTAATTAGTAATCACAAAACGAAAGGTCTTTTGGGGAAATTACCATAACTCGGTATGACAGAATAGAGTTTTATAGCCACATTCTTAAATCTAAAACTAGAATTTTAAATAAAGCTGATCAGAAAGGAGCTCTGCCATGGACAGTCTCCAAGCCCAGCTGTGAAAGGAGGGGAGAGTTAGGCATGGGGCTCACCACTTCAACCCATAAAAACCCAGAGCTGCAGAAGTCCCAAAGATCACAGCCCTGGGAGATGAAGGATCTTCAAAGATGGGCTACATCTGGAGACAACGAAAGACTGGCCCACAAGACAAAGAACTCTTCGAGCTGCTGATGGCAGCCTATGCCGCAGAAGGGGTGATGAGATTAACTAAGTAATTACCTGAGAGCCAATCTTCAAAGTGGATCAGGAAAATAAAGTGCGGCAGATGTATATTTAAATAAATCTGAAAATTCTTAACAGGTCACATTCCACTGAGAAGTAGAACTGCTGCCTTTTCTCCCCATGACCTTGTGGGTTTCCTCCGGGTGCTCTGGTTTCCTCCCACAGTCCAAGGACATACCAGTTGGTAGGTTAATTGATCATTGTAAATTGTCCCGTGATTAGGCCAAGATTAAATCGGGGTATATGTGGCTCGAAGAGCCTATTCTACGCTGTATCTCAATAAAATAAATACATTAAAAGTGTTTCATCTTTATTACCCAAGGAAGTAAGGGATAGCTGGAAAAAAAGAGCTGATGCTAGAAATCTTAAAATAAACACTAGAAATGCCTAACAGGTCAGTTAGCATGAAGAGAGAGAAACAATAATGAGCATTTAAAGTTGACAACTTTTCATCAGGACAGTAATAAATTAGAAGATACAAATATTGTAAGGATTATGAACTCTTCCAAGAACTGAAAATTGTAAATATTAATTAAGAAGGTCAGAAATGGAAAAGTTAACATATACTAATAAGAACTAAACCAGACTGAAAAATATGCAAGCATGTAAATATAAGTGTAATGAAGCAAATTGGAGGTAGGGATTGATTTGTTTAGAGGCACTGAGAAAAAACTCAAGGAATATGAAAAGGCTGTGATTTTAAACCCATCTGGCTTCATAAGAATGGGCACAAAAACACTGAGATTCACTGGTGAACCAAGGAGCTCCTAATAATTAGTTATCAATACTAGCAAAGAAAATCTAATAGCTCTAAAAGATGACAAATGCCCTAGTCTGATAACTTACTGTATAACCCATGCTGAAGGAGATGCCTGGAGAGGTGATCTGGTTGTGATCTATTAAAATTTCATAGATTCTGGAACCAAGAGTCAAATAAGACCATAAGATATAGGAGCGGAATTAGGCCATTTGGCCCATCAAGTCTGCTCCGCCATTTCATCATAGCTGATTCATTTTTCCTCGGTCCCAATTTCCTGCCTTCTCCCCTTTTCCATTCATACTCTGACTAATCAAGAATCTGTCAATCTCTGCCTTAAATATACCCAATGACTTGACCACCACAGCTTCCTATGGCAACAAATTCCACAGGTTCACCACTCTCTGGCTAAAGAAATTCCTCCCCATTTCCATTCTAAATGGATGTCACCCTAATCTGAGGCTGTCTCCTCTGGTCTTAAACTCCCTCACCATAGGAAACAGCCTCTCCATATTCACTCTATCAAGAACCTTTTAATATTTGATAAGTTTCAACAATCTTCTTCTGAATTCCAGTGAATAGAGAACCAAAGCCATTAAATGCAGCAGCCCTATTCACAAAAGGAGGGATGGTAAACATAGGGGACAATCAGCCAGTGAGTCCAACAATTACTGTCAGGAAAATCCTGGAATTCATTACTAAAGAAGTGATAACAGAGCACTTAGAGAAGTAAAACATGAGGTCACAAGGTTTTGTGGAAGTGAATTGACCTTGATACATTTATAGAGTTGTTTTGAGGATATATCTTGCAGTGGATAAAAGAATGTGAATAAAATATACATGCATTTTCAAACTGCATTAGATAAAGTGCCAGGTACAAAAATAGTCTCACAAGAGCTAACCTTGATACCAAATTTAAGTATGAATGGAGGATCAGTTATTGAACAAAAGCAGAAGGAACAGAGTGGCTCAGTGATTAGTGCTGAAAGCTTTGTTATTTCAATCAGCATAAATGAATTCCTTGAAAAAAAATCTAACATCCCACTGACTTCCAGAATTGCTGGCCCATGATCAAAGTCGAGAAGGAAGGGATGACATTTAGTGGCTTGCATCAGTGGTTCAGAAGTAGCAGAGATGTGGACCTCTTCATAAATTATATCCCATCCTATTTATGGAAGAGGCTGTGATTGCCACTTTGGCCTCATTGGAACATTCAGAACTGAAACAAGGGTACTCATTTTAAAAAAAAACTTAACTTTGGAATTCTCTATCCCAGAGGGCTGTAGATGCTTAGTTGTTGTGCAGATACGAGGCTGAGATTAACAGATCTTTGGAATTCATCAGAATCAGGTTTATTAAATGAAATTTGTTGTTTTATAGAAGCAATATAAAAATACTGTAAGTTACAATTAGAAATATAAAACATAAATAAATAGTGCAATAAGAGAGCAAAATACGGAGTGTTCATGGACTGTTCAGAAATCTAATGGTGGAGGGAAAGAAACTGTTCTTAAAACATTTGAGTGTGTGTCTTCAGCCTCCTTGCACCTCCTCCCTGATGGCAGTAACGAGAAGCAAAGATCATGGGAATCAGGTGAGAAAATGGAATTGAGGCGGAAAGGAGAATGGTTCGAGGGGTCACGTGACCTGCTTCTGCTCCAGTCTCTTGACTGTTAGATCTGTGTTTGGTAAACGTGCACTTGTGGCATGTGTTTCACTGCTCCACCACTGGCCCAAAGCTCATTAATTCAGAAAGCTGCTCCTCAAAATGTAGATATATAACCAAAGCTTGAGTGGCACTATGGTATCTGGATACCATGGTTTACATTGGCCAACTGTTGAAATGTTCCTTGTGTGTCTCATACCTTGGTGCTTTAATGAGTTAAAGGTGTTATTCAAATACAAATGTTAGTTGTATCTGCCCACCTTGGTATTGCACCATTCTGTGATGCACTCCCAGCAGAAGAGGTGTCCACATGGAGTAGCTGTCGAGTGCCTTCGTTCTTCCAAACACAGAATGCACTGGGAACTGCGGACTGGGAGGTCCTGGGAGGGATTTCTGTAAGAGAAAGTAGTAAATCTCTTGGCAAAGCAAAGCTTCCATCAGTTAATAAAAGCATTTAAAACTTAAAAATAACTGCACTTAGAAAACTACATCCTCTCTGTTCTACAATATAATTATCTTTCCAAATTTATAGTACCCAATAAAATTAGATACACTGTGCTGCTCCATTACTGGAAATGTTGCTGAATTTTGAAAGACAGGAACTGATAATTTTAGAAGTACTTATAATGTTTAATATCAAAGCAAGACTACTTTTACTTGTAGTCCAAAAGATCTCCAGTGAATTTCTTCAACTCCAGTCCAATTAAGAGTTAATTACCAAATAAGCTATTACTGAGTATACTGGCAGGGTTCGTGCATGGTTGGATGTGAGAGTAGGACACTTGAAGTAGTGAGTAGTAGGTCATTTGGACTCTTAAGCCCACTCCACTATTCATTACGATCATGTCTGATTTAAGTTTTCCCAGCTACATCCATTACCCTTGATTATCTCACTGATTACGAATCCACTTTATATCTTCTCTCCATCTACGTGAAGATTACTGTTACCCATGATTAGTGCACGACTCCTTTTACGAGCACCCATTTCTTGTCTGATACTCTCTGCTACTCTATGGCTGCTGACTGGCAGCTTATAGATTACTCCTATTTATTTTTGTTTGTTTTAACTCCACCCAAATAGACTTGTAAGCTTGGATCATCTCTCACGTGTATACTTAGAACATGGAACAATACAGCACAGGAAAAGGTCATTCAGCCCACAATGTTGTGCCCAACCAGCTAAAAAGCAAATCAAACACACAAACACTAATCCCTCCTACCTCACCATGTCCCTATCCCTCCATCTTCCTTATATAAATGTGCCTATCCAAACATCTCTTAAAAGCTAATACATTTACCTCTACCACCAAACCAGACAGCACATTCCAGGCATCTATGACTCTTGACTTAAAAAAACTTACCCCTCACATCCCCCTTGAACCTACTGCTTCTCACTTTCAATGTATGCCCTTTGGTATTAGACATATCTACCCTCTGGTATTAGAGATTTCTACCCTGGGGAAAAGATACTTCCTTTCTACTCTATCTATGCCTCTTTCAACCTTATAAAACTTTTTTCAGATTTCCCCTCAGCCTCTGGCACTCGAGAAAACAACCCAAGTTTAAGCAGCCTCTCATGACAGTACATGCCCTCTCAACCAGGCAGCATCCGGGTGAACCTCTTCTGCACCCTTCCCAAAACCTCAACATCCTTCCTATAGTAGGGCAACCAGAACTGTATGCAATACTCCAGATGTGGCCTAACCACAGCTTCATAACAGCTTGACTTTTGAACTTCACCTCTTTTAGCAGAGCGACCTCGTAAGGTTTACAGTAATAGCTGAACTTCCACAGCAACACCCAACTCTCTACTATATCCCATCATTGTCCCTGAACCCTCAAGCACAACTACCACGTAAGACTGGCAGGGAGAAAGCAAACCAGTGTCTAAAAGAAAACGTAGTGACTTCAAGACTCGGTGATCACATGGTCTGGGTTGGGCTCCACTGTTGTATGAATAGATCCCTCTACTATTAACCATATAACCATATAACAATCACAGCACGGAAACAGGCCATTCCGGCCCTCCTAGTCCGTGCCGAACTCTTAATCTCACCTAGTCCCACCTACCCGCACTCAGCCCATAACCCTCCACTCCTTTCCTATCCATATACCTATCCAATTTTACCTTAAATGACACAACTGATCTGGCCTCTACTACTTCTACAGGAAGCTCATTCCACACAGATGAGGTGTTGAACAAAAGCTCTTTAAAATATTCTTTTGCATGACTATAAAATAAAGCAGGGAACTCTTGCCTGAGGTGGTGATTAATATTTATTGCATAACCAATCCAAAAGGCAGGATGCCTGGCTGCTTTCACTCTGACATGAAAGGCAGGAATTCCCAGTGGATGCCCATTTCAATTTGAATTCCCATTCTGACATGTCTGTCCATGGCCTCCTCTCCTGCCATGATGAGGCCAAACTGAGGTTCAAGAAGTAACACCTCATATTCATCTGAATAGCCCAATCCTGATGGCAAGAACATTCTATAACTTACAATAACTCTCCCCTCTCCCCCTTCTCTCTTCTTCCATTCCCCATTCCGGACCCAATCATCCCTTTTCATCTCCTCACCTGCCTTCCTCCTTCCCTTTCTCCCACGGTCGATTGTCCACTTTTATAGGATTTCTTCTTCAGCCCTTTACCCCATCCCCTATCCACTCCCAGCTTCTAACTTTATCTCCCCTCCTCCCCAATGGTCTCACCTATCACCTGCCAGCTTGTACTCCTTACCCACCCCCACCTTTTTATTCCAGCTTCTGCCCTCTTCCTTGCCAGCCCTGATGAAGGGTCTCAGCCTGAAATGTCAACTGTTTATTCCTCTCCATAGATGCTGCCTGACTTGCCGAGTTCCTCCAGCATTCCACCTTGATTATCTGGGCAGTTACCAGTCACAATCTTCTGAACTTTTTGTAACAGTGATACTTCAAATTATCTCTATGTTTATAAACAACTTTGGAAAGGACAGAGATCATTTACAGGTGCTGCTTGCATGCAAGTATTTTCTTTTGTTGTAGAACCCTGAACAAGGTAACGGTGTGCTAAACACAAGTTAAATATGGGTAGTCTAGAGGCAATGCTCAGTACTCTATCCAGAAGAATATTTGAATATGGCATTAATTTTAAAGTACAACTGCTCACAGCCTCTCACCAATTGGCATAATTGCATTAGTTGGAACAGTGTTGATTACTCGGCAGTGAAATGAGAAGTCGTGGTCATACCTCGAGCATGGAAGATTGCGATGAAGTTTCCACTCTTGCCGGGCACGCTGCCTCTGCCTGTGGCTGTTAACCTGCATGACAACCATCAGGGCCAACTGCAGCAAGGAGATCTTCCCGAGCAATTCATAACTCCACCGGATTCCAGCACTGTCACGGAACAGACCACGCACACACAGCTACGAAGCACAAAAGGAAATTCTTCAGTAAAGTGGCAGAATTGGAATATGCAAACCACACATCAATGGTACTTGCAGGTACTATGTGTACACATTCCATTAGACACATATAGGACTGCACTTTAGCTGTAAAGAATGCCCAGCCACATCAAGTGCACACTTAACAATCAAAGATCAGAATTCATAACTGGATGTGATAGGACTGAGAGAAGGTGGACAATTAAGCAGCTAGAAGGAGGCAGAGATAAAATAACATTTTCATCCTCAACAATAACAGGACTAGTATGTGACTGCTGAAGACAAGCCTGAAGAATTCATAGCTATGTTCAGACATCCTCTTGAGACCCCTCCCATCACAGAAACCATTACAGAAATTCAAAATAGAAACAAAACTGATGGAAAAACAAAACCGAAGGGCCTGTATTGTGCTGTAGGTTTTCTGTGTTCTGTGAAACACTCAGGTCAAGCAACAGCTGTGGAAAGAGAAGCAGATAACATTTCAGGTTGAAGACTATGTGCTGGGGTACAAGAGCAGTTCAAGTTTGGTTATCTTGTAGCAAATGATTCAATCTGTCAAAATCTCACCAAAGCCCTCTCACCAGCAAAATCATCAAGGCAACGAAACGACAATACAGCGACAAGATCCAGACACAACTCTCCGCCAACAACACACGCAGCTTACGGCAAGGTCTGCACACCTTCGCAGACTTCAAAGCTAAGTGCAGTGGTGCTGACAACATCGCTGCCTCTCTCCCAGATAAGCTGAATCATTTTTACGCTCAGTTCAATATCGCCAACACTGAGCCCCTGCTGCCGAAGCGACCTGCACCTTGGTCATCTCCACAGCTCCAATCTGCTAATTAAATTTGCTGATGATACTACATTGATTGGGCCTTATCTCAAATAATAATGAGGCAACCTACAGAGAAGAGGTCATCACCCTGACACAGTGGTTACAAGAAAACAACCCCTCCCCCAATTGCAAGAACAAAAGAGCTGGTTGTGGACTACAGGAGGAATGGAGACAGGCTAACTCCTATTGACCAATGGATCTGGGGTTGAGAGGGTGAACAGTTTTAAGTTCCTCAGCATATACATTACCAAGGGTCTCACATGGTCTGTACATATTGGCTGTGTGGTGAGAAAAGCACAACAGCGCCTCTTTTACCTCAGCCGGTTGAAGAAATTTCATATGAGTCTCCAAATCCTAAGGACTTCCTACAGGGGCACAATCCTGACTGGCTGCATCACTGCCTGGTATGGGAACAGTACTTCCCTGAATCGCAGGACCCTGCAGAGAGTGGTGCAGACAGCCCAGCACACCTGTAGATGTGAACTTCCCATGATTCAGGATAACTACAGAGACGGGTGCAGCTACCATCCATCAACTCTCAAGAGGTTCAACACAATCCCAAAGCATCTAGCCACTAAGCATAAATTCCTTTATCACCAGTTGCAATATGTACCATTTACCAAATACACAGCAGTTCACTCAGGCAACCAAGGCATCACCTCCCATACCTGAATTCTCTCCAAGAACAATGGTAGTAGGTGTACCACCACCTGTATGTTTCCCTCCCAAGTCACAGTCTGTCTTTATTTTCAGTCCTTCAGAACTGTGGGGAGACATTCGCCAGAGCAGCTGCAGTTTAAGATGGCTCATCAGCATCTTCTCCTGGGCATAGTTAGGGATGGCAGTGAACAGTGGCCTTGCCTATGATTCTCAGAACCTCCCCAATAAAAGAAACATTTAATTTAAAGAAGGACCCTTCCTGTCTACAATGTAGGGCCATAGAATATAGAACAGTACAGCATTGTACAGGCCCTTCGGCCTGTGAAGTTGTGCCTATCATTTAACCTACTCCAAGATCACAGGAGTCAGCACGACGCTATTACAGCTTGGGACATCGGGAAATTGGAGTTCAATTCTGTAAGGAGTTTGTATGTTCTCCCCATTGTGCAAACACAGGTTGGTTACTAGGTTAATTGGACATTGTAAACTGTCTCGTGATTAAGCTGGTGTTAAACAGGTGGGTTGCTGGGCGGTGTGGCCCATTGGGCTGGAAGAGCCCAATGTATCTTGAAGTATGTATCCTGGCCAGCTGGTGGCGCAATGGCATCAGCACCAGACTCCGGAGCGAAGGCTCCCGAGTTCGAATCCAAGTCGGGCCACCCTCCGAGCACACTTTCCATCTGTGCTGGGTTGAGCGTCAAGCTATCCCCTTGGCCTCGTAAAAACATACAAGGGTCGAGTCAGGAAAATTCATATCATGACCCGGTTAATCTGAAAGGAGACCAATCCTGATACCACTCGCCAGACAATAATGGCTGACTGTCTGGTGCGACCCGCTTAAAAAAAATAAAATTTGAAAAAAATAGTATGGGGTGTAGATTTCTTTTAATAATTAAATTAACCATACTAGTGTATTTCATTACTCAATTTATTTTACTTGATTATCAATATGGGATACTGTGATTATATGTATTTTGTGCTATCTTATTTTGATTTATAATCAGTATCCTTATGAACTCTGTATTTGTGTATATGAAATTTAATAAAAATATTGGAAAAAGATAGAAAGAAAAAATAGTATTTCCACACTGAAAAAAGTTTTGTCCATCTATGCCTCTTATTGTCTTGTATACCAACCACTATTAAGTCTTCGTTCGTCCTCCTAAGCTCCAAAGAGAAAAACCCTAGCTTTCCTCATAAGGCATGGTGTTCAATCCAGGCAACATCTTGGTAAATCTCCTCTGCACCTTGTCTAAAGCTTCCCACATCCTTCCTGTGATGAGGTGACTAGAACTTTCTATACCTTCTGGTATATTGCCTACTGATCTTAGTGGACCGACACAGAAACGACTTACATAGGTGATGCTGGTAAGTCTTTTGGCGATGTGGTAGAAAGCACCATTGAGGTAGAAGATGCCCAGGTGCAAGCGGTGCAGCAAGGAGATCACCTGTCGCAGAACATAGATTGCCTGCAGCAGCACTTTCTTCTGCTGCTCGGACAGGGCACCAACTGTGCTCTGAAGCCACTGCGAGACCCTGGGCCGTACCAGCACCCATCTGCTCTCCAGTGCATGGACGCCCTCGCTCTCAGCTTGCAGGTCCAACTCCAGGCGGTTTAGTCCCCGCTCCAGCAGGTAAGGAACACAGGTGTGAAGGATGATGAGAGCTGCCCGCCTGACTCGGGAAGGCACCCGCCGCCCACTGGAGTCCACCTGGATGATGTTAACATACTCCTCACCCAGTGTCTGATAACCTGTACAGAGGGGGCACAACAATTAACTGAAAACTTGTAATCACCAACACCAAAGACTTGCATTTGTATAGCATCTGAAATGTACAAAGACATCCCAAGATACTTCAATGGTTAAACCCAAACACACCCAAAATCATAAAACACCATGTTTTATAATCACAGAAGCCAACAAAATGGGGTTGTATTTAATCCACCCACAGATCAAACCTGAGGGGGCAAAATGATCCATATCAGCAGCTGTCAAGGACAACCCTAAACTCCAGGGTATGGGGACTGGCAGGATCAAGGTGCATTTCAGATTTTAAGCAGAGTTCGCCACCGAGCTGAGCACAGCAAGTTTATAGTCATGTGCACAACTACAGCGAGGAACAGGTACGGTGTAAAACTTGTTTGCAGCAGCACACGGGCACATGGATACAGACAACACACAAAACAAAAGTTATAAACAAATTACACGTGACAGTGAATAGAGGAAAGGAGAACTCTATGCAAAACAAGATAGTGCAAAAAAAAAACACCATTCAGCGATGAGTGCAAGAGACGGTTCGTAGTGTTCCCATCCTGAGGTAGGATGAGGGGGGTGGAGGTTCATTCACAAACCTGACAGGTGTACGAAAGTAGCTATTCTTGAACCTGATAGTGTGGGACTTCAGCCTTCTATACCCCCTCCCCACCAGGGGCAGTGAAAAGACAGCATGACCCAGATGGAGCAGTGCCTACTACATACATGGACACACGGCTGAAATTCGGGAGCTATGCAAGTTAACATTAACACACTTGCATGGAAACAAGAGGGTCAGCAATCCAAAAGGAGCAGAGAGACCTGTTTAGTAGTAAGGTCCATGTGATTTTTTATTTTAAGCAGAAACAATGATGCAACAGGCATCAATTCAAAACAAAACTCTAAGCAATATCCAGCAGTAACTGAACCTGACCTGCTAATGTTGTTAGAGAAAAGTACGTCAACTCTGCCAGCAATTCTATCTCCTTTCTCCATTCCAACCATCGCCTGGCACCTGTACAAAGGAAACAGCAAAGTCAACCGCAAATTTCTTGATCTGAAGCACACAAAAGGACGTGCTGGTAAAATATACACAGCAAGCAAGACACATATTCCTGGGTGCAGGTAATTGCTGGGGTATGGACAAGCTCTTCAAAAATTTGTATATAATGTCCAAAACAAAAGGGAAACCAATGAGATTGTGATGTAACAGAACATGAAGTGGGGACAGGATTAGACTGCAGAAAAAGAAGGTAACTGATTCGAAGTTGGGTATTGTACATATCAAAATACACCAGGACAGGGTTGGGAATTATTTGTGGCACCAACAGTTATTTTAATTGGAAGTGCTGTGAGGCGAAGAGATACTCAGGTCCAAGCAAAGTGAACCCTAACTTTAACAGTGGTGGGAGAAAAAAGACTATCCATTGCACACAAGAGATTTTACAGATGCTGGGAATCTTGAGCAGCACACAAAAGGTGCTGGAGGAACTCAGTCAGTATCTATGGAGGGGAAAGAATTGATGTTTTGGGCAGAAGGCCTTCATCAGGACTAGAAAGGAAGAGGGCAGAAGCCAGAATAAAGGGGGAGGTGAGGGAGTGGGAGGAGTAAAAGCTAGCAGGTGATAGGTGAACCCAAGTGAGGACGGGGGGGGGGAAGGTGTGTGGTGGTGGAGGGATGAAGTACGAAGGTGGGAGGTGATAGGTGAAAGAGTTGAAAGGCTGATGAAGGAGGAATTTTTTTTTTTTTTAGGAGAGGACAACCTGAATGTGGCCTCACAAACACGAGAAAAACTGCAGATACTGGAAATCCAAAGCAACACACAAAATGCCTCAATGAGGCCTGCAAGGTTCCTCCAGCATTTTCTGAATGTGGCGGAGAAGAACCATGTTGGAATGGGAGGCATCCTGCCTCAACACCATCTCAAAAGAAATCAGGAGACTTGCAAAATTAAAAGTTAGACAAACCGTTGAAAAGCTCCAGAATCTGAGACCAGCCCAATCAGGATAGTGTTTTTTTTTCTCTCTCCCACCATTGTCAAGGTTAGGGTTCACTTTGCAACCTGTCCCTGTCCTCTGGCTACCCAATCAAAATTATTGCAAAAGCCTGACCTTATTGTTGATCAACCTTGAATCAGGACACTGAAAGTGAAAGAATTAGTTGGAAAAAATGAATCTCCCCAAATTTGTTCTTGCACATATCTAAAGCAATGAGCTTCAGTGGGTTATGTCTTCTTCACCTCCCCCAACGCTTGACCCTGTCGTGGTTTTTCGTGCCTCACAAATGACCAGGAGATGCAGAAGATTCTTCAAGAAGGGTTAAACTTTAATTTGCAAATCAAAGCTGAGACAGTCAGTGAGCTAGTCGCTGATTGCCCACCGATCCTTGTACATAGCATTTTTTATAGCAATCTCCAGGTTTAGTCGCATTAGCATATCCAATCGGTCTATAGGTGCGTATCACAAGTACATCCGCCACTATTGTTTCTACCTATTGACTTATTCATGTTCTAGTCTACATCTCTTAGCTACCTCTCATTAACACACCATTGTCTCCTACATTCTTAAGATTTCAAATAGCAAGTTCAAACTACATAATCTACATCAAGGCTGACTACATAGTTTTGGTTACACAGCAGACAAGTTCAAAGCAAAACATCCCTTAGCTACCTCTCATTACTACACCATTGTCTTCTACATTCAATTGGATACATGCATAGCACATAGCAAACTTCAAAGCTGACTACATCTCTTAGCTACCTCTCATTAACAGATATTAACACACCAGTCTTCTACATTCCTAGCATTTCACATAGTTTTGGTTACACAGCAAATAATACAAGTTTTATACTCCATAATATTTTATACTCCAATAACCCCAGACCCAGCTCACCAGCAAAGATCTGGAAAACGTCATTGGCACAGCTCCGCAGTGAGCTTAGGTAGTACTCATCCTTCTGGTTGGAACGAATGAAATGCGGCTGGTTCACTGGCAGCACAGGCATCCCAGACCCTACAGAAAGGAACATTACAAATATGCATCACCCTGAAAATGAACCAGGCTACGCACAAGCCAGGGCTTTGGTTTAATTCTGTGGAGAGCTTCAAGTCATAGCTAAGATCACCTTTTTCCACATTCATCACTGCTTGCCTCCATCTCTCAGCCTACAATATTCACTGTTCACACCTTCATGCACATCCTTATTCTCTCCAGACTTGACCATTCTAGTTTCCTCTTGGATGACCTCCCCCCAAACTACTTCCATTAACTTTGTTACCCATATCCTAAATCACAGAAGGTCTGTTCACCTAACATCTCTGTGCTTATTCTTCGCTGGCACCCAGTTATCAATTTTACAATCCTTCCATGATCTTCACTCAAATCTTATCAAGCCTTCTAATAATCTTAGTATGAGATTGTTGCCATGTGAAGTATTATGACTGCAGTTTAGATGAACATGAGTTGACCACAATGGGATATGAAAGATTCCAAGAAGCATCTACGTCTGCTGAAACCATTTTCTCTAGTTGCCGAGTACAGAACTAAAAAGTTGCCTGCAGTTTAAAGGTAGGTGAGAAATGAAGAGAACTTTAAGGTTGTAAATTTTCTTTCATCATGTTCTCTTACAACATTGGAGACCATTTGGCCCACTGAGCCTATACTGGCTCTCAAAGCAATCCCATTCCCACTGCCTATTCTCTTAAACATAATTCCATCCTGATTCTTCTACCACCCACCAAATGCTCTCATGACCAATTAGCAACGGATTTTGGATGTGGGAGGAAACTGGATTACCCAGGGAATGTGCAGTCTTTATCCTGACAGCACCAGACATCATGATTGAGCCTAGGTCACTGGAATTGTGAGGTAGCAGCACCATCCCCAAGCTCCCATCAAGTGCCCCCCCATCACGAGTGGCAGTGTCTTGCATATTTCCAGTATCTGCAGTCTTCCCTGTATCTCCAAGTGCACCCATCGCCTTCTTTGACCCCTAATTTTAAGCACTTTAACTGCCCCAAAGCACCACCGATGCTTCATCATTCCAGCTCTTCAGAACCCAAAGGGAGTCAAAGACTACGGAGATGACATAGGAAAGCACGAGATCCATCAGGATGTTCGATGAAAAACAGAATGAACTCTAGGGTATGTGCAACCTCACTGTTCCTAAATATGCAAACAATATTTCATTAATTCCTCACCTGTTGCTCAAACACTGGCGGTGAACTCTCAGCTGTGGGACCCGAGCCAGAGATCTTTCTTTTGAACTTTCCTTCTTGGAGACTGTTTGACTAAGCTTTCAGAGGACTCAATGTCAAATTTTATCTAACTTACACTCTGACAAGGCTTCTGCGAGACTTGGGCTCCATTGAACCTCCTACCTCAAGGGTGGTGGATGAGGGGAGTGGGATGTGGAAGGGATGTCTTCTCGGGAGCTGTTATACTAATGACCCCTTCTACCTAACTGGTGCCGATGGCTGCATCTGCAATGTCCCCCAAACCTCCAGAACTGAGGAACTTCCTCCCAGCCTGGCCCTACATCAGGGAAGCAGCCTCCCGGATCTACTGAAAGCCGATCCGCAACAGCGAGCACCCGGATCCGCTGAACGTCCGGCCCCAACAGCAGACTCCCGGATCTGCTGAACGCCGGCCGGGCCGCAACAGCAAACACCCCGATCTGTTCAACGCCTGGCCCCGCTTTCCCTGAGCTCCATCTCAGCGCCGAGTCCTTCCCGTACAATCCAACCAACCAATCACCAACCGGAAGAAAAATAAACAACCAATCAGTAGCTAAATGAGCCCTTGCGAACCAACCAACCAGCCGGCGCGGAGACCAACTAACCAATCAACGTGGAAATCAACTAACCAATCGAAGCGGAAACCCACCAATCAATCAGCGCGGAATCCAACCAATCAAACAGCGCAAAAAAAAAATTGAAGCTGCGCGGTCGTTTTGGCGGTTCGCCGAAGATCGGGATGTTAAAATAAAGGAAGAAGTAAGCTAGGAAGGAGGAGGGGGGGAACTGTTTTTAAAAAATCACGGAATTATTAGAGGCATAGATTGGACTTTTCTCTCCAGAGCAGAGTATTCTAGAAGTAGAGGACATAGGTTTAGGGTGAGGGGGTTTGGTAAATTCTGAGGATGGTGGTTGTGATCTGAAATGCATTGTCCTGAGTGTATGGAGGAAGCAAGTACTCTCACAGCATAAAACATCTACACACTTGAATCGCCAAAGCACAGAAGGTTTAAAGTCAAGTACTGGTAAATAGGATTAATAGAGATAGGTATTTGATAGCATGGATGAGGTGGGCTGAATGGCCTGTGCCTCTGCTCCGTGACTCTCACTTGAGTCTATTTAGCACCTGTTGTGGATATGTGAGTGTACCTGGCGATAGAAGGGCACTGGTCACTGGAGTTAATGTATTTAAATACCTGATGGTTGGGGCTTGTATCTGTGCTGTATGATTTTATGACATATTCAAATACATTTCATGAATAACAATTCCAAAACATTTTTTTGTGCATAAAACCACAAGAAGTGGACTACCTATGGACTGCAGGATAAACTAAAGTTAGCATTAACTCCAAGGGAAAGGCTTACTTATAAAGTTGCACTGAGCAAAAAGGAGTGTTTTAGAATTCATCAAGGAATTGCTAAAGAAAAGGAAAATATAATAGAAATCCAGCATGCAATAACAAAAATGAATGTAAGAGCTTCTAAAGGGAAATACTGGTGAGGGCAAAGGAATGTCCTTTCCAAAGAGAAATGGAAGAATTTATAGTGAAATTTATGGTACGCCAGTGGAATTAAAAAAAATTTCTGTTTTTACTGAAGTTGATTTAAAAAACTCCCAAAAGTTCTGGAAAACCTGAAGTCTAATGCAAGTGAGGAAGTAAAAAAAAAAGAGAAAATAAATGCTGCTAGCTGAGTTAAGGAATCTGGAGTTAGATAAATTCAAAAGACCTGATTAACTGCATTGGAAACTTTGAAAGCAGTCTCTGGTGATTCTGAATGCTTCGGTTATTGTCTTCCAGATTTAGGAATGTTTTCTGAACCCACCACAGGGAACAGTGGCTTGGCCCCATCTATCACGATTTATATCTGGTTGATGAGAGCAAGTGTAATATTCCTAATTTTTTTTGATGTCATGAGACCAAGTAACTGGTGATGAGGATGAAAACAAGGCTTTATGGGATATAGGTAAGCTAACTGAGTGGGCAGTAACATTACTAATTGTGAAAGACAGAGATTATTTTCTTTGGATGGAAAAGGGAAATGCTGATTTTTTAAAAATAGTGTGAGACTGAGAAATGTTCAAATGGACTTGGGTCCCCTTGTACACTGGTCACTGAAAGTTAATATGTAGGTGCAAAAACAATCACAAAGAGAAAGAGTATGTTGCCCTTCATTGCTTGATGATTTAAGTATGAATAAAGCTATCTCCTACTTCTTCCTCTCCATTCTCAAGGGACTGATTAAGAAGGACTTCGATTATATAGGAACAAACGCAGAAAAAGCGGAAACAAACTCATTTGGAATTCTTGAGCCTGGAGAAGTGTTGACGTGTTTGATTGTTTCCAATACAGAGATCAATACATTTCTGAATATTTAAATCTAGGGGGGATAGTGCAGAAAAATTGTGTTGAGGGGGAAGTTCAGCCACGTTCTTCTCAAATGGCAAAGCAGACTTGAGGGAGCAAATGGCATTCTCCTATTTTTTATGCTAAAACATACATCATTTGTAGAATTATTGCTTTGTAACAATTGTAATCAAAATGTGCTGAGCAAGTGACCATACACACAGGCACATGATGAATGACTAGTTCATCTACTTTCTGGTTTTGCAGTAAGTATTGGCTAAGATATAGTCGTAACATGAACAAAATCACTGGAGAGACACTGAAGCTAGGGGATATAGAAGTGTTTTATGCAACAAAATGAGACACTCCTGGAGGAGGAGTAAGACCCAATATTACGTGACATTTTATATGCTAGAAGTCAAAGGTAACAGCAGGACAATTCTCTATGTATCTACAATGCTTCCTTTGAGTTACTTATAATTTTCACACATCTTCTTTGCACCCACACTCCAGACACCCAAAATGAATGTTAATCAGCTTTGTCTGGTTTTCAATCAATGGGTGTCCACAGCTCCAGAAAAAATATATTGTTCAGGGCTGCATTTTAAATTTAATCTACAATCCACATTCATGTCTGAAGAATGGCTGCTGTTGAACTTAATTATTTGCTATATACCCTAACTCCCTAACAATATCAGAATGATAATGGCACATCTTTTCTCAGCTAAAGTGGGCAGACAGGACCTCAGTTTTATACTTCTTCCTTAAGATAGCCTCTCCGAAATACAATAACCCCCAGTACTGTATCAGAGTGACACATGTTGAGTACAAGTCTCTGGAATCGAACTTGTGAATGACGCTCTGTATGATGAGTGGTTTGAATGAGGATACCGTGGATTGACAAGTAGATCTGGGATTGCATGGGTTTGAGGGAATCGCTTGAATCAGTGGCATTTTGTTAAATATTAAGAAAATGTAAGGTGGTTTCTAGGAGCTGACTGCCATTTGACTTCTGCTCCAGCAAAGTCAAAGCAGGAAGAGAATAGCAGAAATTAGAGAAAGTACATGGAGGAGATTGCTTAGGACATCTGAACCTGCCTCCGCTCAGCCAATCCAAGCTGGAACTCGAGGATTTATAAATATTTTGCTACCTGACCTAGTAGGAAGACAACACATACAATCATGGCCCATTAGGTTCAGGTTGGTTAGATAAGCACTAAACTGGTGCCAATGATAGTTGAGCCATTACGCAAATCAATTAGCATGGCCAAAGGTGAAAAATAACCATGGGATCGTAGGTTTATTGGTGCAAAGTGCGTACCTATAATTTATTTACTGCTTTATAACAATTGTGTTCCATGTGGTCTCTGGTCCACTTGTCATTCTGCCTGCCCTACGTTCTTCCATCAGCACATTCCCTCTTGAATGTTTTGTTTCAATTGCTGTTCCACATTGGAACTGCGTTGTCATTATCATTGGTTGTTTCTTCAGTCTCTGTTAGACATTGTTTTTCATCAGTTCTATTGTATTTTTTTATTTTCCTGTAAATGCCAGCAAGTAAAATGGAATGAATGTCAAGGTAGTATATGGTGACATATACGCATTTTGATAATAAATTTATTTTGAACTTTGAATCCTGTGTAATCTCAGCACTGGTCTGTTGCCTGGGGGTATGTGGTGAGACAAATGGACGGGGATTTCTGTCCTTGTAATGCTGTAAAGAAAGATGGAATAACACCTTTCATATAATAAGGATACCAGTGAAGTTATTTTGAAGTGTAGTCACTGCTGTCATGTAGAGAAATGTGGCTGCAAACTCCCACAAGAAACGATGTCAGAATAATTTGATAATCTCCTTCAATAGTGTTGGCTGGGTCAGCAGAGAAACCGCCTCACCATTCTTCTGGATAGTGTCAGCCATGAGAAGAGGACAAGTTAACTTTCTCTGCAGTGTCTCCAGAAATAGCTGCTCAAACCCTTGCATGATGGTAAGTTGAAGAAATGCAGTGTGGCACCATGACTGTAGAATCAGACTTAACGGGGTCAAGAGCAAGTTCAAATTTATTGTCATTGGCATTAATACACAGAATATAAATGCCATGAAAATGAACTGTTTACAATAGCAGCATTGTACATTGCTTACATGTCGAGTAGAGAAATGAGTAAAACTTTAAATGAGAGACAAAATGAGCATGCTCTTTTTAAGGCATCAGCACACAGCTTCACATAACCCCTGGCTACGGAAGCAACAGTCCATCCAGAAGAAGCAGTCTATTATGCTTTGTTACTCCAAAAACGAATCAAAAGAAAAGCTTGAGAGCTGGTAAATGTGTCTACTTCATTTACTTCAGTGTGGCGTGCATATATGATGTGGTGGCACAGTGACATATGTCATTCAAGTACATTTACATATAACCCATTATGAACTATGGATACAACAAAGACTGCTTAATCAAACAGTATATTTACAAAATTACTGAACTATTAAATACACAACACTCCTCCCTGCTTAGCTACCCACCACCCAAGCCATGCTCTCTTGTCACTGCTGCCACCAGGAAGAAAGTACAAGATCCTCAGGATTCACACCACTAAGTTCTAGAACAGTTATTACCCTCAACCATCAGGCTCTTAAATTAGAAGTTCACTGGACTTTACTTGCCCCATCACTGAACTGTTCCCATAACCTAAGTACTCATTTTCAAGGACTCTTCATCTCATGTTCTTGATATTTATTGCTTATTTATTTATTATCATTATTTCTTGTTTTTCCTGCATGTTTGCACAGTGTCTTGTGTTGGACTGGCTGTCCACCCTGTTGGGTGCAGTCTTCCATTGATTCTATTATGGTTATTGGATTTGTTGAGTATGCCTGCAAGAAAATGAATCTCAGGATTGTAAATGGAATATATGGACTTTGAGCTGTAAACTCCAATTCAATATAGAATACATCTCAATCTGTAATAATATATATCACAGGCCTAAAGCTTTAGTCTCTGTGGAGGATTTCTTACGTTTACAGGATAATGTTTTTCCTGACAAAGGGGGTCACTGCTTGACAGGTGAGACTTGTGACTGTGAAACAATCTCAGGTTCTCCATGGTAGTTGTGGAAGTTGACTGTGGCACTGCAGGAAGTGGTTCTGACAGCTCTGGTCACCTTTCTTCTTTACCAATTGACTCTACTCTCCTCAACCAATTGATGTGCTTCCTCCAGATGTCATCAGACACAATCTCCACTATGCAGGAGAGTGGTCTCGTTCTGTCCTTAATTTTTTCCCGTGTGTCCATTTTTGATCATGTCTGAAGTCCCTCGCCAGGACAGCTTGTCCAGGAGTGAGACATCAAACCTCCTTGTTGGGGGAGCTCTCAATTTGTGTCAGCTGTTTGTCCGAAATTGGATTGAGGAGATCCAAACATGAGTGCAAGGGATGACCCAGGAATAGCATAACTGGTGGGTTGTTGTCTGTGCCCATGAATGATCTGGCAAAATCCACTTGAATCCTCTGCCAGGGCAACGTGGGCTATTCCCAGAGATGGAGAGGCGCTGCTCTTAACATCTTCTAGATGTGTTGACATCCTGAACAACGCATGGCAACCTGCTCCCAGGCCAGTAGACAAAGCTTCGAGCAAATGCTTTATTTTTGACCATGCCTAGATGACTGACATGTTCTGTAGTTCCTCCAACACTTGGGCTCTCAGCTTACATGGTACAACGGCTCTCAAGGGGAAGTTTATCCTAGCGCTGGTAAAAATGGGAGAACTGGAATTTCTGCTGCACATTCCAGCCATTTTGGGTGGCCAAGTAGACCTGAGACAGTTCGGTGTCTTTTCTGGTTTCCCTTTGGATTATCTCTGGCGATTTGCATTAGGGAGAATGTGTCCAGACGAGCCTTCTTTTTTGTAATTTTCAAGTATTTCCGTTTCCAAGGGTAAATGGGACAATCCATCAGCATTTTCATGATTAGTCATTCTCTTGTATTTGATCTTATAATTGTGTTGTTCAAGAAACAGAGCCCATCTCTGCATTCTTGTTGCTGCTGTTAGTGGAACACCCTTCTGTGGATTGAAAATGGACACTAGTGGTTGATGATCATTAATGTGGGTAAACTTACTCCCATACAAGTACTGGTTGAAATGTTTTACACCCCAAACCAGACTCAAGGCCTCTCTGTCAATCTGTGTGTAATTTTTCCCTGCAGCTGTCTTGGGTGCTTTTTAAAACTTCCTCATCACCAGTGTTATGTTTTGCAACTCCAAAAATGCATCAAAAGAAAAACACGAGAGCTGGGAAAACGTGACTATTTCATTTTAATTTAGTGAGGTGTTCACATATGACGTGCTGGCATAATTACATAAAACCCATAATGAATTATGTAAACAGCATAATCAAACAATATTGCTCAAATATTACTAAAACATTAAATACAAAACAGTCAAATATGTGACCAGTGCGCTCCGCTCCACAGGCCCAAGGAACAGGTCAGGAATGCACTAGTTGTGTTGATCAGCACACAGTCTACTGGAGGAGCTCAGCTGGTCGAGCAGAATCTGTGGGAGGAAAGGAACTGTTGATGTTTCAGGTTGAAACCCTGCATCAGGACTAATGCTCAGTGGTATTGATCCTTGTGAGAGAGTTTGGTTGCCATGACCACAGACTTCAATCAGTTTTCAGCTCAGAACAACAACAACTAAGTAAAATCCTCTGAAGGCACTTCAGAATGATAAGTAAACAGATAACAGGATAAGAAAAGGTTTTAGTGAAAAACTCATAGGATGGAACAGATGTTGTGTGGTGTAGGGAGGGAATCAAATATCCTGAGGTCTAGTCAGCTGGAGGGATGATGGCACACGGAGGGCAAGTAAAATTTGGGGATGAATAATAGGCATGTCTACATGATGAAATGTAGACATCATGGTTGAATTTAGGGGTGGAAGAGGGACAAATATAGGAAGCATTGAAAAATCCAAACACTCTGATGAGGATTTCAAAACTGAATCCAACTCAACATTAAAGCAACATAGCGAAAATGCTGGAGGAACTCAGCAGATCAGGTAGTATCTATGGAAATGAATAGATAGTCAACGTTTTGGGCCAAGACCCTTCTTCAGGACTTTTCAATCTCAGCTGAGATTTACAAGCACACAAAAAAGCCTTCCTCTTGGTCACTGCCAAGGAGTCTGTGAATGGTCTATTTGCTGTGTGGCTCGCTGTGGCAGGTGGGTAGGCCTCTGCACTCAAGTGGTGTGTCTCTCTTCGTTGATGAAGGAAGATGTTACCATGGTTCTGTGTTATGGATTGGACTACTGTGTTTATGGACTGTGGACTTTCTCAGACTTATCATTTTTATATTCTGTGTTTTTCTCCTATTTCTTTCCATTTTGTGCGAGGGGAGGGGTTTGGGTGTCAATATTCTTGTTCCATTTTGTGCAGGGGAGGGGGCTTGGGGTTAATGATCAGCATACCATTCTTTTCTGTGCGGTTTGATGTTTCTCTCTGAACAACTTTCATGTCCTTTTTTGTTTCATGACTATCTGGAGGAGATGAATCTCAGAGTTGTGTATGAATACATACTTTGATAACCTTTGTACAAATTTCAGCTGGATGCAATGCATGTGTGCAGAAGAGAGAGAGGCTCCATGGATAATGTTTGGGGTAAAAACGGGCCAACTTTGACACCCATTTCCACCTGTTCCCAGTGCAGACTGATGATTGAAGACCAAACCCCTCTGTCCATCGCATTCCAGAGATGACAGGAGTCAATGCTGTCAGGGCATAAGAATGTCTTACGATAATGTGTTAGTCATGGCTCTACATTCAAACGAGTCTTTGTTTTTCTACTCAGTGAATAACCTCCCCTCACCTCTAAGTTAGAAGACCATGAGTGCATACACCAGATATGCCTGAGCACGTGGTGGGGACTGACGCACCCACTGTGCTACAGGGAGACAGCTATGCTGTTGGTGTCAACTGAGGTCCCACCACACTCCCAGTGGATGTAAAATAATCCCAGGACCAGTGTGTTGTAGATGAGCAGGGGAGTTCTCCCTGGATTCCTGGACATGTAACTTTCAGCCATTGCTTAAAAGCTGGGAAAGAAATTCAACCCTGCAGCAAATAGTTTTATGCCCCATGGGACTGAATCTATATAAAATCAATCGTGAATGACAACAGTGATCCTGACACACATTGAAAGATTTAGTTATGTTTTAATTAGTAGCTTGTGCACACATGCACAAAGCACATAGGGGCACGCCTTGCCTGTTGCATATTTGAAGGTTATCCTGTCAAATTGGTTCATAGATGCACAGTAATGGGTCCCAGACTGAATAAAGTTTGAACAGTAGGAACAAGCCCTGCAGCTGTGTCCTTTGGACGAAGGCAAGGGAGCAGAATTGGACCATTTGATCCACTGAGTCTTCTATTTTCAAGAACAGTTTAATATGGTCCCACTGGCTCTCAAGGAGCAGGGTCACAGGAAAGATCAGTAAAGGAGCCAGGAGTAGAAAGAGCAGAATGACTCTGGTCAGGAGGAACACACACATGTACTGTACTGTGCAAAAGTTTTTAGGCACATATACGTAGCTAGGGTGTCGAAGACTTTTGCACAGTACTTCAGTAATTTTATGTATTGCACTGTACTGCTGCAAAAAAAAACATGTGAGTGATGATACACCTGATTTGGATATGAGTCACTATTGTGGACTGAGACTGGGAAGGGGGCAGGGAGAGGGTAATCATGGTTGGGAAAAGGGGAAAGGAGAGGAGAGGGAGCGAGAAGCATCAGAGAGACATTCTGTAATGAATAAGCCAATTGTTTGGAATCAAATGACCTTGGCAGGTGTCTCAGGCTGGGTGCATCTACCCCTGTGCCACTCCCTGGCACTCCTCTGCCACTTGTCCCTCACTCCTCCCGTGACACTCCACCCTCACCACTCCCAACATCCTTTGCTCCTGCCGGATTTACAAACAACTCTCTCCACTCAACGTTGACAAATACAGTACTGGGCAAAAGTCTTAGGCACCCTAGCTCTATAAATAGAAGGAAGAAGGGTTGTTTTGCTGTTGTTGCTTGCTGTCTTCTGTGTTGTTCTGCCAAGATCTGTGAGCATGCTATGTTGGCATATGTCTTATATGTCTTACGACACTTGTGGACTGCCCCCAGCACACCCTCAGGTGTGTTGGTTGTGAACGCAGCATATGTTTCGATGTATCTGTGATAAATAAATTTCAGTCTGAATCTTGAACAAATACTGTCCTCGTGCATATGGGAGGTCTCATGTGTGTAGTACCACTGGACTTACAAGGTGTATCAGCAGATCAGGAGATTTCCATAATGCAGGGCTTTCTGAGGATTCAGGGAGTAATTGAGTTCATGCTCGTGATGTTCTGGACTCTGTGCTTCTTATAGATCAAAATCCATAGTTTCCAGGATGTGTAGATCACATGCCACCACTGCAACTTCCTGCTTTATTATCATTGTTGTGCACCAGAAATTTGCCTCTAACCTCCTGTGCAGACTGCTGTGTGCTCATTGCTTTTCAGACATCATGCCGGACAAATCAATCCTTTGGGGGGGAGGGGTCAAAGAATATTCTCCTTGATCCATGGCTTTTCTCTCCAGCCAGGGCTCTTGGTTATGCTGGCAAACCCAATCATAACCCAGCACAGAGCCATGAGAAGTTTACTGGAGGTTGTCGCTGGGCTTCTCAAGATCCAGTTCTGTTCTTTAGATTACTTAGGAAGGGTGGGGTTGGGCTAATCTTGAAAGACGTTCTCCCCCCCCCCAACTTTGTATCCTCTACAGTCCCACCATGGTCACCTGGGGGAAGGGTGGAGACAGGAGGTAAAGGAGAGGGAAGGCTATGTTGTGGGAGCACCACTCTTGAGTGGCTCCGCAATAATCTTGCGGTCTAATTTAGCTAAATTAGAGAGGCCTTCTGTGCCTAAATATATCAAGACTTTGGCAATGGTTACATTTGACGTGATAATTAGCAAGTTCCTCATATCAGGATGGCAGCCTCACCATTTCTGCTTGGCATCATTATCATTGTCCATGATTACATCAGCACCTTTTTGGAGATCGTGGCCAGACAAACATTTGGACTAGGACATGATTATTGTGGCTGTGTGTACACTTCAGAAAATTCAGGTCTTATCTTTGTGAATCCTCAGCACCATCTCAAAGTCAGTTTCTGGGGTGAGTTCTTCATTTCTAAGCTTAGCGAAGAATCCCTCCACTTGCCTCCCTGAATGGAGCACCAAAAGCTGATGAGTATTCTTACCTCATTCAACACAAAGCAGCCCTCCTGCATTGCCACCCCTTTAATCATCTTGAGCTTTCACTGCAGTTCAACATCAGCACAATGCCTGCAGTGTGCCTAAGGAATAAATAGATACAACAGCTCATAAAAGATTAGAGTCATCAACTCAAATAAAAATCCAGCACAGTAACAGGCTCTTTGGCTCATCTAGTCCATGCCAAATCATTTAAACTGCCCACTCCTTTTAACCTGTACCATAGCCCCTCCATACCCCTACCATCCAAACTATCCAAAACATTGAAATCGAGCTTACATGCACCGTTTGCGCTGGCACACTCTCACAGCCCTCTGAGCGAAGAGGTTTCCCCTCATGTTCCCCTTAAACTTTTCATCTTTCACCCTTAATACATGGCCTTTACCTGTAGGCCCATCCAAACTCAGTGGAAAAAATCCTGCTTGCATTTACCCTGTCTATACCCCTTATAATTTTGTATACCTCTATCACATCTCCCCTCAATCTTCTATATTCCGAGGAATAAAATCCTAACCCATTCAATCTTTCCTTATAACTCAGGTCCTCCAGTCTCGGCAGCACCCTTGTTAATTTTCTCTGTACTTTTTCAACCTTATTTACATCTTCCCTGTAGGTAGGTGATCGAATCTGCACTCAATACTCCAAATTAGGCCTCACCAACATCTTATACAACTTCAACATAGCATCCCCACTCCTGTATTCAATACTTTGATTTATAAAGGCCATTATGTCAAAAGCTTTCTTTATGACCCTATCTACCTGTGGTGCCACTTTCAGTGAATGATGGCTTTATTTCCAGATTCCTCTGATCTACCGCACTCCTCAGTGCTGTACTGTTCATTGTGTAAGTCAAGTCAACTTTATTGTCATTTAACTGTATTCATGTATACCGTCAAACGAGATAACGTATCTCCAGATAAAATATACAGATGATCATGCATAAACAAAGTAAAGTGCATAAATTAATATTGTAAGGTACAGAACTGATTAACCAGTGACACTTTGAATGAGATGTGGCAGGGAGTTCAGAAGCTTAATAGCCTGAGGGAAGAAATTGTTTGCCATACTGACCATTCTTGTTTTAATGCATCGGAGTCTCCTTACTGATGGTAGCAAGTCAAAGAGGATGCTGGATGGATGGGTGGGATCGTTGATATCACTAAGTGCCTGGCGTATGCAGCGCTCCTGATAAATGTCCCCGATGGATGGTAGGGAGACCCCTATGATCCTCTCAGCTGTTCTCACAGGCCTTTGTAAGGACTCCTGTCTGATGCTTGGCAGCTCCCAAACTAGATGGAGATGCAGCTTGTCAGGACGCTCTCAATGGTGCTCCTATAAAATTCAGTTAAGAATAGGGGTGGAGGAGCCTCACTTGTCTCAATCTCATTAGAAAGTGGAGGTGCTGCTGTGTCTTCTTGTTCAGGGACATGATATTAAGGGATCAGGTGAGGTTGTCCATGAAGTGAACTTGCAGGAACTTGGTGCACTTAACTCTACATAGGAGCCATGTATGTGCAGAGGCAGATTGTTCGTCTGCACCTTCCTGAAGTCCTCAATGATTTCCTTGGTCTCATCCACATTTATCTCACACCAGTCCACCAGCTGCTCCTCTCTCTCTCTCTGGACTCAAACCCGTCATCGTTGATGAGGCTAACCGCTGTTGTGTCATCCGCAAACTTGATGACACGGTTTGAGCTGGATCCTACTACACAGTCATGCGTCAGCAATGTGAACATCAGTGGACTGAGCACACAGGGCAAGGGAACGCCAGTGCTCTGGGTAATGGGATGGGAGACTTTGCTGCCCACACGGACTGACTGTGGACTTTCTGTTGAGAAGTCCTGGATCCATTTGCAGAGGGAGGTGTTGAGACCCAGCGAGGACATTTTCCCCACCGTTTTCTGGGGAATTATGATGTTAAATGCCAAACTGAAGTCTATAAACAGCAACTTGGCATATGTGACCCCATTTTTCAGGTGGAGCTGAACAGAGTGGAGGTCAGAAGGTTTTGCATTGTCAGTGGATCGATTTGAGTGATAAGCAAACTAGAAAGGATCCAGTGTAGCTGGGAGTAGGGCTTTAATGCACTCCATGACCAGCTGCAGAAAGTATTTCATAATGGTTGATGTTAACCTACCTTGGCTGGTTCTACCGAAATGCAGCATCTCACAACTGAGCTGCTAGTCCTTTTGCAACCAAGTCTCACTAAAGGCTACAATATCATGATTCCATGTGTTGATCCCTGAGTTCATCTGCCTTTCCTATGATACTTCTTGCATTGAAATATAAGCAGCTCAGGACATTGGTCGCACTATGCTCAACCTTTTGATTCCTAACTTTGCCTGAGGTGTTAACAACATAGGTCTCCACAACCTCTGCACTATCTGTCCTGGCACTCTGGTTCCCATCCCCCTCGCAACTCTAGTTTAATCGTCACCCCCTCCATGCCCCCCACCCCTCGTATAGCACTAACAAACATTCCCGCTAGGATATTAGTCCCAACAGCAGGAGAAACCTTAAGGTGCACCATGTAGTGTTAATGAGTGTGTTGCAGTGCCTACCCTGATTCAATAATTGCAAGGTTATGTAAGTTGCATGTTTATGTGTGTTCAGGCATAAAGGCATTAGGTAGGAGTACTGATTGCTGGGGGAAGCTGAGTTAAGTAGATGAGCTGTACGCATCAGTGTGTGAGTGCGGAGGTGCATTTGTTGACAAATAAGCTTCGTTACTGCTTATATTGACTTGGATTAACTGAGCAGTTATCAAGATCCTTCGTCATTGGCTTTGCTTTGCATTAACCTCTCTGGACATCTTCTCCCGTTGCTTCCTCCTTCCTATTCTTGTGTTGTCGAGAGGAGTGATGAGGCCTCCTTGGATGTTGGGGCACTGATTTTTAAGACAGGATGTTGAGTTTTGAGTCAATGAAACAGAGGGTGCCTGGTCTGAACTTGGGCTCACATTTCCTTTTCCAGGACTTCTCTCTGACTGTGTTGAGCTTCTTCAGTCTGTGTTGGTGGAAACATCTCTAGCTCCATCATACTGAGCACTGTCACCCACCCCCACCGGCTGCATACTCAGCCAGCTTCTCTTCATGCTGCACAACTGCACTGTTACATCCAGCTCAAACTGAACTATCCAAGTTTGCTGATGACACAACAGTGGCTGGCTTCATCAACAATGACGACAAGACTCCATACAGAGAGGAGGTAGGGCGGCAGGTAGAACGGTGCGAGCACTGGTACTCAAGTCTCAAAGAGGACAAGACCAATGAAATGACTGTGGACTTTAGGAAGGTGCAGGCTGACTACTCCCCACTGCACATAAAGTGTTCCTCCGTGGAGAAAGTTAGGAGCACCAAGTCTCTGGGAGTGCATATTACAGACAATTTCACCTGGTCCCCCAACATCTCCTCTTTGGTCAAGAAAGCACAGCAGCATCACCACTTCCTGAGGAGGTTGAGGTGAGCAAGGCTCCTCTCGCCCCAATACCCAATTCTGACCAATTTTTACAGAGTGTGCTGACCAGCTGCATCACCGCCTGGGACGGGAATTGCAAGGCAACTGACCGCAAGTCCCTACAAAGGACTGAGAGGATTATTGTGGATTCTCTTCTACCCATCAGAGATATTTATCCAGAACCGTGCATTCCATCGTCCTTAGCATTGTCAGTGATCCCTCCCATCTATCTCTTTGACCCCCTGCCATCAGGCAGAGCTACCACAGCATCAGGACAACCACCAGGATGGGACACAGCTTCATTCCCCGGCCTGTAAGACCACTGGACTCCCTGCTACCACCGAGATCTCATCACCAGTGAAGTGTCAGTAGCGTTATACGGTTGACTCTTTAACCTGCAGAGTTTGTCCAGCATTTTCTGTTTTTACTTTTAAGCACATCTGCTGGTCACTATCACTGTACTGCCCACAGAAGCTTCCTGAACACACATTACAACCGGGACAATTCAAAATCACATTGGCTGCACTTCAATATCCTGAGGTGCTGAAGGGGACCACAGGAACATAAGTCTCCCTTTGATTTCCTGCTTTGCTCAGTCTTTCTAAAAGCTTAGCTGATGTTCCGTTTTTAAAGAAGTCAAAGGTATAAAAAAGTGTCAGCTTCACACACAGCGTGAGCAATTATTAACCAAAGTGCCCTTTGTACCAACCGCAGAGAAAGGAAAGACCCAGAAAGCAATAGTGGAGGCTTGTGGAATGAAGAGAGGTGGAGGAAAGACTGAAGGCAAAAATGCCATGAAAATGCAGAGTCCGAGGCTTCTGCTTAACTGCCCTCATCCTGCCGAACCAGTATTCGTGGATCATTCCACTGCAGCTCCCTCTATGCCTCTCTCCCTTCCTGTCTCCTTTACATCAATTTGTCAGCACCCTTTCACACTTCCTCAGTCCACGCCCATTTTACTGTCTTTACCTGGTGTCCAGGTTCCTGGATTTGAACAGTGCTGAGTGGGTGAGGTAGTTGTGTCATGTGTTTAGGGACAGGCTTCCAGTCCTTGCTTAACAACTCTTGAATAACTCAAGAGGTAGGCGGGCTTATTCAAGGCAGCTTTGTTTCTTTTTCTTAACTGTAAGCCTCCGACATGTGCTGAGAAAGGATTGTGTGTAAGAGCCCTTCTTAGTGCCTGCTTACCCGCGAGGCCCACCTTAGAATAAACAAGCTCAGGTAAGTCTTTGCTCCATTTTATAAAGCTTCCTACCAAACTCTCAGGCATTTTACAGCAAGCTTCAAACTTGTCGTTCTCAGGAAAATGCCTAGAGTGGATTAACCCTTTACAAGCTTTGCTCTTAATTTAAAAAACAGGCTATTGTCTTTTTTTCTACCTTCCTGCCATGACCACTTCTCTTCCAGCACCTTTCCCCCCACCCCACTGATCCCTGATCTGTTAAATAGGGACATTTAACACGTTATCTATCGCCTCTTTCTTCTCTGAAGTGGGATCTTAGGTTAGCGATGGCAGGTAATTCACTCTCAGGGCAGGAGCTGACACCAGACCCAATCTTGATCTCGGCTGAGGTCCTGCAGCAATTCTGAGCTTTGAAAACAAAATTGTGACAGATCCTGCTCACCCGTTTGTTCTGTGCATGCATGCCTACGTTGGCTTTTATTCCAAAATTCAAAATTCACATCAAAATCTCTACGTCACTGTAACCTCCTGCAGCCTAACTGCTCCCTAAAATCAATGTGCTCTTCAAGTTCGGGTCTCTCTCTTTGACGAGGTTGCTATGGGTTACAGGAAAATATAAAAGAAAATGTGTCACACAAAGGGTTGATGTTTACAGTACTAGTGTGGATAAAAACTGGTCAAATTACAGGGAACAGCGGGATTAAACGGTTGTGTTCGGCCTGGTTAGTTATTATTTATGAAGTGCCTAACGTTCTACATTCATATTGAAGACTGAGATGAAAGGACAGAGTGTAATGCCTGGATTAGAAGGTACGTGCTATAAGGAGAAGGGTTAACAAACTTGGGTTGTTTTCTCTGGAGTATTGGAGACTGAGGGAAGATCTGATAGAACTTTGTAAAATGATGAAAGGCATAGATAAGCCAGGGAGTCTCAAATTATAGATGGCATGCACTTCAAGTGAGAGGGGCAAAGTTTATGGGAGATGTGCGAGCCCTGTTTCATTGACGTAGATAACAGGTTGCCAGGGATGGAAGCAGAGACAATAGTGGTGTTTAAGAGGCTTCTAGACAAATTAATATACAGAGAATGGAGGGATTATGAATCACATACTGGCAGAAGAGATTTAATTTGGCATCATGTTCAGTGCTGACATTGAAGAGCCTATTCCTGTGCTGTATCGTTCTATATTCCATGTTCTATGTATCAAAATTTAGTACTGACACAAAGTTACAAGGTAAAATGCACAGTGAGGAGGACATTTGCAAAGGATAAATGTATGAGTGCTAATTGGGAGTAAAATATGTGAAAGCAGGAAATTACCACTCTGGTCGGAAAATTAGAAAAAGCAGTATACTTTGTAATTAATATGCAACAATTGGTGTACAGAGGGATCTATGTGTGCTAATTTGCAAAATTTAGGAAGTTAACACGCAGGCACAGCAAGGAATTATGAAGCTGAAGCAATTTTAGTACTTTATTGCAAAGGGATTAGGATTGAAATGGAAGGATTAGGCATGGAAGTCTTGTAGCAAGTGCTCAGGGATTTGGCAATAATACGGTTGGAGTACTGTGAATATTTTTGACTTCTGGACTGAAGGAAGGATGATCATACCTTGTGGTCAGTATAATGTACATTCGTCAGATTCCTTTCAGAGATGAGCAGCCTATTTTACAGGGAAAGATTAAGAACTAACTGGAGTAGGAGAAAGATTGCCTCACTGAGATATATAGGAGATTGACCTGGCAGAAACTGACAGTTGTTACCTCAAGCTGGATAGTCTAAACAGGAAACATAGTCTCTAGGTAATGGACAAAAATAAATTAGAGTTGAATCAAAATCCAATTTCTTTCTGGTGAGATGAGAATTTGGAATGCCCTGACTCATGGTGCAATGAACACTCAGTTGTTGAATATAATTCAAGGCTGAGGTCAATAGGTTCTTAGGCACTAAAGGAATTGAGGACATGAGGCAATAAAATGGACTTGGTACAAAATTGTTCACTATTTTAATAAATGGTGCAGCATTTGAGTGAGTCGTGTGCCCTACTCCTATTGTTTCCTTCATTTTTGGTAGCCTTGCCCTTATCTTGCTCCACTCGTGCTCTGGTGTTCTCTCCCTAAACCTCGTCCCCACACACCCTCCCTCTCGATCCATCTTTCTTTGACCTGCTTCACCCTTTCTTCCTTCAAGACTCCTTAGCACACATCTCTTCAAGCGTGTTCAATCAGGACCTTTGTCCTGATATTTAGCTCAATTTAAATTTGGACTGATTATTCGCCTCTGAAACTTCTTGGGTTGCTAAAGACTCTATAGGTAAGCAACTTGCTGGTTAATTGCATTTTACTCCACTTCACTCACAGTGGGCAGGCTCCTCGGACAATGCAGCCTTCCCGTTAATTCCACCATGTCAACCCCTCCCCCGACCACTTCCCGCAGGCTGAGTGCAGGGTGTCAGTTGATGTTTGGAAGCATCACAGAGGAGTTTGATCTTGTCCTCCACATGCGATTCTCACAGAAGAGGTAACAGGGACCCTAGCGCAGGAAGCTTTGCTGATTTGACCGTTGTAACTTGGGGAACCAAGGTCAATATTAATAATTAGAGTTAAGATCTCCCTGGTTAAAGAGCTCAGTGAACTGAGCGCCAAATTGACTAGAAGCACAATCCCTCCCCACAGTTACTGGAGTCCCAAAGTAAACTGCTGAGATGCTTTGGACTGATAAGGAGCTGGACAAAATCCAAGTAAGAAAATATTGTGTTTGTCTGAAAATGAATTGGGTCTTGTGATAGATCAATAATGAAAAGTAAGCAAAGAGATTGCTGGAATGCTGGCTTTTATCTTGAACACAAAAGACAGGAAGTTTTGCTTCTGTTGTATAAATCCTTCGGTCTGATCGAGGTTGGAGATTTGTGTGCAGCTTTGTGCATTGCCTCTCAGAAACAGTCCATTGTCCTTCGAGAGGTGCAGTGTTGAGTTTTATCACAGCTCCTTATTTATGTGGCTTCTTTAAGATTTGCAGAGCTGATATCAATCAACATTAGAGGTTCAGGGATATGAGGGAAGTTGATTAAAAATCTTGCACCAAGAAGTTTTAAGAACCGCTGTCAAAACACTTGAGAGAATTCCAGCACCATGGCTGGGCAGCTGAAGACAATGCGATTAATGGCAGGATATTAAATTCAGGCATGATCAAGGGGGTTATAGGATTAGCGATTTCTGAAGTTGGAAGTCACTGAGGGATTTGGAAACAAAAATGAGCATTGTTCGATTGGGAACCAAGATAAGTCAGCAAGCACCAGAGGATGGGTGAATGGAAATTAGTGCTGGTGAAGGGAGCAGAGTTTCTTAAGTATCACTTAAGGTAGAAGATGGGGAAAGATCTTGGAAAATAAAGCCTAATTGTAAAAGCCAAATGCGTGAGGATTTCAGCAGCAAGCACGTTAAGGCTTGGCAATCAGTCCATGTTACAAGATATTGTGATAGAGCAGACACATAGTAAGAAGCTTACCTCAGGGTAAGATACAACACCACAGTTGTGATTAGTGTCGCTAAAAGATTTACGGGATTAATTTGAGGAAGAATTGCACATTGCTTGCATTCCCCTAGCTCACCCGTTTTGAGCGCTGAGCTAATAAAGGTCTTTAACACGATTAAGACATTCAAAAGAGGTACTTATTCCTCTGAGATACACAACCCTGAAGCTCAAGCTAGGTAACCTAGGACTGAAATCAGAAAGAATGGAAAAAAGAAGAATCTCTTTCCTTAAAAGTCTTTTGGTCAGTTAGAGCCTTAATGCTGAGCAGAATGGATTTTTATGAGGTGAGTGTAAGAACTAGAAATGATAAATGAAATTGTGGTCCATGACCTAAGTAGCAATACTCCCATTTCTCTAAATTATAAACTATGATGTTGGATGTCTAATTTGTATTGTCTGGTGTTCTGCAATGGATGTTAATAGCCTCTGCTGTGTTTTAAATAAGCCACAAAACTGATACCCTTTGTGCCCTCCGTGAAAGATACTGTGGCAATATTTCCAACAATAGCAGAAGGTTCCTTGCTGCTCATATTTTATCAATTAACCAATTCTATCAATATGAGTAGATGGTCTGGTCATTATCAGTTTTCCACTTGTGGGATTTTGTATAATGTGGTTGCTGTATTTCAGAATCAGAATCAGGTTTAATATCACTCACATATGTCGTGAAATTTGATAACTTAGCAGCAGCAGTACAAAGCAATATGTGATAATATAGAAATAAAAAGAAAGTCAATTACATGAAGAACATATATGTGCAATAAATAGTTAAATTAAAATTAGTGCAAAAACAGAAATAATATTAGATAAAAAGTGAGGTAGTGTTCATGGGTTCAATGTCCATTTCGGAATCAGAGGGGAGGACACTGTTCCTGAATTGCTGAGCTTGTGCCTTCAGGCTTCTGTTCCTCCTTCCTGATGGCAACAGTGAGAAGAGGGCATGTACTGGGTGATGGGGCTCCTTAATAATGGACGCTGTCTTTCTGAGGCACCGCTCCTTGAAGATGTCTTGGATTCTACAGAAGCTAGTACCCAAGAATCAAGCTGATTGATTTAACAACTTTCTGTAGCTTCTTTCAATCCTGCGCAATAGACCTCCCCCATACCAGACAGTGATGCAGCTGCAGCCTGTCAGAATGCTCTCCACGATAATCTAAAAGTTTTCAAGTGTTTTAGATGACAAAGCAAATCTCCTCAATCTCCTAATTAAATATAACCACTGTCTTGCTTACTTTATAGCTGCATCAATATGTTGGGACCAGGTTAGATCCTCAGAGATCTTAACACCCAGGAATTTGAAATTGCTCACTCTCTCTGCTTCTGATCTGTCTGAGGATTGGTTTGAGTTCCCTTGTCTTACCCTTCCTGAAGTCCAAAATCAGCTCTTTGGTCTTACTGATGTTGAGTCTAAGGTTGTTGGTGTGACTCCACTCAACTAGTTGGTATATCTTGTTCCTCTACATTCTCTCATCTCCATCTGAGATTCTGCTAACAATGGCTGTATCATCAGCAAATTTATAGATGGCATTTGAACTACATCTAGCCTCATGGTCATGGTTATAGAGAGAGTAGAGCATGGGCTAAGCACACACCCCTGAGATGCGTCAGTGTTGATTGTCAATGAGGCTGAGATATTATTACTAATCTGCACAGATTGTGGTCTTCCAGTTGGGTGGTCGAGGATCCAATTGTAGAATGAGGTACAGAGGCTCAGGTTCTGTAGCTTATTGACCAGGACTGTGGGAATGATAGTATTTCAACACAACGTTTCTGATGTACTCTATTGGCTGTTAACACATTGCAATGCCTTGACATCATGAAACTTACCACAAAAGTGTGAGCTCTTTAATATGCATTGAAATCCTGCTTTAATTTGAATATGTAGTTCGTATGGTTTCTGAAATTGTAAACACATCATGGAAGGAGGTATTTCCTTAACTCTATTTCAGTTTGTCAAGCTTAAGCCTATAATTGATGAGTGTTCCCAAGGCTTTAATTACCTGTGAAATGGGAATAAAACAGAATTGTGAGCAGTTGTAAATAGAAGTGTGGGGACTTCCTGCATTAATGTATGTGGTATTATATCATTCTGGTATCTCGCCATTCTTCATATGCAAGGTTAAAATGAGTCTTTTGACTACTTGACAGTAAAGGCTTCCTTGGTTTATCCTCTCCTTAACCCATTTTGTGCTTCATGCAAGTTTATGGAATCTGTTGGTGTTGGAGAGTGCTACTTGCTGACTTGCCCTTTATAGTCTAGGGGGTGCAGAGGCTAGTTGTCATCAACTGCTGCCTTGACTAAGATGGAGGATTCTTCACCACATATTGTATGTTTTTCTTCTCTGGTAATTTTGCATAGAATTGCCAATTGTGCTTTTTATTATAAGTATTATTTTATTTCTGTGCCAAAAGCATGTGAATAGGATTGTGGCTTGAGATTCTGGATGGATCTCTGAGGTCAGGCATGTGACATTGGATTATGACATCTGATCTGTGATATAGGGTCTCCAATAGTGTCAGAAGCCCTTTAAGCAAAGAGCTGACAGTTACAACTTCCTTGTAAGGCCACCCGTTGGATAAGTTCATGCAGTCTGCACAGAGAAGGACAATCCCAGATTTGGTCTTTGTCCTACACTGAATTAATCTGACTTTAGGATTCGGAGTTTGCTTTAACTCCTTTGAGTATAGAGATGCTCTGGAGAAAGGCGAAGGCAGAATGGGTGGTACAAGGACACAGCTGCTGCCTCGGAGTTCCAGCGGAACAGGTTTAATCCTGAACTTGGGACCTATGTCTGTGTGGAGTTTGCACATTCTCCCTGTGATCAAATAGGTTTTGTCTGGCAGCTCCAAGTTCCTCCCTCATCCCAAAGACATGAAGATTAGTGGGTGAATTGCCCAAATTAAATTACCCCTACTTTATAGTTGAGTGGCAAAATTGGAGGGTGTTGAGAGAAATGTTTAGGGAATAAAAAACAATGAGTGTAAATAAGTGCTCAATGGTTGACGCAGATTCGATGGGCTGAAGGACCTGTTTCAATGAAGAATGAATCTACGACTCTACCGGTTGCAACATTACAGCTGTTTATTGATTAACAATGCAAGGAAAAACAAACTAAAAAAGTTTAAATGGATTTAATGCCTTTTAGACTCCTCTTTGGACTTCTTATGCATAAGGGACGTTATTGTTAAAAATCTCGGTTTCAGTCTTTTGTAGACATTGTTCTTCACTTTCTAAAGGAATTATAATACTTGATATTTTCTCATTGAATACAGTAATGCAACCCCGTGCTGGTTCAAAAGATAAATAGATACTGGCTCATGTGATTGCTGAAATTGGTACAACGGAAAAGTTTCATTAATGCATCAAGTGCCCTCAGGATATGAACACCAGAGTCTGAGGTTACATTTGTACTGGCTGTTCTTGGAGAGAGAGCACAGGGTGTACACTATCTCACTGGGGGCTTTCTTGTCTGTGACTGATGGGTATCGAAGAGATTGGAGCACATCTTCGGGCTGAGGGCAGCTACTTAAGAATTTTTATGGGTGATATTTTAGTGAGTTGATTTTTAATAGGAACAGTGTACAAAAATGCACAAAACAGGTGTGGGGATTAAAGCTAAGCAACAAAAAAGGGGAAAAAAAGACACATTTGGTGCAAACTACAGTTTTTCCTACACTGTGTCATAAAGCACTCCCAGAGTCAGTTATCATTAGCAATCAGGGTTTGTTGCTGCAGCGACTATGTTACAGAACTGAAAGTTGGAGAAAGAAGTGGGGATGAGAATGTTGTCTTCAACACTTTTTGTTGGTGTAGTGAGAAAAAGGAGAGGAAGTGGTTTTATTTTTTTGTTAAGAACTTATAATATTTATTGGGTTGGTGTCTGGATGAAAGATGACTGTTGGGGGAGGCAGCCAAGGCTGGAAGATTGTGAGCATGGAGCTACCAGTTCTGCTGGGAGGCAATATCTCTGTTCTTTAATCTTAACACAAGAAAGTTCCCTTCCCACCCCAGCAGTAAGGCCAAGTTAGCCTGAGCTGTCTGGCTGAAGAATACGTGATAAAGTCTTTAACTTTGATCGGGTGTAGGCAGTTTTCAGCGAAGATCACTCCCACAGCCAAAGAACCGCCTCAAAGACTTGAATTAACATCTGTGCTGGACTCATGATCTGTGGCTTCCTCTACCATACCATACCCTCTCTCTAACCTTTGCACTTGATACTATTCCACTAGGGGTGCCTGCAGTTCCTACTCCATGGCCACTTCATGATTGGTGGGCGTAGGGCTCTTCCATGGCTATACAGCTGTACCAAGAAGTGTAAACTGGCTCAAAGACTCCCAGGCTGGCCCGAACAAGTCACTGTTCCATGTATACTCAGTGACCACTTTATTAGATACCTGCTGTAGCTAATAAAGTGGCCAATGTGTGTATTTTGTGGTCTTCTGCTGCTGTAGCTCATCCACTTCAAGGTTCAATGTGTTGTGTGTTCAGAGATGCTCATTTGCACATTACTGTTATAACATTGTTATTTGAGTTACTGGCACCATTCTGTCAGCTTGAACCAGTCTGGCCATTCTCCTCTGACCTTTCTGACCTCTCTGACCTCTCTCATTAACAAAGTGTTTTTGCCTACAGACCCGCCGCCCACTGGATGTTTTTCATTTTACACCCCATTCTCTGTAAACTCTAGAGACTGGGTGTGCGTGGAAGTCCCAGGATATACTCATACCACTCCATCTGGCACCAACAATCATTCCACAGTCAAAGTCTTTTAGATCACATTTCTTCCTCATTCTGATGTTTGGTCTGAACAACATCTGAACCTCTTGACCATGTCTGCATGCTTTTATCCATTGACTTGCTGCCACGTGATTGGCTGATTAAGTATTTAAATTAATGAGCACATGTACCTAATAAAGCGGCCACTGAGTGTATATAGAATCTGCAAGGTTGCAGCTACCGTTTTAAAGGGGCTGCTCCTCAAGTTCTGGTTTCACTTCAGTTCCTTCTCCTGATCTATGGTATCCCAGTGTGGAAAGGAGTGAGATGGTCTGGTGATTACCTTGTCAGTCAGCTCCTGGGCTTTTCCAGGATAGTCATTCACAGGTCCAGGAATGGGTCATGAGAGTGGTTTGGGATATCCATCTGTGGTGTTTGTTTACAGTGGTGTCCTGGAGTGGGGCATTTGGTGTCCACTGGATTACCTTCGGCTGTCCAGGACTTGGGATGGGGGCACATCAGGAATTAGAGTGCATTCTGCTTGAAGAAAACAATATTTTAATCTAAACTTTTCATTAGCAAATAAAGGTACTTTAAGCTAAAAAAAGAAATGTTGAATAGTTGCCTGGGGATATAGACTAAGGAATAAATGCAGACAACAAACAAAATAAGAACAAGTTAGGTTTAGCCTAGCATTTATTTTTTTTTCTTTTTGCACTATTATTTAATTATCTTTTTAAATATGTATATATACACTTACTGTAATTTACAGTTTTTATTATGTATTGTAATGTACTGCTGCTGCATAATAACAAATTTCACAACATATGCCAGTGATATTAAACCTGCTTCTGATTCTGACAATCAAACGTGTACGACATTTGACTATATTTTTAGCTTTTCTGTGGGCAATTTATGGATTGTCTACAAATTTCACTGTGGTGACTATCACATGAAATAATGGAAGGCCATATGTTATTATTGCTATTCATATTTTCTTGTTGCTGTTGATTTACGACTTGGGTGTTGAGAGACTGAATTGCTCTAACTTGTTTGTAATAAATATGTTGAGGCCAAAATAACACACGTTATGTTCAGAATAATGCTGTCTCCACACTGTCCTTGTAAACATGTCCCAAGCACATTCAGGCTGGAGAAGACGAAGAGTAAAGCTCCTCCCACACTCCCCTGTCACACTCTCTCAGGACGGAAACATAAAGAAGAAATAGGTTAGGTACAGAATAAAATTCTCTGCACTAACTTTCCATCTCAGAGGCGAGATATTTCAGTGTAGCAAGGTTTACATGGGCATCAGATTCTCGCATTCATTAAAGATTAGGAAACAGTAAACTGGAAACAAACAGATATAACTTTAATATTTTAATACAGTTTTGCAAGTGTAGGATCGTCAGAGGAAAAGCTTGAGATGGGAGAATGATTTCTGGTCTGTGCTGATGGTGTGAAGTTCTAGTATATGCAGCTTTAGCATAGTGTTAATGCTTATACTGTGCAGTATGCTGTGATGTGAATTGTTGGCATGCAAATAGAGTACCACAGGTCATTAGACTACAACATAACAAAACACACTTTCCCCTTAGATGTTCATGATGATGAACATCTCAATTGACTTGACAACAGGATTTCCAATGGCAGAGATGATTCCTGTCTCACAAAATGCCAGAGCACTCTGGTTTTCTTTCACCCGCAGTAAAGGCTGATTTATACTTGTGCATACGGGCTACACTGCAGCCTATGCCATAACCCTGATTTTCACCTCTGCATCGCTCTACGCCATAGCGAGCATGCGTTGGTGTGTGCCAAATCGCTAGTTGGCAGTGGGGTTTCTATGCCACTGTGGTGAGTTTCTTCATGAGACACATGGGCGAGGAAATGCATTTCAAACATTTTCACATGTCGGCAGGTAGATTTGACGATTTGGTTTATCTATTTCGCATTAGTGTACGCACAGCCTACAGACATGGTGGAGAAGAAGCAACTGGAAATGCGTAGGAGGAAATGCGATGCTACCAAGCGGACCAATCACAGTTGTTGCGGTCTGCATCGCCGCGACGTGTGAGTAACTTTTCTGGAGAGGTGCACATCACCCTACAGCGTAGGGCACAGCATAGGTACGGTGTAAGGTACACATTTCCTACGGTCAAATGTTTGTACCGGACCATGCATCCCCTAAAGATAGGTTACAGTTTCCGACAAAGGAAACCACCTAAACCAATGCAATTATTCAGTGGGCAGAGGGAGTAGCTGCTTCAACTCTTTTATCTACTTGTATTGGCTTATTGTTCAAAATAGTGGAGTTCAAAGGCCAGCAATTTAATATCAATTTAAAGCACAGAAAATGCTTGACACTGCGCTCATTTTACAAGCACAAAACAGATAACAAAGGGCAAAGTACGGTTTGCCATCCTAATTGCCTATCGTTCTTGCATATTAACTTCCACACATCAGAGCCTCACTGAGCATGTTCACTTTTCAATCTCACATCATGTAAAAATAAAAGCTGGCATTTCCTATTCAGTAAAGTGGTTTTAACCACACGATTTGCCACATTATATTCCATCTATCACGTCCTTGTTCATTCATTAACCTGCTTACATCTTCTGTACCCTGCTCACAACTCACATCTCACCTGGCATATGATACTCGATTGCTGAACCCAAATCACGAACAGTTGGTGCCCTGAAATCCGCGGCATTCCTCTACTCACAGTGTCCTAACCCAAAAATGAGCCATTCATTCCTGCTGTTCGTATTTGTTAACCAGTCTTCATACATTTCTTATGATCTCACATGTTCCAACTTCATTTAACAACCTTAGGTAGAACCTTCTAAAAGTCTAAGTACAATACTTCAGTTACTTTGCCCTTAATTATTCTTATTTGCCCTTACTTATTTTGCAGTTATAACATTGAAAATCTGTAACAGATTTGTAAAATCTGTAACTGATTTCACTTTCATAATGACGAGGAATTTCTTTAACCACAGGGTGGTGTATCTATGGAATTCATTGCCTCAGACGCCTATGGAGACCAAGTCATTGGGTATATTTAAAGTGGAGGTTGATAGGTTCTTGAATAGTAAGAATGTCAAAGTTTATGGGGAGAAGACAGGAGAATGGGGATGAGAGGGATAATAAATCAGCCATTATGGGATGGCCAGTGGACTAGATGGCCTAATTCTACTTCTATGTCTTATGGTCTTATAAATCCATGTTAAACTTGTCCAATTATAATTATTATTTTCTAAATATCCCTATATCACTCCTTTAATAATAAACTCTAGCCTCATTCCTACTATTGATGTTGGGTTAATAGGTTTGCAGTTTCCATTTTCCTCACGGCCTCCTTTCTTAAATAGTGGAGTTACATTTGCTACCTTCCAAATAATGCGAACCGTTTTGGAATCTGTGCAGTTTTGGAATGTGCCATTCAATATATCCAAACTTTCCATGACCACCAGATTTCTCAATGTTATTTTATTTTAACTGATGTTAATATCTTTTCGGATGTTCATTCCTTTCAGATCTAGAGCTTTTCCACTATTTCCAGGAGGTTTTTATGCCTCCTTTCATGTAGACACAAAATTTGTTTTTTTCCCTTGTGCCTGAATATAATTTATCTTGAACTTGTTCATAAGAGATCTATATTAACTTTAACAAGCCTTTTTCTTTTTGCCTATGTTTAAACGTCTCTACGCTCTGTTTTTGGCAACATCTTAAGCCTTTAATCTAATGCTATTTTTAACTGGGGATGGACTGCTTTTCATGTTGGGCTATTGTGCCTTAAAGGAAACTGGAATTATTATGTAAATGATAGGCATTGCTTGTTTATTGTTAAGCCTTTAAATGCATTTCAGTTAACCACTGTCATTGTTTCGTAACTTGCTTTGTTTGAACTTAATACCCTGGTTTCAGACTAAACTAAAGCATTTTCAATTTTTATACAAAATTCTGCCATTTTATGATCCCTCTTCCCCAAACACCCTACAGCCAACAAGTTATTAATTAACTCTTTCTTGATACACAATATTGTCTCATACACACCATAAATTTGACCTCTGCACTATTCCTGCTAATTTGGCTTATCCAGTTTATATTTAAAGTTCCATCTGATTATTGTATTATCCCTATTACAAGTAGCTCCAAAATCCTGGTTTATACTAAGTCCTACTGTTTCTTAGCTCCACCCAAAATGATTCTGTTTCTTCATTTCCTGGGCTAGATCCTTTCTTTCCAATGCCATTGCCCTATCGTTTATCATCAGCACAGTCTCTCTTCCAGTTTGCATATCTCTTCTTAATGTTGTGAACCCTAAAATATTTAATTTCTAACCTCAATCACTATCTCTATTATAGCTGTCAGATTTTAACCACATATTTGCATGAATAAATTAACTGATTGCCATGTATGCCATACGTATTCAGAGCTTCTGTTTCTCTTTTAAACCACTTTTCTTGCCTCTGACACCAGTCATGCACTTGAATATCCCCCTGTACCATAGTATTGTAGTCAGTTTGCTCATCCTCCCTGTGGTTTAAGCTCTCATCCACACAAACTGCAAGAACCACCTGCTTCTAGAATAATAGAAGGTGATACTATCTTCCAGATGCCCATGCCTGCCTCTCACATTTCTGCCCTCTTGACCAAACATTTGGACAGCACTTAATCTAAAAGGTGCTACTGTCCTTTGAAACATAGTCTACAAGCATCGTTTACCCTCCCTGATGCATCATAACATCTGAGCCTCAGGCTCCAGCTCATCAGCTCTAGTGGTGACATTTACTGAAGAGATGGTTGCCTGGAAGATGATGGATTCCGTGAGCTTCCAAATACTGTAGAGGCAACCACTGTACTGCTTGTCTTAATTTATTAAAATGGAAAGCTATCCCATTTCCCTTAAAGTAAATACTCACCAAAGCCCACACTTCTTGGGATTTTATGCTCTACTAAATACAACCCACAGACTTGTATTTCCATGTTCCCGATGCTATGGAGTTACTGCAGAATAGGGGTTGGTACAGAGATATGTATAGTGATACAGCATGTAAACCAGCTCTTTGATTCACTGAATCTGTGTGGACCACAATGCCTCCATTTACACTACTCATTATTTATTTATTAAGATACAGCAAGGAATAGGCCTCTCCAGCCCTTCGAACTGCTCTGCCCAGCAATCTCTTGATTTAATCCTAGGCTAATCATGGGACAATTTACAATGACCAATTAACCTACCAACCAGTATGTCTTTGGACTGTGGAAGGAAACCAGAGCACCTGGAGGAAACCCACTCAGTCACGGGGAGAACATACAAACTCCAAGTGTTAAACATCGGTGGGAAATTGAACCCAGGTCACTGATACTGTAAAGCGTTTTGCTAACCACTACGCTACCATGCCGTCCCACACTCCCATCAGTCCATCCCCTTCAGATTTCATCGTTGCCCTATACACTCAGGGAAATTGACAGTGACATTAACCTATCTTTAACCTATCGCCTATACCATCTTAACCTATCTTAAGCTATCTTAACCTATACCATCTTAACCATCTTAACCTATCGCCTATACCATCGCCTATCTTAACCTATCGCCCTATACCATCTTAACCTATCTTAGGCGATGGTATAGATCGCCTATACCATCTTAACCATCTTAACCTATCGCCTATACCATCGCCTATCTTAACCTATCGCCCTATACACTCAGGGAAATTGACAGTGAAATTAACCTATCTGCCTGCACTACTCTGGGATCTGGCCAAAACCCAGACCACCTAAATGAAAACCACAAAGTTACAGGGAGAAACAATAGCTCCATATAGATAGCATTAAGCCATAGTTATTGGCGTTTTCAGGCAACAGTTCTACTGTCTATTCTATTGGAGGAGCCCCAGCTATAATAGTCATTCATTTTCCAAACATCTTTAGATTTGGAGCTAATGCTGAAGGAAGGGAAAATTGCAAGTGTTAAACTCGTTGAAAAGGGGACAGGGGTAAATCCAGTAGCTGCAGACCTTATTTGTAGGGATAGTTTTAGAAACAATAATCAGGGCTAGAATGATCAGAAACTTGGGTAAATATAGATTGATTAGAGAAAGCCAATATGGATAAGATAACCATTATTTCTTTGTTACAAACTTGACATGGTTTTTAATGCAGTAACAAAGAGAGCTGATAAAGTGACAAAGTGTAACCAGGCTTCTAAAAGTAATTCAATAAATTACTGCATAACAGGCTTGCCATCAAGATTGGAACCTATGGAATAAAAGGGACTGAAACACAATGACTAGAGAATTACCTAAGTAACATGAAAGTGTCGTAGTGAAAGGTTGTTTCTCAGACTGATAGAAATGTATATTGAGGTCTCCCAGGTAATATACAGTAATGAGATATACAGTAGAGTGAACAATTTCCAAATCTGTGATTGCACAAAATTAGATGGTAGTGTGATTTGTATCTTGAAGCAAAAGAGGGTAAAGGAGGATTTGACAGCAAAACACATCCTAGAAAACGGTTATGAGGTAATTAAGAAGAAATTGTCTCGAGAGCCAGCAGGTTCAATAAGCAGGTTGAGGGAACTGGCAAAAGAAGTTAATAACATTTCTTTAGAACATTCTGATCTGTCCAGATAAGTTACCCGTCTTGCACCAGGGAACTCTGTAACTGGATTCAGGAATAACTGAAACAGAAAACTGAGAAAGAAACATACCCAGAGCATTGGGAAAGAGCAAGAGGGGGAGAGGCTCATTGGTTGGTCCTTACAAAGGGCTGTCATTGACGTGAAGGGCATGCAAGAGAACGTGTCTTGTATACCAGCCACCCTGATGTCAGGTTGCTCACAACATAAATGCCTCTCTAGTTACATGACTTCTCTCCCACTGTCAAATTGCAGGATTTGTGCTTGTAAATTTTATAACAGCTGAGAGACTAAATAGCGACAGGTTTCCCCAGATACTCAATAAAGCAATTGCTCTTGGTTAATGAATCAGACCAGAAATTCAAAGGAGAGGTTTGAGGGAATCATAGAACCATAGAATATTACAGCACAGAAACAGGCCTTTTGGCCCTTCTTGACTGTGTCGAACCATTTTTCTGCCTAGTCCCACTGACCTGCACCTGGCCCATATCCCTCCAAACCCCTCTCATCCACACACCTGTCCAATTTTTTCTTAATTGTCAAAAGTGAGCCCGCATTCGCCACTTCATCGGGCAGCTCATTCCACATTCCCACCACTCTCTGTGTTAAGAAGCCCCCCCCCCAATGTTCCCTTTAAACTTTTCCCCTTCACCCTTAACCCATGATCTCTGGTTTTTTCTCCCCTGGCCTCAGTGGAAAAAGCCTGCTTGCATTCACTCTATCTATACCCATCGTAATTTTATACACCTCTATCAAATCACCCTGAATCGCTCCGTAAAGAAGAGAAACACCTTGATATTAGAGGTTGGGAAAGGCAGATGGCTGCACTGGGGACTAGATAAACTCCCATGGAAAAAAGAAGGGATAATGGTGTGAGTGTCATCAGCAGCCGTGTGGAGGGGTGGAACTGCAGGCTCAGGGCCAATGTGTTGAGCAACTAAACTTCCTATAGGTGTGTCACTGTGCTAGAATGAACTTACTTTACATTAACACCCAAGGTGATGACAAATATGCATTTCATTCCCTATTGTTTTAATTGCCACTTTCCTTGAATGTGTCGATGCAGATTGTATCCTCTGACTACCAGCTTCCCTACTTAATTGAACAGCCACTTTTGTTTTTCTTTCATATTCCACTTCCAAATATTTTCCTCCGACTCCTAATATTTTTCTGAACTATGATACTAAATATTTGAAATTAAGAGAGACTGGCTGATTTTTCTCCAGAGTTTTGCTTGCAGTAGTATCCCAGCTGCTAAGCTGATGAGCTCACTGTGATTCCCGGTGATGTGCCAGCCACTGCCCACCTTCATGTTTACCACTTCCCCAGCATGCGTGCCTTGGATTGGTTTCCATTCCCTATCTGAGTGCCTCTGGTTGTTAATTCAAACTGATCAAAGTAGCAAAACAACAAATCTCACGACTAAACACGAGGAAATCTGCAGATGCTGGAAATTCAAACAACAACACACACAAAATGCTGGTGGAGCACAGCAGGCCACGACTATGTCAGTGATAATAAACCCAATTCTGATTCTGAAATAGTCTGAGTTAGGAAGTGGCCACCAACAAGATTTTCATTCCTCCTTTTCTCATAAATTCCAACAGAATAAAGCAGCTGGTGGAAATGGGAACATTTTGTCAGGCTTCTGTACTGATCAAGCCTTTACACCCCAGATTGGCCTTGACTTCTGTCAGCCATTGCCAATTTTACATGGTTTAAGTAGTTTCAGGCTTCGGTCAGGAGACACCTGAAATAAGGCTACAGTTATTGATTGTATCTTTCTGCTCAAGTGTGTCTGCATTTGGCGTACGGACCCCGTACAGATTCTGTACCCGACAGGGCCAGTTAATATGAGATACTAACCCTCTGCCAAACAGCATTGTTGTACCTGAAGTATAGTCTGCATCCCAGATAGCTCCTTTTGTATCCCACATTACCATCGGCCACTCCCTTGTGGAATATGGGAAGCAACCAGAACACTTGGAGAAAACCCAAGGGAGGACATGCAAACTCAACATAGAGAGCGCCGAGGTCAGGATTGTACCCGGATCTCCAGGGCTGTAAGGCAGCACTCTCACTACTGTGTTACTGTGCACCCACTTCTGAATAAGCGTTTGAAGGACCACTGTGACTCTGCATGTAGCACAATCTGGGATTTCTAGATTACAAAGCACTTCACCCTCCCCATTCCTGAAGGGTCAGCCACAAATTAGTCTATTGGTAGAGTTCTGCCTCATAGAGGCAACAGTGTCAATCACAGAGAAGTATTGTGGAAATGTCAATGCAAATCAACCGTCCTGAGAAGTGTTTTGCAGCCGGAATATAGAACTCTACAGCACAGAAACAGGCCCTTCAGCTCAGCTTGTCCACGCCGATCCATGTGCCTCACCAAACCAGTCCCACCTGCCTGCTCTTGGCCCATATCCCTCCGAACCTCCCCTATCCATGTGTGTGTCCAAACGTCTTTTAAATGTTGTGATCACACCTGTGATGATAATGACAAAGATGGGGTTCATGCAGGACACTAATAACATATATAACAATCACAGCACGGAAATGCTGAGGTAAAAGATCAGCCAGGATCTCACCAAAAGGCAGAGCGCACACAAGGGCCTTGTGATGTGCTCCTGCTCCAGCTTCTCACACAAAATGCTGGCTGAACTCAGCAGGCCAGGCAGCATCCACGGAGAGGAATAAGCTTGCTGAATTCCTCCAGCACTTTGTGTGCACTTCCAGCATCTGCAGAACCTCTCGTGTTTATGATGCTGCTCCTGCTTCTGTTTTCTTGAATTGTTTCCAGTGGCAGAAGGGACAGTGACAGGCCATGGATTTAAACTGATCAGAGAATTAGCCAGAGGGAGCATACTGCAATGATCAGGAAGAGCTGTCTCAGCAGCTTCATTAGCAACTCTCAAAGAGAACTGAATAAATACTTGGGAATGTAACAATGCATGTCAACGGGGAGTGGGAATAATTCAAGATCTGCACCGATGAGACAGAACTGGCCTAAAGGCCAGAAAGCCCCCCTTCTGTGCTGTATCGTTGAATCTTTTCTTTAATACCTTTCACAAAGCACTTCATTGACATAAGGGATCAGTATCTACATGGCAACATAAAGTTACCAGGTACGGGTACTTCTGCTACAACACATATTTCCATAACACAAATTGCTTATAACGTAGTTGGTGGATGAGGGAACACTATTTGCATTATGTGGGTCACATGGATTATAGTGCCAACGTAGGGGAAAAGTCCGTGCTCTGAAGGTAACTACAGCTTGTTTTTGCTATAATCCAACTTCCTATAACATAAGGTTTCTGAGAAATGTAACTTAGGCCCCACTCTCCCTCTCTCTTTTCTGTAAGACCACAGAGTTTCCCAAAGCACTTCATTGATATGAGCGAGCTGCAGTGCATGGTAACATAAAGCTGGCAGGCGCAGGTACTTCTGCTGTGCACCCATGAGCCTCTTCACACGGGTCTCTTCCAGCTGCGCTGTTTGAAGAACTATCACCTCAGGGCACTGATGCAAGGTCTCGGCTCAAAAACGTCACCTGTTTACTCTTCTTCATAGATGCTGCCTGACTTGCTAAGTTCCTCCAGCATTTTGTGAGTGTACCTCAGGGCGCTGTTCACCTGACCAGGGCCTGAGTCCCCGACGGGGGTGGGGATCTGGATAGAGGTGGTAGTTGATGGAATTGTCTGGTGGCTGGCAGAATTGTCGTGAAGAAAGCAATCCCTCTTCCCGCTGCCCCCCCCCCCCACCACTTCCATCTCTTTCTTCCTTCCCATCTTCACTCCCCTCTCCTAAATGTTCTACCACTGAGAGTGTTTGCAGGCTGCTTGTCGGTCGAAGAATGTCTTGTGATTGAAGGTTTCATGTTATTCTCAGATTCAGCTTCCTGGGTGGGCTGAGGGTGGAGGTGATGGTGAGCCCAATAAACCGCCCCCTACACACAATGCAGACTCTGAGGGCAAATCCTAAGGACATGGATAGTGTTAAGATCCCAGGCTGCTGTTCAAACATCCCCACCCTTAAATGTGTCTCTGGGAGTGCCGGGTGGAACCTCCCTCCTCTACGCCCACTCAGTTCTGGTAGATCAGTATCCTCATCAGCCTGCCTGTCTCCACAAGGGGAGGGTTGCTCTCTCTCTCTCTCTCTCCCTCTGCTCGGTGTTGAACTCCCAGGTTTAGTTTGCTGGCACTCACTCTGTTGCCACTCATTGTTCTGCAGTCGCTGCGGACCAGGAGACAGGCCAGGGCCTGTGTAATAACCACTCCCTCACCCTGCTATTTGCTTAATGAAATCAGCTGCTCTGCCGTTAAGGAGGACAAGACCTTATGAGACACGGGAGTGGCCCCACCTGCGAAAAAGGAAGACTTGTGTTTATGTATCACCCCTCACAATCTCAGTACTCTGCAGACTATCTCTTACATTGCAGTAAATGATGTGATGTAAAAGTAACTCCAAATAAAAACTGGTGCTGCTTGTAACACACAACTGGTCAGCCCATTTAACCTCTGTCTCTGTAACTTCCAATCCTTACACCCTACACATCTTACAATCTCGATCTCCTCCCCAGACTCCATACCCCTCGCTATCGCTGTCAACCCCATTCAGCCCCTATGTCCTTCCCTGTATCTGTAAGTCCCCCAAATCCCCACATCTCTCTCTACCCCTGCAACCTCGTCCAGTTTCTGCTTATCTCTGTATAATCTCTATAGCTGTCCCTATTGCTGTTAACTCCTGCATAACTCTGTAACTTCCTCTAGCTGTTACCCACCTCTCTATCTCTGTAACTTACATCTGCAACACTCCTCTCTCTGTAACTTCCTCCAGCCCTGACACACCTCCCTCTCTCTGTAATATCTTCCCGCTGCTACACTCTTCCCTAACTCTGCAGTTTCTTCCAGCCTAAAACCTCTCCTTTTCTCTGCAGTTTCTTCCAGTCACAGCAACCCTCCCTTTGTCTGTTAACTCCTCCAGGCCTGTCAAAACCTCTGAGAGCTTTGTGCTCCTCCAGTTCCACTGTGGTTTCCAAAAAGACTACCATTGGCAGTCATACCTTCAACTGCACTGGAATTCCTTTTCTAAATCCCTTCTCTCTCACTAAGTTGCAACCTAAAACCCCGGCTCTTTTGCTCACCCATATTTTATTTTATTAGCCGCCTCACTGTCTCATGTTGTTCAGAATTGTTGAACATGAATCGTGTCTGAAGCACTAAAAAATGCAGGAGGCTATCCTGAGGGATGTCTACTAGTAGAGTTCTGGAGCGAACTAGGTGTGAGGCAGAATGGGGAGAGATCCTCACACCCAAGACTGGTCAACAGTTCTGCTCCTGATTGTCACTGCCCAGATGATGCTCTGGTATATCCAACAGGTGTCAGTGGTAGTCAGTAGTACTGGTGCTCACATTCCAACCAGATACCAGCAAGCAGCCGTACCAACTGTGGACACAATCTGTCCCTCACATAACTGGGCCAGGGACTCTTGTCAGCTTAACAAATGCAATTCTTCTTCTACTGGTAATCCACCTGCCTCTTCTTCCATCCTCCATCTCTATTTTCCTATCCACCTTCCTCCTCATCTGCTCAATCTTCTTCACTCACTCACTCAGTCTCTCTCTCCCCTCCTTCTCAATCTACTCTCTTCATGTATCTTTTCTCTCACTTTTCACTTGCCTCTGTTGCTCCTACGCTCTCCCCCACTTCCCAACACTTCCCTTGCCTCTCATATGTGGCATCTTCCCTCTCATCATCTCCCTATTTCACCTCCACATCCCAGTCTCCCTTGTTCTCTCCACTCACCTTTACAACCCTATCACCATTACATTATAAACGGGTATCCTATAAAACTTCTGAGCAGGTCCCAGTCTCTTCAACATATCTGTTATTATAATAACCAACTGTGCTCTCCAAGTAGACAGATGCGAGCTTGTATCTCATTCCTATTTTTCTCTACATTATATATTTGACCAAGTAACTCCATTGGGACTTGTAGCTTTAGAGCTCAGAATCAGGGTTTAACGTCACTGGCATATGTCATAAAATTTATTGTTCTGTGGCAGCAGTACATTGCAATACATAATAATAAAAAACTATAAATTGCAATAAGAAATATATATATATATATATATATAAAATTAAATTAAATAAATAGTGCAAAAGAAGAAAAAAAATAATAAGGTAGTGTACATGGGTTCATTGTCCATCCAGAAATCTGATGGCAAAGAGGAAGAAGCTGTTCCTGAAACATTGTGTGTCTTCAGGCTCCAGGACCTCCTCCTTGGTGGTAGCAGTGGGAAGAGGGCATGTCTTAGGGATGGGGGTCCTTAACGATGGATGCTGCCTTTTTGAGGCATCGCCTTTTGAAGGTGTCCTCGGTGCTGGGGAGACTAGTGCCCTTGATGGAGCTGGCTGAGTTTACAATTTTCAGCAGCTTTTTCCGATCCAGTGCAGTGGCCCCTCCATTCCAGACAGTGAAGCAATCAGTTGGAAAACTCTCCATGGTGCATCTGTAGAAATTTCCAAGTGTTTGGTGACAAACTTCAAATGAAATATCGCTCTTGTGCTTTCCTTGTAATTGCATCAATATATCAGACCCAGACTAGATCTTCAGAGATGTTGACATCCAAGGACTTGAAACTTCTTACCCTCGCTGCTGATCCCTCAATGAAGACTGGTGTGTGTTCCCTCGACCTCCCTTCCTGAAATTCACAATCAATTACGTGTGCTTACTGACATTGAGTATAAGGTTGTTGTTGCAGCACCGCCACTCAACCAGTTGATCCATTTCACTTCTAAACACCTCCTCACCACCATCTGAAATTCATAGTTGAGTCAACTATGGTTGTGTCATCAGCAAGTTCATTGATGCCGTTTGAGCTGTGCCTAGCTACAGAGTCGTGGGTGTAGAGAGAGTGGAGCAGTAGGCTAAGAATGTATCCTTGAGGTGCTCCCAGTGTGAGTACATCCCATCCACTGATTTACACTGTACAGTCGGCCCTCCTTATCCGCGAGTACCGCATGCGTGGATTCAACCAACCGCGGATCGGGAAAACCCGGAAGTTCTCTCTTCAGCACTCGTTGTTTGAGCATGTACACACTATTTTTTCTTGTAATTATTCCCCAAATAATACAGTGTAACAACTATTTACATAGCATTTACATTGTGTTAGGTATTATAAGTAATTTAGAGATGATTTTAAAGTACAGGCAGTCCCCGGGTTATGAATGAGTTCTGTTCCTGAGTCCGTCTTTAAGTCGGATTTGAAGTCAGAACAGGTACATTTGGTATTATTTAGCATCAGTTTGTCAAACGCCTGTCTTAGTATATAGTACATATATTTACCTTTCTATGCATATAAAACACTTAAGAAAGTATGTATTCTAATAATTAAACCACTGCATTGCTTAGTAATAATTGTAGCTTTCATCAGGGTAGGGCCTTTCACATGCTCCATTAAAATTGTTCGGATTGTTGACCGACTGTAGCCTAACGCTTTTCCAATGACTGATGGCGTTTCACCTCTTTCTGATCGCTTTATTACTTCCACTTTATTTTCAATCGTGATCGTGATTATTTTTGTGAACAGAAACACTGCGGTTTCAGAGCTGCGCCAGGTCCTAAAGACCACCGCACGGAGACAGGTTAAATAAGGTCCGGGGTTCTGTTGGGTCCTAAGGTCCAGGTTAAATAAGGGACTTGAGCATCCACGTTTTTTGGTATCCGCGGGGGGTCCCAGAGCCAATCCCTCATGGATAAGGAGGGCCGACTGTATTACATAAATCCACAAAGAATCTGAAACACTGGGCCAAGTTGGTAGATGCGCACAAGCTTCGTCATGCATTTATTACCTCACTCTATCAGCATGTCCTTCATTCTCTCTCTATCTGTTTACGTAATATTCTCTTTAATCCATCCATGCATTTCTTGCTGTCATGAATGTGCTGGTTTTATGAGTGTTTGCAGACTGTCTGACCCCACTCCCCCATCCTGTGTTTCCCACCTGTCTCTGAAATGTATCACTTCTGGGAATTTGAACTTGAGATTAAAGGTTCCTAATAATTCTCTGATTCAGCTTCCTCTAGGGGGTGGTGGTTGGTGGTGATAAACTGCCCCTGCCCCGTGGGACAACATTGCTGACAACAAAGGCAAATCCCGAGGATGTGGAAAGTGACATGATTTAGGTTGTTGTTCAAGCATCCCCACCCTTAATATGGCCTCCGGGAGTGCCTGGGGCGTACTCCCTCCCTTCTCAGTGTTTGAACGCCGGTCTCCTCCTTAACTGACAGTCTTGCTCTGCGCTCTACATTCTTGTCTGAAGTTCCTTTTGAATTCCCTACTGGGTTTAACAATGTTTTACATACCTCTTTCTGATTGTTATGGAGAAATTTACCCATATCTACATTTTTTAACCCCTTCTTAATATTAAAGAGTCTTTTAGGTCAGCCCTCTGCTTTGTCTGTTTTGGAGTGAAGCACGCCAGCATGTGCTGCCCCTCCTGATTGTTACAAACTCTCAGTTTGGTTATATCTGCAAACTTTTTTTTTGTGCCTTCCCTCTCACCACTGCCTCCCCGTTCGGAGCTGTACGTTGCATATCTGCAGCTTCCTTGTAATACATATGTTCAAAGGACTTGCCTCCAGGTGTTTTTCAATTAGTCACCTTTTCTGTTGGGTTTGAATAGAGTGAGTGGGCAGAACAGCCCATCACTGTTGCTGAGATCGGAGGGAAGATTGCTTTCAAGGGCAAGCTCCTACTTGTTATCTGAAAGTTGACACGGACTGAAAGAAAGAGCAAAACTATTTCAGACATTGCATTCTCCTGGGCTCTTCTGTCAGCTTCATCCCTGTGAGTACGATTCAGGTCTATCTGCTTCTCTTGCCTTGACTTGCTGCATGGTTCCCTGGCCCCTCAGTACCACAATTTAAACAGTGGGTCAGTTACAGATGCAATCACAGGGGCTTGCTTCTGAGGAAACTACCCCATCAATTCCACCCCGTAATCCATCTGCACACAAGCACGTACAGCAGAGGACACTCCAATCTCTGCAAAAAGCAGACAGGCATGTAGTTTGTGAAGTGTGCACTTCATCGGCCATTTACACACGGCTTCACTGTGAAGTTTCTCCACTGCTTACAACTGTGCAGTTGGTTGTCTCCATCCTTGACCATTTCCCTGTGGGAGTCACTGATTGGCTTTACCTCATTCGTGATCCTTTGGGCGGAGACCACCAAGCAGTGCCTGTCTCCAGACGTGAGTGGATTTTGGCTCATCTGCCCTCCGGCAAGTTTTGAGTTTAGATCCTTGGCGCAACACAACACAACCTGACAGACTGGATGGGGCTTTTGGCTTTGTGCCAACAACGGTACATGATGCAGGTTGCACTGGGGACGTGGGGTGAACCCTGGTCTCACAAGATCCTTCATGAAAGTCAATATGGTGGAAATCTGGGGCCCAGAAACAGATCCTGAAGGCACTTCCTGCTAAATGAACTACATATCCTTTATCCCAAATCATTGTTCCCAATGGGCAACCAATTTACTCACTACCAATGGGCTACTTCCAATTGCATATATTTTCATTTTTGTGAACAGTCTTCTGTCTTATTGAACATTATTGAATGGCTTCTGCAAATCCTATTCATTGATATTCCCTCTACCACATTTCTTACCTTCTCAGACACTGTAATTGGTTATGTTAGACAGATTTCCTTCACAGATCCAAACATTCTGCTTGACTAAACATTCAGCTATTCTATCCCAATTTGCAAATTCTAGCATTCCTCACAACTGACTCTCAGCTAACTGGTTTGTTATTTCCAAATGTATTTCTTTCTATTCTAAAAGAGAGAAACAACTTTGAACCCTTTCCCATACATATATAAACATAGTCTATAGTATTGTTATATAGAACATCTCAGGTCCTTCAGCCCACGATGTTCTGCCGACCTTTTAACCAATCTAAGATCAATCTAACCCTTTCCTCCCACATTTTGTCATTCAAATATCCATGAACCTATCTAAGAGTTTCTAAAATGTCCCTGATGTATCTGCCTTTACCACCACCCCTGGTTCCACACACCCATCACTCTCTGTGTGAAAAAACCTACCTCTGATATCCCCAATATACTTTCCTGTAACCACTTTAAAATCCAGCCACTTAGTATTAGTCATTTCTGCCCTGGGGAAAAGTTTCTGGCTGTCCACTTGATCTGTGCCTCATACCATCTTTTGCACCTCTATCAAGTCACCTTTCGACATCCTTTCCTCCAAAGAGAAAAGCCCTAGTGACAGGATATATCAAGCATCACCTGTAATCCAAGACATCGAGTGAAAGGCCTGCAACAACCAGTCCTGTACCCCATCATTATACGTTGATAGTCCTGTACCCCATCATTATACATTGATAGTCCTGTACAGCCAATATCTCATGGCTATACTGAACAAATTTGTACTATCAATAGTGTACCTCAGTGTTACACATTGACTGTCCCTACTAGCTCATACTTTTCTCACTTTTTACAATGACAGACCTGTACAAATCAATAATGAACACCAGTGTTGCATAATCCTTACTTATTACAACACAGAAGAAGATATTCGACCCAACAAATTTATATGCCAGCTCCCAGCAAAGTGATCCCATTGGTCCCATCTACCTTCTCTTTATTTCTCTGTAACATTGCAATCTATTCACTCTCTTTCTCTGCCAGTCAAAACCACTTTGTTTCTTTAGCTGTCCGCCTCCACTAGGGATAATTTACAGTATCCAATGAATCCACCAGCCCACCTTTGGGGTGTGGGAGGAAACCAGAGCCCTCAGGGAAAATGTACATAATCACAGGGAAAACGTGCAAACTCCACATGGAAAGTAGCTGAGGACAGGATCTAACACAGGTCCCTGGAGTGAGGCAACAGCGCTAACTACTGTGTTTGTATTCCACCCAAGGCAGACTTGTATCAACCAATATTATTAACAGTGTTAAATAGTAACAGACTTGTACCAACCAATATTCTACACTACTGCTGTAACATATTATATTGCATACTAGATTAAAACAAATTTCTTGGAAGAGTATTCGTCAGGAAGGAAAAATTCATGACTTGTTCTGCAAGGGTTTGTTCAGGGCTAGGTTTGGCGTCTGTAATAATTTTATCCATCCACAATTATACACTGATGTAATCCTAGTGACGATGTTCAGTTCATTTCCTAGAATGACAGCCCTTCACTCAATGAGTCTAGATAATACTTCAGTTTTCTTGCTCACCCATATGTAAACAAGGTAGGTGGCAAATTAGTACACTGACGTCACTGTCACTTTGCCATCTGACTTCACCACCACCTCTCCACACCTTTTTGGCAGCACCCTCTGCAACTTATCATCTACAATCATCGGTCTCCTGAACCAGTGTGGCTAAACTTCACTCACCTCAACAATCAACTGATACCACAATCTACGAACTCACTTTCAAGGTCTCATGTTGTTAGTATTTTTTTAATTTGCAGTTTGTCTTTGTTTGCACTTTGGTTGTTTGCCAAACGTTTAGGTGTAGCTTTTTATTGGTTCTATTCTATTTCTCTATTCTACTGTGACTACCCTGCAAGAAAATGAATAGTATATGGAGACATATATGTACTTTAACAATAAATTTGCTTTGAACTTTTGAACTTAGAACTTGGTTTCTTTCACAGTGAGAGGGGAGCTGGTATGCAGGCTGCTTCCTTTATTCTGTTGTCTGTTCTCTTTGTGATAGGAACAGACTTCTAAGAGCTATAAAAGTAAACTGATCTACTTGAACTTCTTCCTGTCCACAGGCACTGAAACAACTGTACCTGTTCTGAATTGGCCAGATGCCTGGGACTCTGTCACCCTAGTCATTAGAAGAAGTCTCAAGAAGAAGGAAGTTCCCTCCTCACCATCTCAAGTGTGTTCAGTTGCTTCAACCTTCAATGCTCGCTCAGTCAACAGAAAGCCCTTCTAGGAATGCTTGAGGCTCAACTAAACAGCAGCGTCAAGTGCTCTAAACCTTTGCCAGGTGTCCAAGGGAGTTCTGGGGGAGACAGGAAGGAACATCTGCATATGTGATCAGCAACGCCTGTGAGAACTCACTGCATTGTGCCAGAGACAGAAAGGTTCATTCAGTTTCCAAGACTTGCCTTTAGCTGTTTGACAGGAGAAGATGAGCCAGACCTCACCTCAACCAGGACCTAGGAGCTATGAGAGCCACGAGAGGCTCCAGGAGAACCATGCTCTGCGTTATAACTACTTCTTATCCACCAACACCGTGTATGGGGGTAAGTTTGAATGAATAGATATTTTTGGGTTATGTTATTGATACTAGCGGAATGCATGACTGACTGATGAGGGTGCTGGGTGGATTGGATGTGAAACAATAACTGAATGTGGGAAAGATACTTATTTCCACTTCCACCCCTAACCCTACCCATCCCTCCCACTGCACACCCACCACCTCCTCTCCTGCAGCCCATGGACAAGTGTCACATGGAATGTGGCTTCCCTTTAGTTCAGAGGCTGGCAATGAAACACCACAACAGCACCAGGGTTGTACAACTATTGATGTTAATGGAGGACCACATTTCCCACAATGCAATGCTCTATAGAAACTGTAGAATCGAAGATCATTCTTAGGATGAGGGTGTCAGTGGCAAGTCTGGCATACATTGCCTCGTGAGACTTTTTCAAAGGACAGTCTGGATCTGTATGTGACACCAGACCCATAATCATAATGCTAACATACAGACCCAGACTGGGAAACAATGGTAGTGAATTCATTTTCTAAATGAATTTTGGTTTTTATGACAATCTGGCATATTTGTTGTTCCTGACACTGGCATTTTATTTATAGGTTTAAGTAAAATAATTCAAATGTTGACGCTAAAGCCTGGGATTTAAACTTGTAATATTTGGTGTATTAGTACAATCATGTCGATTTCTGGTCCAGTACCTTTCACCACCTTTATACCTGAGCCATATCACATGCTCCTCTCTCCTGGACAAACCCTTCAGGATCCTATCAATTGGGTGTATGTAACTGTAGAAAGCAACTTTCTGTTAGTGGGAAAAGATGCAATGTCATGAATGAGGAGAGGTCATTTAACATATTTACACTTCCCATTCTGTGCTCACATACAACTTTCCATCACTAACCAAATCCTGGGAAGCTGCTCAAAACGTAGCCTGGAATCTGAAGTACAACAGTGATGTTTGCTGCTAACCCAATCTTTGCCATTCCTAATGGGAAAATCCAGAGAGCAACACCCATTAGACCACTGTTGAGTTCAGTCGGAGTGCCTGTGCAATGGTTCTAAGATCTCAGAATGAAGAATAGTGACTGTTATTAAGGAATATCTTACTGTTACGTTGTGGAATGCAATGTCTGATGTGTGATGGTTAGGTGTTGGGATCTCCAAGAGGCTGTGCTCATGTCCAGTTGGAGAAAAGAAACAGATGCATATCCAATGTCACACATGCATCAAACACACAATAAGTACTCTGCTTCTGCTCTGAAATTTGTCCTCATTGTCCTTAGGGGAAATGAATCTTTGACGTAAAGTATGACTTGCTCAAACTACTATATCCTGTTGCTTAAAGCGTGTGATGAAGATGAATATTTTACCCCTGAATCTTCCTTTTGTGTTCATTCTAATGAACTATGGTCTTCTTTGGAGAGTTAGCGGTGGGACTACTGCACCTTTTGATGCATATTCATCACCTTGCTCAAAGGAGCATCATTTCGATGCTTGTCCTGTCAATGCACCAGGACATATTCAGGATTGTGATGGAGGAGTCTTGGTTTAAAATTTAACTCTGTGAGGACAACTGAGTCAATTTGAGTATTGACTGGCCTATAGTTTGTAGGGCTTTGCAATGTCAGCCTGGCTGACTTTAAACTTGGTGCTGCCAAGTCTGATGCCAGGTGGTCAGTCCAATTTTATTCATTTTCTTTTCAATAAAGGAGACAGGAAACAACTGAATGGTGTAGACCATAAGAAACAGGAATAGGAGTGTTCTGCCATTCATAAAACCTTAGAAGAATTAGAGTGAATCACATAGCCCCTGTAGTAAAGGAAATTGAATAAGATTGGCAGGTTCCTTCAGATTCAGATTAGTTTATTGTCGTATACAGCAAGGTGCAATGAAATCCTTGCTTGTGTGAAACTCACAGAGTAAACATAATACGTGGTAATAATAACTACAGCAACAAAGATGGCAACAAGCACAAAACAACAGTGGTGTAAAGTGTAACACGATGGTGTAAAGACATGCTGAATTCTGAAGCAGGGAAAAAGAATTGGCAAAGTGACAACGATGGAATAACCAAGAGAGGTAGAATTAAGCTTCCAAAACCATGGTAGCATCACTGGGTCACGAGAATGTGAAACAGGTGATTAATTCAGAACTCTGATAGCAGTGGGGAAGAAGTAGTTTTTATTTAGAGATACAGCATGGAGTAGGCCCTTCTGGCCGACTGAGCCACACCACCCCAGCGACCCACTGACTTCAACCCCCGTCAAATCACAGGACAATCTACAATGACCAATTAACCTACTCACCAGACTGTGGGAGGAAACCTGCTTGCACACTGAAAGGAACGTACAAAGTTGCATACGGAGAACACTGGAACTGAATGAACTCTGAACTTGGATGGCCCGAACTGTAATAGCATTGTGCTAAGTGCTGCACTGTAGTTCCGCCATGGTCTGGTCTGATAGGCTTACAAGCTCCTATATCTTCTCTCAGTGGGTAGAACCGAGTAAAGGGAATTCCCAGGATAACAGGCGCCCTTGATGACACTAGCCTTCCTGAAGTAAAGATGGACTGGATGGAAGGAAGTGTCAAGTCTGTGATAAACAGTAATGTTTACACTCTCTGCAGGCTACATTAATCCAGAGCAGTACCTTTGCCATACTAGGCTGGGACGTATCTCGTCAGGATACCTTCTATAGCGCAACTGTAGGAATTCAAAAGAATCCCCGTGGACATCACAAATCTTGTCAGATGCCTATGGAAGCGCACATGCACCCTGGTCCCTTCATCATTGTGAAAGGACCAGGTGAGATTGCTGGTGGTATGGGTGCCTAGGAACTTGAAGGTGTCACCCAACTCCAAGAAACTACCTTGATGAGGACAGAGTTGTTGAGTTGGTTCCAGTCATGCGCTCATGGGCTTACAGGGCATAGAGCAGGAGACTGGGCACACAACTGTAGGGAGCACAGTTCTGTGATTGTCCTGTGATTAAGAGTCATGGTGGATGATATGTTATGACCAATCGCCTCTGATTGTGGTCTGCTGGTTAGAAAGTCTAGAAGCCATTTGCAGATTGTGGAGTGGGGGTGGGGGGGGCAAGTAGCAAGGCCAAGATCCAAGAGTCCCTCACCATCCTGGTAGTTTTATAGTCATTATTACAAACACTAGTCGTTGTCATCAACTTCTTCCTTTAAGTCTTCAGATGGGATTTGAACCAATACTCCTGGAATATTATTTCAGACCTCATTAGTCTTGTAACTTAGCCACAGCACCACCAATTTAACTAGTTGGATTATTGTGGCCATCACCTGATGCCACACCTTAGAAAAGATGGTAAAGACTTGGAAAGTATATTCACACAAAGAGACGTTGTAGTTAGGAATCTACTGCTAGAAAGGTTGTCAAAATTAGCTTTCAATAGGTTGTTGAAAGTTGGAAGTGGAAATGTGCGTTTGCTTTGGGGAAAGAATGTGAATCACCAACTAATCTTTGAAAGATAGCACAAACTTTGATAGCCAAATGGCTCCCTTCAGCACTATTACCGTTTGGATTCTCAGTGTCCAGTTTAGTATGTGCACATTGTTAATTACACACAAGACTGGCCTACTGCTTGGAGCAATAACCCTGCATCAAATACTCCAATGGCCAGCTCAAACTTTACATTTTACCTAATGAGACTGTGCTAAAAATGTTGAAATGAAAGGAACCGATACATCCCACATCATCTTGGGTTTAACAGCCAAGGTAGGACATGACAAAGGTTTCTGATTTTGAGCTCTGTTGGATCACTTTGAAGCTGAATCTAGATAAAATAAATCAAAATATCTTGTCTTGAGCTATATAATGGGAAATTGTCTGTTGCCAAGTTTTATACATTTATGAATCATATTTGTCATTCATACAGGTCCCTCGTGATATTGAAATGTCTTGAAATGATTCACATTGAATTAATTGTGGGTACTACGACTGTCATTTTCTTGACAATCACAGGAACAATACGAGCTCAGAAAGAACATTCATACAACCTAAACCTGTTCTTGCTGATGGTTATGGGACTTGTAGTAAGTTTGTAGGGCTTTCTTAGAAGATTGTGTAGGTTTGTCATGTCACCAAAAAATTTGACAAACTTCTATAGAGGCACAGTGGAGAGTTTCCTAACTATCTCCTAGCCCATCACAGGCAAAGCCCTCTCCAACCTTGAATACATTTACATGGAGCACTGCCGTGAGAAATCAGCATCCATCATCAGAGACCCCCACCACCAAGCCCATGCCTTTTTCTTGCTACTAACATCAGATAGGTAGTATAGTAGCCTTAGGTTCAACACCACCAGGTTCAGGAACAGTTATTACCCTACAACCATCAGGATCCTGTACTGGTGTGGATAAGTTCCTTCACCATTATTCTGAACTGATTTTGCAACCTGCAGAGTTTCAAGGATTCTTTGTAACTCATGTTCTCAGTATTATTCTTATTTGCACAGTTTGTATTCTTTTGCTTATTGGTGTTTATCAGTCATTGTCTGTTTGTGTATAGTTTTCATAAAATTCTATTGTATTTCTTTTTTCCCTGTATATGCCTGCATGAAAATGAATCTTAAGGTAGTGCATGGTAATGTATACACACTTTGGTAATAAGTATGCTTTGAACTTTGGTCATGTTGTAGGACTGTGGGAGGAAGGTGCCACTGCTCCTCAGTGATGCTGTAGGTCCTGTGAACACGTGGATGAGACTTTAGTTTAATGTTGGATTGTGCTAAGTAAGCCACTCTCTAGAGCTGTTGAACACAGTAGAAGGGAACAGGACCAGGAAAGTTATGGACTAACATCTGCTATGTTTGCTTATGACTCATATACCACATACAGACAGTTACATACAGACAGACCACTTTTCTAACTAACAGATATTACTTATTAGATAGATAGATAGATAGATAGATACTTTATTCATCCCCATGGGGAAATTCAACTTTTTATCCAATGTCCCATACACTTGTTGTAGCAAAACTAATTACATACAATACTTAACTCAGTAAAAAATATGATATGCATCTAAATCACTATCTCAAAAAGCATTAATAATAGCCTTTAAAAAGTTCTTAAGTCCTGGCGGTAGAATTGTAAAGCCTAATGGCATTGGGGAGTATTGACCTCTTCATCCTGTCTGAGGAGCATTGCATCGATAGTAACCTGTCGCTGAAACTGCTTCTCTGTCTCTGGATGGTGCTATGTAGAGGATGTTCAGAGTTATCCATAATTGACCGTAGCCTACTCAGCACCCTTCGCTCAGCTACCGATGTTAAACTCTCCAGTACTTTGCCCACGACAGAGCCCGCCTTCCTTACCAGCTTATTAAGACGTGAGGCGTCCCTCTTCTTAATGCTTCCTCCCCAACACGCCATCACAAAGAAGAGGGCGCTCTCCACAACTGACCTATAGAACATCTTCAGCATCTCACTACAGACATTGAATGACGCCAACCTTCTTAGGAAGTACAGTCGACTCTGTGCCTTCCTGCACAGGGCATCTGTGTTGGCAGTCCAGTCTAGCTTCTCGTCTAACTGTACTCCCAGATACTTGTAGGTCTTAACCTGCTCCACACATTCTCCATTAATGATCACTGGCTCCATATGAGGCCTAGATCTCCTAAAGTCCACCACCATCTCCTTGGTCTTGGTGATATTGAGACGCAGGTAGTTTGAGTTGCACCATATCACAAAGTCCTGTATCAGTTTCCTATACTCCTCCTCCTGTCCATTCCTGACACACCCCACTATGGCCGTGTCATCAGCGAACTTCTGCACATGGCAGGACTCCGAGTTATATTGGAAGTCTGATGTGTACAGGGTGAACAGGACCGGAGAGAGTACGGTTCCCTGCGGCGTCCCTGTGCTGCTGACCACCGTGTCAGACCTACAGTCTCCCAACCGCACATACTGAGGTCTATCTGTCAAGTAGTCCACTATCCAATCCACCATGTGAGAGTCTACTCCCATCTCTGTTAGTTTGTGCCTTAAGATCTTGGGCTGGATGGTGTTAAAGGCACTAGAGAAGTCAAGGAATGTAATCCTCACAGCACAACTGACCCCCTCTAGGTGAGAGAGTGATTTGTGCAGTAAATACGTGATAGCATCCTCCACTCCCACCTTCTCCTTATACGCAAACTGAACAGTGTAGTGCCCCCCTCGTGTGTCACCACAGCAGTTCCGCATTCACAAGTTGTCGGGCTGGTTGTATATCCCCATTTGCTTAGTGACACCTTTGAACGACCTACACCAGTCCTCAGTCTGTTCAGGCACTTCCAGGTTGCCCAGTTGCAATTAGTTCCTGGGGGAAGGCTTTCATCCGGTGGAATTTCCATCGTTTGGGGTTGTTTGAGACTGGTGAGCCGGTCTTTCCACAAGGCGATGCGGGCTTCAGATGGGGTTGATTGTAGTGAAACGACACTGCTCATGAAGCTCTTCCTTGACTGGGTGTAGGTGTATGACCATGTAGAGGGTGCCTCTCATCTGATGTTTGACAGAGTCATTCTTTCTTGCTGGCTACCATTCTTCTTATATCGGGGGAGCGATACCCGCCAGGATATATACGCTGTTGGTGTTTGTTAGTTTTAAGCAACCTGTGATAAGTTGGCAGCTCATCGCTAGAGGAACCCTGTACGGTTACAGATCTTGCCGAATTCAACAACGAGGCACGAAAAGCAAGAGCCTAACTGAAGAACTTTATGCTGGGATGGACTGGAGCTGAGAACTAGTTATAGAAACATAGGAATCTACAGCACATTACAAGCCCTTGCAACCAACTCTAGAAAATGTCTAGAATTTCCCTACCGCATAGCTCTCTATTTTTCTAAGCTCCTTGTACCTATCTAAGAGACTCTTAAAAGACCCTATTGTATCCACTTCCACCACTGTCGCTGGCAGTGCATTCCACACACCCACCACTCTCTGTGTGGAAAAACTTACCCCTTGACATCCCCTCAGTACCTACTTCCAAGCACCTGAAAACTATGCCCCCTCATGTTAGCCATTTCAGCTCTGGGTAAAAGCCTTTGGCTATCCACATGATCAATGCCTCTCATCATCTTATACACCTCTATCAGGTCGCCTCTCATCCTCCATCGCTCCAAGGAGAAAAGGCCAATTTCACTCAACCCATACCCAACTTCTATATTCAGAGCCCTAACTGATAAAGGGCAGCATGCCAAAAGCTTTCTTCGTCACTTTGTCTAACTGCAACACTACTTTCAGGGAAGGGAACCATGTCTAGGTACTCCGAGGTCCCTCTGTTCTACAACACTCCTTAGGGCCCTACCGTTCACTGTGTAAGTCCTACCCTTATTTGAATTTCCCAAAATGATTAACCCCACACTTAAATGATGACCAAAACCTCTAGGAAGAATAAAAGTGTAGACTATTTTCTGAACGGGGGGAGAATTTGGAAATTGGATGAGCAAACGGACGTGGGAGGCCTAGTTCAGGATTTCAGGTTGAGTAGGTAGTAAGGAAGACAAATACAATGTTAGCATTCATTTCAAGAGGACTAGAATAATAAAGCAAGGATATGGTGCTGAGATTTTATAAGGCATTGGTCAGTTGCATTGGAATATTGTGAATAATTTTGGGCACTGTATGTGAAAGCCCTGGAGAACATCCTGAGGGGGTTCACCAGAATGGATCCAGGAATGAAAGGCCTAACATATGTGAGCAATTGTTCTGAGCCTGTACACAATGCAGTTGAGAAGGATGATGCACTATTTCATTGAATCCTACTGAATACTGAGAGGTCTGGATAGACTGGACATAGAGAGTTTAGGGTGCAAGAGATCTGCTCATTATAAATGGACGTTGATGAATCTGAGGAATTCATTTCCATAGAAGGAGTTGGAGGCCAAGACATTAGGTACACTTAAAGTCAAAGTTCTTGGTTGGTAAAGAGTTTAAGGGGAAGAAGAAGAAGGTGGGAGAATGGGGTTGAAACAAAAACAAGCCATGATTAAATGGCAGAGCAGACTAGATGGGGTGAATGGCCTAATTCTGCTCCTATGTCTTATGGCATAAAATCGTGGTCAGAGATGCTTATGAGCCTTAAGAGATAGAGAGAAATATACAGAGAAATCTATAGAGTGGGAATTGCTTCTCAGACACTGAAAGCACAGCCTGCAGAGCTGGGGGAACGCAGCGACATTAGGAAGATGGGAAGCTGGAAAGGTTACATGAACACAGAAGGAACAAGCCAGCTGGGGGATTCGAAGGCACTGTCAGGGCAACCTAGCTCTCTAGCCAAGAGTGTCACTGGTGTGCTGTAGAAAAGCCTGCACACTGCATGGTCCCAGATTCTGTTGGCTGAGGATGGATGTTGATCAGAGCACGTGAGATAGCTCCCTTGGTGCTCCGGAAGACAGGTGACCACTAGCAGCCACCTGAGGGGCTTTGGTGTAATGTCGCATCTGAAGGCTGGTTCTCTTGACAGTGCAGCACTGGTGTATTCTGTGCTCATATCTTAAAGAGCGGAGTTTGGAACCACCAACTATGAAATGCGCATAGTCAGAGTACTGAGCAGCAGCAACAGACACACTCAATGCCTCTCTCAATGTGAAACAACAGAGCAGGGCAGCCATGCTCACTTTTTGTTAGCCGTCCAATATTCAACGATTGACAGTCCATTAGGGAATGTATCAAGGCTTAAGGCAGATTTATACTTGTGCATATTGGCTCCGCCGTAGCCCTGATTTTCACTTCTGTGTAGCTCTACATCGTAGCGAGCATGCTTTGGTGTGTGCCAAGATGCTAGTTGGCAGTGGGGGTTCTATGCCATTGTGTTGAGGGACATGGACGAGGAAATGCATTTCAAACACTTATGCATGTCGGCAGGTAGATTTGACGATTTGGTTAATCTAGTTCACATTGGTGTACAGACATGGTGGAGAAGAAGCGACCGGAAATGAGTAAGAGAAACTGCGATGCTACCAAGCGAACCAATCACAGTTCTTGTGGTCTGCATCGCCGCAACACATGAGTTAATTTTTTGGGGAGGTGCACATCACTCTACGGCGTAGGGTACGCGGTACCTACGGCGTTGATGCAATGCACAAGTATAAATCAGCCTTTAGCAGTAAATCAAACAGCAGACTCTTAATTAGTTACTAACAGATTCACTCAAGTAATTACAAGGCTATGGTCTCCTTAAGGGATTTTCTGAATCCTTTGCATTTATCAGCTGGTCTCCAGGCCACTGTTGCTTGCTGATCTGTGGGCTTTGTGAGCCTGGAGTACTTTGGGATCTCTGCAATCCGCTTTTCTCATGAAGGTGCTAATGTTCACAACGAGCCTGCAGCTAATTTGACCTTGATCTTTTGTTTTTAACCATAAAGCTTCCCTTCCAATGCAGAGATTTGTGTTGTACAAAACAAAACCTCCCTGTGGGATTCACGGCGGTGTAATTAGACGAAAGTGTGGCACTGAGCCTCAGAAGGGACATTAGGCCAAGTAGCAAAATATAAACTTGTCAGCGAAGCAGGTTTGAAGGAGCATGTTGAAGAAAATACAAGAGTTGGACAGGGTTAGTGAGAGTATTACAGAACTCAGAGCCTTGGGACGGCGTTGTTATGATCTGGAAATAATTGCCTGAAAGCCAGTTCATTAGTAATTTTCAGATAGGGACTGGATAAGTACTAGAAAGAGGATCATTGTAAATAGAAGGTGGGGGTCTGTGGCTAATTGGCAAACCCCCTGAGCTGGGATTGAACATGCTCCTTCAATGACTCTACAGCACGGCTCCAAGTGACGACGAGGGTGTGGGGTGTGGTGAGAACTAGCTCTCGGAGGATGGTAGGGCAGGAGGAAGGTCTGAAGCTACAGCTGAGGGTAGCAACAGCTCCCCATCCTCCACAACTCACTCCTTTCTTCAACTCCTTGCCCCTTTACTTTCGTCCCAGCCCACCCTCTCTTCCTTTCACCCCCCCCCCCCACAGGGGTGATTGCCATAGAGTGCAGTTGCCACTTGTTGAGGTGCAGTGTGGGTGCACAAAGTTAATTTGTGTAGTCAAGGGGTGGCACAGTAGTGTCGTGCTTAGCTAGACGCTATTACAGCACCAGCAACTAGGAGTCAGCTTTGCTGCTGTCTGTAAGGAGTTTGTACGTTCTCTCCATGACCATGTGGATTCCCTCTGGTTGCCCCAGCTTCTTTGCACATTCCAAAGATGTATGGGTAATAGGTTAACGGGTCCATGGGTGTAATTGGCAGTGCAGACTCATTGGGCCAGAAGGGCCTGATGCCATGCTGCATCTCTAAATAAATATAATCACAATTGCATCCAATTGTCTCCTGACTCCATTTACACTGCCCTGCTCAATGCCCTTTCCATGGTAACTCACTTCCCAGGCCCATTAGCTGCTGTGAAGTGTGTTTCAAGGGTCTGCATGAGGGTTTGCAGTCTGTGCTTAGGGAATCACAACCTGCTGGCAGGGTGAGAGTCAGAGTAATCGTCCCTTGATGTTTATTAACAAAAAATTACAAGGTTCTCAGTGAAAAGCATGCAGTTCAGAGTGGGTAGGTTTGGCATGAATTCCTTTTGGCTAAACATTGTGTTTGAATATGCTCCGCAGGACTGTGCATTCTGAATCCAAGGTCCTAATTTAAAACTGGCCACTTTATTGAATTTCATCCATGGTAGATGTTAAACCATGTCACCCACGCAGAAACACACAGGCGTGCACGTGCAAATCTCTTCTGTCTCCTATCCTCCAACATGCTTGTCTCTCCAATACCCTCACTTCCACTGACCCTCACGAGGCCTTAAGACCCTGCTCACTCAACCCCCTCTCTAATGTAGGGGTGGCAAACGTTTCTAAGAACATGTGCTAAAACTGGCAATAATCTTCAAAAAAATCCTTCTCTTGTGCCACAGCAATTTTGAGCAGGGATTATCATCGATTAATGAGTTAGTAAGAATAATTATGGACTTTTTTTGGAAAGGAAAAAGGATGTGCCCTGTTGCTTATTTACGTGTATTAATAGTTTTACCATTAATAAAAGTATAACAGAGACAGACTGGGCGACAGAATAGTGTAGTGGCTAACACAATGCTGTATGGTACCAGTAACCCAGGTTCAATTCCTGCAGCTGCCTGTAAGGAGTTTGTACATTCCCCCCTTGGGATTCCTCTGTGTGCCCTAATTTCCTCACACATTCCAAAGCCGTACCAGTTGGTAGATGAATTGGCCATTGTAAATTGTCCTGTGGCTAGGCTAGGGTTAAGTTGGGGGATTCCTGGGCAGCACAGCTCGAAGGGCCAGAAGGGTCTATTCTGTACTGTCTCAATAAATAAATAAACAAAGCATTTTAGAAAACCTGTTCAAAAATTATTAATATCAATATTTTAAACAGACAACTGAAAAATAACATCATTTCTAAATAGTATTGTTATTGTTACTGCCTGGGAGGTGTGAGGCAAGAACTCTCTCAACATTTTAGAAGTATCTGGATGAGTAGTAGAATAGCCTGTCCTGCATAAATGGGGTTGGTGTAGATGAGTCCTTGGTTGGTGATGCGATGAAGGGCCCAGTTCTGTGCTCGTGCCTTTATGAGTCTTTGTCCAGACTCCCACCATTAGTCACCCACCCTTATGATTTGGGCTGCACAGTAGCATAGTGGTTAGCACAACGCTTTACAGTACCAGTGACCCCGGTTCAGTTACCATCTCGCAACCGTTTCAGGCTGTCGTCGTTCATCAGGACTGGAGAGGAAGGAGGCAGAAGCCAGAGTAAGAAGGTGGGGGGAGAGGAAGGAGGACAAGCTGGCAGGCGATAGTTGGGTGGCGTTTGCCCTCTCCCCACCCCCACCTTTTTATTCTGACCCTCTTGAAAAGAAAATCTACATCAATTCATCTCTTAATCTCCCACCTTTTACACTTTACCTTAAACCATGCCTCCATGCCATGCATCCCTGCTGAAGGGAAAACTTGCTAACTATTTATCCGATCTAAACCATTTATAATTTTGTGTATCTTAATCAGTTTCCTCCTCCCCCCAGACTTCTTCACAGCTTCTCACATCTAGTCTCTGCTCATAACTAAAATACTCCATCCCAAACAATATCCTAGAGAATCTCCCCGGACTCTTCTCAGTCCCATCATATACATAGAACATAGAAATCTACAGCACATTACAGGCCCTTCGGCCCACAGTGTTATGCCGACCATGTAACCTACTCTAAAGACTGCCTAGAATTTCCCTACCACATAGCCCTCTATTTTTCTAAGCTCCATGTACCTATGTAAGAGGCTCTTAAAAGACCCTATTGTATCCACTTCCACCACCGCCGCCGGCAGTGCATTCCACGCACCCACCACTCTCTGTGTGAAAAACTTACCCCTGACATCTCCTTGGTACCTACTTCCAAGCACCTTAAAGCTGTGCCCCCTTGTGTTAGCCATTTCAGCCCTGGGAAAAAGACTCTGGCTATCCACATGGTCAGTGCCCCACATTACCATAGACATCTTATACTTCTCATGGTGCGGCAGCCAGAACTTTTACACAGTATTCCACCTGTTATATCAAACTAATATAATTGCACCTTAAACTTCTGCCTCCCATATTCTATGTCCCATTTAATAAATCAACTATTTCAAATGCTTACTTAACTAACTTCTGTCATCTTCAAGAACCCAAGGACATACCCACCAAGATCCCTCTGTTCCTCAATACTTTCTTGGATTGTATCATTTATTGTATACACACAGTGGGCTCTTTATTACATTACACCTGTATACTTGCTCATTAATGCAAATATCTAATCAGCCAATCATGTGACAGCAACTCAGTACATAAAAGCACACGGACGTGGCCTAAAGGTTCAGTTGATGTTCAGACCAAACATCAGAATGGGGAAGAAATGTGGTCTAAATTACTTTGACTGTGGAATGATTGTTGGTGCCAGATGAGGTGGTTTGAGTTACTTCAGAAACTGCTGATCTCCTGGGATGTTCACACACAACAGTCTCTAGAGTTTACAGAGAATGGTGTGAAACACAAAAAAGCAATCCAGCAAGCAGCAGTTCTGTGGGCGAAAACGCCTTGTTAATGAGTGAGGACAGAGGAGAGCGGTCAGACTGGTTCAAGCTGACGGGAAGGTGACAGCAACTCAAATAACTGCGTATTACAACAGTGGTGTGCAGAAGAGCGTCACTGAATGCACAACATGTCAAACCTTGAAGTGGATGGGTTACAGCAACAGAAGACAACGAACATACTCAGTGGCCTCTTTATTAGGTACAGTACAGGAGGTGGCAGCTATGTGTATATACTTGCCTTTTTTGTTCTTCCAAAATGTAACTGCTCACATATTTCAGGATTAAATTCCATATCCCTTATTCTACCCAATTTTACCAACTGATCAAATTGTTCTGTAGCCAAGCTCTACACTCCTTCAAATTGCCAAAAGCTGTATACATAAATGACATTGTAGATTCCATGTCTTCTGTTCTTAACATGTCTTGCCATGCTCTTAATTGCTGTATTTATCTTAAAGACAAAGTGAACCCAATCTGCTTCTGGTTCATAAAAATTCAATGGATTTCCAGAGAGATGGGTTCGTACTTGCCTGGGAATCTTGGCTGTTGCAAGACCTCAAGAATGTGCTGTGTGCACACAGATTTTCTCTTTAAGAATGGGAGAGGAATTCCAGCTCCAGCTCCCAAACATGTACAGCACCGCCTGGGCTCGCAGGGATATGGAAATTTGAGCTGTGGCCAACAGAAACAAGGAATGAAACAAAATGGATTAAAATGCGGAGACAAAAAAGGAAATGGGACTTCCTGAGCTGCACTGACATTCTAAATTCTAAATTGAAGTTAATCCTTCAATTTTACAGAGTTTAGAACTCTCCCCCTACTCCTCTTTTCCATTCCCCCGCTCCACCCTTTCTCCCAGGTGTACACTCACCCCTCTCGCCTGCCTCCCTCCCTAACCCCACTCGCTCCCCCAGGCATCCTTCCACCTCCCTGCCTCCCATTGTGCTTACTCTCACAATATTTCTTTTCCCAATCCATCCTCCCCTTTTCTCACTTGCAATATCTCCCCAGGAAAGCGAGGGGGAATGAATGAGAGCTAGGAGAGTGTCATGAATGAAGGGCAATGAGAGAGGGATGGCGGGGTAGTGGAGGGATGAGGAGGACTGAGGGAGGTGGGGGGGTCATGTCAGAGGATAAGTAAGGGAAGCATCAGTTCAGTATCAGCTGGGAATGGAGGAGAAAAGTTGAGTCATATGGTTAGGAAGGAGGGCTGGAGGGCAAGGGCTTCCTTGTGAAGCCACTGTGGGATACTGTAGCTCCTCCTGGGCTGAGGCAGAGCTCTTTCCAGGGCTTCTTCTGGTTGGTCGATTGCCATATTGCTGTTTCAGGGCAGCAGGCAGTGAGAGACCTACCCCCGATTAAGGGTAACACCACATTGCACAGCCAGTGACAGGGTCTGACCACCTTCCCTGTGAGCAGGCTCACGTGAGGCTCGCTCAGCTCCGAGGTCACTGGCGTTGCCTGACCCTTGGGCCAGGCCCCCGTGTTTTAATCCACCAGCCCTCAAACCCCAGTCAGCTTTAAAGTGCCATCCCAATTATTTGTGTTTTCAGATTATATTAGATTTATTTATTAATCACATGTACATTGGAACATACAGTGAAATGGGTCGTTTGCATTAACATCCAACACAATCTAAGGGTGTGCTGGGGAGGGGGCAGCCCGCCCGAGCAAATCAAGACTGTACATTTGTGGTCCTAATATTCTGCTCTGAAGATTCTTACTTGTTATAGTTGTGGCCTCCCCTAATTCCTTCCTCTGAGTGGAATCAACTGGTATCTCTTTCTCTGATTTTAAGACGTCCATGGAATCAAATTCTCATCATCTTTCTGTGGACAAATGGGATTAATGCAGATGGACAGAGTGGTTGGCAGGGATATGCAGGGCCGAAAGGCCTTTTTCAGTGCTGTACAACCCTGTTCCTCCAGGGAAAGAACCTGAGGCTGAATACAAACAGTACATAGCCTGTGAGGTATGGAGAAGCAGAGCCCATCAGAGGGATTGTTCCTGTGATGTGTTCCCACTAGAGGGCACCTGTGGCATTCCCTCTCTGGCCACATTTTCTTCTCTTTTATATTCATCCTTTCCTTCTACCACCTCCATGCTTTCTTTTCCCTCGACCAACTTCCCGTTTTCCTTTTTGTCTCTCTCCATTTTCTTCAGTTAATATTTAACCATCTGTTTTTTTCTCTGTCTGTCTCTGTTGAGTCCCAGTCTAGTCTCCTCCTAATTCCATCTATCTCTCTCTCTCTCCCACTTCCATCACTCCTTCTCAGTTACTCTGAACTGCTTCATTTCGCTCCCTCTCTCACTAAATACTTTCAGTTTAGTCTCTGTCAAAACGTCCCTCTTTCTGCTCCTCACTCTCTATTGTCTCTGTGAGCATCTCTCTGTTCCTGTCCACTTTCACTATACTGTTTTCTCTCTCTCTGTCTCTCATTCTCTATCTTTCTGATGCTCTCACCCTCACTTACATTCACCATTTCCATCATTTGTTTATCCTGTTCCTCTTGTTTCCCTCATTCTGCCCAAAGTGTGCCTCCTCTTTTCTCCCTGCTCTCTTTCCACCCATCACTTCCTTCCTTCTTAAGCAGCCCTGCTTCCTTAATTTATTTTATACCTGCTGTTGAACTTTGCAGTTAGTTTCTTGTGCAGTAAAGCATAATCTATTTCTCATTTAAAATTAATGAGTGGGTTTCTTGTTCCTCTGTAAATGAGAGGGTGCTTTTCACTGGATTGTGGTAGATTGTCACAGAGCAGCTGTCCGTCCAAGACTCCAACTTTCCTCGTGGCCAGGTGATGACTGTAGCTAGGTTCTAGGTTCATTCCCAATAAAGAGACTTGAAAATGTTGGCAACTCTCTAGTAATCAACCTGAAGAAATGTGTCAGATTTCCTTATGACGTAAAAGGCCATTCAGCCCATCAAGCTGATTTTGACTCTTAGGATTATCTCATTCACCACGTATTCTCCCAATACCCCAGCTTTCTTACTCACATGTGCACCTTATTTTTTCCCCCAGCCACCTACACAGTCACCAATTAATCTACCCACTTGTACGTACTTAGAATGTGTCAGGGAACTGGAGCACCCAGTCGAATCCCACACAAGCACAGGGGAATGCACAGGCCGCGTTGGAAGTCAGAATCAATTCCGGCTTGTTGGATCTGTCAGGTAGCTGCATTACCCGAAGCACCTCTGTGCTGTCCTCAGAATCAGCATCGCACCGCCCTCACAGTCCTGCCCTGGAATGTAGGACCGGACCATGTGCTCCAGTCCTGGTCTCAACATATCGATGCAGTTATAAAGAAGGCAAGACAGTGACTATACTTCATTAGGAGTTTGAAGGGATTTGTTATGTCAGCAATTACACCCAAAAACTACGATAGATGTACCATGGAAAGCATTCTGACAGGCTGCATCACTGTCTGGTATGGGGGGTGGGGGGCTACTGCACAGGACCAAACAAAGCTGCAGAGGGTTGTAAGTTTAGTGGGCTCCATTTTGGGTACTAGCCTACAAAGTACCCAAGGTACCTTCAAGGAGCAGTGTCTCAGAAAGGCAGCATCCATTATTAAGGACCTCCAGCATGCAGAGCATGCCCTTTTCTCACTGTTACCATCAGGTAGGAGATACAGAAGCCTGAAGGCACACACTCAGTGATTCAGGAACAGCTTTTTTCCCCTAGCCATCTGATTCCTAAATGGACATTGAACCCTTGAACAATACCTCAAATTTTAAGTACATATTATTTCTGTTTTTTGCACGATTTTTAATCTATTCAATATGTGTATACTGTAATTGATTTATTTATTGTTATTTTCTTCTTCTTCTTCTTCTTCTATTTTATGTATTGCATTGAACTGCTGCTGCTAAGTTAACAAATTTCATGTCACATGCCGGTGATAATGAACCTGATTCTGATTCCGAGTCTTTGTGAAGTCGGACTTGAACCTTGTGATCCAGAATCAGGATGTTACCTATTGAGCCTTTTAATAAGCAAAGCCAACTAAATACACCATAAATACTGCTGAAGGGTAACCACTATCATGATACAGGAGTTACCTAATCTGTGTGCGCGTGTGGTGTATCTTTGCATAATATGTAAATAAATTATATCAATACAGAACGTGGTGATGATGTTATCATGAGTATTTAAGATATAAGCTCCATGTGCTAATGTAACCTGCTGTAGTTTAAAAATAAAGCCCACACCTTTGTTGAATTGAATTGTACTGAATTGACTTTATTTCTTACATCCTTCACATACACGAGGAGTAAAAATCTTTATGCTACGTCTCCTTCTAAATGTGCAATCATAGTAATTTATAATAAATGGAACAGTCAATGTAGCATAGAAATACACTCAAATCAGCATGAATTCATCAGTCTGATGGCCTGGTGGACAGAACTGTTGGTTCTGGCTTTTATGCTGCGGTAATGTTTCCCGGATGGTAGCTGCTGGAATAGATTGTGGTTGGGGTGACTTGGGTCCCCAGTGATCCTTTGAGCCCTTTTTTCACACCTGTCTTTGTAAATGTCCGAAATCATGGGACGTTCACAACTGCAGATATGCTGGGCTGTCCGCACCACTCTCTGCAGAGTCCTGCGATTGAGGGAGGTACAGTTCTCATACCAGACAGTGATGCAGCCAGTCAGGAAGCTCTCAATTGTGCCCCTGTAGAAAGTTCTTAGGATTTGGGTGCCCATACCAAACTTCTGTTCTGAAGTTCCTGGTTTCCTGGAGGTATTATAGTGTACCAGGACTCTCAGTATTGTCGAAGGTCCATTGCAGTGCATGGTAAGAATACAAGGAAACAGGAACAGAAGTAGGTGACTTGGCTCCACAAGCCTGCCCTGCCATTCAGTATGAAAGCAACTGATCCACCCCAGGTCTCACCTCCTCTGTGCCTGATCCCCACTCTGTCATCCCTAACCCTACTTCCAATGAACTGGCCTCCACAACTCTCAGTATCTGACATTTCCAGAAGTTCAGTCTTCTCTGTGTAAGAAGGTGGTAGGCCTCTTTATTTATCTACCGATGCTGGTCTGGGACATTGTCCTCCTCGTGCTTGTAGACTGTGAGAGAACATGATTGTTTCTGCTCACCTGAGGTAATGTACAGAGGACAAGGAATTAGCTTGTGCCAATCTTCTGGCAGGAAACCAATGTTAGCAAACTTCTTAATACTCTAAAATACTCATTAAATTCATTAGTACCTATTTAAAATGGAGCTATTGGGCTGCCTTGTGTAGTAACATTCTGTTCAGGAAGATCAGATAGCTCTCTGCCATTTTCCAGTGTTGAATGGACATTTTCTCACAGTTCTGACCCCAAGAAGCAGATGTTAATGTGCCACTCACAAGCAGCACCACCTATATTGCCTTGGATCTCCTCTGGAGCCACCTGTGCAGCTAAATGACCCTTTCAACAGTCGCAGTCATGAGAAACAGAAGAATGCTCATTTTGCTTTTCAAGATTTTTCTGAACTACTGCAATGGCAACATGTCCCTGATTTTTCCTGCCTTGGGTTTCCTGGGTGCTCTGATTTTGAAAGCCGGGCCAGCCTCTTTTGCTCCCTTGGGATGACAAGATGTCCGTTCCACTGTCCTACTGATGTTATCATTACTGGAGCACCAGAGCATTCCCAGGTAAAGGTTCCTCTGGCTGGCCAGAATGGATTGATGTAAGGTGTGATCACTCAAGGATTACTTCCTCGGTCAAAGTCTGTGCTGACCATCAAGCACACAATTACACTAATTCCAATTTATTCTTCCCGCATTCATTATGAGAAAGGTGGAGAAGACTTCTGTTGCTACCTTTCTGGTCAGATGTCTTTCTTCGGTCTTTTACTTATTCCTGTGGGCTTGCTCAGTGTGGCTCTTGACTGTCTCATTTAAATCTGCAACCACACGCTGTCACAGGAACAAACACTCTGGACTTGAATGTGACGTACATAGTGCAGTCTTTGAGATAGAGAATTGGAGAGTGAAACTGTTATTCCCAGAATATGGAAACAGGATAAGGTGTTCCTGGGTTTTTCTCTGACAGAAAACTGACAGACAGGTCAGTGCTCGGTCAGGTGCTCATACGAGAGCTCACCCAACCATAACCTAGGGATAACGTCAAATGCCAAGAAGTTAGCTCTTCAGCAAGTATTTTTCTAATTACATTCTGTCAGAAGGTGTTGAATTGCTGCCGTATAGCTTAATGTGTAAATCCTCAGAGCCTGGCATCAATTTTCTTTAATGTTCTTCACCAATCAGCTGCAGGGGCTGCACATCCATCTTGTTTAACCTGACAAGAGTACCATTAGTATTCATGAATCCACAACATCGGCTTGGCTCAACAGGGTGACAGTTTGTTTATTTTGCATCACCTCTGGAGTGACAGCATTCTCTTGCTTTCCTTCTCACTTTTTGACTTCCTGCTTTTCAAACTTTACCTCAAACAAGATGCACTTCTCTGAGGGTTTTTAATCTGCATCCAACAGATGTTCTGGAGCCATTTGATGAGACAGTGTAAAAGGAGAATTACTTTTTATCTAACCCCAGCTCTCTGATTTTTTTGACAGGATAGCGGCGAAAGAGCTTTATTCTGTATCCAGCTCTTGCTCGGGAGTATTTAATTAGACAATATAGAGGAAACTTTATTCTGTATCTAACCCCTTCTCTGGGATTATTTGACAGGACAGTGTAAAGGGAGCTTTATTCTATATACAACTCCTGCTCAGGTGTATTTGTTGAGAGGGTGTAAAAGGAATTTAATCTGTATCCAACTCCTGTTTTGGGAAACACACACAAAACGCTGGAGGAATTCAGCAAATCAGGAGGGAAAATGTTTCGGGCTGAGAGCCTTCATCAGGACCAAGGAAGGAAGGGGGCAGAAACAAGAAAAGGAAGGTGGGGGAAGGTAAATGAGTACAAGGTGGTAGGTGATAGGTGAGGGGAAGAAGGTGGGTGGGTAGGGAGAGAAGGATGAAGTGAGAAGCTAGGAGGTGATAGGTGGAAATGGTAAATCCTGAAGAAGCAGGAATCAGGTAGAAGAGGACAGTTAGCATGGAAGAAAGGAAAGGAGAGGGGGAACCAGAGGGCCTAGTTTTGGGATTATTTTACAAAACAGAATAGAGGCAGTTGTATTCCTCATCCAATCTTCTTCGGGGATTGTTTTATAGAACCTATTGATTTATTTGCTAATGGGACGTGGACAGACATTTGTTGTCCAACCGTAATTACATGTGAGCAACCATTTAAGAGTTAATTATAATGATGGGTGTGGACTGATGTTTAGACAAGATTCAGTGTATTTTTTATAATCAAAGCAATATCACGTAAGACTTTCTTTAAAAATCCAGATTTATTTAATTCCTTGAATTCAAATTCACCAGCTCCTGTGATGGGATACAAGCCCCTTTCTCTGTATCAATAGTCAGGACCTCTCACTGCTAGCCCAGTGACTAAAGATAAGGTAGCCTTTCTCTTTACCTAACCTGTGCTGTAGCATGCCTGCTCCAAACAATGTTTGATAGAAGGTTTGGCATGGCTCGGTAGGATATGGGAAAATAAAGTTTGGCTAAGTCCACTGAGTAATTGCTGTCTGTGTTTTGGCTGTTGTCGGCAAAGTAAGCTCTTGAACCTCATTGCAACCTTTCATCTTAAGCACTTTATTTTCAACCCACTCCCTGACTTTGCCCTTTTGTCCTTTTGTGAAGATGTTTCCAATTGTGAGAGAGTCTAGGACCAGAGGATACAACCTCAGAATAGAAGGACTTCGCTTTTGAACACAGATGAAGAAGAATTTCTTTAGCCAGAGGGTGGTGAGTCTGTGGAGTTCATTGCCACAGACAACTGTGGAGAGCAGGTCATTGAATATACTTAAAGCGAAGGTTAATAGGTTTTGATTAGTAAGGGCATTTAAGATTATGGGGTGAAGTCGCGAGAATGGGGTTGAGAGGGTTAATAAATCAGCCATGATCAAATGGCGGAGCAGACATGATGGGCTGAATAGCCTAATTCTGCTCCTGTGTTTTATGGGCTTATGGTTCTACCTCTACACCACTATACACAGAGTCAGAGTTGCAGTATTATCACAACAAAACAGGTTCTCCAGCCACCAGGCCCAGGCCGATGAACAAGCATCTAATCCCAATATTTAACCTAATCTCATTGGGTCTATAGCTTTTGCGATTCAAGTGCTCATCTAGATACTTCTTAACTGTAGTGAGAGTCGCCGCATCTCTGGAAGGTAGTGCCATCTGGATCCCAACCAACCTCTTTGCTCCTTGGACCATCGCTTTAAGCAAACTTCTGGTCATGTGCCCTCACATCTTCCTTTGGGAGTTTGGGTCAGCATTTGCAGGTTGCTTTTAGATGTCCTACCTTGATAATGGCCCTTTACAAGCACAGTTTAATGTTGATCATGAACACCTTGTGTTGTCATGGAGAGAAGCACAGCCACCAGGCCACTGCCCATTAAAACCCTACCACTGAGCAAAGGGGAAGATAAAAATCTCTCTGGCTTTATTGGATCTTGAAAGGCTAAGTGTAGAAAATCTTTAGGCTGCACTGCTCATGCCATCAAGTCTGCCTGAGTAGTGATCTTTCTCTCTTGATAAACACAACAGAAGCATCTGACAGATTTATTTCCTCTCTGACTCTCCGATTTCCATTGTTGTGCCTGGACAAGTTCTTTTATTGCAAGGGAAAGTTTATCCATTTTTAATGTAGTTTGTAGCCACTGCACCATTTATTTGGATTTATGCTGACATCCCAGATCATTCCCTAGATTCAGTTATATGACTAATGCAGCCTGTACTAGAGTTTGTTGTCTGCACTGGTGCAGAAATTTGCAATTTTGGGAGTGTTTGCTGACATGGACGCAGTTGATCAGCTTTTAACTGTCGTAGGTTTTCTATTGGCTTACCCCACAGTAGTTAAAGTTTCCTCCTGGTTTTCACATCCATCCATTCCCCACATGTGTAACAAACACACTGACTACAAATCTATAAAGTCTCTGTTCACCTCCAATCCACCACATTGCTTAAAGATTAGTTTTACTTGCCACAAACATCGCAACGAAATGAAACCTGTCCTACACATCAGGGGCAATTCATAGTGGTCAGTCTGCACATTTTTAGGATTTTTTTCTCTAAACTTTTCTACCTTTCTGTTTTATAACTCTCGCTAAAACCTACGTCGTTGACCACTTTTTCGTCGTCTGCCCAAATATCTCCTTGTGCTTTGCTGCCGAGTGCCCTTAGTACACCACATGCAGCACCTTGGAATACTGTTCTATATTATAGTCAATAATCAGATGCAAGTTATTGTTATTATTATCTCTGTCCAAGACAAACTCTCACGTTGACAGGAAGGCCCTTCTCGTAAGAAGCGCTGGGTAAAGAATCAAAGGAAGTGCAGATCTGGGGTAACCTTTGCTGCATAATCAGAGAGGAAAGTATGGCATGGAAGCTATCGTCCAGGTGTAGGTCGATGGGACTAGGCAGATTAATATTTCGGCATGGATTAGATGGGCTGAAGGGCTTATTTCTGTGCTGCAGTGTTCTGTGGCTCTGAAAGTATGAAATACAGGAAGAGAGGCAGAAGGAGAAAGTGAGAGAGGAAATGATGGAGGGACAAAGAGCAATAAATCAGGAAAGGGTAGAGTGGGTGTGAAATGGGTGGGATTTGCCAAGAGAATGGAAGCTTGATGTAAAGTGTGTAGCCACAGAATCTTACACCACTGCAACAGGTACTTATGACAGCCCATGGACTTAGTAAGTTAGATGCATCTCATTATGCAGCAAATAAAAGTGCTATCTGTGAAACCACTGTAATTATGAGTTATTTTTAATTCAAGTGCATGGTAACAAAAGATAATTTTACTTCTGAAGGACCTTTGATCCTGAGCTTTATAGAATTGCCTTAGGGAACCCACCCTGGATTTTCCCTCGGGGTTTACTCCCGAAGCCTTCCTCATGAGTGGGCATAGCCGCAAGGCAGCGGAGGTTTGAGATCAGAGTTTTCCTTCTCTTAGGTGAGCTGCCAGCCACAGCTGACAAGCCCCATCTCCCTGAAGCAACTGGTTTTAAGGCGCCAGTAACCCGCCTTTGCCCCTTCTCCTGTCAGTAGAAATGGTTCTGCCGGGCATAGTAGCTAAGCCACACGTGAAGGCCACGGACTTGGCTGTCAGAGGCTATTTGAGGGGTGCATACTGTTGAGAGCAATTAATAGGTAGTGGAAGCTTATCCCCATTACCACCCCCGGCTAAAACAACCTTAAGGAACCATGATAAATGACAAGTAACATTTGCACCACAGAAGTGCCAGGGAATGTGTGTCTCCAGCTAAAGTCTAAGCACCTTTCCTTCACATTCAATTGCATGATAACTATCATTTCCACTGTCATCAACATCAAGGGGATTCACCAGCAACCCAGAACTCAACTGGATAAATTACAGTACATAAATGTCGAGGCAGCAAAGGCAAGTCAGAGGCTGGGTATTCTTGGACAATAATCCATTTCCTTGCTCAAATGTCTTCCACCGTCTGTCAGAACTATGATGGAATTCTCCCTAATAAGTTGGGTGTGTGTAGCTGCAACAACACTTGATAAACCTGACATCATCCAGGTCCAAGAATCTCACTGGATCAGACATCCGTCCACCAGCTTTAATCTGATTCCCTCCACCATTTACAAATTTACAAATGACAGTTATTTAACTAGGCCTCTCCTTCCTAGTCCCAATTCTATCACCAAGAAGAATGAGGATGCCAAGAGAAATGCACCAGTGACGTGGTGGTACATTGGCATTCTATTGTCATTGCTGGGTTTGCATCCTGGAATCCAGCACTGTGGTAGTGCTGCACGCAAGAGATAGTGCCTTCTAACACAACAAGGAAATGCCACCAGTTCAGGAAGGCTGAGCCAACACCATCATTCTCTTTGGACGTCTTCCATTTATATTAATAATGGGGGTGAATATTCTTTGTCACAGACAGCAGAAAATCATGTAGAATCATGTTGTGTCCTGATGAAGAGTCTTGGGCTGAAACTTCAACTCTTTATTTCCCTCCACAGAAGCATCTGACCTGCTGAGTTTGTCCAACATTTAGTGTGTGTTACTCAAGATTTCTAGCAGGTGCAGAATCTCTTGTGTCTCCTGTGATGTTATATGTGTTCAATTTCCTATCGGCTGAGAATTTGGGCAGAATCTGCCTGGAACATCAACCCTATTGGGCTGTGAATTCATAACCAAAGTTTCAGGCCAGTGACCTTCTATTGAAATTCAACAGATGCTAGAAATTTGAGATGAAAACAGAACATCTGAGCAGGCAGTGAGAAATGAGGTCAACAGCCTGAAGGAATTGGGTAGGAGACAGCTAGAGGACATTACGTGAAACTTCCAGAAATAAATTCAGTCAAATTTATTGACCTTCCTAGTAAGTCAAACCAGCTCTAGAGTACCAGGAAGACCACAGAAAGTATAGATCCAAAAGAACGTATACAGTAAAATCCAATCCATTAACTTTTGAGTGACCTTCCTCTACAACTCATGAAATTCATAGTGTGAAGGGCAATAACTTTCCTTAGCCCATGCACTATTTACTAGAAGGGCATAAACTGGCATAAAGGTAATGGCTTTGGCATTTAGCGCCACCCTTGATTGGTAATGTCTAATTGAAGTCCATTCCTGGTGTTGACATTTGATAGTATTTCAGTATTGTTTAGGGCATGAGTAAATTCTAATTACTAGCACAAGTTCAGAACATGGATCTATTGAAGGGTTATTAATTATATTTCTCTGCACGGATGCTACTTGACCTGCTGAGTGTGTCGTTTCCCATTTTTGTTTCAGGTGCCTATCACCTGTTTTTTTGCTCCATAATAAGGAGAAACATTTGGGAAGGAATGCTTTCTGAGTCACATCTCATTGACTAAAAACAGCTTGTTCAATAACTTTAGCGGGAAATTGGAAACAGTTTCGAAAAGAAAAATAATGCAGGGTTCTGAGGAAGAAGAAGGTTGGATTCAATAGATCTTTAAAAGAGTTAGCACAGCATGTTAGGCTGACTGGCCTCACTACTTGGCAGGATTGTAAAAAAGTCCCAAAGCTATATTAGTGAAGAGTAACATAATGTATTGCTCTATCATGGTCTTGCAGCCATTGGTTGCAGATGGAAAGTGAAATGATGCAGGGACCTCTCTAACAAAATCTAAGATTTAGAGAGTTCTGGTTCCACCCTAATTTTAAAATCTTCTTCCTTGCCTCAAAGTGTCTGTCAGTTCTCTTTATCCTATAACTCCCCAAGACACGGTAGTGTAGTGGTTAGCACAACTGTAAAGTACAGGTTCAATTCCCACCGCTTTCTGTAATGAGTTTGTATGTTCCTCCAGGTGCTCCAATTTAGTCCAAAGTCATACCGGTTGGTAGGTTAATTGGTCATTGTCAATTATCCTGTGATTAGGCTAGGGTTAAATTGGGGATCACTGGGTGGCATAGCTCAAAGGGCTGGAAGGGCCTATTCTGTGTTATATCTCAATAAGAAACATAAACAAACATCCGTGCTATTCCACTTTGGCCTTCTTGCCTGTCTCCATCCTCAGCCTCAGTTGATCACAGTGTGCTGAGGCCCTAAGCTCCAGAATTCCCTGTCCAATCCTCCAATTACCCCACTTCCACCATAAATGCCTTCTCTCTGCCATTCCTTAAATCCTATTGCTCTAAATTCCTTTAGGTCAACTTTATGTTTGTTCCATGCCACCCGATGCGTCACAAGGCGTGGAGAGGAACAACAGTAGCGTTTGTTCTGTGGCGTGGTGACAAATCTTCTTCAGTGCCACTCATGTAAAGTGCCTTGGCATGTTCTCATGTCATTATAGACATTTCGTAAATTGCTGTTGAGTAAGCTTTAAACTGCCACTGGCTGGACGATAATATTGAGCCTTTCAATGCACAAATCCTTCATTTTAATGAGAACTCGCTGGGTTAAGTTTCATAGTGCTCCTCTGTGGATGAAGAGGGCCAATCAAGTGTAAATTCTGTTTTATTACCTTCTCACAGTGACTGACAGAGTTGGTCAAGCACTCCCAGGTTGGCTGAGGAAAAGGCAACGTTATTGACTTTCTGCAGAAAGGCAATGTTTATAACCACCTTACTATGGGATCAATAGTGGTGTTCTTCTGATGCACAGTACTCATGAGAAGAATGTACTGAAGGGCAGAATTTGCATGACGAATTAAAGGGACACATAAATGGAGAGAACTGGGGCCACTTCAGTACTTTGCTACTCAACCTGCTCGAGCAGCACTGCCTGGGTGTTCTTGTGGTGGAAGGCCACACTTTAGTACATCACTGGTAAAGCCCTCTCAACCATTGAGCACATCTACATGAAACGTTGCTGTAGAAAAGCAGCATCCATTGTCAAAGATCCTCACCCACCCAGGCCATGCTCTTTTCTCGCTGCCGCCACCAGGTCGAAGGTACAGGTACCTCAGGGCTCGCACCACCAGGTTACTACCTCTCAACCATCAGGCGATAACTACACTAATTCTATTTCTGGTGTCTTCACAACTGATAGTCTCACTTTAAGGACTCTTTATGTTGTTATTTCATACTCTTCCATTTCATGTTATTTAATGCTCGTTAATTATTGCCGTTTATTTATATTTGCATTTGCACAGGCCTGTTGTTCATTGATCCTGTTTACAGTTGCTGTTCTATAGGTTTCTAAGTATGCCCGCAGAAAAAAGAATCTCAGGGTTTTATGTGGTGACACGTACGTACTCTGATAATAAATTTCACTTTGAACTTTGGATGGGATCCTGACTCATCCTAATGGACATACTTTCTTTACTCTAAAGGAATATAGAATAGGTAGCATGAGTGGAAACCACAGTCAATTTGCCCCTCCCTCTGCCTTCTCCCCATTGAGTTTCCTAGTTCAAAGGGCACGAAAATTTGGTTGAACATTGAAACTGTTAGTTAACATGGCATGATTTTATTGGATTGGGGATTAGAGAGAAACCTGTCCTAAACTGTACAGCCTAATTGCATTTTGCTTTTACATCTAGAAACAGAATGCAAAGTTATGGAGCCATGCTGAATTCATAGACCTCAATTAGGGTATATTTTGATGGTTCTGTATGTTCTTGGATATCCTAATTAAGTTCTAAAATGTCCCTCCCACGTGTATAAAGCAATGTATAATACAAAAGGAGCAAGGCAGGATGCTACATTTGTAAAGAGGGATAATTCTTCTCGACTGAGAAGGGTGTTGAGAGACCAGATGGAGACATTCTGTGCAGGGAAGGACAAGTCTGAGAGATTGTCCCACTGATGGTGAGAGGCTAATGGAAGAGTCACATTTGATTTGATTGCAGAAAGAACATTCAAGAGGAAAAATTCTCTGGAGGAGTTGTTCTGAGGGCAGATCTCCCAGTCCAAACCAATTATTTATTTAGAGATACCACACGGAGCAGGCCCTCCTGGCCCCTTGAGGCTCACTGCCCAGCAATGCCCAGGACAATTTACAATGACCAATTATACCACTAACCAGTGCATCTTTGGAATGCAGGACAAGATGGGAGCCCCTGAAGTCACAGGGAGAACTTACAAACTCCTTACAGGCAGCAGCAGGAATTGAACCCTGCGTTGCTGGGACTGTGCTAACCACTGCGCTACCATGTTGGAGCAGAGTCCATAATTTTTTCAGAGAACCTAGAACATTGAAGAATATGGTGAGTAAACAGGATTAAACCAGGTGGGACACCAGAGGATCTTGAGAAATGAGTGGGATTAGGCTGGGTGGGATATTAAAGTGAACAGTGAGTGGAATTTGATTTAGTGGGGTGTTGAAGATCTGAGTAAGAGAGGGAGGAGAGCGTATGAGGAGAGAAATGGTTTGTTGCCGTTTACCCTGGGAGGTGTAGAGGAGCTGCGATTCACTGTGTGTAGATAAACAGAGAGTGAATGAGATTAAGGTGCTGAAGTTTAGCTGCAGCAGGATTTAGAGAACACTGAACCAATCAGCACCAAGAGGAGGCAGCGTCTGACTGCAGGGAAACAGCCACTGTCATAAGCACACTAAAAAAGATTAACTCCAATTCACCACATCTCTGTAATTTTGAATAGAGTTTTAAAATTATCCCTCTCTCCAAATGCCAGCTACCACCTTGATTTATTAGTGTGCATAGAAACTAGAAATAGTTTAGAATTTGCTCTTCATTCTGTCAGTTTGTCACCACAATCATTGTAATACTTACATTGTCAAGGGTCCCATTGAATCCAATTCAGTTGCTCTCAACGAAAACTATAACAGTGGCAGTTCATAAGTTGGTATCCCAAGGGTTTCAGCTGCTTGAAGAGCCGCAGGCTTATTTTAAATCAAATCTAATAATGCAGAGGGAATTGCTGAAGCCTTTAACTCTGCACTCACTGTGTGACAGCACTTGGCTCCCAGAGTGGGTGTTTAGACAAATAGCAACCTCAGCAATATTCTATATTGAGTTAATAAGAGCCTTGTCATCAACGGTGGCTGAGAATCATAAGAGCAAGACCATTTGGTGCTACAAGTCTGTGCCGGCTGCTTGGTACTTGCTCTGTATCCACCGACCTGCAGTTCTGTGTTGCTTTGCTACAAGTATTATTTCATTTCAAATTTTGAATCCACCTTTCCAGATCACACCTCACGTTCAGCAGTAGTGAGCATCATTACCCCTGAGTCAGGCAATAGTGCTTCAAACCCCAGAGCAGAGACATCCCTGCAACCAATGTACCCTCCAAACTTCAGAGGCAAACAAGCAGATTATCCTTTTATTCATCTGCTGTCAAGATGAAGTCACACTCAGGTTGGAGGAACAACACCTTATATTCCGTCTGGGTAGCCTCCAAGCTGATGGCATGAATATTGATTTCTCTAACTTCCGTTAGTGCCCCTCCTCCTCTTCTTACCCCATCCCTTATTTATTTATTTATTCCCCCTTTTTTTCTCTCTCTCTGTCCCTCTCACAATCACTCCTCGCCTGTTCTCCATCTCCCTCTGGTGCTCCCCTCCCCCTTTCTTTTTCCTAGGCCTCCCGTCCCATGATCCTTTCCCTTCTCCAGCTGTGTATCCCTTTTGCGATCACCTTTCCCGCTCTTAGCTTCACCCTTCCCCCTCCTGTCTTCTCCTATCATTTCAGATTTCCCCTTGCCACTCCTACTTACAAATCTCTTACAATTTTTTCTTTCAGTTAGTCCTGACGAAGGGTCTTGGCCCGAAACGTCGACTGTACTTCTCCCTATAGATGCTGCCTGGCCTGCTGCGTTTCACCAGCATTTTGTGTGTGTTGTTATCCTTTTATTTAGTGATGGTGGTTGTGGCTTAATCATTAGTCAAAGTGCCAAAAGATCTCTCCTGAGAGTCTTTGAACAAAGTGATCTTTTTCTCATATGCACCTCGGAATGCCTTTGTGGCTTTGGAATGGATTCAAGGACAGAGAGATCCTGGGGGGAGGGTGGGAATCTACATGTGTTGTTCATAGAAAGCACGAGAACAGAACAGAATCATAAAATGCTTAACATGCAGAAGGTAAGTCGGCCTGTTCGGTGTTTGAGTTACATAGCTGGTCCCACTCTCCACAGTCCAGCAATTCCCTTTAGGATACTTATCCAGATCCCTTATAAACTGTATAATTCAATATGCTTCCACTATTAGCAGTGACAGTGCATTCCAGAACCCAAACACCCTTAAAAAAATCCTCAAGCCTCTTTTGGTTCTATAGCCAATCACTTTAATTTTAAGTCCCCTGGTTCTTGATCCTCCTTCGATAAGAACACACACCTCTCTTATGCCCTGCATTCTTTTTAAATATCTGGACTGAATCCCATACACTTGCCTCTGTTCTGTGGAGAAAACAACCAAATTCTCCAGTATATCCAGATCATTAATGTCTCTCAATCCGGGAATCAGCCTAATAATTTTCTAAAGCCTTTACAACATTCCTAAAGGGAAGTGCCCAGAATTGGGCACACTTTTATAAAGGTTAATCATGACTTCTCCTTATACTTATCCCATAATTTATAAAGCTATGTCTCTTGGACACCCCCCCTCCCACCCCCACACGGTACCAGAGTGGTTAGCACAACATTATCAGGGTTGCCTCAGCAACCCTGGTTCAATTCCACCACAGTCTGTAAGGAGTTTGCACGTTCTCCCCGTGACCACATTGGTTGTTCAGGCATTCTGAACCAGTCTGTGGCTTGGAGAAGGATGTGATGTGTAACTTATCACAAGCATGTTGCACCTACTCTCCCAACAGACAGACAGGGGTTCAATTCCACCGCTGTCTGTAAGGAGTTTGCATGTCCTCCCTGTGTCTGTGTGGGTTTCCTCTGGGTGCTCCTGTTTCTTCCCACATTCCAAAGATTTAGGGGTTAGTAGGTTACATGGGTGTAATTGGGCGGCAGGGGCTCGTTGGGCTGGAGGGGTCTGCTACCATACTGTATCTCTAAATTTAACTCTCTCTGTTCTTGAACCCATTTTAGAACACTGCACTCAAGTTTACATTGTCTCTTCTCTTTCCTTCCTACCAAAATGTAACATTAGAACATGGGAAACTAGGATCTACCTTTCCATTTAATATAATCATGGTTGATCTACCCCAGGTGTCAGCTCTTCCTCTGTGCCCTTGATTTCCCGATCATTCAGAAATTTACTTCAATTTTAAATACTTCTAATGATCTCACCTCCAGGACACTCTGGGGTAGAGAATTCCAAAGATTCATTATCCTTTGAAAATGAAATTCCAATGCACTTTGGTTTGAAATGATTGGCCCTTTATCTTGAAATGATGTTCCCCTCATTCAAGACTCTTTCAATAGTAAAAACATCATGATATGTACTGTCACATCCCATTGTGTGTTTCAATGAATTTCTTATAAACTCCAAAGACAGCTGACCCAACCTGTTAGCTTCTCTTGATAGGACAATCGCTTCATCACAGGAATTAGCCTGGTGAAGCACTGCATTTCTCAACCATCTACCATCAGTTTTCCTATTCCACCATCCTTTCCCCATCTTCTTAAAGTCCGCTACTATTCTCCAATCATTTCTGAATACCTTCAAGTTGGCACTTTGGACAGTGTAGCAATCAGCTCTGGAAGGAAATGGAAGCTTGAGCATACAAAACGTGTAGGAGGTTAGAAAAATATGTTGGATCAGAAGCACTGACCCTGGTGGAGCGCCCCCAATGGTCAGATGAAGAGCTACAGCACCTGCGGTGTTTGCAAGAAGGCAGAAAAGGAAGTGGTCCAAAGGAAAGTTTGAAATTCATAGTAACTTATTGTCAAAGTACATATATGTTACTATATACTACCCCGAGATTCATTTTCTTGTAGGCAATCACAGTGTAGCAAAGAAATACAATAAAAATGACACACAAAGACTAACGAGGAATTGAAGTGCAAAAGACAACAATCTGTGCAAATGCAAAAAATAATAAATACATAGATAGATAAATAAATAATACTGAGAACATGAGTTGTAGAGTCCTTGAAAATGAGTCCATAAGGGGTGTAATGAGTTCATTGTTGAGGTGAGTGAAGTTATCCATGCTGGTTCAGGAGCCTGATGGCTGAAGGGTAAAAGCTGTTCCTGAAGCTGATGCTGTGGGACATTGTGCTCCTGTACCTCCTTCATAATGGCAGCAGCAAGAAGAACCGTCTGAGGTAGATAGGATTGTAAAGAAAGCTTTTACGTACATAGAACATAGAAATCTACAGCGCATTCCAGGCCCTTGTGCCGACCATTTAACCTACTCTAGAAACTGTCTAGAATTTCCCTAGCGCATAGTCCTCTATTTTTCTAAGCTCCATGCACCTATCTAAGAGGTTCTTAAAAGACCCTATTGTATCCGCTTCCACCATCACCGCCAGCAGAGCATTCCGTGCACCCATCACTCTCTGTGGAAAAACTTACCCCTGACATCCCCGCAGTCCGTGTTTCCAAGCACCTTAAAACCTGCCCCCTTGTGTTAGCCATTTCAGCCCTGGGAAAAAGCCTCTGGCTATCCACATGATCAATGCTGCTCATCATCTTGTACACCTCTATCAGGTCACCTCACATCCTCCGTCACTCCAAGGAGAAAAAGTCAAGTTCACTCAACCTATTCTCATAAGGTACACCTTCCAATCCAGGCAACAGCCTTGTCAATCTCCTCTGCACTCTGTATATAGTATCCACTTTTGGCACATTGGCCTTTATAAATCAAAGTATTCCTACAGGACTGGGGATGTTGAAGTTGTATAAAACATTACTGAGACCTAATATGGAATATTGTGTGCAGTTTTGGTCACCTACCTATAGGAAAGATGTCAGTAAGATTGAAAGAGTGCAGAGAAAATTTACAAGGATGTTGCCTTGAGGTCCTGAGTTATAGGGAAAGATTGAATAGGATAGGAGTTTATTCCCTAGAGCATAGGAGAATGAGGGGGAGATTTGATAGAGGTATACAAAATTATAAGGGGTAAATGCAAACAGGTTTTTTCCACTGAGGTCAGGTGAAACTAGAACTAGGGGTCATGGGTTAAGGGTGAAAGGTAGAACATTTAAGGGGAACATGAGGAGGAGCTTCTGCACTCAGAGGTAGTGAGAGTGTGGAACAAGCTGCCGGTGGAATTGATGAATACAGGTTTGATTTAAATACTTAAGAGAAATTTGGATAGCTATATTGATGGGTGGGTACGGAGGTACGGTCTGAGTGCAGGTCGGTGTGACAAAGTGGATTGGTATTTTGATGGGCTGAAGAGCCTTTCTCGCAGCTGTAGTGTATGACTATGAGAGAGCCTGGCTAGGGTAGTGGTCCTTGTTGATGGATGCAGCTTTCTTGTGGCAGCACTCCTTGTGGATGTGCTCAAAGATGGACCTCAAATAATCACAGGAGGAATTTTGCGAGGAACATTGTAGACTTGTTTGGCCCTACAGTCTCTTTCTATGGTGTGGGACCGAGGTTATCACTGGCCAGTGTGATTTGGCTACATCTCCACAAAGATAGCAGAAGGACTGCTACTGTGCCTGGTAGAACACTGTCTGTTTCTTTCTCGTGAACTGGAATCTAGGAAGCCAAAAATTCAATAAGAGATTTTGGAAGAGGAGGTGAAAAAGTCTGAATAGAAGATGAGAATTTAATTTGCATGATGTGGATTGCACTATGGACGGGGGAAGCTGGTTCAATGGGGGACTTTCAAAGAGGAAAGAAAAGAGAAGTTCTTGAGAAGAAAAATGCCTGCAGTACTGTGGGGAAAGATCAGGGCCAAATTGGATTGGTCTTACAGAGAGGCAAGTTCGACTGATCGTCCTTCTTCTGTGCTGTAACATCTTTTAATTCTGCAATCCTGACAGGTGAAGATTAGATTTTTAATTAGTACTATTAACCAGCAAGTGACTGGGTATAGATAGCACTGAGTGTGCAGTGTAATGGGCTTTGCTGGAGTTGCTGCCATTTAATGATGCTGCAGGTTGCGGTAACTGTCAATGACGACTACACAACTTGAGTGAAGGTGACAGTGTTTTTCTCTTGCTGGGTACGGCAGTTTTCGACAGATACTTTAATTAGATTCTCAGTCTAGGCCTGGCTGCTTGTGAGAGGGCTTTCAGGCTACAGCGTCCAGCTGCCCGATGTGCAGTCAGTCACAGAAAGTCTACAGGCACCACATCGTTGCTAACCCTCGATTCGTACATAGTCCCAGAGGCGATGCCTGTTTCCTAGGAGCTATTGCACAGGACAGACAAGAGCAAATCTGAGTCCAGACTGATAATTGCTGGATTGCTCAGGAGTGTGAGGGAATCAATTGTAAACTGCACACGACCTGTAACCTTGAGCTAAAAATACAAACACAGCAAATTTGGGGACATGTTAGTTAAGGAACAGTGCAACTAAGAAACACTTATAGTCCTGTTCCCTCAGGATGAGGGGGGGGAAATGCAAGACTTTGCATTTCTTAGACAGTGAGAGATGGTGAAGGTGCTGAGGCTGTCCACATATTCAGAGCAAAAGCGAAGACCTTTGCTTGACCTGCACTGTGAACAGATGGTTAATGGTGAATGTTAATGGGCCAGAAGGGAACTGTACCACTGGAACAAGAAGGCATCAGCACCCAAGCCAGCGGCTCCATTCAAAGAGATTGCAGGTGAAGTGTGTCTCCACCTAACCAGTAATACTTTAGTCTATCCAAACACAATCAACCTCACTTCTGAAAATTTCATCCAGCTCCAGTCTCAAGAGCTTTCTGAGGATGAGACTGAGCCTCCCAGTGCCCACGTGAGAGCAGTGCACACCGACAGACCTTGAATGGTTTCACAGAACCACACAGAGAAGCAGAACTGACCTTAATACATGAGAGGTGGCAGCAGTGACATTTCCTGGTTCTGATTCTCATTCAGTGTCCTCAGTTGAAACTGAGATAAGAACGGACGCAAACTCAGTTTGTTGCACGCAGACTCTTGATATGTGGAACTAAATTAGACTGATGGATACCAGCTCTCTGTAGTCGAACTCTGTGGAGTCAATACCGGTGGAACTATATGTCAGAATGAGTTACTGACAGTGGAAATGTATCCCACTGAAGCATGGCTGGTGGAATTGTATCCCTGATAAAATCATTGCCAGTGGAAACATGTCCCAGTGATGGTCGGCTCCAGTGGAACTGTACCGCAGTGACAGTCAGTGCCACTGGAAATGTATGACAGTGAGAATCAGCTCCAGTGGAAGTGTATCCCAGTGACAGTAAGTTCTGGTGGAACTGTACCCCAGTGATGGACAGTGCCAGTGTCCATCAGTGTCCTGAAACTGTATTTCAGGGAGAGTCACTGCCAGTGGAAACCTGTCCCAGCAACAGCCAGCTCCAGTGGAACCATACCCCAGTGGAAGTCACTGCCAGTGGAGCTGTACCCCAGTGACAGTCATTGCCAGTGGAACTATGTCAGTGGCAATCACTGCCAGTGGAAACCTATCCCAGTGACAGTTAGCTCCAGTGGAACTGTATCCCAGTGATGGTCAGTTCCAGTGGAAACATATCCCTGTGACAGTCAGCTCCAGTGGAAGTGTAAACCAGTGACAGTCAGCTCCAGTAGAACTATACCCCAGTGACAGTCAGTGCCAGTGGAACTGCAGCCCAGTGGCAGCCGATGCCAGTGGAACTGTATGCCAGTGGCAGTCATTGCCAGTGGAACTGTGTCAGTTAGAGTTACTGCCAGTGGAGACGAAACCCAGTGACAGACAGTTCTAGTGGAGCTATACCCCAGTGAGTCAGTGCCAGTGGACTGGACCCCAGTGAATGAGAGCTCCAGTGGAAGTGTTTCCCAGTGTTAGTCAGTTCCAGTGGAACTGTACCCCAGTGACAGTTGGTTCCAGTGGAACTGTATTTCAGTGATTTTCAGTATCAGTGAAACTGGATCTCAGTGCCAATTCTGGCATCATGATAGTGACTATCAGCATTTTGTATGGTCATGAAAGAAGCTATGCAAGTGTCTTTTTCCCTCCTTCATTATATTTTGCCACTGATTAACACTAGAACCTATTAAAAGCCATAAAAACAAATGCCCATGCTACATGTGTTTGTCCCTGGGCTGTCATTTATTTTCCTACCCTACTTGATGTTTGAAGTGGTGCTTCTGCAGCCTCTGTTGGGCCCATCAAATTCTACAGTGCTGTGGAAAGGGCAAGGTCATGAGGTTTCCTAAAGGATCATTACAGAACCAATTATTTTCATAACAAGCTGAAGGTTTTAGGATCACTTTTACTGAAACCAGTATTTTTTTTATTTTTGATTTTTATATCAATAACTAAGTTTGAATTCTCAGCTTCCAAAGAGGGACTTGAATTTGGGTCACCTGGGCCACTCACCTAGTAACAGGAGTAATGATGTGGTTGACAAAGATGTCACTCCTAGTAAGTGTGTATCATCAGACATGGTGACAAAAGTGATGGCTCCAAGCTAACTCACCTTGAATTGCAAACTTTATTTAATTTTTCCTTGACCTGACACATTCCTCGAGGGATTTGTTCCAGTCAGCTCTGCTTTGGTTTGCTTGCTTCAGAAAGCCAGTCTCCACTGCTGCAAGACGGTTCAGCGGACAGAGTCACTACTTCCAAATCAAAGGACTGAGTGTTTCATCCCCAAGAGGCACAGGCAGAGCAACGGCACACAGGAGCTGCCCGGCTGCAGGTACTGACGCTCACCTGAAACACTAATCCCAGCCCAATGGCTGTTAGTGTGATCGGACAGCTGCAATGGATTCCATGTTGGAGGCTATGACATTGGGTGCATTTACAGTGGAAGTTGATACATTCTTGATCAGTAAGAAGAAGGCAGGAGAATGGGGTTGAGAGGGATAATAAATCAGCCATGATGGAATTTCAAAGTTCAAAGTGAAATTTATTATCAGAGTACATACATGTCACCATATACAACCCTGAGATTCTTTTTCTGCAGGCGTATTTGGCATACCTACTCAAAGGACAGCAGGACACCTCGCAAATCATATGTTAAATGGCTATTCTTACAGCATTTTCAAAAATAAATGCTAACAATTTAGCCCTAAATTCAAAGTTATTATCCAGCCCATATATTCATCCTCATAATTCAATCCTGGGTTGTCAGCTTTCATCTGTCCTCATCAAGCCCCAATCGCCAAAACAGGCATTAATTAGTAATGCTTCAGCTAGGAGCTAGCTCATCACATGAGCATTGAAGTGATGCGAAGGTACAGTACGATGACGAAGTCTTAGGCAAGGATATCGAAGACTTTTGTACTGTACTGTATTTGTCAACATGGAGCAGAGAGCAAGTCTATAAATCTGGTGTGAGCAAAGGATGTTGGGAATGGTGAGGGTGGAGCGCTGCGGGTAGGGTGTGGGGCAGGTGGCAGAGAAGGAGTGCCAGGGGTGGGGGGTTGGTGCGGGTGCAGACTCACCCAGCTCTGAGACACCAGGCAAGGTCACTTGATTCCAAACAATTGGTTTATTGATCATTATAGTACATCTCTCTGGTGCTTCCCTCTCCCTTCCCCTTTACCCAACCATGATTCCCCTCTCCCTGCCCCCTTCACACTCCCAGTCAACAATAGAGACTCGTATCAGAATACGACTCACGTATGTTATGAAATTTTTTTGTGTGGCAGCAGTATAGCGCAATATGTACATAAAATTACTACCGTACTGTGCAACAGTCTTGGCACCCTGGCTCTATACATGTGCCAAAGACTTACACATTACTGTAGGTGGAGCAGACTCGTTGGGCCGAATAGCTAATTCTGCTTCTATGTCTTATGGCCTTATGGTTAAATCTTCAAGGAACTATAGGTAAGTTCTCCTTGATAGGTTGCTAATACTGTAATGCTCAGTCAACACCAGAAAAAATAATACCATCCGTGAATATTTATCTCAGTGTCATAATTATGTTCTTTAGCGACCCCAGAGTGCTTTCAGACAGGTGTGATTTAAATTTCATATTTTGTTACTTAACCAGGTCCTTTGTAACTCTTCACCGAGTCTTTCCAAAGCTGTTGCACTTTACAGTGAACACACAAGAGATCAGAATAGGGTTATTACCAGGAGTTGATGGTACCTGCTCATCAAATGAAAATCAGTAACTTGACAGCATGGTTAATGTGAATATTGCTCCTCTGAAGTGGAGGAGAGAGTTCACAACAAGGGGAATCACATTAACGTCACAGTCAGAATCAGAAACAGGTTTAATATCACCAGCATATGTCGTGAAATTTATTAACTTTACGGCATCAGTACAGTGCAATATATAATAATAGAAAAAAAACTGTGAATTGCAGTAAGTGTATATTTTAAATAAGCAGTGCAAAAATAGAAATAAAAAAGTAGTGAGGTAGTGTCCAGAAATCAACCATTCAGAGCTGAGGACATACAATGGGGAGTGGGAATCTGGACCTCTTGTCCCCTTCAGCCTCTAGTATCCTCCAAATAAAAGCTGGGGTAATACTGAAAATAATGAAAAAGCAGGAATATTAAAAGGGTTAGGGAATCAAGGTGGTAAAATAGACTTGTAGAGCACAGAAACAGGCCATTTAGCCCACCACATCTGTTAGAGCTATGGTGCCAACCATCCATGATCTATGAGAATACAGCTTAAACTGTGCTAATGAACTTCTCCTATGCTAATAGTTTTAAAGCAGGTGTGTTCAAGACTGCGCTGCATAAGTCTGTATTTTGAGTCACAAATCGGAGCATTTCTACACACTCTTTCTCTCTTTGTCTGTCTACGTATCTGTCTGTCTCCCTCTTACACACACATATACACACACAGTGTAAGAGCACCCATAACAAAGTAAGGCTTGAGCAGTGGGCACCCAGTACTTCGGCGTCCACTCTCATGAGAATATGTAGTTGGAAAATCATTGCTGTCCTTGTCCCCACTAATCCCAGGACAAATAGGTGAATTTAGGTCTATTTTCTGGAAGATGAGCATTCGATAAATGACAGTGAAAGGCAACCAAGGTGCATGGACCACCTCACCATATCTGGTGGCAAAGTGAACACTATTGGCCAAGAAGTTAGGGGAGCAAGCTGGGAGAAAGATCAGGGTTGTGGGGTGGTGCAGTGCTAGTGAGGTGCCACCGTGCCCTGATTGCTTTGAAAATTAGCCAGGGCTCTCCAATTCCAACTATTTACATATATGGAGTGCCTTCAACATTGAAGATCGTGGAAAATATACCACAGGGCTAAAGTTCAAGCAGAAAAGGACATGGACCGTTAAAACGTGGGGTGACTGACAGGCCTCAAAGAGGAGCGAGAGCTCAGAAGGAGGAGGACCTAATGGAAGTTCTGGAGCTTAGGACCGGTAAATGGAGATTGCATGCAGGGAACACAGGACTGGAGAACAGTCAGCCCACAGTGTTATAGGGAGAGTGGAGGTCGTCAAGACTGGGATACCTTACTGACAGGGTGCACCTTGGGGTTTCTGTAGGTTTATTTGTACAGCCTCCAAGGCAAAATGGGAGAGGAGGATGAGAGAGAAGAGACCTCAGACAGTTGCAGGACCTACTGCAGAGAAAGTGGATGGGTAACTATGCGGTGAAGAGATTAAATGCTGACTGGGCACCACATCGCTGGAGGTGTGCACTACAAAAGAGGAGAAAGATCTGCATTCTGATTCTTTGAGCCCTTCCACACTCTGCGTCCAACAACCCCACCCCCCACCCAACCCCTCCTGCCTGCTAACGGATAACACCCCTTCCCCACTCTGCCTGTCGAGTTACTTGCCAGTATTTTGCAAGCTGATAATAGGACAGCTTGATGGTCCACTCTTGGGCAGGTTAATAAATGAATGGAATTTAAGCCACCTCGCACAGGCTCAGAAGGTGTCAGAGCTTGAAAGAGAGAAAGAGAGAGAGAGAGGGAGAGAGAGAGTCAGAGGCAGAAGAGAGCTTAATACACACATCAACTCTCTCTCAGTCCTGAGGCATCTCGCTCGCACCAATCTAATTGCAGGCGGACTTCAGGAATGGACAAAGCCACAGCAGCGAGGGATCACAGTATGTTGAAGCGGCTGCAGCGCTTTACTTTGTGTTCAATCCTGTCTTTTGTGATTTTTGTTTCAAATAGTCAGCCACACAGCGTGTGTTTTACTGCATGAGGCGGGATTTGAAGATGTTTCTGTTTTGCATTGACACTCATCTTCAGGGAGGTTGGAGGGCGGTTGGGTTTTTTACTTGGGGGTATGTATGGTGGTGGGGGTGCTGCTCTTGCCAGATTTAGGCTCCCCTTTCTGGTGGGATTGAGGAGATGGGGTGGATTGTGGCGGGGGAGGATGCAGGAGGAGGTACACTTCAGCACTCCCTCACCTACCGGAGCGAGGACTGGAGTGGAGGGAGGGGATGAGGAGCGCAGCGAAGCGAAGTGGGGGGGGGGGGTCTTTCCGGGAACAGCTGGCGCCCGGCACGAGTAGACCGGCAGAAGTTTAGGGTCTGATCTGGCATTTTATCCAGGAGAGTGAGGCGGGTCGGGTACCGCCGGCTGGGCTGCCAAGGGGCAGGGCGTTCATTGCCTAGCGGGCAGTTTGTAGACAGATTGGGGCCAGATCTGCAAAATGAAAAGCAGTGTGCAGGCTATCTCCGATTTTGCAGCAATTCTGAATCCGCGCTCCCTTTGTTGTGGTTGGGGCTGCAGAGCGCCCCTGCTATAATGTTTTGACGCGATTAATTTCATTCTTGCAGATGTTGCTGCAGGTGACTGGATACGTTGTCTCGTGTCCCAGGAGCCATGGGCTCGTTGCCTGGTTAACTGTTCCCGGCTCAGCCTGTCGAGAGAGCGGTGAAACTGCTGCGTGTATGCGCCTCCATGTGAATGGAGTTTGACTGTTTGTGTGTGTGTGTGTGTGTGTGTGTGTGTGTGTGTGTGTGTGTGTGTGTGTGTGTGTGTGTGTGTGTGTGTGTGTGTGTGTGTGTGTGTGTGTGTGTGTGTGTCCGGCCGCCCTGTGATGGTCTGGCTGCGTGTTGGAGCCGCCGCTCTCGTTGCCTTCCTTCCACGCTCCCGGTTGCTTCGCTTCTTGTTGCACTTCGGTTCAGCGGCGAGAGGATGGAAAACGGCCTCATACCCGCGGTGGGGAGGGGCGCCTTTTCCTATCGCACGGATATTGTGGGGTTTGTCATCTACCTGATCCGCTAAGTTTGCGAAAGAGCAGGGGAGGGGGGCAGTTCACAATTTGTTCCTGGAATTTGGCCAGAGATGTGGCGGGAGGCGATGGCTGGTTTACTCAACCTCATCTCATAAAATTCTCATCCTCATTTTCAAAATCCTTCAGAGCCACACCTCTCCCGATCTCTGCAAACTCTTCACGGCTTAAGGAATAGAGACTGGAGTTCGCCGATTAAGACGATCATGGCCGTTCTTTTATCTTAGCAACACTTTCCACTACTAACCCCTTATCGTTTAAACTACTCTCAATCCAGTATCCAAAACACAAGAGATTCTGCCGATATCTGCTCATCCTGTTTTGCATACTTTCAGTGACCCAGCCTAGGCATCTTCCTTGCAAGAGATTCGCTGCCTCTTCTCGTCTCTGTGCTGATTAATCCTGCGTCTCAACACTCTAACCAGGGAAAACAACATCCCTACTTACGGGTAGCCTGGTCAGGGACCATAAGAATTTTGTATGTTTCAGTGAGATGATCGCTTATTCTTCTACGTTCTAGATGTTATTCTAAATCTGTCCTCTCAGACATTCTGCCCCATTGTAGGAATCAATCTGGTGAACTTTGTTGCGTTCCCTCTATTGTACTACCCTTCCTTCAAAGAGAGACCAGATAGTATTGCAGGTGCAGTTTCACTAGAGTCCTGTGTAATTGCTAATATGACATCTTTACATTTGTACTCCGGTTCTGTTACAATAAAGACCAATATATCATTTGCCTTCCTACCTGCTTACTATTCCCAATGAGAACTTTAAGTGACTTGCACGTACAAACATCTCATGTCCTGTTTCAAAAGAAACCGTTTAAAAATACTTAGCTTTTCTATCTGTTCTGTCAGATAGAATGATCTATTTTTTCCCCACTATGTTCCATCTACGATACCCTTGTCAATTTACTTAGCCTGTCTATGTCCCTCCTGAAGCATCTCTTCAGCTTCCTCCTCTGCATCCTTTCTGACTGATATAATCTCTGAGATCTTTGAATTCTGTCATTTTTGGTAATTTTGGTTTCAGTAACCAGTAGCATTAGTCTGGAACTCCCATTCTTAACCTCTTCATCTTTTCTGATGTTGAATGCACCCTAAAGTCAACCTCAATGACCACAAGCTGTTAATGTTGTTTTGGGAGCAAATATTATCCTCCAGGGAAGAGTACTCATCCAGCCTTCACCCTAAGTACCCAAAAGATGGGACCTCCAAACTGAGGATGGAGATGGAAGGGAAAATGAGGACAGGTGCTGCTGAGATTGTTTGTACATCTCCAGACAACTCATCCTAATCTCTCTCTAGCTACTGGATGGGGTTTGACAGCACCACACAGTGGAATATTTACATTTTCAGAATTGCAGTTTTGGGGGTTAAAGGGTAAGGACTGATGGGAGGCAGTGGGAATAGTTGCTATTTCCTGTATCTTTCTTTATCCCCCCCCCCCCACAGTTATTATTTATTTATATCTTTCTTTCAAAAATGATCTTATCCATACCAGCTGTGAATGTAGCAATTAAATCAGTCCCATTTCCCCTCTCCTGCTATTCCTTAAACCTGAGCAATTTATTCCCTCTCTCTCATGTGACATCAACTCCCATTTGATTCTTTTCAACCTGCAGAGCTTTGGCCCAAGAACTGGGAAGTGGGTGTAGCCTGAACAGCTCCATTATTTGGGCTGGTATGGACACAATGGGCTGAATGGCCTCTTTCTGTGCTGTAAAACTTTCTTCATTGACCATATTAAAATGGCTCTGTAAATACTGTCTGTTTCAAGCACCTCTTGTGGTTCTGAAATCTACATTCCTGCCTCTGAGTGTGAAGGAATTCTTCCTGTTGGTGACCTTATTACCTTTATACCTTTATACCTTTGCCTGAATCTCTCTAGAACGAGAAATAGTTACTGTATGTCCATCTAGTCCAACAGTTCATTATTTTTATCCAGGACGCAGCATCAGCCATTCATATTCACTGGATTCCAGCATCCCTGAGCCTGCATTTGCCACTTGCACTTGCTCTGGATAGACACGGTAAAGAGAATTCCAACACATTCCCATTTCCTTCTCTCTTCCTGTAAAGCGTTGGCTCTAATCAGTCACAGAGCAACACTGATTTACTCGGCAATCATACGATACACGTAGTTCGTGCACACACTACAAGCTTTAGTGCATATGCTCATGTTGACCTGCACTTAAGTATACATTCATTCCGCACATTCACAAAGCACCCTGCGCAAGCAGAGGTGTGAGAGAGAGTGTGTGTGTGCGTGTGCGCGCACGCACCTGCAGAAATACTCCTTCCACATATTCATACCGTAATTTTTCTAACTCTCTCTCTTCTGCCCCATTTCTCCTTGTTCCTTTCTTTTTCTCTATTCTGTGACCCTTTGCTTTCTCCATTCTCTCTCATATTATCTTTATCTGTACGTGCTTCTATGTACATCTCTGTCTCTCTGTCTTTGATTCTGTCTCTTTCTTTTAGACTCTTTCTCAATCTGCATTCCTCACTGTCAGTCTATCTTTCACCCCTTTTCTCACTCTCCCTCTGTTTCTCACTTTATCTCCCACCCTCTCACTTTGTTTCTCATTATATCCACTCTCTCACTGTTTAAATCTCTCTCTCTCTCTCTCTCTCTCATTCTGTCTCTACTTTCTCTCACCATTCTCTCACCATTCTGTCGAGCACCTTCGCTCCATCTGCTAAAAGTGGAACTTCCCGGTGGCCATGCATTTTAATTCCCATTCCCATTCCCGTTCCGACATGTTGGTCCATGACCTCCTCTTGTGCCAAGATGAGGCCACCCTCAGGGTGGAAGAGCAACACATATTCTGGGTAGCCTCCAATCTAATGGCATGAATGGACCTTCCAGTTAAAAAATCCCCCCCCACTTCCTCCATTCCCCACTGTGAGCTTTTACCTCGCTCCATTGCCTATCACTTCCCCTGGGTTCCCCCCTCCTTCCCTTTCTCCCACGGTCCACTCTCCTCTCCAATCAGATTCCTTCTTCTCCAGCCTTTGACCTTTCCCACTCACTTGGTTTCACCTATTACCTTCCAGCTAGCTTTCTTCCCCTTCCTCTATCTTTCTATTCTGGAGTCTTCCTCCTTCCTTCTCAATCCTGATGAAGGTCTTGACTGGAAGCATCAACTGGTTATTCATTTCCATGGATGCTGCCTGACCTGCTGAGTTCCTCCAGCATTTTGTGTCTGTTGCTTTGGATTTATCTCTGTTTATTACTCTGTCTCTATGTCTCAGGCTGTCTTTTTCTTTCTGTCTCTCAGTCTACCTCTTTCACTTTCTATCCACTTCCATCTCTCTCTGCATTTCTCTCTCCACGTCTCTTTCTCCCATTCTATTTCTTTATCTCTGTCTCTATTGCACTTTCTCACTCTATCTCTCACCCTCCCTGTCTGTGTCTTCCCCAGGCTCTTAATGTGTCAGAATCACAGTGGTGGAACTACTGTGCTTCAATTGTTACCAGCTGACTGGCCAGAGACCAGGGATGAACCTTGTCCTTCCTGTCCTGTGGGCTAAGGAACACCGTGGGGTCTGAACCCGAAGTCAGTGTACTCAGAGCAGCAGGAAGACACTGGGGGCTCCATAGATGGAGGGAGTCTGAGAATTTCCCTGCCACCTTCCTTCCAACAGCAAAATAAGAAAATCTTTCTGCTTTTAGCGCTGAGGTATGAATCCAGCACCTAAACTGTTGATGTTGCTCAGGTAAACACAGAAAGATCCCAAACCATGGAGTCATAGAACACTAAAGCTCAGAAGCAGGCCCTTCGACCCATCTAGTCTGTGCCAACCTGTTATTCTGTCTAGTCCCATCAGCCTACATTCAGACCGTAGTACTCCATACCCGTCCCATCCATGTACCCATCCAATTTTCTCTTAAGTTTTTTTTGGCAGCTGGTTAAGGATTCTGGGACACCTTATCATGTGACCTTTCCCCTACTTTATCAAATTTTTTTCCCTTACCTTTGTGCAAAATTCCTTAAAATAAAAGTTGTAGAGGGACAATTCATTCTAAGCAGCCTAGTGCAGTTCCTGGAGCCCCTGGGTGAATCCCCTGGCTCCCACGCCACCCCACTCTCCTACTCACCCCCTCCTCCTATCTCCAGCAGCCTCTCAGAGCTTTTCCACTCCCAGCCAGCTCAGCTTTTGTGTGGCTTGTTTGATGGAGGGATTCGGCCGCAGTGAGTCCAGCTAACAGCAGCAGCTGAGACAGTCACTATTTCCATCAGCGCCAGTGGCTGAGCCTTTCCAGCAACACAAATTAGTTTTCACTAGCTTCACCTTCAAAGCTGCTTTTCTGAAAGGGAGCTGGCTTGTGCAGAATCTCTTGCTTTCCCTCCTGGGTGTTGATGATTACAATGAAGAAAATGCTCGAGCTTTCAGTGACCCTCGTCCTATGCCCAGAGACAATCGATGCAGATAAATTTCACAGTACTTGCTCAATTTGCTGATGGCCCTGGATTTATAGCGTTCAGCCTCTGAGTTTGGCTGGGGCCTGAGGTGTGTTTTGTGCTTCAGCTGCTGTAGCCTTTCTGCCTGTGATTCACGGTGACACACTTCCTTGTTGTGTCACAGCTCCAGTAGGTGCTACGCCGCCACCGATGTGACACTGTTCCGCGGAATGCGTCACTTATCCTGACGTGGTTCTGCTGGATGTGCCCTCTTGCTATGCTGTGTCTGAGGAGTGTTCACCCTGCTGGCGATGGGGGTTCACGCACAAGGCAGTGGTGCGGTTCCCCACTGATCCTCCGCTGATACAGAAGTTTTATCCACCCCTGCTGCCACTCCCGAATGCACAACCCCTACACTGCCACCATCCACCATTACGTCTCAGAGGGTCAAGGCTTTGTGGGTCACTGGCCCACCCCTCCCTGATCCAATGCTTCTCCATTTGATCTCCATTGCAATACAGTTTGATGAGATCGTCCCTAATGCATTGCTGTCTTGATCTGGGATCTTTCCCTTTACTCTAGCATAATTCTGAGGCATGTTGCACCTTAATACAACACAATTTTGTTACCTTCAACCATTGCTGTATTTCTGTTTGTTTTTCTTCAGTGCCTTGGTCTGTTACTGCACCTCCCTGCAATGCAGTTCTGGGAGCTATTCCCCCTCACAGTGATGCATTTCCAAGCAAAGTTCCCTCTTAATGTGCTGCAGATCTGAAGGATTATTCCCCTTGCCGCTCTGTGCTTCTCTAGAAATTTCCCTGCACTTTGCTGCACTGCAGCTCTGAGAGAACATTCCTGCTTTGCTGAGGTGCGTTTGCCTAGGATTTTGTTGCAGGCAGCTCCAAGGGATATTCTTCCCAGCTGTGATACAGTTGTGAGGTATGATCCCCCTTTGCCGAGAATATTACCCTATATTGTGCCCCCTAGTGGTGATACAATTCAGAGGAATTGTTTGCCTTCACCGCTGTGCAATTCTACGAGAAGATTTGCTTTGCACCTTGAAGTTACGGTAACTCTTTTCCTCCATTCCACACTTCCTTTGGGGTATCAGCGTTCCAGGGAGCAAGACCCTTCATCCCTCTTATGGGTCTGCTCACATGGGACGCCAGTGTCTTCGGATTCAGCAGGTTGAGTCCACCGTGTTTCATCACAGCATAGCTCAGCCACAGAAATGTCGCAGCACGTTCTGCGCTTTGAAATGTGCAATAAATAAACAATTTGTTTTACTTCCTTACCTTTATAAGGACCGTGTGAGTACGGTGCATTAAAGCACAAGCAGGCATATCTGTAACCTTTTAACCACGGATGGAGGGGTTTTTGTGGCTGTGTGTACTATGCTGCTTCCGACAGAGATGCATTGTAGAGGTGCTATGCTCACACAATTCAGCCACTCCCCACAGGAGGATGAGAAGGCCTTACAGGGTACAGTGGAGATTTAGCAGGGGTGAAGGACTCTTGTCACAAGAATTATCTGGAGAAGACAGGCTGTCTTTCGCTCTGACCCTGTTGACTATTCAGTATCCATCTCAAGCAAAAGTACAAATGTGATGAGCCGAGAGGTCTCCTACACAGTAACATTTCTGTGACTTCTTTCAGAACGCAAACTCCCAGCAATTGAGGACAACTCTTGAGAACTGAGTGACGCCACTAACCATTTTGTCAGCACCTTCGGATTAGTGAAAGATCCAAAGGAGCTTTATTGGCGAGTTTGTCACTCTTTGTGTGTAGTTTTTCATTGATTCCATCGTATGTATTTCCCTGTTCTGCTGTGAATGCCTGCAAGAAAATGAACCTCAAAGTAGTAGATGGTGACACAGACGTGCTTTGATAGTAAATTTACTTTGGACTTTGATATCAAGCACAATCTGATAGGTAGCCACCTAAAGAGGTATTAGGACAGATGAGCAAAAACTTGGCCAAGATGGTCAGTTTTGAAGTCTGTCGTATAAGAGAAAGAGATAGAAAGGTTTAAGGCAGCAGTTCCAGGGCCTGTGGATCCAAGCATCTGAAGGTTCTGCTGCCATGGGTGGGAGCTGATAAAAGGCCAGGACTGGAGACGGGTAGAGAGATCAGTATAACGTCTGGTCCAATTGCGATTAAATACGATGGAGTCAAGGACTTGGTATGCTTCAGAGTCTGTTATTTGTCAGACTGAATATCACCACTCCATTATTATTAGGTCCTTCACCAAGATTTTTATAACAAATATGTTCATTCATGTTGTGTGTGGGTGCTTTCAAACAGGTCAAGGTGAGCAGCCAATTGGGTATTTATTGTCAAGCTTGTAGTTCACAGGTGCTGTTCCCGAGCAAATAATTTCTTACTAAACAAGTTGTTCATTTATCAAACTGGGACAAAATTTACAAATCTCAAGTGGCGTTAATTCCAGCTCCAATTATTTTCAGCAGAACTGTGGAACTTTGCATTTGTTAATTTGCTGTGATCTGCAGTCGTTTCTTGATTGTTCCAGACATTTTCTCAGTCCCTTCTGCTTCACTGCACCAACATTTGAAAAAAAAACTATTGGGAGGCAATATTCTGAGAAAATGAGCCTCCGACAAACCTGTTCTAAAACAAAAATAGACAAGAAGCTGTGAAACCAGGCAATTAGCTGCTGAGTGTCTGTGAGCATGCCTCATTCTTTTTCTGCATTTATCTCTGTATTAGCCCGTACGTGTGCCAGATTTGTCTCTGTATCTGCACCGTGTGTGTCTGTGCTTAGATTTTACTTGGTGAAAATCTTAGTTCGTTTTTCTTTCCATCTCTCTCTTCCTCTTCATTCTTCTGTCACAGATCAATCGTAGGTGTCCCTCTATGTTCCGTCTCCCAGCTGAGTGTCTGTCTCTGCTGCTGACTTTCATCTATCTCCAACTAACCTGTGCCTCCACCTCTTCTCTCTGTACCACACCCCCGCCCCATCTTGGTCTTTCCATAGTTTAGCTTGTGTCAATCTGTTGCTGCTTCCTGAGAGACCATTCAAGAGAACAGAAGCCCATGCAGCCATGCCAGCTGTGCCACAGAATTTTGGGTAGGGGTGGGGGAATAGTATAATTATTCTCTCCCCTCCACCATGCCAGTCTGGTAGAGAGCCACTGAGTGGGATAGCTATGTGTAAGCCACATGGTTCCTGTTTTAAATAGAGTGTCACTACAAAGCACATCAAAACATCAAACAGCCGCAGAGTATCACGGCCATCATTAATATTTCAGGCTTATTTGTGTCTATTTTAGTTGATTTTTGCACAGGGTTGTACCTTAATAGAATGTGCTAATGATGTTATGTGGGAATGAGCGGGAACAATTACTCAACTGTAGTGAAGGCAGCAATAAACTACCTCGAGAGTGACACTGGATTAAGCACAGAGGCCTCCGTTTCTGCCGTGCCTATTTATCAATACTATATTTAGAGCTCTTCCCTGCAGCATGGCATTAGGGCTTGAGGAGAGAGCTGGTTCCACAGCACTGAATGAACAGTCTAATGACTTCCTTAGGGACTGTCGAGCTCCGTTTCTTTTTAATAGACCAATTGCTCCCTCCATGGCAGGTCAGGGCTGAAGAGTCTGTTACTTATTTACCGGTGGGATGAGCATCGCCAACCGGGGAGAAGATCCCCTGTCCTCCCCACCCACTGTCGAGCCGTCCAGCCCGAGAACCTCACTGAAGAGCGGCTGATACGAGGGGAAAGCGGGCTTCAGCTCTCGCTGTCCATACTCAGGGTTAAAGGCCTGACGTTTGCATTGAAAAAAGATGCAGCTTGTTTCTCCCTTTGAAGAGGCAGCTGGAAGTTGTCTTCATAACGTTGACCTTACTGAACAATGGAGCAGGAAGCCGGCTGAATAGCCCACTCCTCCTCCTGAGCAGGATTTTGATAGGATCTTTACTTTTCCATGAGATAGCTGGGATGGGGTTTGACTTGATTGGATGGACAGACTTGGGCTGAGCAGCGGGACGATGTCTGATAAGAGCAGCTGGGCGGATAATGGCGGGAGCCGTGGCGTTTGATAGGACCTCCTCACCAGATCTGCTGAGCTTCAATAGCACCACCCTGCTGTGCCTCAGAAGAGCCTGGGGTTACCAATGGCGGCGTGAGGGTCCCAGGCTGTAGGCAGCTGCATTTAGACATGGATTTGTCTCACCACCCTGCTACCGCCTTTTGTCGTGTTTGTTAAGATCTGAACTCCAGCATGGTTCTCGCTGGCTGTAGAATGGGGGAAGGAGTGAAGATGTGATGTTGGTGAGATTGCTGGGATACTATCTTCAAGGGTCATGGGTAGTGAGAGGAACCTCCTGCCCGACCTGATGTTGGGTACAGTATCCCATTCACATCAGCATCCCCCTCCACCTTACGTCCTCACTCTTCCTTCTAATCCTACAGCCTGGGAAACCATGAGGAGTAGAGCCCATGGTTCCAGCACAGTGAATGGCAAAGGGTATATCTGGGTAGGGCTGTGGGTATATCAGGGTGAGGCTGTGGGTATATTGGGTGAGTTTGTGGGTATATCAGGGTGAAGATGTAGGTGTATCAGTGTGAGGATATGGGTATATCAGGGTGAGGCTGTGGGTATATCAGGGTGAAGATGTGGGTATATCAGTGTGAGGATGTGGGTGTATCAGGGTGAAGATGTGGGGTTTATCAGGGTGAAGCTGTGGGTATATTGGGTGAGGATGTGGGTATATCAGTGTGAAGATGTGGGGTTTATCAGGGTGAGAGTATGGGGTTTAACAGGGTGAGAGTGTGGGGTTTATCAGGGTGAGAGTATGGGGTTTAACAGGGTGAGAGTATGGGGTTTAACAGGGTGAAGATGTGGGGTTTATCAGGGTGAAGCTGTGGGTATATTGGGTGAGGATGTGGGTATATCAGTGTGAAGATGTGGGGTTTATCAGGGTGAGAGTATGGGGTTTAACAGGGTGAGAGTGTGGGGTTTATCAGGGTGAGAGTATGGGGTTTAACAGGGTGAGAGTGTGGGGTTTATCAGGGTGAGAGTATGGGGTTTAACAGGGTGAGAGTGTGGGGTTTATCAGGGTGAGGGTGTGGGTTTATCAGGGTGAGAGTGTGGGGTATATCAGAGTGATCTTAACTCTGTTGCTGCGTAGGGCTTACAACTCCTCCCACATCCCACCAAAATGCTGATTAGTAGGTTAATTGTCCTGTGTGAATTGTCGTCAGGTATAGGTGGTTAGTGAGAGAATCAGAGAAATTAATGGTCAGGCATTTATTTTATTGTTATTTATTTAGAGATACAGCCCAGTAACAAGCCCTTCCTGCACAATGAGCTAGTGCCACCCAATTACACCCACATGGCCAACTAACCTACTACCCCATATGGGGGGAATCCCATGCAGTCACTGGAGAACGTACAAGCTCCTTACTGACAGCGGTGGAGTTGAACCCAGGCAGCTGGTGCTGCAATAACTTTACACTAACCGCGACACTACCATGCCATTCGTACGTATGAGGGAGAGTAAGTGAGGATTAATGAGATTGTTTTGAGAGCTAGCATAGATGAGATGTACTGGATGGCCTCTTCTTTTTTTCAAAGGCAATGCTCTCAGTGGCCGTGCTGTTAGGTACCTCCTGTACCTAATAAAGTGGCCACTGAGTGGGTGTTCCTGGTCTTCTGCTGGTGCCGACCACCCACTTCAAAGTTGGATGTGTTGTGCCTTCACAGATGCTCCTCTGTGCACCACTGTTGTAACGTTTGAGTTCCTGTTGCCTTCCTCTTAGCTTGAACTATTCCGGCCATTTTCCTTTGACCTCTCTCATTAACAAGGTGTTTTTGCCCACAGAACTGTCGCTCACTGGATGTAATTTGTTTTTCGCACCATTTTCAGTAAACTCTAGAGACTGTTGTGCATGAAAATCCCAGGAGATCCTTAAACCATCCCGTCTGGCACCAACAATCATTTCACAGTCAATGGGGTCACATTTCTTCCCCATTCTGATGTTTGGTCTGAACATTTGAACCTCTTGACCATGTCTGCATGCTTTTATGCATTGAGTTGCTGCCGCATGATTGGCTGATAAGATATTTGCATTAACAAGCAGATGTGCAGGTGTATCGAATGCAGTGGCCGCTGTGTGTATATCAAGTATCAGTCCCATTGCAGCTGAGAATTGATCGCAGCCTCAGGAAGAAACCAAGCCTGCAATGATGGCAGTTCCACAGCAACAGTATATAGCCCCCAATTAAGCCACGCTGATGATTGCTCACAAATCGAAAGGAAATAATTTGCATTTCTATAACATCTTTCAGTTCTGAGGATGTCGGTGAAATATTTTGGAGTTTGGTTACAGCAGCACTGCAATAGTTTTGTTATTTGAGTCAGTGCTGGGATGGGTGCTCCACCCCTATCACTGGGATTCTCTCAGTCAGCAGGAAGAATGAAGCTTGCAAAAGTCAAAGCCAGATCAGCCATGTTAAAATAAAAATAGAAATACCGACAAAGAAGTAAAATAAGATAAAGGTTGGTTTTTATATAATGCCACGACATAAATCTTAGAAATATTCCAAACTGCTTCAGCTACTTGGCGGATGCCAGTAGTGTGATGGAATGCTCTAGCCTGACTGAATGCAGTTCCATTAACACAAGATGATCAGCACTTACCTGGGGCGGAGCAGCCTGGTGGATTGGCACTCCCTTTACCACCATAGGCATTCTTTGCCTCCACCACCCCCCAGGGGGCTGAGTCCGTGTTGTTTACATGATGATTAAATATTCAAGATTCAAGTTTAGTTATCATCTGAACACTGAACCATACAGTGAAGTGCGCCATTTGTGTTAGCAAGCAACACACCCAAGGGTGCGCTGGTGGGGGGGGGGGGGGGGTGCAGCCTGCAAGAGACGCCACAAATTCTGGCACCAACGTTCTTCCACACCTTCTCCTGGAAGTACAAGGGTGGCTGGCACACAGGAACCTCATGCTCTGCAGATGTCCCTATAAGTCACACATCTCCCCGACTAGAAAATATATCAGCCTTCTGTTCCTCATCTCTGTGTCTAAATCCTGGTCCTCCCTCCCGAGAACCACCGCAGAAACACCTAAACCAGTTAGTCAGATTTTGAGTATTGCATCAAAGATGGTGGATGCCCAGCAGTGAACAGTAACTTCTGTTCTTAACAGCCAGTGGCTCCTTCATCCAGAGAATGCATGAGGTAAATGTGTAATGAATTTTTTTTGCAGTGTGCTGATTGTTGTTACACATGCAAATGTAACAACTATTTTGGCAAATAGCAAGCATTTTTTAATATCTGTCACGTGGAAAATAATGAAAAAAAATTGCAGATTCCCGGCATATTACGGTTATTTTAACTCAGTGGGGACAATCTTCTCTGCACACCAGGAGGCTCAAGGCTTCATCTCACTACAGAGACATCAGTACAAAATTCCAGGCTGATGTGTCATTGGAGATGCAGTTTCTCAAATAAGGTGTTAAACTGAGTCTATGCCAACTCTCTCAGGTGGATGTGACTGATCGACTGCACAGTGAATTGTTCCTGGGCATCTCAGCCAACAGGTACCCCATAAACAGTGATCTGCACCTGGGCATCTCAGTCCAGGGGTATCCCATAACCAATGAATTGCTTCTGGGCATCCCGGGCAACAGATATCCCCTAAAAGTGATCTGCTCCTGGGAATCCCAGGCCAGAGGTATCCCATAAACATTTATCTGCTCCTAGGCAACAGGTATCCCATAAACAACATCATGAAGAAACTGGTTTGCGTGGCATCACTTAACTGTTTGTGGCATCTTGCTTTGTATATATTGTTCCTTACAAATGTAATGTTCAGAACAAAGGGAAACAACTGGAATATTATCAACAGCAGGATAGAATAATTATTGGGAGGGGGGTTATTGGAACAGAAACCCATTGACACACGGACTGTAACAACACAAAGAGGGAGATGGGTTGCCGCAATACTAAAAGGACTTTGAGAAAGGGTGAAGCGTGACATTTCTCTGTGCCTGCCAGCCTTGTACTTCCAGGAGGTGCTGTGGAATAAGAGGGCACGCTATACTGAATCCGGAACATGTGGCGACTGTTGTGGGCTGCCCCCAGTGCATCCTCAGATGTGTTGGTTGTTAATGCAAAAAACGTATTTCATTGTATGTTTTGATATACCTGTGATAAATAAACCTGAATTTTGAATACTGCTGGACTCCTGGTTTGATGTTTGATATTCTATGTGTCATTCACTCACTTCTTGCTGTTCGCGCAATTTGTTCTTTTTTCTTGCGTTGGGTGTTTGATATTTCCTTGAAAGGGTTCCATGGTGTTTCTTTGTTTTGTGGCTGCCTGCAGGAAGACAAATCTCCGAGGTTTTTCTGTATACTTACTTTGAAAATAAATGTACTTTAAATCTTTGGATCTTGAATCTTTTGTAAATGCAACTGCATCATATAAGCAATTGTAGTTCGCTTCAGCCGCATAGCATAGGCACAATAGGCTGAATGGCCTCACTCTATATTGTAAATTGGCAGCCGGATTAGTTCCATTCGGGAGGCTTTCTTGTTTCTGTTGTGATTTATGGATGGATTGCGAGGCAGAGAAGGGTTTTAGGACTTCGATTGTCACAGGCGGCTCTATGACACAAACAAGAGCGAGGTCATTGTGTCAGAATAAATGGTCTTAGTGAATCTGTTATCTTCAAGAATGACATCTTTTGGTATTTTATGTGAATAATTAGATCAGCCAGTCTGCTACATTGAACTGTGACAGTTAGGGCTCTCAGCACATGGGTGGGTGAAAGCCCCATTAGGATGAGGATGAAAGGAGCCTAGAAGAATAAAAGATTCCATCAGATTGGGTCCCTGTACACCGGCGAACAGGAAAGATAAAGAGCAGTTTTCAGACATCACACAGAACAAACACCAGAGTAAAGGCAGGATCATTAAGGTAAGGACGTGGGAATGGGCACTGATCTCATCAGACAAGCTGCCTCTGAGCAGTGAAAACAACGAGTTTAATAGTTTAGAGATCACAGTTCACAACACATTTCTCAATTTTCTTTTCCTTTATCAGTTCTTTTTACTGATTTTGTTTATCATTCACTTTCCCTGTTCCCTCCCCTACCCCAATGCTCTTTCCTCCTTGCCCCCACCTTTGAACTTTTCTCTAAATCGTCCCTCTTCACACCCTCCCTCGCTCTGCACCCTTCACCTCTTCACACATTCTCTTTAGCCCTTCCTGATCTGCCCTCCAACCATCTATTACATTATTGAGTTTTAGCCCACCCTTCACTGCCTCTCTTTTCAGACCCCTCCCTTTAATCTGCTCCTTCTCTATCCCGTCCTCATTTAATTCTACCCCCTCTCTATAGATCCAACTGTTGTATAGTTTCTCTCCTTCTTTCTCTCTCTTCCTGTCTCCCTCTTTCTCTCCTTTTCTCTCTCTCTCGCTCTCTCTCTCTCTTCCAGTCTCTGTGTTACTTACCTGTACTGACTCAACCTTTCTTGACAAGTATTTTCAAATCTTGTTTTGCAAAAATAAGTGGAAGTGTATACCTAGAAATAATTCAATAAACAGTAACCAAAAAGCATAGCTGCTGGTGCTAAACATATAAATAGGTTTGGCAGGATGCAGTGCCTGCACACTGCGAAGCTGGCTGGAGTCAGGTGTCACCTAGGGTGAATGCAAATGGATGGAGCACACAAAGGCAGTGTTCCTCCAGCAGAAGGTTGCTCAGCTTGAGAGCCAACTGGACGTACTCCACTATATTAGGCTGGAAGAAAGCATCCTGGAGCAGATGTTCCAGAAACAGAAATGTTTCAAGCAGCTGGATGCATTGAAACAATCCTCAAAGTAGAGTGGGGCGGGGGAGATAAAGGGAGAAAGTGAATGGCACAGGGGGTGGACTTATCAAGCCAGCAGCAAAAACGGGGAGCAAAATGGTGGCAGAGAGAAGATTGAGTGTGAGGTTCAGACTCATCAGCAGTAAGTAACGGGTGCCTTTATTGATTGATTGATTGAGATACAGCCCAGAAGATACCCTTCTGACATGTAGCAGTGCCACCCAGCAACCCCTGGTTTAACCCTAGCCAAATCACAGGGCAATTTACAATGACCAATTAACCTACCTACTGGGGTGTCGACTCTAGGGGTGGTATTGCCTCCAGGTTAGCGTTTTGTAGGTTAGAATCTCACTTGATAGACATCAGCATGAAATCTCAGCTAGTGAGCTGTTCTTCTCAATAGTGCTGGCTTGCAGTGATACACTTAACACTCTCGACAACATCATTTACAAGAATGTTGCTAAGTCTTGAGGACCTAAGCTACAGGGAAAGGTTGAATAGATTAGGACTTTATTTCCTGGAGAGTAGGAGAATGAGGGGAGATTTGTTAGAGGTAGAGTGAGGGGTATAGATAGAGTAAATGCAAGTGGACTTTCTCCACTAAGGATGGGTGAGATTGTAACCAGAGGTCATAGCGTGAACTATTTAAGGGGAACCTGAGGGGGAACTTCTTCACTCAGAGGGTGGTTTGAGGTGCCAGTGGAAGTGGTGGGTGCAGGCTTGATTTCAACATTTGCAATACATTTGGATAAGTACATGGTTAGGAGGTGTATGAGTGCTATAGTCCAGGTGTGAGTTGATGGTACTAGGTAGAATTATAAAAATTTGGCATAGACTAGATGGGCTAGTGGGCTTATTTCTGTGCTGTACAACCCAATGACTCTGCCAGCTCAGCTGGGTGTTAAAGACTCAGGGGTCTGTTTGGCAGGGTAGCGGAAGATCTTGCCCCAATTTCTTAACCAATTGTTATTCCTTACTCAGCAGCTAAAATTAGTCTATCTAGTTTGTTTTAACATTGTAGGGGATCCTGTCATTCATAGATCCCACAATGTAAAAAACATTTTATGTGAGGTGTTTGGGAAGTTAATGTAGACACACAATGGCTTCTGCCTCTTTATTTATTGGAATATTGAATCAACTGGAGCACAAAAAAAGTTTTTAAACAAATCATTGTGCCATTGATTATTATTGATTTTCTATTCTCTGTGGATGAATCTGGACTGCTTCAGAATTCTCAGGAAGCTGAGAAAGTCGATTAAGTTCTGAAAAAGAGCAGGGAGTTTGATCCTAGAGAAAATCCATACCCTTCCAAATTTTGTTTGAAGCTTCCTGTTGGTTGAAATGGAAAGCATAAATCCTGGGCCAAACACAGACAGAGCTGGAGGGGTTGGCAATGAGGTCTGATGTGGGCAGAGTGGAAGGGGAATAGGGGTGTGTACAAGGGAGGCATGGGGAAAGATGAGCCACCACATGGGATAGGGCCGGGTTTGTTGTGGGGGGGGGGGGGGGGGAGTGAGTGTGGTTTTGGCGTATTTGACCAGAGTGGATGGATGTTATGTGGTGGAATCCTCCTCCTCTATACTCCCTCTGAAATTTGAAATCTTCATATTCTGGCCTTATGAGTGCTGGCATTTGAGTAAATTTCTATTTTCTTCAGGCCTCACTGCCTCTGGGTTAGCATTTTGCAGGTTAAAGTCTCACTCTATAGACATCAAGACGAAATCACCGCTGCCAGAATGGGTAAGGAGCTGTTCTTCTCTGTGGTGCTGATTTGTAGCTGGTACACTTCCCTGCGCTCTCTCTCTCCCCACCCCCCGCTCGCTCAGCTGGCTGTAAAAGGACCCAGGGGTCTGTTTGGAAGGGGAAAAGAAGACTTTTCCCCAATTTCCTAGTAATTCCTTACCCAACAGCTAAAGTTGGATTATCTAGTTTGTTATAGCATTGGTGGCTGTGGCTTCATCAGCCAGGGACTTAACCCCTGGAATTTCCTGGAATTTCACCTCACCAACAACTCTCTGCCTCCTTATCTCTCTCCTTGCATCTTTTGCCAGACTTCAGTTATCGGTCTCAAAATCTCTTCATTGACTTATTGGCCTTTCTTGGATTCACTAACAATCTTTTGAAGCACAGATTGTATTATATTAATGATGCTTTATAAATGCAAGTTGCTATTGTTACTGAGTTGAGATGAAGAGTGGAAGAACGCAGTGTAATTTGGTTCCAATTTGTCATCTGCCTGATTTTATTTTCTGACTGGATATTGTATGAGCTAATAGTTATGGTTCAAAAGCAGAGGTCTTTAAGGCAATCTGAATATCAGAAATGCGAAGCTGAGCAAGGCACGGGAGTTTTGCCGCAGTGTATACAGTAAGACACTGAATGATGGGGCTACAGTGCAGATAGTGGAACTGTAGTGTGATTTATTTACAGAGACACCTTTATAATACAAAGGTGGACATAGAAACTGCCAACAAATTCATGTGTAGAATTTAAATATATGTAGTCCAGTTACCTCTAAACCTTGTCATTGTGCATTGTCATTAATTTACATGCAGGTTGTAACTGCTGTACAGATGTTAAACTCTGAGGCTTGAAGAAAATGGAAATTTGCTCAAATGCCTGGACCCAATTGTCTTTATCAATGATCTTTACAAAAAAGTCAATAAGGCGTTATATTTTTACATAGAGACATATGATTTATCTTGTTAGCATCAGGTTCTGGTTAATTCTCAGCTTAATAAAGAAGAAAGAAGGTAAAAGTAGACTATTTGAAAACAGCTGCAGGGGACACAAACCCACAAGGGAGCTTTTCCAAAATATAGAACAACTCCAATTTATTGATCTTGAGTTCGACTGTAGGACCTACCCGATACCTGTATTTCCCACTCAAATCGTCACTGAGCTTTTCAGCAACTGACTGGCTGTGTCAGTCACAAAACATGGGCTGTACCCATCACAAAGCACGGCTGAACCCGCTACAAAACGCAGGTTGCACCAGTCTTAAAACACAGACAGTGCTTCTTATAAAACGTCACCACACCATCATGAAAACAAGGTCTGCACATGTGGCAAAACATGGACTCTATCACTCTACACAGACTGCATCTGTCACAAGACTTGGACTGATTGCGTCATGACAAATCAAAGACAGTGTACATGTTAAGTATGCGCTGATCACAAAGCACAAAATGTACTGGTCACAAACAGGGTCAGTGGTGTGAGTTTGAATCTTACCACAACATTTAAATTCTGTTCTGTAAATAAATCTGAAACTTTGAAACTGCTGCTCACCACTAGTAAAGGTGACCATAAAACTTTACAGTTGCTTGAAAAATCTATTTCCTTCAAGGAGATAGTTGAATTCTAAAATTTTCCTGTCTCTCTTAGATTTACAATTCTTTCTGGCAAGATTGTAAGACTTTAACCTAACATGCTGTCTCTAGTATCACATTAACCACGATTGCTCAGAGTTTCTAACTCCGTGAAGGGAAGGATATTGTTGCAAGTTATGAAATATTTTCTTTGAACATTTGTCATTGCTTATCACCTATTCTATCTCTTAATAGAATTTTATAACTCATTCCTCATACCTGCCTGGTTTGATATGTTCAGGTTTGAAACATTATGAAAAGAGATTATTACCAAAAGCTGACCAGCCTATTTATAACAATTAGATTTCTGATTTAAAAAGCTCTGATCATGTTAAGCACAAAGGCAAAATAATTTATTGAGAGTTCTCCTGTACTTTGAGCAGAATGGTGTACCTTTGTGTTTGTTCCAGGAATATGAATACACAGAAACCAGAGTAAAAGCCACTGTAGTTCTTGCAACATTTTAATTGATCATTGGCTCTTTTGTGAAGCATGAAGCAGTTCTGTATGGTATTGATTTGACAGCTGTTTGAACTTCGTAATTTTCAGCCTAAAATGCTAAAGTTCCTCAGATTTTTTCTAACTGAATGTAGGAATTATGCAGATACAAATAATCCATAATGGAAGGAAGGAAGAGCAGTGGGCATTGACCAAGGACCCTGGGGGTTGGGCTTTGTTGTTCTCCGCTCCCAGCACCTGTCCAGTGGGTTAGTCCCTGCTACCATACTCCTGAAACTTTGCACCCCTTTACCTATTCCTTTGCGTTGTTTCCCTTGACATTTTCAGTTGGTGGGTTTCTTCCTTGAAACCTCCAGCTAATATCGAACATTTGAGTCTTTACTGGGGGGGGGGGGGAAGGAATCCATGATTTCCACAAACTGATTGTACATAATTTACTTCTTCCATGGGCAATGTTGAACCCTAGTGTCACTCCAGAGAAGCTCCATTGCAACTCCCTGGGAATGTATATCCTTCTGAAAGTGTGGTCTCCAGGACTAGGTAAGGAAAAGAAAAGGATCTGCATTTCTAGAGAACATCTCAAAACAATTTACAACCAATTGAATATTTTTGACATGAAGCCACATTTATAACGTAGGAATGATTGTACACAGCAAGCAACCACAGATCACTTTAAAGCACCAGGGTAGAGATTCCTCACTCACTAAACACTGATGTGGGACTATTTGAACATGTCCTATCTTCAACACATCCAACCAATTTCCATCCCAATTCATTTGTTTTCAGCATGGGCTGAGACGTACTGCAGTCAGGACACCAGAACTCCCCTGCTGTTCAGAAGGACAGTGTGGTATCTTTCTTTAGTGCTTCCCTGAGAAAGCAAGAGGGCCTTGACTTCACACTCTTTCAGAGAGACTGCACCTTCAGTCCTATAGCTCCTCCTCAGCACCGTGCTGCATATCAGCATGACGTGCTGAATTGCAACAGTCAATCCTAAGTTCAACAGAGAAAAAAATCTCTTTTGGTGAGAACTCCCCTCTGTGTCTGCTGGAGAGCCTGCAGATCTTTTTATGTCCTTCCGAGATGACATTAGGACTCCAGTTTGTTATTTCATTCACAGTGCAGCACATCTTCAGTGTTAAACATAAGGCAGGTCTCCAGTGATGGATGAGTGGTGGGTGAACCCACAGACTTCAGGCTTGGCCAGCAATCCACTGTTGTTGACACATGGGAGACAAGTGTATCTACCTACATATACACAAAGAGAGATAGAGAGAGAGACACACTCTCTCTCTCTCTCTCTCTCTCTCTCCCTCCCCCCCCCTCCCCTCCCCACCCAAATAGAGATGTACATATGCCCATGGACACACATGCACACTGACCTATACACGAGCATGGACACACCTAGACACAGACTCATAAATCTCCACATATGAGCATACACACAACACACATTCACACTCACTTAACTAAAACTGAACTTGTTAAGTACACACTCAAAGTGAGGGTGCAAGGATAAAGAGAAGTTTTTTGGGAACTCTGTCCCTCAACAGACCCTTCTAGTCTGGAATTGGTTGGTTTCGCTAAAATCTGCTTCCAGTCTGACCAGCGTCTAGTTCCACTGACAACACCCAACACTCAGTAATGCCAAAGACAAGGGCAATTTTTATACATTGTATTGAGTCTACAATACTTGCACAGGCCAACCAATCAATCAACTTCATCTAAGCCTTCTCCCACCCTATCAGTGTGGCCCTCTGTTCCATTTTCCCTGTAATTTCTATCTACTTTTCCTTTCATTGCCTACAAGCTCTCCACTGCCAGCAGAAGTGAAGAGCTTGAGACATTTAAAAGAAACCTAGAGAAACTCATTTTAAAATAAAAAGGAGTTTCTCCTGAATTGCATACTGAATTTCCCTAGGGTTATTATATATTGGAGATATTCTAATCTCACTCATGCCTTCTCCTTATCAAACAGCGTCTTGTTAGTCACTCTGATAATTTGCTTATTTTTGCCCAGACTCTAAAGGGGGAAGGGAACAAGGATGGGCTCCCCAAATGCCTTCACTTAGCAACCAGAGGGAAGAACCCGGAGCTGGATATCAGCATTCCCTCTCCCGTCATCTCCTGGCCCTGGTCCCCTGCTGTGAAATATTTTTGTCCAGGAGCTGGCAGGAAGTTCATCACCGATGAGTCAACAGGACTCTGGGGAGCTCCTGTACCAGAGACAGAAGTCATCCTCAGCCTGCTGTCTGAGCACAGGAGCTGGATCTCTGTGACTTCGGCTCGGGAGTCACTGGTCAACAGCTGTGCATGGCTGCTCTCTGCTTTTGAGGGGCTATTATGGCAGCTGGAGAGAAACAATCAGTGGCAGGACCAGGGCAATCAATCCAAGTGAAGCAAAATGAATTAGTACCCAAGATCAATATTTACAATCAGGGATCATCTGTGCAAAACAAAGATGAGGGGAGTTTTTATTCTCGCAATCATGAATCCTTGGAATTCTCATAGGGCAGTAGAGGCATAGTTTGGAATATTTTATAAATGAAGGTGATAGATACTTGATTGTAGGAGAGGTTATCACGGGGATAGAGGAAAGAGGAGTTGTACTAACAGCCACAATGATACTAGATGGTACTACAGGATTGAGAAGCTGATGGTTACTTTCTCCTACTTTGTACATAGCTGTGGAATCCAAACAAATAAGGTTGTTCATATACATTAACAACCATTCCTGCACACACAAACAGACAAACACACTTTATAGAAACACACGGATGACTGAGAGTGGAGGTGAGGCCAGAGGAAAGGAGAGTTTATCTTTTGCAGTTAGTTGCCATGATCTGGAACACCATAGAAAAGTGATTTTCAAAAGTGTCCAGTCCAAGGAGAGGCTGATGTGTTTTATACTTACACCAGATCTTGTCTTCCTAGCCAACACCAAATAGCTCTGCCTAAGGAGTGTGGATGAATACAGAGATCTTGGGCAACATTTCTAAAAGTGGCAACACAGGTGGATAAGGTAGTGAAGGTGGCTCTTGGGATACCTGCCTTCATCGCATGAAACATTGAGTTTAAGAGTTGGGATATTGTGTTAGAATTTTATAGAACATTTGGAGTATTGTGGAGACACAAGAAACTGTAGATGCTGGAATCTTAAAGTTAAACTGCTGAAGGAACTGAGGAAGTCAGCCAGCATCTGCAGAGGAGATGGGCAGTCAATATCTCAGGTCGAGGCCTTTCATCGGGACTGAAAGAGCGGAGGGAAGACATCCAGAGGGGAAGGGGTGTGGTGAGACTGACAAGAGATAGGTGATGAGGGGAGATTGACAGATGGAGGGGAAGGGCCTGTTTCTCATGGTGACCCTCTGATTCTAAGAGAGTGGGGAAAATCGTGGAGGAATGTCAGCTATCAAACTGCATGCTCAATGCTCCGGTGACCCAGCCAGCTTTCCAAGAAGGCGCCGAGCTGTGACCTCCTTTGAGTCATAGTTTAGATTTAGTTTTTTTTTAAATTGCCTTCTTAGGTTTGTAAGAATGGTTTTGGGGACTAACCTTAGGGATTAGGTTTGGGTTTTATGAACAGGGATATGGAGAATTTGAGGTTAAGCCAGAATCTAAGTCTCTGCTCCACGTTCAATGACCAGTGACACGTTTGGATGTTGGATGTTGGATTGGCAGAGAGTGGGTGACCCTCCCCCCCGCCCCTCAGCTCAGCGAACTGTTAGTGGGTTCCAGAGTCGGAGTTCCACACGGGTGGGAAGACCAAGTTCTGATGAACCTCCCCCCGGCCCCCCGGTTCACAAATTGGTGAGACCAGAGGTCAATGCCTAGAGTTGGGTTCCCGCCATCGGCAATTCCATATTTCAAGGCCTGGTGTTACGTAGTCGGTGTGTCTTGGGACTGATGCTGAGGATCGGGGCCTGCGAGGAGAATCGGAAGTCAGGAAGTTAAGGTACGTTGGCCGGAGCTGAGTGTGTGAAGCTCTGTGAGTCCACTGGGGAGGTCTAAGGCCAGTCTCTGCAGGTCTCTCCCATTGGATGCTGGAGCTGGAGACCTGTCCTGGGGTTAAAGGGCTGTGTATGTAGGCGGGTGAGGGTGGAGCGGGGTTTGTTTTTGCTCTGGCTGCTTGTTACTGGTTGTGTTCGGTGTTGTTCTGCCGAGCACTGTGGTCATGCTATGTTGGCGCTGGAATGTGTGGCGATGCTTGCGGGCTGCCCCCAGCACGACCTTGGGTGTGTTGGTTATTAATGCAAATGACTCATCTCACTGTCTGTTTGAATGTACACGTGACAAATGAACTTGAATCTTGAGTGAAAATAATATAAGAGATCTTTCAAGGTGCTGGCAGGGGCAAGATGGGCTGTGTGGCTTCACCGTGCTGTAGATTTCCATTAAAAAAAAGAGCAAACAATTTAATTGACAGAATGTATTGAATTGGACAAGGATTGAAAATAAAATTGCAGAAGCTGAGGGAGACTGTGACATATGTAGCACAGATGCAATGAACCATATCAGAAGAGATTGCTATGATCCAGACTTCAGAAGGCAAACATCCAGATTTATCTATTTCTCTGCTCCCTGGGTGTGTGGCATAAACATTTAGTTTTGTTAGAGATACAGCATTCGAGATAAACTGGTCCGGTCTCTGAGGGGAGGTGGATGGAGGGGTGCGGTTGTGTTCCCACCTGTAGATCAGACTGCCTGAGGTGGGGCTTGTATCTGCGGGGCTGATCTGCAGACTACGGTGGTGCTGCCTTCAACCTCCAAGCAGCAGAGACTGAATGAGGCTTTCAACAGCAAAAGGCACCCCAAATCTGGATTGCTGCCCGATTCCGACTGATTCTGTATCCTTCTGCTACAGTAAAAGCTCGGCGAGTCAAAGCTTTTTCAGTAGAAGTTATTAATGGACTTTTCAGTCCAGTATCCCAGCGTGCAGCGTGCAGGGTCCTATACCATGACAGATCTGTACCCAGCAGTGCTGAACTCTCTAGTGTTACACCACCACACTGACCTGCACCAAGCGGGGCTGTGCACACCAGCTACCCCATTATTTTACACTGACAGATCCGTACACATCAGCACTGTACACGTGTTGTGTAATGACAGATCTGGAACCACCTGCACTCACTCTACTGTGTTATACAGTGGCAGATACCAACACTGTATTCCTGTCTTATAGTGATCTGGGCCCACCAATACTGTATGTGTGTTATATAGCAGTAGACCATAGCCACCAATATTATATCTGTGGCAGGCAGTGACAGACTTGTCCTCACCCATCAGTACACCATCCTATTGATGTATAGTGACAGATCAACACCCACCAATGTTGTACCCATGTCATAAAGCTCTCTCAAGCCAATGCTGGATTGTGCACTGAAAAACCAAATTCTTCTTCTAAGGTAACCTGGAGACAGCAGAGGGGGAGGGTTTGATAAAGGTAAGTAGTGGTGTTCCAAAGAGTCTTTCCGATACTCCTCTTTTTTTTTGGTGTGATTAGGTCAGAGTTCCCTTGGATTGTCTAAGACAGTAATTGTATTCTTATACATAATTCCATCTAGAGCTGCCTTGCAGATGGGCAGCAGTCCCACGCCGCAGTCAATTACCTAGTGCTCAATGCCAGAGATGGGTTCCTTGCTTCAATGAGCACGGATGTTGATCAGGTAATTCCTTCTCCGAATGGTTCCACTTCACTGATGGAGTTTGTCAGATCTACGGGAGAGGGTGCTCTAAAGGGCTCATCACTGCCGGGGGTGTGCCAAGTGTCCTATATCATGACGGTGATTGCAGTTCCCTTATACTTCAGTGGCTGATGTCCAGTCGTTATGAGAGCCACAAGATTGAGATTCCATTCCTCAAGTGTACAGTAGATATCATTGAAAGACCAAGTCTGTGAGATTCCTGGCATGAGCAGGGCCACAGGGAGCTCAAGATAGACAGTCCCAATTTGTAACTGGTCGTCCCAGTCTGGTGGAGGCCAATTCATGAGCAGTGATGCACTGCAGACAACGGAAAAGTTTTAAGTGGTTTGGAAGGTGTGTTCCGCATCCTGGACTGTGGGCAGGCAGGAAATAACAGGGGAGTGCTGTGGGGCTTGTAACCACTACATGCAAAGATGTCAGCTTTACACAGCTCATGTTGTGTCTCCCTAATACTGATCTTCATCAGCTGTGACACTACTAATCCTCGGGATTAGGATGTTTACAGAAGAATCAATAAAGTCACTGCTTAAATTCTAAGAAGGCAGGATTCTCAGCCATTACATAGTCTACACAGAAATAGTCCTGGCCAGACAGTTAAACTCAGTTGTGACATCTCTTGTACAAGAGATTAGTTGGAGTAATTCTTAATCCCGGAATTAGAAAATTAACCTTGAGGTAGAATTTAATCCTGAAACTGTGAGTCGGAGGTGGGGGAGGGAGGTGGAGGGTTAATCGTGGAGTGGGATTTAGCCCCACCTACAGGCTTTGGTTTAATTCCAGAATTAAACACTGAATGTAAAAGTTCTGACACCACCCAAGTAATCCCATCCCACCTCATTCTCCAGCTCTGAATGGTTATTCCCTTCTCCCTCTTATTGACCTGTTGCTTCCCCAAGAGTGACATTTTATTCCCCCCTTCCTCCCTTCCTCCACGTCTTGTCACGTTGATCAATTACCATAGTTGCCTCTCATTCTCTGATGCGCCCTCCTTACTCTCTGATCCTGATTCCATAGCCTTCCTTATCCCAAATGTAACTGGTTATTCTCCCTATTTTCTCCGGACACTGACTATTACTCCCCCACCCCCGCCTCCACATTACCTGTTTAATTCTCCCCATTCTCTCTCCCCCTCTGATCTGCTCATCCATTCCAGCTCCCAGCCTCTGTGCTGCTCATTCCTGGACTATAAGACCGTAAGACATAGGAGCAGAATTAGGCCATTTGGCCCATTGATTCTGTTCTGCCAGTTGATCATGCCTGGTTTATTATCCTTCTCAATCCCAGTCTCCTGCCTTCTCCCCATAACCTTTGACACTCTTAGGAATCAAAAGCCTATCAACCTCCACTTTACAAACAGTATAAACAATCACTGGGCTTCCACAACTGTCCTTGTCAATGAATTCCACACATTCACCAACCTCTGGCTAAAGAAATTCCTCCTCATCTCTGTTCTAAATGGACGTCCTTGTTTTCTAAGGCTGTGCCCTCTAGTTTTAGACTCTCCCACTGCTGCCAATATCCTCTCCACATCCATTCCATATGGGCCTTTCAATACTTAGCAGGTTTCTGTACGAGCACCTGGACCACCCTTCTTTCTTTTAAATTCCGGTGAGTACAGGCCCAGAGCCATCAAACGCTCATCACACATTAACCCTTTCATTCTCGTAAACCCCCGCTGGAGTAAAACAGAGGACGCTGACCACTCAGCAGGTCAGGGTTAACAGATCCTGTGACCCAGCTACAATCTTCACCAACTCCTCACGCCCAATGTTATCTGTGTCCAGTCTGAACATGCTCCCTGTGTCTGCACCATTTTCTTTGGGGGCACATTCCAAAGACGTAAATTGCCCACAGTGTGTAGGTGAGTATTAGAATCAGGAGAGGCTGCGGGTCGCTGGGGTTAGGTGAAAGTGGAGTGAATACACTGATATTAACAAAGGATTAGTTTTTATGGTTAGCATGGATTAGATGGGCCAGTTTCCCTCGGTGTGAAGCCAGGAACAGAGCCTATGAACGTTAACAACGGACAGAGTAGAGCATTTGCTCTGAATGTCTCGAGGCCCAAGAGTGGAATACGTACCAGTGTTCAGCCTCACTACTCTGTGCCAGCCAAGATTCCCCACCTGAGCCTGTCCCATCTGCCCACCTTTGACCTGCCTCCCTCCCCTGTCCCGGTCACCATCAGGTAGGTGTTGGAGGAATCTCGGATCCCGCCCCCCCCCCGGTTTCGGGAGCGGTTGTTGCCAGCGGCCACCGGGCTCCTGGACCGGCGTGGATGGCTTCAGGCGCCTCAGCGCTGAACTGACTCTGCAGCCCGGGGGCTCACTTTCAGGGACTCTGCAGCTCACCTGCTTCAGTATCATCCGTTTACTTTTCAAATTATTTGCACAATTTGTCCTCTTTTGCAAACTAGATGAATTCCGGTCTTTGTTAAGGGTTTGATGTGGATTTTTTTGTATTTCTTTGTTTTCCTGTGGCTGCCTGAGTCTCAAGGTTATACCTGTATGGTATACATATACCATTTATGTATAACCTTCGTAATAAATTCACTTTGAACTTTGTTTACAGGACAGGTACAGGGCTTTTACCATCTGAGTATTATCCTGCTGCTAATGTTCTTGCTGCAACCTTCCTTTGCCTCTGTTTCCCTGGTGAATTTCTCTGAATTGCGGTCCCAGCAGGCCATGTTGTTTTGCTCGGGCACAGTCTGCTAAGCAGCTCCTGCCCTTCCTGCTGTCGCCTTTACTGAGTGAAACCCAACCTTCTCCGCGTGCCCGCTGGCCCCTGTGAGGGTCCCTCGCCTGCAGCTCCCGGGGAGGACGGATCTAGGAGAGGCAGGGCGAGGGGTGGGGCTGGGACTGATCCCATGTTGCTCGGCGTACTGGAGTGACGGCCCCTTGGGTACAGCCGTGGAAGCGTTTGCTCCTGGCAATGAGAAGGGCAATCGAGCTGGGAGGGAGCGAGCAGAGACGTTATCACCCAGTGCTGCTCTGCCACTCGGGGGTTGGCCCTGGGATATGGAGGATCTGCGCCGGTTTCTCCAGCTGAAGCCAGAGGAAGGTAAGATGGTGGGCTGAAGGTGGCTCTTCAGAGGGATACCACTGTCTCTGCAGGAATGGGCTACCTGGCAGTATTTATCAGTCTTGACCCACTGCGCTGGGTATGCTTGGTGGCAGTGGGCATCCAATGCCTGTATGGTTTAAGTGGATCTCAGTCATGCTCTGTGCATTTTGAGGATTGCCTTCATCTCTTCAGGAGTCAGAGGGCCTTCTGTCATTGGGCATAGCTGACAGCAGAAACCCAGGAGAAAAATCTTAAGGTTATTCAAAAACATTTCTATCTTTGTTCCTGATTTCCTTTGCTTGTGTATTGGCAATGTGGGATAAGAGTCTACCTGACTAACAAAAGTTTGGACATAACAGAGATTTTTCACTGTACTTTGGTTCACGTGACAATAAGGAACCAATTTAACGATGATGAGGGGTATATATGCAAGTGACGAGTAGCTGATCAGCTTTATGATTGTTTCTGACCAGTGGCAGTGGCCTAGAGATCAGGCAACTGGAGACAGGAAGTCAGGGGACACATCCACAAGGAATGGGGAGCCCAGAGAGTGGCGGTATGTGGAAGTGTGTCTCCCCTGGAACTGCTCGGTCCTGTGATGTCACTCCTTGATGCCCTGACATCTGTTGACTGTCAGAGCTTGACTGTGAGACTCACAACCCCCACCAACACCTACCATATCACAGAGCTGCAACATAAATGCCAGAACAGAATATAAGATCAGTGGCTGCTTTAGATCCCACCCTGACTTTCATTAGATTGTGTATCAGTAATAAATGTATGAATTAACATTACTTATTGGTGGGGTAATGGAGACTGAGGGGGGAAATGGGTTTACTGTAGCTTGGTACTTGATGGCTGGCATTGATAAAGTGGGCTGAGGGACCTGTTCCTTCACCATATGGCTGTGACTAATCCAGAACAGGGCTGGATTGACTGTCAGACGCTGGAAATCCAAGCAACACACACACAATGCTGGAGGAACTCAGCAGGTCAGGCAGGATCTATAGAACAGAGTACAGTCAACATTTCAGGCTGAGACCCTAGATCTGGATTGATTGTTATCAATTAGAAAAATGCAACCTAGAGGGAATTCTGGATCAGTTATACAGTACTGTGCAAAAGTCTTAGGCACATATACTGTAGCTAGGATGCCCAAGACTATACACAGTACTATATATGTTGAAAATTAGTGAATGAAGATAAAAAATGCGGATGCTGGAAATATGAAATAAAAACTGAAGATTCTGGGAAGTTACCCACAGATCCGACAGCATCTGTGCGAAGAGGAACTAAGTTAACGTTTTGGATGAAAGATACTTTCTCAGAACTGGAAAGGAGACAAAAGAAGTTTGTTAAATGACAGGGCGGATGAGGGAAGGGAGATGTCTCTTAGAGAGTAAAACCAGGATGACCTTGGGGATAAGATTGTTTAATGTTTAATATCGTTTCCAGTACACAAGTGCAAAGGAGAATGAAATAATTGTTACTCTGGCTCGGATGCAGATCAAAAATCACAATAAGATAAAGAACACAATAATAAAAATCACAATAAATATAAATAGATAAGATAGCCTATATAAATACAGATTGATTGCCTGCCCCATAAAGTGACACTAGGCGCAGGCATATCTGTACATAAAGTGACTGACAGGAAATGATAACGAAGTGGTGGATGGGTGTGGAGACGTGGGTTACTGGGTGGAGGGGTTGATATATATAGATAGGTATATAAAATACAATTAAATAAATAGTGCAAAAAGAGAGCAAAAAAAAACAGCAAGGTAGTTTACATGGTTTCATTGTCCATTCAGAAAAATGATGGCGGAGATGAAGAAGCTAATCTGAAAAACTAAGTGTATGCCTTCAGGCTTTTGTACCTCCTCCTTGATGATAGCAATGAGAAGAGGGCATTTTTTAGGTGATGGGGGTCCTTAATGATGGGTACTCACATTTCGAGGCATTGCCTTTTGAAGGTGTCCTCAATGCTGGGGAGGTTAGTGTCCATGATAAAGCTGGCTGAGTTTTCAACTTTTTCAGATCCTGTGCAGTGTGCCCTCCACACCAGACGGTGACACAACCAGTTAGAATGCTCACCATGGTAAATTTGTAAAAATTTGCTAGAGTCTTTGATGACATATCAAATCTCCTCGAACTCCTAATGAAATATAGCCGCTGTCCTGCCTTCTTTGTAATTGCATCAAAATACTGGGCCCAGGATAGGTCTTCAGAGATGTTAACACCTTCTCCACTGCTGATCAGTTGATGAGGACTGGTGTGTGTTCCTTCAACTTCCCTTTCCTGAAGTCCACAATCAATTCCTTGGTCTTACTGATGTTCTGCAAGGTTTTGTTGCGACACCCCTCAACCAGCTGATCCACCTCACTCCTGTACGCTTCCTTGTCACCATCTGTAATTCTGCTAACAATAGTTGTGTCATCAGCAAATTTATAGATGGTATTTGAGCTGTGCCTATCCAGATACTTATAGGTGTAGAGAGAGTAGAGCAGTGGGCTAAGCATGCATTCTTGAGGTACACTAATATTGATTATCAGCGAGGAGGAGATGTTATTTATGATCAGCATTGACTGTGGTCTTCCAGTGAGGAAGTTTAAAATCCAGTTGCAGAGGGAGATAAAGAGACCCAGGTTTTGGAGCTTGTTGTTTAGAAAAGAGGGTATGATGGAGTTGAACGCTGAGCTGTAATCAATAAACAGCCTAATATAGGTATTGTTTTTGCCCATGTGGTCCAAGTGGAGAGCCAGTGAGATATCATCCTCTGTGGAACTATTGTGGCAATAGGCAAATTACAGCAGATCCGGGTCTTTACTTAGGTAGGAGTTGATTCTGACCACGACCAATCTCTTAAAGCATTTCAACACATCAGATATGACAGACAGACATACTTTATTGATCCTGAGGGAAATTGGGTTTCATTACAGTCTCACCAACCAAGAATAGTGTAGAAATATAGCAATATAAAACCATAAATAATTAAATAATAATAGGTAAATTATGCCAAGTGGAAATAAGTCCAGGACCAGCCTATTGGCTCAGGGTGTGTGACACTCCGAGGAAGGAGTTATAAAGTTTGATGGCCACAGGCATGAATGACTTCCTATGACGCTACCTATGAGTGCAACTGGGCGATAGTCGTTGATCGTCAGAGAGTACAGATCTGTGCATCATGCCTGTGGCTGCACTCACAGGGGCAGCACAGCACAGAGTAGGATGTAGTCATACTTGTACACTAAACATGTAGCTAGTGACATCATTACACATGCAGCCCTCCTGGAGTTGGGGCAATTAGCCCTCGTTGCTCAAAATGACCACCGTTTACCATCGTTTCCACTGTTCCTCCTTGGAACAGCACAGGTAAACTTCATATTTAACTATACTTTGTTATTCCCTGTACCATCCAGCCCACCATACCAAAACCCTCCCAGTGCTACCAGTTGGACCAGGACACAACCAACACCCTCCACTTCTTCTGGGCCCAATAATTCCCCCACCCTGACTCCCTGGCCCTGAACCTCTGACTTCCAACCACCACCTCCCTACCCTGGTCCTGATAACCATCTAGCATCCCTCACCCGAGCATCAGCCCTTCAATCAAAGCCCAGCAGCCCCAGTTTCCCCCACTTACCAAGGAGAAGCCCAGGTAGGACTTCATTCCCTTGGAGCATAGGAGACTGAGAGATGATCTTATAGATGTTTATAAAATCATGTGGGGCATAGAGAGAGTGATTTCGCTCAGTCTTTTTTTCCCCAGTGTTAGGGCATTGATTTAGGGTGAAAGGGGTTAAGATTTGTCTGGATCCTGAGGAGCAACATTTTTTACAGAGTGAGTGGTCAGTGTTGTTTTGTAATACTAACACTAATCAAAAGGAAAACGGAGCCAGGGATAACTTGTGTACACTTTAGTGAGATGCACACATATGAAGTGGTGACATAATGATGTATGCCATTCACATACTTTTACATATGACCCGTAAGTAATTATGTAATAACAAAGATTGCTTAAGCAAACACCATATTTACAATATTACTCAAATATGACTGAAATATTAAATACACAGCAGTCAGTATATGGAACGAACTGTCAGAAGAAGTAGATGACACTGGCACTATATAATAAAAAACTTTTAAGGCCATTTGGACAGATATATGGATAGAAGAGGTTTAGAATACTTATGGAAAAATATTGCAAGTGGTACTCGCTTGGATGGGTGTTTTGGTCGGGTGGTCCAGTGGGGCCAGCGAGCCTGCTTTTGTGCTGTATGACTATAATTCTTTGTCCATAAACTCTGCAAGTGTGAAGGAATAGGGTCACAGCAGGCCCTTGGTGGGTCACTCTGTCCAACTACTCTGGTGCCCTGTGGATTCCAGACCACTGCTGCACCTTCCCTGAAGAGAGGCGTAAAGCGCAAGGTAGTTACACAATCAACCGAGCTTCTGAATATCAATGGATGGATCAGCAAAGACTGAGAGGTGTGGCCCTCTGGAATTCTCGAGCCCCCAGGGGACTTGTTCACGACCGGGATGGATAGCCTTCAAAGACAGGCATAGGCCAGGAACTGATATCTTAATGTTGTTGGAGAATTGACTGGGCTCCTGGTTCTGCCTCTCCTGCTGAGGGGTAGGGTTGCCAGGGAGACACCTCCCGAGGAAGGTCCAGCTGGGGTGGGCTCCACCATTTGGAGAGTAGCACTGGAGACTTCCACGTTTCTGCTTTAAAAAGACTAACGGTGATTTTCAGACAGGAGCTGAAAGCAGGCCTGATCTGAGCGTTCATTCAAGCTCGACGGTGAGAGGAACACGAGGCAGGGAAAGCAATCTGCTCCCCTGCCATCCGACTGCGAGCACATGCAGTGTGTTTTTGCCAGTGAGACGCCACACAATGCACTGAGTTCCAGCACTCAGTTGACACCACTCCTACCTTCCTGTATTTCAATGTGTTAAAACATTGTAACATATTGTGTGTTAGATTTTAATTGGATATTCTAAAAATTTCCAAACTTATTTTTAAAGAAATTGTTGTATTTTTAATGAGTTGATCTAATTTTATATAGTGCTGTGTTGTCTTCCTGTTACAGCTGCCCACTAATCTCAGCTTGGTTACTGTTTGTTCCCCAGACATTTAAGGAGCTGGTAATAGTCCACACTCATGGTGTGGTGGGCAATACCTCACGTGGGCAGATGTTTTAATAGTCCAAAAATTCCAGCGCTAAGCGCACTCAGAAACTCGCTGCGCAGGTCACACGAAGTGCAAACTACACCGTCCTCTGCGCATACGGCACCAATGCAGGGACGCCCAGACGTGTACAGTGCCGTTAAACTGGCGTAGCGCTTACTGCGCGTCAGACAGGAATATTCTTCCTGCGTGCATCTGGCTCAGGAGCTGCTGAGTTCACACCGCCACAGAGGCGTCTACGGTGTACTTGAAGGACAGGCTAGTCTGGTGTGCCACAGCAAAGTCCAACGCCCACATTCTTGTGCCTTTCCCACTGCCCACCTCATGATGGGATTTCCTCATCCCTCCACTCATGGTTGACAACACTTTGCTCCTAACCAGCCTCATTACAGTCTCCCTTGACCCCTCTCCTCTACAGCCACCACTCCCTCCCCCCAGCCACTGCCTGGGCTGGAGGGTTTCATTTACTGAGGAGAGACTGGATAGGCTGGGTTTGTTTTCCTTGGAGCAGAGGAGGCTGACAAGGCGCCTCTGTTACGAGAGGTATAGATAGGGTAGAAGGAAACCTTTCTCCGTAGTAAAGTGTCTGAAAGCAGAGGGCATAGATTTAAGGTTATAGAAAGATAGAGAGAGATTGTTTTCACCAAGAATGTGATTGGAATCTGGAGCATTCTGCCTCACTGAGTCACAAAGGCAGATTCTCTTACCAGAGATAATAGTTATCTAGATGACCACTGGAATCACCCAGCCATAGAAGGCTTTATAAGATGTAAAAGCAGAATGAGACCATTCAGTCCATCAAATCTGCTCCAATATTCCATCATGGCTGATTTATTATCAATGCCATTCTTCTGCCTTCTCTCCCAATAACTAACTAAGTACCTATTAACCTCCACTTTAAACATACAAAATGACAGTTTCCGCAGCTACCTGTGGCGATGACCAAAGGCTGGTAAATGGGATTATTATACAGTCAGCATCAGTATAATGTGCTGAAGCATGTGTTCCATGCTGTCTGACTCTCTGATTCTTACGTAAGCCTACTTAGCCTCAATGTTCAAAAGGTCAAAGCAAGTTTATTATACATTATCATAAACTACCTAAGATTCATTTTCTTGCAGACATTTACAGAAAAAAAAGAAATACAATAGAATTTGTGAAAAACTATACATAGACAAAGATTGACAAATAACCAATGTGCAAAAGAAGCCAAACTGTGGAGAAAAAAAATACTGAGAACATGAGTTGTAAAGAGCCCTTGGAAGTGAGTCTATAAGTCACAGGATCAGTGCCTCCTATAGCCTCAGTAATGTTCTGGTGATGCAAATAAATTTGTTGATAGAATTGGGAAGACTGAAGGCCAGTGACACCGAGGCTGGAAGTGAGAATTCTAGGGATGTGAAATCCCGGGAATGACTGGGACCAGTGGTCCCTCTAAGCTGCGTGGGTGTGTAGCAGCGCAGTAACTGCAGTGCTCTTGCGCACATAGCCTTTGTAGCTGCGCAGATGGAATTTTATTTTATATAGTGTTAATATAATTTTGAAATCTATGTGAAGTACCTTGTAATTAATTATGTGTTGATGAATATAATCCATAAATTTTCTGAATAATAAACGGACCACAACCTTTACTTTGAAACGTTTTAGAGCTTCAATGTCAGTTTTTAAGTTGCAGCACTGTTACAAGTTACAGCAACAGACACAAAATGGAAGTCGGTAGCTCATGGTTAATAAACTGCTGGCTGCTGAATGTCGATGCTGTAACATACAGATAACAAACAAAAACATTTAAAGTGCCACGCACTTTTCAGGCAGTGTAAAACATTTCCTGCTCAGAGTCCACGCAGCTATATAAAAAAATTAGAGAGAACACGGTGTAAGGCGGGATGATTTCTGCAGAGTGAAGATGTGAGAAGAAGGAACAGTTCACAAAATAGAATATTTTGAGGAATGAGGATGTAAGTATCAGGATAACAATAATCAGAGCAGGGCTGGCAATCAGAAACAGCCGAGATACAGGTAAAGACAGGTATGAGAAAGAGAGAGCATGCATCTTACTTTAAAACAGAGACAACTCTATAGTTCAAAGTAAATTTATTATCAAAGTACATATACGTCGCCATATACAACCCTGGGATTCATTTCCTTGTGAGCATACTCAAAAAATCCACAATTGAATAATAACCATAATAAAATCAATGGAAGACCACACCAACATGGGCATTCAACCAGAATAATAAGAAGAAATAGTAATAATAAATAAATAAACAATAAATATTGATAGCACAAGATGAAGAGACCATGAAAGTGAGTCCATAGGTTGTGGGATCATTTTAATGATAGGGCAAGTGAAGTTATCCCCTTTGGTTCAAGAGCATGATGGATGAGGGGTGATACTGTTCCTGAACCTGGTGGTGTGAATCCTGAAGCTTCTGTACCTTCTACCTGATGGCAGCAGTGATAAGAGAGCATGCCCCGGGTGGTGGGGGTCGCTGATGATGGATGCTGCTTTCCTGCGACAATGCTCAATGGTGGGGAGAGCTTTACCTGTGAGGGACTATTCCGTATCCACTAATTTTTGTAGGATTTTCCATTCAAGGGCATTGGTGTTTTCATACCAGGCTGTGATGCAGCCAGTCAATATACTCTCCACTGCATACCTATAGAATTTTGTCAAAGTTGTAGATGTCATGCCAAATCTTCGCAAACTCCTGAGGAAGTAGAGGCTTTCGTCATAATTACACTTACATGCTGGGACCGAGGACAGATCCTCCAAAATAATAACACCGAGGAATTTAAAGTCGCTGACCCTCTCCACCTCCGAGGACTGGCTCATGGACCTCTGGTTTCCTCCTCCTGAAGTCAATGATCAGCTCTTTGGTCTTGCTGACTTTTAGTAAGAGGTTGTTGTTATTGCATCACTCAGCCAGATTTTCAATCTCCCTCCTATATTTTGATTTGTCACCACCTTTGATTTGACTTATGGCAGTGATGTCATCAGCAAACTTGAATATGGCATTGGAGCTGTGCTTAGCAACACAGTCATAAGTGTAAAGCAAGTAGAGCTGGGGGCTAGGCACACAGTTTTGTGGTGCACCTGTGCTGATGGAGATTGTGGAGGAGATGTTGTTGCCAAAATGAACTGATTAGTGTCTATAAGTGAGGAAATCAAGGATCCAATTGCGCAAGGAGGTATTGAGGCCAGGGATCTTGGACCTTATTGATTAGTTTTGAGGGGATGATGGTATTAAATGCTGAGCTGTAGCCAGTAAAGAGCATCCTGATGTATGCACCTCTGCTGTCCAGATGATCCAGGGTTGGGTGAAGAGCCAATGAGATGGCATCTGCTGTGGACCTGTTGCTCCCATAGGCAAATTGGAGCAGATCCAAGCCACTTCTCAGTTAGGAGTTGATATGTTTCATCACCAACCTCTTAAAACACTTCATCACTGTGGATGTACGTCCTGCTGGACATACATCCACGTTACTAAAAGCTTTTCTGGCTGGGATTTCCTCAGGTTGTGAAGGGTACTGGAGAAGTGGAAACTTTTAATTTTTATATCAACTTTTAGTTTCAATAGACAATAGACAGTAGGTGCAGGAGCAGGCCATTCAGCCCTTCTAGCCAGCACCGCCATTCACTGTGATCATGGCTGATCATACACAATCAGTACCTCGTTCCTGCCCTCTCCCCATATCCCTTGACACCGCTATCTATAAGAGCTCTATCTAACTCTCTCTTGGAAGCATCCAGAGACTTGGCCTTCACTGCCTTCTGGGGCAGAGCATTCCACATATCCACCACTCTCTGGGTGAAAATGTTTTTCCGCACCTCTGTTCTAAATGGCCTACCCCTTATTCTTAAACTGTGGCCTCTAGTTTTGGACTCACCCATCAGCGGGAACATGCTTCCTGCCTCCAGTGTGTCCAATCCCTTAATAATCTTATATGCTTCAATCAGATCCCCTCTCATCCTTCTAAATTCCAGTGTATACAAGCCCAGTCGCTCCAGTCTTTCAATATATGACAGTCCCGCCATTCCGGGAATTAACCTTGTGAACCTACGCTGCACTCCCTTAATAGCAAGAATGTTCTTCCTCAAATTTGGAGACCAAAACTGCACACAATACCCAGGTGTGGTCTCACCAGGGCCCTGTACAGCTGCAGAAGGACCTCTTTACTCCTATACTCAATCTCTCTTGTTATAAAAGCCAGCATGCCATTAGCTTTCTTAGTTTCCTGACAGATATTGCAATGAGAGTACAGAGCTGATATCAGACTGACTGAGGTGCAGACTAATCAAATAGATTTTAGTGCACAGAATTAGGCCTCATTGCCTCCCCTTTGTATCCAGCTTCTTCTTAAATCCACCAAGTTGCATTGTTCATCTACTCTCTGGTCAAAGTGCTTCTTGTTGAATTCCCATTTCTATGATCCTATTATATAGCCCCAATCCTACTTTCGGATGTCCCCACCAGCAGAGGAAAATCCTTTAATCACCTGATCCACCTCCCTCAGCCACCAGCACACTGCCACTTCTGGACTAATGTGGGCTCTGCACAGGGCTGATGGAAAAGTTCTGTCAACCAGAATAAATTCAATGGGAAGAATGGCATCGTCCTATATTTTAAGGAAATTTGACAAATGTATTGCTGGTGACTGAAAAGGGTTTTACATCCTAAAATAAACTTTTCTCTGAGAACCAAGGATGTGGTTGGGGGTTCATCCAGCAGCTAAGTGATCACCATATCCTTCAAGCAACTTTGAGTTGAGTGGAAAGTCTTGCAAGACCATAACTGAAGCAGCACAGTAGCATAGCAGCTTTAGACCTCCACTGATGAGTGTTCAATTCCCGCCTCTGTCTGTGAGAAGTTTCTGGGTGAGTTTCCTCCAGGTGGTTCCCGTTTCCTCCCACATTCCAAAGACACTCGAGTTAGTAAGTAGAAACATGGCAACACTTGCAGTTGCCTCCAACACGTATTTGGGGACTGTGCTGGTCTTTGACGCAAACGACACATTTCACTGTATCTTTCAATGTTTCAATGTAAATGTGACAAATAAAGTTAATTTTTTTCCTTTCCTTCAACTTTTCCAACCTCAGGAAATCACAATTGTCAGGCAGGAAGGGCCAGAGCTGAGTTCGTGCTCAGCAAAGTCGTGTTAACAATAACATGATGATGAGCAGATTACCTCATCAGGATCGTATTGAATGATGCTTCTTTTTTATTGTTACATGGACTGAGATACAGTGGAAAAAACTTTGCTTTTTATCCCATTCAGAAGTAAGTTCTATATACCATTACATCAAAGGTACTACAAAGAAAGCAAAATGCAGGATTTCATGACACACTTACAGGGAAATTGCAGTCCTGGGAGAAAAATTAATTGCAAGAGTTATGATGTAGTAGATTTGGAGAGCATGAATACAAGAATTCATCTTCTGGTGTATGTGAGCTCCATTCATTAGTCTGATAACAGTGGGATAGAAGCTGTCCTTGAGTCTAGTGGTTCGTGCTCTCAGATTTTTGTATGTTCTGCCCAATGGGAAAGGGGAGAATAGAGACCATGGTGGGAAGGGCCCTTGATTATGTTGGCTGCTTTCCTGAGGCAGCGGGAAGTGTAAATGGAGGGGAGGTTAGTTTGTGTGTCGCACTGGGCTGAGTTCACAACTCACTGAAATTTTTTGCAGTCTTGGAAAAAGCAATTGCCATACCAACAACACTGTGCGCTGTCATACCAAGCTGTGAGGCATCTGGATAGGCTGGTTCTTATAGTGCTCCAATGCTCAGGACAAATTCCCTGCTGATCCTAGAGAGAGAATGCCTTGGGATCTTTTAACCTCCCATGAGACCAGACAGGGGCTTCTGTCCCCTTCCTTTCCAGTTCCATCCTGAAGCATTGACTGTTTATTCCCCTCCATAGGTGCTGCCTGGCTTGCCGAGTTCTTCCAGCATTTTGTGTGTGTCATAGGGCATTGGTGTATTGTCTGATCTGACAATGCAGTGCTTCTTCAGCACGAGACTGGAAATCTGAGGCTGGGCATTTCTGCGCACATCTCTGGAGTGAGCCTTAACCCATGACCCTGACTCAGTAATGACAGAGTTGAAACTCAGTGAGCCGCAGCTGCAGTCCTGAAGGTTTAATTGAAGAATTTTCCTCAGTGTATTGGAGTCCCAGTTATATGTGCCAGGATTACATTACTGAAGACGAGCCTCAGGTTGCTTGCTGTATTTTATACTGAGCTATTCCCAGAGGCAAAAGCAAATACAACAAGTACACTAATAATGGTTTGATTACTGGACCAGTAATTCAGAAAATACAAATTAATAATCAAGAAATTCAGTTCAAGTTGAAAAACCTGAAGTTGAAAGTTAATTTTGTGAAGCTGTCAGTCATAAAAGCCATTGACTTAATCAATGTCTCTTGCGAACATATCCACACTCAGAACCATCTTACCAGGCAAATATTGTTATGTTTAACTTGTATCCACCTGTAACAGAGTACTGTACCTGAAACCAGCCACATCCGCTGTTTACTGACAGACAGACATTAACTGCAGTTCTTACCAACGAATGAATCCTTTATACCAAGGAAATGGGAGCTAATATCTGGAAGTAGGGGATAATGTGTGTGTGTGTGGGGGGGGGGTAGTGTTTGGACAAGCTGTGATGTGCGAGGGAGGGTTATCAGAGTGGGACTGGTGATGTGTTGGGGAGGTTTATCTGGGCTTGATGTGTGTGAGGAGGAGGGGCAGGTATCTGGGAGTGGGATAGGACGTCAGCCTCCTGCACTGGGGTCAGCTTTCTCAGCTGAAGTGTCCGATAGACCTGGAGGTTTTCTTGCTCCTGTGGGCTACCTTCAGCATCACAGCAGTGTGGGATGTTCAACGTTAATGGAAGACGGGGAAGAAACTGTGGTGACTCTAGCTCTGACTTGAAATCAGGTACAATAGAGGCAGATGTGAGTCATTTGTCAAACAGTTGATATCGAGAGTAAATTTTAACGTGTCCCCACGTGCCTCTGCCGTTGCTTGGGGTGGATGTTACAGCTGTCTGACTGGGGGTCTTGGTGCTGATCACTAGGCAGGAGATGTAATTATCTGTGAATTAAAAACAGGACATACTACTGTATAATGGGCATCTGTGTGTGTGTGTCTTCATTTCTACACACGCGTGAGCGCACACACCTCAGGTATCATCAGCTTGAGAACACGGTGCAGGCTGGTGTTAGAAAGAGTTTAGAATAGATGAATTGATGATGATTCTGTTACAGTCTCTTCCTTTGGTTTGTGAGACTGGGTCATATTTATTTGTACCAACTGAGCAAACCCCAGCCGGAGCCCAGGATATAGCCAGGAGCTGGGCTATTAATAGACAATGCTTGTGTCTTTCCAAATGCTCCACTTTGTTCGTTGATAAACATCCAACATTCTGCTCTGAAAGCCATTCAGCTGCTCAGAATTGACCTCAACCCGGTCTATGGGATCAGTATCTCACCTACCCACAGCTCTGATTAGCTTTCAGTCCAGTGCGCCTGCGTGTCTGGTGTGCCAGATGTTGTCGGCAAGTGGATTTGTGATCCCTGGGTCGCTGGGGGAAGCAGGGCTCACCAAAGATATTGTGAAGGAATTAGTCAGCTTAGCATCTTGCCTCTGCAGGGTAACCCAGCACAGAGGCTGGATAGGGTGCCCCAAGGCACTGAGGAAGTTCATGAGAGTAATCTTGGAGATGAAAGGGTTAATGTACGAGGAACATTTGATGGCTCTGAGTCTGTATTCGCTGGAGTTTATAAGAACACTGGGGGGGGGGGGGATCTCATTGAAACCTATTGAAAGGCCTGGATAGTGTGGACATGGTGAGGAAGTTTCCTATCATGGGGGAGACTTGAACAAGAGGGTACAACCTAGGGATACAAGGATGTCCCTTTAGAACAGAGATGATAGCCAGAGGGCAGTGAATCTGTGGAATTCATTGCCAAAGATGGCTGTGGAGGCAAATCATTGGGTATATCTAGAAGAGAGGTTGATAGGTTCTTGATTTAGTAAGGGTGTCAAAGGTTATGGAGAGAAGGCAGGAGACTGGGGTTAAGAGGGATCATATATTAAAGTCCAAGTCAAAGTAAAATTTATTATCTGAGTACACACATGTCACCACATACAACCCTTTATGTGCGGGCATACTTAGCAAATCTATAGAACAGTAACTGTAAACAGGATCAATGCACCTCAAGCTATGTAAATGTGGATTTAAATAAATAGCAATAAATAACAAGCATGAAATAACAAGATAAAAGAGTCCTTAAATGAGTGTTGTTATCCGCTTTTGTTGAAGAGCTTGATGGTTGAGGGGTAGCCATGATGGACTCGATGGGCTGGATGGCCTAATTCTGCTCCTATGTCTTATGGTCCTAGAAACTTGTCTCAAGACGGTATGTCAAGTGAGGGTTTTAGCAAGATGCTGAAGGAAATTTCCCAGAATGATGTTTCTATGTGATATCTCAGTAGAGCATCTCAGTGAGATTACTCAATAGGTTGTGTAAGTGGTGTGTTTGAGAGGATTTCACCAAACAGAAACATATAAGACTCTGAATGGGGTGAAAAGGTGGGTGCTTATGGTTGAGGGGTAGCCATGATGGAATGGCGGTGAAGACTCGATGGGCTGAGGAATCTTAAGCAAGGAGACACTTTCAGAATAAAGGTCTTATTCGTTAAAGATGGGGATGAGGAAGAATTTCTTCTCTCAGAGAGTTGTGGCTGTTCGGAATTGCCCAACCAGGAGGGCTGTGGAGAGGAACACACACAAAGTGCTGGAGAACTTCAGTAGGACAGGCAGTATCTATGGAGGGCCAAGGCTCTTCACCAGCACTGGAAAGGAAAGAGGAAGAGGCCAGAATAAGAAGTTGGTGCAGAGGGATAAGAGTACAAGCTGGCACTTGATAGGTGAAACCAGGTAAGAGGGCAGATGGGTGGGTGGGGAAGGAGGGCTGAAGTAAGAAGCTGGAAGGGGATAGGTAGAAGAGGTAAAGGGCTAAAGAAGAAGGAATCTAATGGGAGAGGAGAATGGACCATGGGAGTAAGGGAAGGAGGAGGGCCATTAGAGGAAGATGATGGGCAGGTGAGGAGAATGAAAGGGCAGGAGGGGAAACGGAATGAAGAATGAAAGAAGAGAAAAGGGAGAGGGGGAGAAATTACCAGGTGTAGAGAGATTGATGTCACACCATCAAGTTGGAGGCTACCCAGACAGAATATGAGATGTTGCTTCTCCAACTGGAATGCGGCCTCATCGGGGCAGTAGAGGAGGCAATGGACAGACATGTGAGAATTTAAATGGAAAATAATCACCGCTGTGTTAGGCTTTCTGCTTTGTCATGTAAGATAATGTAATTTTTAAATATTTGCGACAACCGACAGTCATGTGAGCAAGAAAGCATTCTATGGAGCAAACAGCTTTCTGCATATTTTGCTGTTCGTTATACACATCGTTCATAACATTGTCCTATTTCTGCATGACCCGATAACCTCACACACTTTGTATTGTTCTGTTTACTACACACTATTCTCTGAATTGAGGAGTGAACTTAACAGAAGATTCACTCCATTGCCAATGAGTTATGCATATGCAGTTTTTTTTAGTGTTGCGTAACACACAGTAAATGTGCACTTCAATGCATTCCTCTGTAATGAGGCTCGAGGCACACACTATTCTCCTGGTCACCATTACAGATGCTATTATCTGCATTGTCTTGTGGGCTACACTGCTCAAAATATTCTGCTCAGAGGTACACACGTTTTCTTTGCATTGTCTGTTGTGTTCCAGAGGCATTTGATAAAGTGCCACAGAAATAAAAGCTCAAGATGTCATAGATAACACGTAGACATACATAGAAGACAGGCCGACAACAGAGAGCACACATGAATGTCTTTCTTGTGTTGATAAGATATAACATGTGGTGCACCACAGGGATTAGTGCTGGGGACTCAACCTTTTATAATTCATGTCATTAACTTGGATAAAGACACTAAGCATATGGTTGCTAAACTTGCTGATGGTACAAAAGTAAATTGTGAGGAAGATATCAGGAGACAGCAGGAGGGTGTTGATGGATTAAGTAAATGGATAAAGGTCTTGCAATCAGGGAGAATGTGAAGTTGCTGATTTTGGCGAGTAAGATAGAAAGAGAACATTTTTAAAGAGATTAGCTTTATTTGTCACATGTAAGCCAAAACATACAGTGAAATATATTGTTTTGCATCAGTGACCAACACAGTCCGAGAATTGCGCTGGGGACAGCCCTTGGTGTCGCTACGCTTCCAGTGCCAACATAGCAGGCCCATGACTTACTAACACTAACTATATGGCATTGGAACGCGTGAGGAAATGGGAGCACCCAGAGGAAATCACGTGGAGATGGGGATAAAATGCAAGATCTTTGCAGGCAGTAGCAGGAATCAAACCCCAGTCAGGTTTGGTCTAAACGTTCACTGATGCAAAACAGTGTATTTCACTGCAGAGCTCTGGGATGTAGACGAACTGAGCGTCCTGGTGCGCGGTTCACAAAGCTTGCCTGCAGATGTAGTGAGTAATTGGACAGAAAGTTATAATTTATTGCTGGAGGAATTGAATATGAAAGCAGGGTAGTTTGCTTCTGCAAATTATAGGCAAAAACACACCTAAAGTATGTCAGCAGTATAGATGTATTTATTTAACGAATGATGTTAGTGCTTTGGAAGCAGTTCAGAGAAGTCTACAAGTCTGATACCAAGAATGAGGTGCCTTAGGAGGAAAGGTCAGTCAGACTCAGCTGGTATCCATTTAAAAGAGTAAGACATGACATGATTGAAATGTATACGATCTTCAGGAGCTTTGACAGGATGAATGTGGAAATGATGTTCCCTCTTTGGAGATTAACTATTTTTAAAATAGGGGACTTGACCACAGCGATATAGACCCTCTTTAGATAACTGACACCTGACTAATGGATGTTCCATACATATGAATGAGACGCCATTAATATTATTAAATTCAAACAAGAACCAGTCTTGGGGAAAAAGAAGAGCCTGTCACCATTCTGTATCTCTAAATAAAATGAATAGATAAATAAAATCCCCAGAGTAATCAGACAGTATTGTCTTTGAAGAACTCGGGCTGTGGGCCACTTAAGAAGGTTGCCTTGGAAATGAACAAGGAATTGGTTTTACGGATATATATGCAATGATACTCTAATGAAGATCTTAATGGCCATTGATAGTTAAAGCCCAATGGGAACCAACCATTCAGCATGGGATGTCCTGATTCAGTAGCCCTGTAAATAGGCAGGGAAGATAATAAAGTTCATGTTAATCTGCTCTCATCAACACCATTCCTTACAATACTGTGAAACTATCACAGTGTTGAGTGATTTTGTGTATTTTCCCATTTGCGGACAAAGGTGAATTATGGGGATCTGTAAAGACGGAACCTCTCTGTAACACAGGGCGGCTTATAAGACATTTCTTTCTCTCTGAGGGTCACAAGTCTTGGAACTCTCCTCCCCAAGAAAAGTGAAAGCAAAGATGTTGAATACTTTTAAAGCTTAGGGAGAAAGATTCTAGATAAGTAAGGGGGTGACAGGTTACCAGGAACAGGTGGGAATGTGGAGTTGAAGTTATATTCCAATCAGTGATGTGCAGTGCTCTCTGCTCCTAGGTCATCTATTGTCCAATTTGTTGTGTGTTTAATATTTCAGTAATATATGAGTGATGTTGTTTGATTAAGCATTTTCATTGTTTACATAATTCATTACAAGCTGTATATAAAAGTATGTGAATGGCATACGTCACTGCATCACCACGTCACAAGTACACACTCACTAAAATAAAGAATGGTCACAATAGTCCTAGCTCTGTGTTTTTCTTTCAATTAGTTTTATGTTTTGAAGTTACAAAACATAACAGTGGCAATGAGATGGTTTTAAATTGAGCTACCTAGATACTACCTACCTGTTGAAGTGCATTGCATTTCTTTCTTCACAAATGGAGAGAGATGGTCGAGTTAAAAGTAGAACATGACACATGTCTCTTCAGAAACGGAGAAATACAGCTGAATTATAAAAGGCACAGAATGGTTGAAATTCACAGGTTCATAAACACTGGGTAACAGGTGATAATAATTTTTTAAAAAATAACTTGCTACATTAGACAGATAGATGCATTTGATTACACAACAGATAACTGGCTGATGTATAGTGAGCAAATTGTTTTGAAGCAAATCAAATAGTCAATGAGAAACAAGTGCCAGTTTTGCTGAATGTAATAGGGAAAGAGCAGACAGTTTCCTTAACAGCTTAAGTGCTCCAACCAAACCAACCGAAATTAGCTTTGCTGATATTGTGAAAGTAATGCAGAAACATTTAGATCCAAAGCCATTGTTGACGGCAGAACATTTCAGATTTCATTAGCAGAATCAAAAGGAAGTGGGGTCCATTTCAACGTACATAGCTGAATTGAAGAAGTTGAACATTGTCAGTTCAGTGATGGGCTTAATGTTGCACCAAGAGATCATTTAGTTTGTGGAATATTGCAAGAATGCAATCAAAAATAGCTTCTAATTTAAGCACAACCTACATTTAAAAGAGCAGTTGAAACTGCTGTTTCAATGGAAACAGTAGACAGAGACGCAATTGAATTGCAATCAGAAGCGAAAGTGAGCGTGGAGAAAATTGCAACACCTAACCAGAAACCTACCTGGCCGAACAAATTGTGTTACCTTTGTGACAGGGGTACATATGCGGCATATACAGCAGACCAATGAAGGTGTAAAGGTGAAACTTGCAGAAAATGCAATAAAATAGAACACATATAAAGAGTATGTCGGGCAGCCAAAAATAAATGGACTGCACAGGGAAGAGAAAAGGATAAAAAGTCAAGCTACAGTTTCAAAAAGAGCATTAATCTGCATGCTATAGATGAAAAATATGGTAATGATGAGAGAGAAACAGGACTGGACAGTTTTGAGATTTATAATGTGAAAGCTAACAAAAGACACCAATATTACTTACACCACAAGTAACAGACACATAATTAAAATGGAATTGGACATTGGCTCAGCTGTTTCAGTAATCCACACATTGGGTTTGAACGGCATTTCAAAGATACTAAACTGAAACCTGCAGATGTCCATCCAAGAACTTATACATACTGGAAAAAAGATAACTCCTGTGGGAATGACATTCATGACAGTGAAATACAACAACCAACAAGCCACCTTGTCGGTATATGGTAAAAACAGGAGGGGCAGCATTGTGGGGACGTGATAGGGTAGACAACTACAACTTGATTGGAGATCCATCCACCATTTGCATGCCACAACCCCTGCAAAAGAATCAACTGAAAGCAAATTAAGAAAGGTACTGGATCATGACACACGCAAGTTTTGCAAAGCCTATCTGGTTCCTTACACGATCCGTGATAACATAGCCAGTGGGCTAGATCACATGGAGGTGGAAGGTTCCAAGGTTGAGTGGAACCGATGGGCAACACCAGTGGTCCCAGTAGCCAAGAAAGGTGGGTCTGTCAGATCTGTAGTGATCTTAAGGTCACCATTAACCCAGTACTGAAAGTAGATCAATACTCTCTGCTCCTTTGCAAACCTTTCTGGAAGGAAATACTTCAGAAAAGTGGACTTAGCTGACGTCTACCTACTGATGGAGATGGAAGAAAGAGTCTAAGGTGTTTCTTATCATAAACGCTCACCAATGACTTTATCGCTATGAAAGTCTTATTTTTCAAGTAGCATCTGCACCTGCACTCTGACAAAAAACTATGGATCCGGTGATGCAAAGCTGCCCAGACACTCAGTGTTACCTGGATGACATCATTGTTACCATGAAGGATGACAGAAAATATCTCCAAAATCTCAATACAGTGATTAGAAGATTATGAGCTCAGAGCATGGCACAACAAGTGTGAATTCTTCTTTGAACCAAGCATCACTTATTGTGGTAACATCATTGATGTACAAGCATTACACAAGTGTGCTGAAAAAATTCAGCCAGTGGTGGATACCCTAAAGCTAAAGGATGTGTCACAGTTGTGGTCCATTTTAGGATTTCCCAATTACTATAGCAGGTTCCTGCAAAACCTGGCTACTGTGCTGCACCCCTTGAACTCGTTACCACAGATCAGGAAGAAGTGGCAGTGACAGTGTGAGGTGGCTTTCAAAACGGTAAAGGAAACGGTGAGATCAAACATTATGATCCATATCTGCAGTAAAGCTTGTCTGTGACACCTTGCCTTATGGTATAGGTGCAGTCATGCCATATGTTATTTGTAATGGAAGTGAACAGTCTTTGCATCACATTCCCTTACCGTTGCAGAGAAAAATTATGCACAGATTGATAGAGAGGCCTTGATTGTGGTTTGGGCGTAAAATGTTTCAACCAGTACTTGTATGGGAGCGTTTACCCTCATTACTGATCATCAACCACTAGTGCCCATTTTCAATCCACAAAAGGGTGTTCCTTTAATAGCAGCAGCACGAATGCAGAGATGGGCTCTGTTTCTCGGAGAACATAAGTACAAAATTAAATTCAAGAGGACAACTAATCATGGAAATGCAGATGGATTGTCTCATTTACCCTTGGAAACGGGAATACATGAAAAATTTACAAAGGTGGACGCTCTTCTTGACTTATTCTCCATAATGCAAATCGAAAGCTCCCCATTATGACAGAGATGATCCAAAGTGAAACTAGAAAAGACCCCACACTGTCTCAGATCTTCATGGGCATTCAAAGAGGCTGGAATGTGCTGCAGAAATCCCGTTTCCCCCATTTTTACCAGCGCTGGAATGAAGGTTGCCTTATGTGGGAATTGACTGTTGTACTATTTAAACTGAGAGCTAAAGTGTTGGAGGAGCTACAAGTTGGTAATCTAGGTGTGGTCAAATGGAAGTGTTGGCTCAAGGCTGTGTCTGGTGGCTTGAGATAGATCAGCAGATCAAGCAGCTTGCAGTGCACTGTTCAGGATGCCAACGCGTCCAGAAAATGCCAAGAGCAGCACCTCTGTATCGGTGGGAATGCCCTCGCAGAAGATTCATGTGGATCTTCCCAGTCCATTCATGGGCACTACAAAGTGGCCATATGTGTTCCCCGTACCTTCCACTACAGCCATGCACACTGTTGATGTGTTGAGAAGCCTCGTCTCAAAGACTGATGTTCCAGATCACTTAGTCAGTGACAATGGACCACAGTTTGTTGCGGAACATTTTCAGTCATTCCTGAAAGTGAATGGAGTAAGACATTTTACATCTGCAGTGCTCCACTCAGCTACAAATAGCTAAGCAGAAAGCTTTGTCCAGAGTCTAAGGAAAGCACTACTAGCCAACGTCATCTTAACACAGTACACTAACACTGAATCAGAAGCTCGCCAGTTTCCTCCTTGCATATCGTAATGCAGCAGAATCCTAACAAACTACTCACCAGCTATGCTGTTCCTTGGAGGTCCCTTGCACTCACGTTTGTATCTTCTCAAACCCAATCTCGGAAGGCGTATGCAGGACAAACAGCTGAGACAAATGGAGGGCTCCTTAAACAAAGAGGTTTGATGTTTCACTCCCAGCCAAGCAGTCCTGGCAGAACTGGAGCACTTCTACACAGTGAAGATTGCATCTGATGCCATCTGGAGACGACCCATTGATCGGCTGCAGAGAGCAGAGTCAATTGTTAGTGAAGAAAGGTGTCCAGAACTGGCAGTGCCAGAGTCAACTCCAGAAGGCCACAGAATCTGAGCTTGTTTCACAGCCACGTCTCACCTGCCAAGCAGAGTGACCCTTCCTTGTCAAGAAAGATATTATCCTACAAGAGGAAGAAATCTCCATGGTGACTAAATCTTTGGGCCGAATGGGACAATTTAAATGTTACTATGCTGTGAATGTTTTTATATAGTAGTTGAATTATATAGTACACTCTGAATATATGTATATAAGTTGTACATTCAATATTGAGTTGGAGTTTATAGCTAAGCAGAAAGGAGTGTATTTAATATTTAAGTAATGTTTGATTAAGCATTATTTGTTGTTTAGTCAAGTCAAGTCAAGTTACTTTTTATTGTCATTTCGACCATAACTGCTGGTACAGTACACAGTAAAAATTAGATGTTTTTCAGGACCATGGTACTACATGAAACAATACAAAACTATACTGAAACTATGTAAAACAACACAAAAACTACACTAAACTACAGACCTACACAGGACTGCATAAAGTGCACTAAACAGTGCAGGCAGTACAATAAATAATAGGCAGTATAATAAAGACAATAGGCACAGTAGAGGGCAGTAGGTTGGTGTCAGTCCAGGCTCTGGGTATTGAGGAGTCTGATGGCTTGGGGGAAGAAACTGTTACACAGTCTGGTTGTGAGAGCCCAAATACTTCGGTGCCTTTTGCCAGATGGCAGGAGGGAGAAGAGTTTGTATGAGGGGTGCGTGGGATCCTTCATAATACTGTTTGTTTTGCGGATGCAGTGTGTGGTGTAAATGCCTGTAGTACATAAGAACATAAGAGATAGGAGCAGGAGTAGGCCAATTGGCCCCTCAAGCCTGCTCCGCCATTCAACAAGATTATGGCTGATCCAATCTTAACTCTAGTTTTCACCGAATCCCACAAGGCAACAGTGCCAACCAACAGGGCACCATGCCGCCCATTTTATTTTATTATTCATCCCGCCCAAACCCATGTGATCACCCGGGGGAAAAAAACCGAGTTGCCAATTGAGGAGAAAAAATCTGGAAAATTCCTCTCCAACCCATCCAGGCTATCGAAAACTGGTCCAGGAGATCACATGGCTGATCTAAACCTAGCCTCATGTCCAGTTACCTGCTCGCTCACCATATCCCCTAATGCCATTTTTATCCAGGAAAATGTCTAT